>NC_063179.1:32475015-33134515 GCF_023159225.1 Perognathus longimembris pacificus
TCAAGGACATTATTGAGTGAAACTCACTTTTTTTCTTTTTCCCTTATTTCTTTTTTTGCCGGTCCTGGGGCTTGAACTCTGGATCTGGGAACTGTCCCTGAGTTCCTTTTACTCAAAGACAGCACTCTACCATGTGAGCCACATCTCCACTTCTGGCTTTTTCTGTGATTAATTGGAGATAAGAGTCTGACAGGCTTTCCTGCCTAGGCTGGCTTCCAACTAGGATCCTCAGATCTCAACCTTCTGAGTAGCCAGAACTTCAGGCATGAACCACCAGCACTCAGCAAACGCTAAAATTTTGTGTTTCAAAGGACACCATAAAAAAAAGACTTGGAGAAAAATATTTGCAAATCATTTGTGTTATAAGGGACTTACTTGCAGCATATATAAACATAAATAATAAAAATATTTTAAAAATACAGTATAACAGTGGGCACAAGATTTGAATTGACATTTTATTAAAGATGTAAGACCACATGAGAAGCAGCTCAATGTGATTATTCATTAGGGAAATGAAAATCAAAACTACAGTAAGATACTGTTTCCCACCCACTAGTGTAGGGATGGCTATGCCTTTAAGACCTGGGATGGCTCTAGCCACTCCCACCTCTTTCCAGGTTCTGCCGGAAGAGAAGCCAAACCAGCCCCCGCCTCTCGGCGGTGAGCAGGTGAGTCAGGATGGCACCAGAGGCCGAGCCAAGAGGCCGGGCCTCTGTGGGAAGTTCCATGACATCACCGTGATGGACATGCTCATTAGCCTATCATTAGCACCTAGCCAGTCCCTCCCTTTGCGTGTCACTACTGCTATAAGTCTGTTAGCCCCTCCCTTGAATAAACAGAATGCTCCTTGAGGCTTCTCCAAGAGCCCATGCGCCCCTGTCTTCCTTGGCAACCACACACTGACCGAGGCTACACGTGGCCTTCGCTTCCGCAGTCAATTCCTACTGGCCAGAGGATATGCATGAGAGCGATAGGGGACCACACGGAGAGGGCAGATAGGCCCAGGATCTCTACATGGACGGAGGTAGAGCTTAGCCCTATTGTTCTAGCACACTAGAACAATAATTACCAAAATAATAATAATAATAATAATAATAATAATGGCAATGATGCAGAGAAATTAGAACCCTCACACTATTGGTAAAAATGTAATATGGTGTGGTTACTGAAGAAAAAAACAGTTTAGAAGTTCTTTAAAATGTTAAATATATAGTTATTATGTAATTATCCAGTTCCCCATTAATTTTATCCCTAGAGAAATGACAGCATAAATTTACATAAAAAACTTATGTTCAAGCCAGGCACCAGTGGCTCACACCTGTAATCCTAACTATTCAGAAGGCTGCGATCTGAGGATGGCAATTCAAAGCCAGCCCAGGCAGAAAAGTCCATGAGACTAGACTCTCATCTCCAATTAACCACCAGAAAAATCAGAAGTGGCACTGTGGCTCAAAGTGACAGGTAATGTCTTTAGTGAAAAAATTCAGGGACAGTGTCCAGGCCCTGAGCCCCATGACCAATTGGGGTGGGGGTGGGGGGAGGACATTATGTTCAGAGTATAGTATAGCTAAACAGTAGAATAAGCCAAATAAATGTCTGTCAATAAGATGTGCTTTACCATATAACAGAAAATTATTGGCAATAAAAAGAAATAAAGTACTAACACACATATAATGTGAATGAACCTCAAAATCATAATGCTAAGTGAAAAAACTAAGACACAAATAAAGCACATTCCATCCATCTTTTGGGACAGTCCTGGGATTTGAACCCAAGGTTCTGTGCTTGTTAGGCTTCATTTGTCTGACATGACCAGAATAGGCAAATATATGAAGACGGGAAATAGATCAGAAGTTAACTAATGAGAGTGACAACCAAGTAATGCAAGGCTTCTTTAAGATGATGATAAAGTTCTGGAGTTAGAGTCTGGTGATTACTATAAACTCCATAGAAATACTAACATTTAGTGAAATATGTACTTTTTTCCCCTCAAGACTGGGACTGGAACTCAGTATCTGACACTTCCACTCATTGGCAGGGGGACATACCACTTGAGCCATGCCTCCAATCCTAACTATGTATTTTAAATGAATTAACTTTGTGGTGGATAAATTATATCTCAAAAAGTAGCCAAAAGTCAACATAAATGGAAGAATAGCAGACATCAGTGTATAGAAACAAACTTGTTAATGCTTCCTTAAAGAATTTCTTAGCACGTATGTGAATTAGTGTTTAATTATTTTTAAATCTGCACTAAAATTGATCACCAAAACCTGAGCTGGCATCCCACTGTATTACTAAACAACTAACCTTTGAGGCACTGAAAGATTTGGGAAAAGGAAACTCAGGGGTCTTAGGAGGGCTCCCTTTTAAAGTCATATGACTTGCAATAAAGTAACCACTTCATCTGAAGTCATCAAGGTGTTAAAGTGTGGGGGTGGTTATTTCAACATCAGATATAACCTGACAGACCACAGGATATCATATGTGTCACAGTAAGAATCACATCCTCAGCTCAGAAAAAGAACTACAGACATTTCTTTATATATATATACTTTTTTTTTAACCAGTCATGGGTGTGAACTCAGGATCTGGGCTCTCTCCCTGAGCTTCTTTTGCTCAAGGCTACTTAGTGTTCTACCACTTTGAGCCATAGCACCACTTTCAGATTTTTCTGTTTGTATGGTACTGAGGACTTGAGCCCATGGCTTCATGCGTGATGGGCAAGCACTCCACTACTAAGCCACATTCCCAGCCTAGAGATATTCCTAATAAAGAGCACACTCCATACTGTTCATCAAGGAACCGAGCTTGATTTTTCTCCAATATTAAGTCAAAATAGCCACAGCTAAATCCCCTTTTCCTTCTCTGCTCAAAGTGGAAAGAAAGAGGAAGAAAGAAGGGAGGCAGAAGGATGGGAGAAAGACAGGGACGAAAAAGAGGAGGGAGGGAAGGAGAAGAGGAGGTAGGAAAAAGGAGAGAGAAAGGAAGATGGTGACAGCTGGAGAGAGATAAGGAGAGCAACGGGGAGAGAGAGGGGGAAATGGGGAGAAAGGAAGGGAGGGAAAAGGGCAGGAAGAGAGGAAGGGATAATTTTAGATACAATATCTAGGGTTGCAATACCAAACTTTGGGGAAAACAACATCAGAGGGCTGAAAGAGCCAACAGCCTCTACCCCACCAGCCCACGTCACTAACCCTATCACAGATTCCAGATAGGGGCACAATAAACCCTCCTCCCCGAGCAGGGAAGAGAAAAATCCAGGCAGGAGCTGGTGGTACATAAATCTCTTTGCTGATCTCAACTTGCACTTGGCCTATTAATTCTTTTTTTTTCTTTATTGTCAAAGTGTGATACAGAGTGGTTACAGATTCATATGAAAGGCAGTGAGTACATTTCTTGTTCTAGTTGTTACCTCCTCCCTCATTTCCCCCTCCTCCCCTCCCCCTCCCCCTTCCCCTCTCCCCCTAAGAGTTGTGCAGTTGGTTTACACCAAATGGTTTTGTAAGTGTTGCTTTTTGAATCATTTGTCTTTTTGTTCTTTGTCTCTCTATTTTGGTATTCCCTCTCCCTTCCCCAGTTCTAATACCCATATAAACAGTATCCAGGGTACTCAGATGTGATACAGTGGTCGCGAGGGTACAGCCACAGGCAAGGAGTACAAGAGAAACAAAACTAAACAAACCAATCAGTCAACAAACAGACAAGGAAAAAGAGAAAAAAAAAGTAGTACGAGTTCACATGGCATGTTGAAAATAATTACAACAGTGGTGGTATACTTGCACTTGGCCTATTAATTCTTATATAACTAAAAGAGACAGCTAGAAAGTTTCTTAGTGACCCATTTTAGGGCTTTATCTAAAGCTCTGAGTTTTAAATCATCAAATTATAGGCTGAAGATTGCCACTGAATAAAAGGTCTTCAAAATCTCAGTGAGACATCTTGAGTTGTCTGTTCTGATGGCCCCATGGCTCCTCATGCACCCCACAGAATCACAACCTGCCCCTCAGTGAACCTAGCAAAGGAAGTTGTGCCCACTGGCCAGGCACCCATCTTCACTGATCTTACCCACATCTGTTTCATTTTCTAATATGAAACATGGAAATTTAAGGTAAAGAGAAGGAAACCACATTCTTTGCTCTCAAGTATAAAGGTAGAAGCAGCCAAGAACCAAAGCAGATTTTGCTGTTGATTCATGTGGTAACACCAGCCACAATGAGGAACTTCTGTGCATTTCTGACATCTTCTCTCTCAATTACCACATTTCTCCTGCTCATTTCTGAAGGTAAGACATGACCATTACATAACATAGAACATTTTCAGTGAACTTTTTTGTTAATATTATCTTATTATGCTAATGGAAGGTATTTTTCTCCAAAGCATCAAATGTTTCGCATTTTGTTTTGAATTCTACATAATTGTTTTTTGGGGGGAAAGGTTTTAGAATAAATTATTTATTTATTTATGAATAAAAAGATTTCTCATTTATAATTTCTTTCTAAAAGATAACAGAACAATTTTTAAGCTTCTTGCTGGTGATATGTAGAGTGAAAAATTCTTTAGAAAGACAATATAAAAATGAGTAAACAAATAAAATGACAAATCAGGAAAACAAGTTGTACCTTCCAAGAAAGAAACAGTAGTAGCTTCATCCATTCTCTCTCTCCCCTCTCTCCTCTCTATTGGCAAAAGAAGGAAGGAAATAAGGGAGGGAAGGAGGGAAGAAGAGAGGGAGGGAGAGAGGGAGGGAGGGAGGGAGGGAAGAAAGGAGGAAGGAAGGAAGGAAGGAAGGAAGGAAGGAAGGAAGGAAGGAAGGAAGGGGAAGGAAGGAAGGAAGGAAGGAAAGGGAAGGGAAGGGAAGGAAAGGGAAAGGATGACCAGATAGTCTTCAAGACAGCTAAGACAAATCTGTAGTAGATGCCAGCAGCCAACGAGAATAAATTAGAATGTTTATTGCTACGTCTCTAGGCTGGAATCTCTTTGGGAATACATAAGGACACTGAGAAAGTGCTCACATAAACTCTTTGGGAAGACTACACTATTTTCCTTTAAGCTGATTCTTTGGTCTAGAGAAGGGTAACTCATGTTCCAGCTTTTTTGTAACTTCCAGGTGCAGAAGTTGAAATGCTGTGATTTTTGTAGCACTGATGCTTGCAGTGCCCAGGAAAAGCTCTAAATTTTCTTTGCAAAACCTAGTAGCAGGTGAGGATGCCCTGAAGCTGTAGCCTGTGGGGCTGGCAAACATAGAGGCTGTGGTTTTTCCCCAGTACCTTCAGCTTTGGGAAGTAGAGGTGTTAGGCAGGGACTTCTATAATAACCTCAATGCCAGAAAATTCCTAAGAAATTGTGTAGCTTAACTTGCAGCCAAAAATGAAAGGAAATCTAAAAATAACAAGGCTGTAGGACAACTAGAACCAAAGGGTAGGCATATTACAAATATGGCAATGGCACAAAGATATTCAGGTAAGTTCAATTCTCCTGCACAGTGAAAAAAAGCTGGATATTTAAAATACAACAAAACCAACTAGCTCTTCTCCCTTTTGCTTCAAAAGGCAATATGGACCATTTGAGAATAGAAACAGCGAAGGGGGTCTTATGTTCTCACTAATAGTTTAACACTCCTCCTTATTAGCATAATCTGGAAGCTGTCTTAAAAATATTGACATCAAAAAGAAAATATTGACATCACAGTACCAGCCTCAAAACTTCAGATAAAATTTAATTTAGAATGGGAAGCAGACTGCCAGTTTCTGAAAGCTTCCCACGTTTCCTAATCTTAGCCCAGACCCTTCTAATAGACAATCATGGCAGACATGGACTTATTTCTGAGGCTGAGAGCCCAGACAAGCAAAATAAAAACTATCCAAAAAACAGTGCTCCATTAACACTCTATTCAACGTTATGATTTCTGGAGCTCAGAATGTCAAAAATGCACCTTTGTAATCTATCAATATGTGTCATCCAGAGAAAATTTGGGGTCAGGCTGAAGTTCTTTTTGTTTCCACGTTCCTTTGCCCCTTTATTTTTAGAGGTTAGGCTTTCACATTCTCAAAATTCCCTTGTGGAAAGCAAGGGAATTCTCATTCTCTTCCCCTTCCCTTCATCTTCTTCAAACCTTAGAAAAGTTCCTACGTCTATCATTGATATCTTTCTGTGATGTTAGCAGTGAATTTGCTTCACCTATAGAAATATCCCAAGAAAACTTGAGTCTCAGCCACCACTCAGGAGAAATAGCTTAGGAAAATCTAAGAATATCTAGTGAGGAATATGGAGAGCTGAAAGTCTATCACAAAGACACCCAAAGCATGTGTGCTTTGTCTGTGCCTTATTGATCTATAACAATAGCTCTCTCTATACTCCTAGTCTGCCATCATGGAGATTTTTCTAAGGCAGAATTCTCTACTTATAGAATCTCTCACCCTCTGCCCCGGCCCGCGGGGTTTCGTCAACCGGAGCCCGAGGGGGAATTGACCTGAATGAGAGACAAACCTGACACAAGGAGGGAGACCAAGACAGGATTCTGATCAAGGTCTCAAACTTTATTTTTGCAGGGCAGCTTATATAGTAATCAGCAAAGGGTAACTCATGTAGACAGGGTCATTAGGTTGCTGGGTTACAGAACCATAGGATGCTCTTTCTCAGGACAGGGACTGGGTAAAGTTCACAAGGTTGTTAATTAAAGCTAGACAAAATGTTAGGCTTAACAGGCAAGGTTGTAAAAGCATCAAACATTCTTATCAGCTAAGTCTTATAGTGTCATATTGTTAGAGCATGACAACCAGTGCCAGATTTCCTTATCAGTTAAGTTTTATAGTTTCTTTATGTTACATCCTGACAGCTATTTTGGCTCCCGGCAACCCTTCTCCACATCTCATTGGATAGGCTTTAGATAAAATTTGTCTGGAGGCTTAAGAGGATCTTTAGGTATAGTAAGTGTCATTCTCCTGTGAAGGATAGTGCAGCTGGATACCAAAAGTCTCACCCAAGTATATTTGAAGGGTCACAGCTAGTATCAGTTTGCGTACCACTTTTTTTTATTCTTTTCTTTTTTTTTTTTGCCAGTCTGGTGCTTGAACTCAGGACCTGAGCACTGTCCCTGGCTTCTTTCTGCTCAAGGCCAACACTCTGCCACTTGAGCCACAGTGCCACATCTGGCTTTTTCTATATATGTGGTGCTGAGGAATCGAAACCAAGGCTTCATGTATACAACAAGGCAAGCACTCTTGCCACTAGGCCATATTCTAGTTTCCATACTCCATTTTTATAAGGGGCTCTGGGAAAAAAGGGAAGTTTTCAGGCCTTTAGAGCTCTCCTCTGCTTTTTCAAATTACTAGTAAGAAGGAGTGGAGATCCTCATTCACAGCACAGTAGCCACCAGCAGCAGCACCTCCTGTAGCATTAGGCTGCCGCAGTAAACCAAGTATTAATTCTCTGCCCTTGGCAAGGTTTGAACCTGAACCTAGAGGTTTGTCACCCATTTCCAGCCTGACCATCTCTTGGAACACCAGTTTCTAGGATTCTGTGGGTATAATAGCAGAAACCTTCCACAGTGCCTACAGCACCAGGATTTACAGCCAGATGTAGAAAGGCCTATATGGAGTAAAAGCTCATCCAGGTTTTCTCCTTAAGTGGAAAAGGCATAGAAATTCTTGAAATACAGCTTTATGTAGAGCTTTTTGGAGTGGATACTGACCTGATTTCCCTTTTTATACTGAATAGAGGGCTGTGTACAAATCATTGGAGGAAAAGAGGTAACTCCTCACTCAAGACCCTACATGGCCCTACTTAAACTTGACCAGAAAACCATCTGTGCTGGTGCTTTGATTGCCAATGACTGGGTATTGACTGCAGCCCACTGTGTCCTGTAAGTGATTTTGAATTTTAAACTCATTTGTGGAGATATTCTAATTTGGGTTAATAATAAAAAGAGTCTATCTTACTAAGCCATGGGAGATTTATATGTATTTTCAGACTACTTAAGTTTCTGGCAACTTACTTTAACCCTAAAGGGACTTAAGCCCCAGACCTGCCCCCAAATTATCAGGCCAATGAGAAAGCATAATCCACAAGCTCTTTCTGAAAGTCTCCTCTAGACACCCAGGGCTCATGGCCTGCACAGTGGTTAGTACACACAAAAAGGTCAAAGTTGTGTACTCCCTCAGGGCCCTGGACACAGCCATCAAGTAGAGAAAAATTATTTCCAGTGTTCTCTTCTACCCTATAGTGAATGACTCATTCCTTCAGCCATCTCTTAAGTCCCAGTCAGCTATAACCTTGTAGCTTCTTCCAGGCCAGCTTTTCCTCACCTTTAAACCATGCCTCTAAATTTTGACTACCCAATAGGATAACCATGTGTGGCTATGCAAATGTAAATCAATTAAAGCCAAATAAAATTACAAATGTTTTCAGACACTAGCCACATTCAAGCCCTTAGTTGCCACATGTGGCTTGTGGCTACTGTATTGGACCATGCAGATTTATAAAGTATCCAGTGTAAACGCTACTGGACAGCACAGATTCCATGTCTTAAGCAAACCCAATCTCAGCTGTTGTAATGGGAAAGAAGCAGTGTAAACATCTGGAAGTATGAACTATAATCGGTTGTGAATGTAAGAGTATTTTTACATTAATATATAAAAGAATATTTTTGTTCACAAAAGTTAACCTTGGGGCCCTTGTTCAAGCCACTATCTCTGCAATAAATACACACTTGATAAGATACAAATAGGTTGTTCTGAGCAATCTGTTTCTATAAGTTTTCTCATTCATGATGAATTAGTTGTTCTCTAAAGATCCCAAGTGCTGGGTTTAGTTCTATGATAAAGCACTTGTCTAACACGCACAGGCCTTGGGTTCTATCCTCAGAACCACAAGCAAACAAAGATCACCTCAGTGTGTCACTTTACAACTGTTAGGTAGAAACCTTTTGCTTCTGTCTCTAGAGTACTGATATCTCTGGTAATACTGGATTGAGTGATCTGTGGCCTCATTCCCTATCACAGCAAAACAGGATGAAGGGAAATGGTAGATTACACAAGACTAAGTTTTGCTGCCATCAAATTCTCTTGTTTGTCAACGAATTTATAAAAACAAGCTGGTAGATGTGACAATGGTGATTACTATGGTTTGGATATTGTTCATTACCCAAAGGTTCATGTACTAGAATCTTGGTATCCAATAGGACCCTACTAGAGGTAGTGAGATCTTTCAAAAACAATTGGGTCATGAGAGATTAATGGTGAAGAGTCTAATGTAGTCTTGAGAGTTACATAGTCACTATGAGAGCAGATTGTTATAGAGCAAGTTCAATTTCCTTGGCTCACTTCCTTGCTTCCATTGAATCCCTGCTCTTCTATACCCACCCACTTCCCTTCTACTTTTCTGCCATGAGTTGTCACAGCATGATACCCTCAGCAGAAGCTAACGACACACTGATACCTTTCTTAGACTCCAGATCCAAAAGCTAAAGGAAGCCTCTTTCATTTATGAAGTATTTTGCTATAGCCATATAACATGAACTAAGATAATTATTATAATGAATTTCTAAACATCTTATTTCTTTTTTTGTGGATTCACCCTTTATTCTTTTTTTTCTTATTTATTGTCAAAGTGATGTACAGAGAGGTTACAGTTTCATATATTAGGCCTTGAGTACATTTCTTACACTGTTTGTTACCTCCTTCCTCATTTCCCCCTCCCTCCCTCACCCTTTCTTTCTCCCTCCATGAGTTGTTCAGTTGGTTTACACCAAATAGTTTTGCAAGTAAACATCTTACTTCTTACCTATTAAAGCACATGTTTTCTTTCAAGCCACAAATGATCTCCAGAAGAAGAACATTTACAAATGACACCATCAAACTCATCAACCCATAATGTTCTCAGCTCCTGATTAAAAGGTAAAGTCAGTAAATACCGCTGTGTCTATTCCAGGACCAAGACATCTGAGGTCATTCTTGGGGCTCACTCAATGAGCAAGAATGAGCCAGAAAAACAGAAACTGTCCATTAAGAAAGAGTTTCCCTATCCATGCTTCGATCCGGATACATTCGAGGGTGATCTGAAACTTCTCCAGGTGTGTGCCTTTGATTGATTTCCTTCTCCAATCACAGGACCTCCTATAGTGTGGCCCCTGCATGGAAAACTTTACTTAGTGCCCCTACTGATATAAACTCACGTAAAGAGGTCCAACTGTTGGGCTAGAACTTACACGAAAATGTTCATATTTATCTCATTCTGTTAACTCTTTATGTTTGTCTTCTCACAGCTGAACAAAAAAGCAACAATTAATAAGTATGTAGATATCCTGAATCTACCCAAAAGAGGAACTGATGTGAAAGCAGGAAGCAAGTGTCAAGTTGCAGGGTGGGGCACGACTAATAATAAGTCACCTATGTCTGATACTCTGAGAGAAGTAGACATCTCCATCATAGACAGGAAAATCTGCAATGATCACCAGCACTATAATTTTAATCCGATGATTGGGTTGAATATGATTTGTGCAGGAAGCCCCCGTGGTAGAAAAGACACATGCCTGGTAAGTAATATAAGTTCCCACGTGTTAGCTGTTAATAGTAGGATATACAGGTACAGCCTGGTAATGTCAGGCTGTGTCTTAGCTTCTACAGGGTCCCATTAGTTCTTTTTTTTTAAAGTTTTTATTATAAAACTGATGTACAGAGAGGTTACAGTTTCACACATTAGGCATTGGATACATTTCTTGTACTGTTTGTTACCTTGTCCCTCATACCCCCCTCCCCCCTCCCCCTGTCCCCCCCTGAGGTGTTCAGTTTCCCATTAGTTCTTAAAAGAAGTCTGACAAAAACTCCTAATTAGGGCTAGGGATATGGCCTAGTGGCAAGAGTGCTCGCCTCATATACATGAAGCCCTGGGTTCAATTCCCCAGCACCACATATACAGAAAATGGCCAGAAGTGGCGCTGTGGCCCAAGAAGCAGAATGCTAGCCTTGAGCAAAAAGAAGCCAGGGACAGTGCTCAGACCCTGAGTCCAAGCCCCAGGACTGGCCAAAAACAAAAACAAAAACAAAACAAAACAAAAAAACCCTAATTAATTTGCTCAGTGTAAATATATGTTTACAGAAAGCATATGGCTTACTGCATCATCTTGGTTTTATATTAAAAAAAAAAACACCAAGAAGCAATGTTTCTCAGTTTTCATATTACCACATATGATAACACAAAGGTATATACACCATGAAGAAAGGCTGAAATCAGCCTTCCTTGAGGGCCTCCAGTCTCATTTCCCATCCTGGAAGTCCATCTAGCCGGGACATGTTTGAAATACCTGCCATCTTCAAGAATAGCTGAAGACCTAAGATTAGACCCACAGCATCCTAGAACTGTGAGATACCCTGTAAGGAACCCCTGAGCATGACTACACCAGAGACCATGTCACACTTTACCCCAGGGTGCCCAGAGAGAGAGAGGGATTAAAGACAGGGTCCTGATTCAAGACGAGAGTAGGGGAACACTGCACATTTTTTAGCTCTAGGTACTGAGCTGACATTTCTCTTTCTGACTTGGGAATCATGAGCGACTGAGAGAGCCAGAGGTCTCTGCCATTTCCAGGACCAAGGCTAGCAAAATGGCAGGAAAAGATGGTATTTGTCTTCTTTTCCCTCCCTTACCCACTGTCTCACATATCCACTACTTAGGGAACCCAGGAGCCTAGAATAAACTGCTTTTGAAACTCAGATTCAACATCATGAGGCCCCAGCAGTGTCCTTAGATGCTGGTCTCCTAACCCCCTCTTTCATGAAGCTTAGCCATCTTCCCTGCTCTCTCAATGCCCTAGAATGGGTAAATTAAGCCTAAGACACTGATTCTGCAAATACCAAGCACTAGAGTAAGCAGTGAAAATATGTCTATGGGAAGACCTCAGGTTCTCACAAGGGGTTTTCATTTCACAGATTCCTAAGATGGACTTTTACCCAAAAGGGGCCACTTTGATTTTGTTTCCTTGAAAAGATCATTTACCTGCTGGAAGGACTGGGAAACATAACTCTTATACTTTGCCATATTGTGTTACTTGCAGTCAGCTATTTTACTCCTTTTTTTATTAAGTATTTTTGAGAAACCAACAAGTAGGAAGAGTTGCCTTTCTAAAAGCAGAGACTCAATCTCAAAATCAGTAGATAGCTTGCAAGCTTCACTCCAATTTTTGCTGGTTCATAAACACAGTGAATTAATTTTAAAATATTTAAATATTTCTTAACATTTTTTATCCTTTCAAGCACTAATTTTCAGTTCAGTGAAGGTTTTTCTCAACTTCTTCTTAAAGGCTGGAGAAATCCTCCTAGTTTGCTTGTGGTCAGGAGCCACAATGGTCCCATCGCACCTCCACCCTCTTGTTTTCTCAGGGAGATTCTGGAGGCCCGTTGCTATGCAGAGGCATTTTCCGAGGCATTACTTCCTCTGGCCTGAAAGGGAAATGTGGAGACCCAAGAGGGCCTGGCATCTATACACTTCTCTCAAAGAAATATCTCAAGTGGATCATCAAGACCATGAAGGGAGCATCTTAAATTACTGCATTTCCTTTCCTTTGCTGTCATTTCTTAGCCTTATCACAAATAAAAATGTGTATGTCTGAATCGGTTTCTTTCCTCTAACATTCGTGGGCGGGTCCATACCAATTGTATGAATAATGCCAGGGGGAGATTAGAGAAGGAATGTCACCAGTGTCACCCATACATTGAGTGATGGGAGAATTTCTCCCTAGACTACTCCCTGCACTACCTCAATGGACCTAATAGGAGTAAACAGTAAGATCAGTTCTGTGAAGCAACAAGCATGGAGGAGGGGGGATCAACAATTCTGCCGGTAATGTTCTAGACAATCTAGAACATTCAGGAAGGAAGGAAGTCTGCCCTTCAAAGGTTGTTGTTACATGTTCACACTTTCTAGTCTTATTTGTATGCCAAAACTAGTCTCTGAAAGAAATGAATCAGAAATGAGTAACACTATTTTCCAAAGACAGATGAGAAATAGAAATTAAAGTTCCAGAAGATACAAATTAAATGCTTGGCCAACCAAGAAAATTGTACAACACATAGTCAGCTTTGTTTCTTAGCAGTCTGCATTTAATTAGCAAAAAGCAGGACAAGAAGCATGACATAAGTGATAGAGTGCCAACACAGCAAGTGCAACACTCTGAGTTCAAACTCCAGTTCTGCCAGAAAATAATTAAAACGGTTGTTTTGATTTTTTTTATTTAATAAGACACATCAATCTGGCAAAGTTAAGTTTCATTGTTATTATTATTACAATTGTTATTACTATTATTAAAGTAGCTGTACAAACTGGTTACAGTTCCATAAGTCAGGTTAGAATTTGGTTTCTTTAAAAAAAATGTAAACAGAAAGAAGCCAGCTTAGACTGGTTAATATACTAATCATTGGCTTCAAACATAACTGCCCACCAGACTACTTAAAATTAGCAGTGCCTAAAATCCATCCAGAAATTCTGATTTAGTTGTTATTTGGTGGGTCCCAGAGTATAATATCCTTCATATGAACTCCCCAGCAATGCCAATATGCAGCCAGAGATGAGAACTCCCATATACATAGTGATATCTGATGCTGACTTCCACAAGACACTCTGGCAGGCACTGGAATAATAGTCTAGACACCTACTATAACCCTGAATTAGTTAAGATTTTACCTGCAATAAAAGGGTGGAGTATTCCCCAGTGTCAGTACATTTCACAAATTTTGAACTCATTCATTGCTAGTAGAAGTACAAATTAGTACAAATCACTTTCTCGGCAAAATTAGACATATCTATTAACACAACATATACACACGTGTGTGTGTGTGTGTGTGTGTGCGTGTGTGTATGTATATCCTCTAATCTAGCAATTCTACCCAGGGTATATGTTCAACTAGAGTAAGTGCTTTTATCCACCAAAATGTACTTAATAATATAGAGAGAAAACTTTATTCTTAAAAGTCAAACTGGAAATAACTCAAATATTCACTTATGATAAGATGAGCAATGGTCATATAATATTCAATATCAAAGAAAAAGAAAAATTACAGTTTAATTCAACGTAGACTTAACACTGTATTGCATGAATATTACATAGAATATTCCATTCATCTGAGGGCAACATAAGAAAATTCTAATCCATCGCTGATAAAGGTCAGAGTAGTAGGGTTCACTATATAATATTCACTATATAGGATCGATTAAAAATCATTATGTAAGATCAATATAATAGTGGCATTCCTTGATAGCAGGCAAAGGTAGAGATGCTCTTAGGATACCACAAATGTCTAGATGGTAGTTACACCATTATACAACTATACACTTAGGATACATGTGCTTTATTTATGTGATTATTACTCCTTACTTTACTGTGAAGCAATGAAAATGGATCTTTAAAAAGAAAGAGCTAGAGCTGGGTGCTAGTGGCTCATGCCTATAAACCTAGCTACTCGGGATGGTGTGATCTGAGGATCACGTTTCAAAGCAACCCCAGGCAGGAAAGTCCCTGAGACTCTTATCTCCAATAAACTATTCAGAAAAGGCTAGACGTGGCTTTGTGGCTCAAGTGGTAGAGCACTACCCTTGAACCAAAGAAGTTCAAAGGCAGTTCTAGGCCCTGAGTTCAAGTCCCAGGACTAGCACAAAAAAAAAAGAGCTAGAAGAAAAAGTGGGGGAAGAGAAGAGGATAGAGACAGAGGACAACAGAGAGAAGAAATTAGTCACAGATAATGTATGGGAGATGCCACAGGAAGAGAGCATGCTGAGAGGAGAGAGGCCATGCATACCAGGAGGTTCTTCACTGTATCTCATGCTAACTCAAGGAGACACCGGAAGCTAGAAAGAGCTGTGTGACTGGTCACACTTCCACACATAGGCTGTTCCATCCACAGCAGCAGAAAACACACGGGTCTGATCAGGACTGAGAGCCAGGTGCAGCACTCTGCCTCTGTGGCCTGAGGGAAGAAGGAAGGCAGTTCTTATTTCAACTTCAAGGCTGCTGCAAAAGACAAGAGGTGATATAAAGTAGGACCTGAATCATACCTCTGGATAGAGGGCTTCCTGTAGCCATAGGTCCAGAGAGATGCTCATTAATGTCAGTCAGGTCAACCCAGGCATCACCCCCCAGAGATTAAGGTTTGGCTCAGGGTTTCTCTTCTTCCCTTATCGGTGCCCTGTACCTGACCAATCAACAACCAGGAACTGGGTGGCTGATCACAGCAGAAGCTGACTCTTTCATAGTCTGGAGATGGGAAGTCGGGGAAGGCTCCAGGGAAATTTCTGTGCCTTTTAGCTCCCACTTTCTAGCAGCTATTGGCCATCTTTAACTCCTTTCTCCTACCTCTTTCTCTAGGTCACATGGCCTCCTCATTGCTGTATTTCTTACAAGAAATTGTGTCATGTCTAGGATAGTCCTAGCAGAAGATCACAATAGCTCAACAGCTCTGTACCTATGTACACATAAGATGATGCTAAGTGAAATGAACTCCAAGTTAAGGCAATAAGTGATTTACCATTGCTGTTGTTATTTTCAATGTACCACATGAAAATTATGCCATTTTCTTTTGTCTTTATTCCCCAGGGTTTTACCCCTGATGTCACTGTTACTGATTTCAGTACCCTGGGTATTGTATATACGCTTATTGGAACTAGGAAAGGGAAGAGGAACATCAAAATGGAGAGACAAAGGGTAAAAGGCAAACCAATGCAACAGCAATACTTACAAAGCTATATGCTATAATCCTACTGTACAACTCATGGGGGGAGGGAACAAGGGAGGGGGAGGGAGGGAGAAAAATGAGGGAGAAGGTAACAAGTTGGATAAGAAATGTACTCACTGCCTTACATATGAAACTGTAACTCCTCTGTACATCACTTTGACAATAAATTAATTCATAAAAAAGAGAAATTGTGTTATGACATTTGGAGCCATCTCATCTCAAGAACTTTAACTTAATCACATTTTCAAAGACCCTTTGTCTAAATAAAGTTATATTCATAGATTCTACAGATTCAACATGATATTTTTTGGGAGACAATTTTTAGCTGACACCGACATCATCATTCATACCCAACTGTTATTAATTCTGTTTTCTGTAATCTACCAACACCAAAGGAATGACCTAGAACCTAACCAAGTAAACTCATGCAACTTATTACAAAAGGACACCAAAATCTCTCTGCAAAGTCTCACCCATGAAAATCCTATTACACTAAAATTGGGCTCCAAACTTATCTCACCATATGACTTGTTTTGTATAACAACGGGAGGAACTACTGGGTCAGAATGTCTAAAAGACCCCCAAAAAAACCACATCTCCCTCAACTACATATGTTTTAAGATGAGAAAAAGTTAAGTGAATTCTCTGGAATCCTTTCTGATAATACTGGGGGAAAATCACAAGGAGTTAAGGCCGAAGAAAAATACCTCTAAAAATGTTTGTTTGTTTGTTACAGGACCACACAATAGGCTCAGTTGACCTAGAACACATAATCATTCTGCTTTGACCTTCCAAGTCCTAGCTTGCAATTGTTTGCCACCCTACCCAGCCAATGTCGATATTCTTATTCCAAACATGAGAAGATGATTTGAGTATCTCTCCAATACTCCCACCTAGGTAAGGCCCTAAACAGCTACTAAAATGGTTGCCCTGTAAAGAAACAGAGTTTAAAGCTTGATTGTAAATCTTTCTCAAATCTGAAAAGCTCCTGGAAATTCCATGCCTTCTGATTAAGAGTAAATTTCTGGGGTGATGGTTTAAGTGATAGGACACCTGCCTAGCAAGCACCAAACCCTGAATCTAAACAGGAGTACTGCCAACATAATAACAGTAACAATAAAAACTGAAATGCAGACACAGTCAATGCATGCCCCTCCCCCAGCTGTGTCTAGCCACCAAAGCAGCTATCAGGAGTTGCCTGGAGTCTTAATGTGCCAGATCAGACAACAATGAAGAACATAAAGGTCATGGTGTGGTTGTCTAATAGAGACCAGAAGTGTGCCTTAGCAGGCTGTTATGTTGCCAAATAACATTCCCAGAACCTCCAAAGAGAGGCATAGTATTAGCATTACCTAATTGTTTGTTTTCCTGTATGCTTCATCTCGCAAACATACAGGTTCTAAGAGAGATACTGCCTCTCTTGTTTACCTGTGTATTGCCTGAATCTTAATAAGTATCTGGCACATTATAAATGCCTCACATAATTAATGAATACATAAATTCCCATCGGCCTAGAGGCAAGGCTGAGTGGAGAGAGAAGGAAGATGGGATATATTATCAGAGTTCTGTAAAAGACCAGAGGGATGCAAGGGCTCTGTTCTGTAATCTTCCTGTCTCCCTGGAATGGGTAAAGAAGAAGCTTACTCGCCTCAGGGTCCCTTTCACATTCTAGACAAGGGCTGGTTCTCTTTCCCTCATCATGCATCTTTCCCAAAGAACACAATAAAAGTTTGTAAAATAGGGACATGGCATTTTACTCACCATTTACTTACCAAAAAACCCTGCTGACCTGGACAGAGTGGGACAGGCCCACAGAGCCACATCATTGCTAGGAGAACCATGGCCTGTTACAATCGCCTTTGTCTCAGGTAGCCAGATGAGGGAACAGATCTGCCATAATGTCCATAAAACACAGAATGTTAGCAAGTTCTGGCTCATTATGAATGTACTAAAGCTGATTCTACACAGTATGCTCTAACCCCCGCTTCCCACCCCACCTCCAGCCCACCGGCATCCTCCAGTAACAGCTGGAGTCCCAGTATTATAGGAATTATATTTGTTCTAAGAAAACAACAAAAGACCAAGAAGGCAAATCAGTCAGGTTAAAAAATGATGAGTTTATTTGATTTCCATCGTTGGACCAGAATAGACGACCAGTTTTACAAAGCAATGGTGAAAAAGAAAGGAAAAGGAAAAGTAGGAACAAAGTAAAATACAAGTTGAATTCACTTTAGGACTCCCAAATTAAGAGAGTTTACAGAAAAGAAATTCTTGAGACCTGGAATTCCTTATGAAATCAGTAGGTAAAGAGAGATGTGCTTAAGTTGAATGCTTATAATCATTTTCAGAAGATTCTAGAAAGTGGGGATGAAGGTGGCCTCCAGAAGAGATACTTACCTGTGAGTTTGTGCTTGGGGTCTTGATGCTTGTCCCAGTCTTTATATTCAAAATGTGTAGACATCCGTCCTTCATTCCTCCTCCAATAGCAAGGACCTCAGACTGCCAGGGACACCAGTCCATTGCCTGTAAAGTTAATGGCAACACAAGCAGGTCAGACTTGGAGAAGGTGAGTTCAGGAATGCATGTACTCCAGAGGCCCACAGTCCCAGAGGCCTACAGCTTAGCAACTCTCCTGAGCTTCCTATTCAAAGGCAGTGCAACTACACCCTCCAGAAATCATTTCCTGGGGACTAAAAGCCACTCCTAGAAAAAAAAAAAAAAAAGGCACATGATAAAGACTCTCTCGGGTTGTTCTTTTATTTTATTTTTGGTTTAATTTCTGTCGGGTTCAGTTAAGTGGTTAGAGAGAAGTGGAATTTTTTAGATCTGTGTGTTTCCTTTTCTGTTGTTGAAAATCACTAATATACTCAATTATGTTGGTTCTGACAAATTACACATTTCAAAATTATGGCTATAAATTTTGCCCAGTTATAAGTTTTTACAACACCAGCATCAGATAAACATGCTTATTTCTTACTGGCTAAAGGTTATTTATAGGGCCCGGTGGTGGAGGCCCCGCGCGGGGACCCTCGGAACCCCTGCGGTCGATCATGGCGCTGCAAGTGGCCCGGAGCCTGGGGTCCGCGGCCTGCGGCCTGCGCGCGGCCCTGGCGCCCACCGCGCCCTGCCCGCCGCGGCCCTGGCGGCCGAGGACGCTGCGCACGGGGCCCGCTCTGCCGTCGGTGCGAAAATTCACAGAGAAACATGAATGGATAATCACAGAAAATGGAACTGGAACTGTCGGAATCAGCAATTTTGCACAGGAAGCTTTGGGAGATGTTGTTTACTGTAGTCTGCCTGAAGTTGGGACAAAATTGAAAAAGCAAGATGAGTTTGGTGCTTTGGAAAGTGTGAAAGCTGCCAGTGAACTCTACTCTCCTGTGTCAGGAGAAGTAACTGCAGTTCATGAAGTGCTTGCAGAAAATCCAGGACTTGTCAATAAATCTTGTTATGAAGATGGTTGGCTGATAAAGATGACACTGAGTAATCCTTCAGAACTAGATGAACTAATGAGTGAAGAAGCATATGAGAAATACATAAAATCTATTGAGGAGTGAAAATGGAACCCTGAATAAATTAGAGTGAAGTAACTTACTGCAGCATAGTTGTCTAAATTAGTGGTGGATGAAAAATTTAACATTTTGCAGCAATTCAACACTTTCTGGTAGGAAAAGCAACGACTCAACACTGCTATGAGAGAAATACCCTTCACTTTCCAATGATTGCAGACAAACATCATATGTTTAGGTTTTTTTTTACAATAATGAGTTTTAGACTAAACTCTAGGATTTGGTATTCAGAATATGTTGCCCAGGGTAAAATCTATAATTATGTATCTCAAGGATAATACTGTTATCATACATCCTGTTGTAACTTTAAGTCCACCTCTGGATTTGGAATGACCCAATGACCTCGCCATTTGAAGTAACTGGGAGTGGAGGAAAGTGCTTGTTGGACAACCTCAGATGAAAAATTCTAGCTCCATTTTATAATGCACTGCATTTGCTGGTGCTATTTTTATACAATGAAGCAACAGGTTTGCAGAAAGTAAGAAAATAAATAAAATATTAAACCTCTTTAATCATGTTAAAAATAAATAAAGGTTATTTATAATTAAATGCTATTTTGCTTGTAGTAGAATCATAATTATGAAACAGATTATAATGATGGTTTATTTTATACTTCTTTATTAACAAGAATGAACTTCCTCTTGTGTTCCAAACCACTTCCTCCTTGTAAGTTTTTTTATCCTTTGGCCCATTTAAATATCTATAGTTTAATGCTTTTCTTAATTTTGATTCCATTTTCCTTTACTTTTGCTTTTGGTGTCAGTCCTGTGATTGAACCCAGATCCTTGCCCCTGAGCTTTATTTGCTCAAGGCTAGCTCCACCACCTGAGCCAAGTTCCTCTATGGCCTACTCTTAACTCAGTTCCCACTACTAAGTTGTCGATGTGTAAAGCCCACAAAATCTTCTTACAATAGGTGAACTTATAATGCGGGGTTAGTTAAATCATGGACATGTTTAATTAAAATCATCTGCTTTATTTAGGCTTAAAGATGAAAACTAAGTGTCTATAAAAACTAGGTTAAATATTTTGGGAGCTCTGTATAAGTGCTAGTCCTTAAAGATAAATGTTGTTAGATGCAGCTGAATTAGCTCTTTCAACAAAAACATTTTACACAGAATATGCAGTCTGATCACTTCATGAGTGGCGTTAGGTTCCTGCTCTACTTTAAAGATTGTAATTATTTTCCAAAGACAGCTGTAACAACAGATCGGTCCTAAGACTTCGCCTGTTCTTTTGTCAGAAGTAGAAAGTAATCTCCCTGCCTTTGAATCAAGGAGGACTTCTGAGGAGCTTATAACCAGCAAGTACAATGTGGTAAGGCTGATTTTGGAACTAGAATATTAAAAAGCTCTCTGAAGCACTGGACCAACTGTCAGGATGCACAAATTCCAGCTGTTTTGAAGTGACCCCTATTGTAAAGGAAGCCCTATCTACCCTAAGCCACAGGAAAAGCTAAAACCACAGCAAGCTCCTGGCTGGCTCACAGCTAGTCCAGCTCCAGACTTGTTAGCTTCTGCCGCAGTTACTGCATCTCATGAGAACCTGAGCCACCATTGCTCAGACAGGTTTTTCCCAGAGTCTCAATCCATGAAAAAGCAGACAGAATAAAATCAGTATTGTTTTACACCACTACATTTTTGAGCCATTTGTTCTACAGCGATTGATAAGCACAATAGACACCATGCACAGAAACCTTGGACAACGAATTTGTTAGAGTTTGTACAGTGTGCCTATCTTTCTCTGGTAGCAATCATCCATGGGGATATGAAAAGTGACCAAAGGCAGCCCAAATCTTCCCAAGTACTTTTTTACTGGGGTTATAGGAAAGATGGCTTCTGATCCCACACCCTCTAGGGAGAACTGGCGCTGAAGCTGCGAGAGCCATCTTGCCTACCAAATGGAGTCTGAAGGACAAAGCGCCCTAAGGAGAGACAGAGACGAACAGATGACATTACTCAAAGCCCTAGATCCAGCCATCACTTCAGCTGAGATCCTCAAAGGACTCCACAGTCACATGAGAGAACACTTTTTGTTTTTTGTTTTGCTCAAGTTCAAGGTTGACTTTGATTTCAGTGACTTAGAGCCAAAATATCTAATACAATAGTATGTCTTTCAGGACAGTGGTGGCTTCAAAACCTAAAACAATTCTAAAGGCAGAAAAAGTTGAAAATATTTAATGGCTTTCTTTAATGGTGTTTAAAAAAAAAAAAAAAAGAGGAAAGCTGGACAGCTGGTGGATTTCATACCTTAACTGCTGTGGGTAGAGGTATGACTATGAGAGGCCGGCTCTGGGCCCCCGCCCCTAGAGGGTGTGGCCATACTGTCAGCAGGCCTTCACTGCAGCCGCTGGCCAGCAGCCTGCCATCGGGCGACCATTTCAGAGCACAGACAGCATGCCCGTGGCGGAGCGTTCCAACGTGGTGCTGTGCTACCCGAACGTCGTGATGATGAACGCGTCCCAGTCTTGACCCACTGCGGAAAGGGCAAGAGGCAGGGTCACGTGACAGAAAAGTGAAGCGCCCCCGCCCCCTACAAAAGGGGGAAAGAAAACATGAGCAAATATATGTTTCAAATTACTAAAAAGACTTTAAGAAGCAGGAAGAAATTCCTTCAAAGAGTAGGATGGAATATTCTGCCTGGATCATTCTTTGTCTGCCAGAGTTTCAAAGTGAGATACAAAACATTATCTCTTGATAAATGTCTCTAATGGCTTTAATATGATGGCTTTAAAATATTCAAAGACAAAATACATTTAAAAGACTTCTAGATCTTTCCAGTTCGCAGTTTATACAACTTGGAATATTTCATACTCTCAATGAAATGGCTTTAGTATATACTTTTAGTAAAAGGCTAAACATAGTCTTTTATTACTGCATTATCGTTTTCTAACAGATGCATTCCTATTAACCTGTAGATCCACTCTTTTCTTCTAGTTGTTTTTTGGGTTTTTTTTTACATTTTCTAATGAATACCAATTAGTTGTAGAAGTCCAAGATGCTGGTATTCTGTTTTTCTTTTTGGTTTTGGTTTTTAATATTATAGTTCTGTTCAGTTGGCCCCCACAATCAACTAGTGACACAGATTTGGCTTAAGTTACCTGCTGAGAGTGAAATGATTCCAACTCAGAGCCCCAACTACTGACAAATGGCCGTGCATACTTCTCAGCCGCTTTTTAGTCACTATGTCCCATAACTGAAAAAGTGAACAAGGAGAATTATGTAACATTGGCATTATTAGAGCCCTCTGTCTCCCAAAGGCCCAATAACCAATTACTCTTGACACAGTCCATTATCAAGTAACTAGGTGAAACTCAACCCCTTAACCATAATCAGTATTCTTGAGTAGTCACGGGATTACCTGTGGAGTCTGTAAAGCACTATGCCGCTGGCAATATTGATTTAGTTGGAAGAAGAGAGAGCCTGGGGAAGTGGCATTTATTTTAAAGTGCTCCAGAGGAATTCAGTGTGCTGCTGGAAGATGAGAATCACAGTGCTTGTTCCTTCTAAACTGTGGGAGCCTCATGTCTGGAAATCTCTCCTCCATTACCAACAAACATAAGCGCTGGGCATAGAGTCTTATCAGTTAAGAATCCCTATTCCAAAACCTAAAATGATTCATGATCTGAAACATTTTTAATTAATCAGTAGGAATAAAATTAGGGTGTATGAATGCTTCCCAGAGTCAAAAATTCAATTTACTGCTAAGAGACTCCTTTCCAACCATCTGCAGCTGATATCCTGACCCTAACCCATATGAGGAAGATAACATTGGTTGATAAGAGTTTTATATATATATTTTTTTTTTAATCAAACTGAATTACAGGGGGTGTGCAGACTGATCGAGACAGATGGCAGCAGACAGGAGGTGCGGGACCGCACAGCCGGGATCGGACGTGAGCAGCACGGGAACCGGGCAGTGCAGAGGGGGAGAGCCAAGGCTGCCACCACCAAACGACCAATCGCTGAACCCCAGCACCACAGCCCCGAAGAGCCAACAGCAGTGCGGGACACACACGCAATCCAGGACCCAGTAAGTTCCCCATTACTGCCTCCCCCAATGGGAGACCAGCTATCAGACCCAAGCCCTACAAAGAAGCTAGATCTCCCTCCCTCCCCGTCTCCACCCCGAGGAACAAGGAATCCCCAAATCAGGCAGCAAAAGGTCCCTTCAGACTCTGGGAGGACACAGGAGCTAGCAGGGGTGGAGAAGCGCCAAGGCAACAGAGAAGGCTGAACCGGCCCCACCAACCCTGCCCCCTTCCCAACAGGGGCCCAGGGACCCACAGGCATTGGAAGCCCCACCTGAGGCGCCTGGTCCTTACAGACTTTTTGAACAAAAGTCACAGGCTCGCTGGTGGGCAATACCAGCCCAGCAGGGACACCTGGACCCGATCACACGCCCCCCTCCAGCGGAGGACAAGAGTCTGGGGGCACCAACCCGCGCCCGGACACTTGATCCTACTGGGGCCCACACATACCGCCCCCCACAGCAAACTCGCCAGAGGGCACAAGCATACCCCAACAACCCAGGGCTCGCTCTGGTAGGCATACCCCGCACAGGTGGGCAGGGCCCCCCAGTGGCAGCGCCCACTCTGATAGGCACACCCACACAGGAGGGCAGAGCCCCCCAGCGGCAGCACCAACCCAGATTGGCGCACTTTGCACAAGTGGGTGGGCTGCCCCTCAACAACACCAGCCCCCGGAGCAATCCACACAGGTGGGCGAACCGCCTGAGAAGTGAGCTCCTCTGACCAAGATACTAAGTGGAAAAAAGAACCAAAGAAGAGAAAAGCCTCCACACCACACTGAATCAGCGACCAGCAAACCTCCACCAGGGACATGCTAGGGTCAGCACAACACAGCGGCAGGACACTGTCCCGCAGAGAAAGACACAGAACCTACCCACCCCCAAGTGCAGTGAGGGTGACCACCTCAGCAACAACCGAGTTGGTCACGCTCTCCCATTGGGTAGTAAGGTTCAACAGCCAAACTCAAACCCAGAGCCAGGACACAAACAAGTCTCCCACTGACGAACCAGCAGGAACCAGCACAAAGCCAAACCAGGGAAGCCACCCACAGATCTCCAGATTCGCAAATCACAAAGAAATATAACAAATTTCATCAAAGGGCAAGCCAACTCGCTAGCTCCAAAAAGCAGTACAAGTGAAGAAGAGATGGAGAATAAAAATCAACTGAGACTATGATAGCAGAAATGATGGAAAGCCTCAGAAACAAAATCAGAAAACAATTCCAGGAGTTTAGTGTGGAAGTCTCGAAGGACATCCAGGAAGCCAAGAAAGAAATGGAAGCAAAAATGGATACAGTGCAAACCTCTGTTAAAGAAGACCTTAACATCCTGAGAAGTGAAATGCATGAAAAAAATAGATTTAAAATACAACTCTTTAAAGGAAGAAATTTCCACAATCAGAGGTGATCTGACAACCATAAATAGCTCCCTGACATCCATAAACTCCGCACTTGAATCCACAGCACAAAGAATTGACCATATTGAAGCCAGAATCTCTCTCTTGGACGATGATGCAGCCGATTAGGACCAGAAAATTACCACACTCCAAGAAACTGTAAAGCTCCAGGGCAGACTAATCCAGGAGCTAGTGGACAAAGACAAGAGATATAATCTGTGCATAATTGGAATAGAAGGAGCCGAATACCAGAGCAGAGGGCTTCAACATATTTTCAATAAAGTTATTGCAGAAAACTTCCCCAATCTCACAAAGGGACCTCATCCAGGTAACTGGAGCCTATAGGACACCTGGCAAACCAGACCCTAGAAAAGCCATGCCCAGGCACGTAATAATCAAGACTTCAGATCTCAAGAATAAGAGCAAATTCTGAATGCAGCCAAAGCGAAGAAAGTAATTGATTACAATGGGAAGAGGATCCGAATAACAGCAGCCCTCTCCACACAAACCTACCATGAGCGAAGAGAATGGAAGAACAACATCCAAGTCCTACAGGCCAACAACAGCCAACCTAGAATAAAATGTCCAGCGAAGCTGGAGTTCATATTTGAGAGGAAAACCAGATCTTTCCATAGCAAAGAGGATCTAAAGGAGTATGTGAGTAAAAAACCAGCCCTACAGTGAATTCTAAGAGGGGAACCCCACCCAACAGAAATCGGACAGGACACACAGACAGAAACAGAAAGAAACTACAACAGCCAGAGCCCAACAGAAAGAGCAGCTCACTAAAGACAAGAAAAAAACCAGAGGAAAAACAGCCTAACAAGAAAATGGAAGGAGGGGAGAAAGATGGCGCCGAAAGAATAGGGAGGCACCCCGACTCGCACCAACTGAATAGCGAGCTGGGAACTCCAACACCCAACACTCCACCAAGAACCCAGCAAAACCAGCATCCAGAAGCAGTGGAGAAACGCAGGAAAACAAAAAGGAGCAAAAAAGAAGAACCGAAAACCTACACGGAGCCGGAGATTCATCGGGGCACCCTCCCCCCACCAGCCGACCCTGGCCCAAACAGGGCCAGGCTGGGAAAGGGGAACCCGGCGATCGGCAGACAGGCTGCCAGGAGCGCAGAATCCATATAGCGGGAGACCCCACGGACACAAAGCAGGGTGCGGACCAAGACACACCCGGCAGCGACGAGAAGTTCGGGTCCACACCGGATTCGGACAAGGGAACCCAGCGCGGCAGAAAGAGGGAACAGGGGAAGCCGCCACGACACTTCGCCAACCCCCGAAGGGCCAACGGCGGCGCGGGACACACACACAAAGCAGCAAAAGTGAGTCCCCCATAATCCCTTCCCCCAACGGGAGACCCAAGCCCGACAAAGAAGCTATATCTCCCTCCCTCCCCCTCCCCACTCCCGTGGGAACAAAGAACCCCCAAATCAGGCGGGAAGCTCCCATCAGGCGCTGGGAAGCCAGTCTAGCAGGGGAAGGGCGGAACAGCCCCAAGCCCCCAAAGGTTCCTGAACTGGCAGAACCGGCCCCGTCCCCTTCCCAACAGGGGCCGGGGACGGCCGGCAGGGCAAGCCCCACCCGAGGCGCCTAGTAGACCTTGCGGACTCTTACAACTAAAATCACAGGCGCTGGTGGGCAATACCAGCCCAGCAGGGTCACCTGAGCCTGATCTCGTTCCCCCTCCTCGCAGCGGAGGCGAGGTCTGAGGGTGCTAACCCACACCCGGACAGTCGATCCCACTGGGCCCCACACATACTGCCTCCCCCCCCAACGGACTCGCGGGAGGACGCAAGCACAACCCAACAACCCAGGGCTTGCTCTGGGAGGCAGACCCCGCTAAAGTGCCTGTTGTAGGGGACTCACAGTGCACAGGAGGGCGGGGCCCTGGCGAAAGCGCCGGCTCTGGTAGGCGTGACCTGCACTGGTGGGCGGGGCCACAGCGACAGCACCTGCTGCCGTAGACACGCCTACAGAGAAGGGAGGGAAGATCTACACAGAGCTCCAGATGCGCAAATCACAAAGAAACATAACTCAGTTCATCAAAGGACAAGCCAACTCGCCAGCTCCAAAAAGCAGCACGACTGAAGAGGAGATGGAGACTAAAAAAGCAAATGAGGACATGTTAACAGGAATGATCGAAACCGTCAGAAATGAAATCAGAAAACAATTCCAGGAGTTTAGAGCGGAAATCTGGAAGGACACCCAGGAAGCCAAGAAAGAAATGGAAGCAAAACTGGATACAATGCAAGCCTCGTTTAAAGAAATGGAAGCAAAAATGGATACAATGCAAGCCGCCTTTAAAGAAAATCTCCACACCCTGAGAATTGAAATGCATGAAAAAATAGATTTAAAATACAACTCTTTAAAGGAAGAAATTTCCACGATCAGAGCTGATATGACAACCATGAATAGCTCTCTGACATCCATAAACTCCGCAATTGAAACCATAACACAAAGAGTGGACCATATGGAATCCAGAATCTCTCGCCTGGACGATGAAGCAGCTGACAACAACCAGAAAATGACCACACTCCAAGAAAAGGTGAAGCTTCAGGGAAGATTAATCCAGGAACTAATGGACAAAGACAAGAGATATAATCTGCGCATAATTGGAATAGAAGAAGGAGCCGAATATCAGAGCAGAGGGCTTAATCATGTTCTCAATAAAGTTATTGCAGAAAACTTCCCCAATCTCACAGGGGACCCCATCCAGGTAACCGAAGCCTATAGGACACCTGGCAGGCCAGACCCCAGGAAAACCACCCCAAGGCACATAATATTCAAGACTACAGACCTCAAGATTAAAGAGCAAATTCTGAATTCAGCCAAAGCGAAGAAGGAAACTTTTTTCAATGGGAAGAGGATTCGAATAACATCCGACTTATCCACACAAACTTACCAAGCTCGAAGTGAGTGGAAGAACACCATCCAAGTACTTCAGAATAACAATTTACAACCTCGGATCAAATATCCAGCGAAACTGGAGTTCACATTCGAAGGGAGAACCAGATCTTTCCACACCAAAGAGGAGCTAAAGGAGTATGTGAATAAAAAACCAGCCCTACAGCGAATATTAAGAGGGGAAGCCCACCCAACAGAGATCGTAAAAGACACACAGACAGAATCAGAAAGAAACTTCAATAGCCAAAGTCCAGCAGGAAGACCAGCTCACTAAAGACAAGAAGAAAAAAAAAAAACAGGAAAAAACAGCCCAACAAGAAAATGGAAGGAGAAAAAACACCCTTATCCTTGATCTCTTTAAATATAAATGGCTTAAACTCCCCGATCAAGAGGAGCAGACTGGCAGAATGGATCCGCAAACAAAAAGTTGACATCTGCTGTCTACAAGAGACCCACCTTACAGCAAGGGACAAAAACAGGCTTCGAATGAAAGGATGGAGCAAGATCTACCAAGCAAATGCACCCACCAAAACGGCAGGTGTAGCCATTCTGATCTCAGACAAGCTGGATTTCTCTTTAAAGTCCACTCAAAAAGACAAAGAAGGACACTACATATTAATACAAGGAAAAATCCAGAATCAAGACATCACGGTGATAAATGTATACTCACCGAACAAAAGAGGCCCGACATATGTCAAGCAAATTCTCACAGAACTACAGAGCAAGATAGATGCAAACACAATCATAGTGGGTGACTTTAACACTCCTCTCTCTCCAAGAGACAGATCCAACACCCAGAGGATTAGTAAGGGAGCTGAGGACCTAAATAACACCATTTCCCAAATGGATCTAACAGACCTATATAGAACCTTCCACCCTACAGAGACCCAATACACCTTCTTTTCAGCAGCCCATGGATCATATTCCAAAATAGACCACGTCATAGCCCAAACAAAGAACCTCAGCAAATACAAAAGTATTGACATCATCCCATGTATTATATCTGATCACAGTGGATTAAAGGTAACCCTCAACAACAAAGGATACCACAGAGCCTATACACACTCTTGGAGGCTAAACCCCACGCTGCTATCCAACACTTGGGCCACAGATCAAATTAAAGATGAAATCAACGAATTCATAAGCCACAATGACAAAGAAAACACATCACAAAGAAACCTATGGGACACAGCTAAGGCAGTACTGAGGGGCAAGATCATTGCACTCAGTACCCACATTAAAAGAATGGAAGCAGAGCAGGTGAATACCCTCACGATTAAACTAAAACAACTGGAGAAACAAGAAATGACAGAATCTAAAACGACTAGGAGGGGAGAGATTACAAAGATTAAAGAAGAGATAAATCTGATTGAAAATAGAAAGACCATTCAACAAATAAATAAGACTAAAAGCTGGTTCTTTGAGAAAATAAACAAAATTGACAGACCCCTTGCAAGACTCACAAAAAAAAAGAAGAGACTCATATTCGTAAAATCAGGGACTCCACAGGAAAAATTACAACAAGTACACACGATATTCAAACAATCATAAGGAGCTATTTCCAAAACCTCTACTCAGCAAAAAACAATAATTTTACAGAAATGGATCAATTCTTAGAGAAGTACAAACTGCCCAAACTGAACCAAGAAGAAATAAATCAACTAAATAAACCAATAACTTACGGTGAGATACAAGAGGTAATCAAGAACCTCCCTACTAAGAAAAGCCCAGGCCCAGATGGATTCACCAACGAATTCTACAAAACCTTTAGTGAGGAGCTAATTTCAATACTCCTCAAACTCTTCCGCGAAATGGAAACGGAGGGAGAAATCCCAAACTCATTCTACGAAGCTAATATCATACTCATCCCCAAACCAGGCAAAGATCCAACAAAAAAAGAGAACTACAGACCAATATCACTAATGAACACAGATGCAAAGCTCCTCAATAAAATATTAGCTAACAGGATCCAGAAAGTGATCAAGAATATCATACATCATGACCAAGTAGGCTTCATCCCTCAGTCACAAGGATGGTTCAACATCCGTAAATAAATCAATGTAATTCACCACATAAACAGAACTAAAATCAAGAATCACATTGTTATCTCAGTCGATGCCCAAAAAGCCTTCGACAAAATACAACATCCATACCTATTAAAAGCTTTGGAGAGAACAGGAATAGATGGAACATTCCTCAAAACAATAAAAGCCATATACAACAGACCAAATGCTAATATCATATTAAATGGAGAGAAACTTAAATCATTCCCCCTAAACACAGGAACAAGACAAGGATGCCCACTCTCCCCACTTCTGTTCAACATAGTGCTGGAATCCCTAGCCATAGCAATAAGGCAAGAGGAGGACATCAAAGGGATCCACATCGGCAAGGAAGAAATCAAGCTATCCCTATTCGCAGAAAACATGATCTTATATGTGAAGGACCCAAAAAACTCAGTCCCCAAACTCCTACACCTAATAAACCATTTTGGCAAAGTAGCAGGATACAAAACCAATCCACAAAAGTGAGCAGCTTTTCTGTACACCAACAATGTACAAGCAGAAAATGAAATTATAGAAACAATTCCACTTACAGTAGCCAAAAAAAAAATAAAATAAAAGTACCTAGGGATCAATCTAACCAAGGACGTGACGAACCTATTTAATGAGAACTATAAAAATCTAATAAGGGAAATCAAAGAAGACACAAGGAGATGGAAAGACCTCCCATGCTCATGGGTAGGCAGAATCAATATAGTGAAAATGGCCATATTGCCCAAATTGTTATACAAATTCAATGCAATCCCTATCAAAATCCCAGTCACATTCTTCACTGAAATAGAGAAAGCAATCCATAAATTCATATGGAACAGCAAAAAACCTAGAATAGCCAAAGCAATTCTAGGCAAAAAAAAAAAAAAAAAAAAAGCAGTGCAGGAGGTATCACAATACCAGACTTCAAAAGCTCTACTATAGAGCCATCATAACAAAAACAGCCTGGTATTGGTATAAAAACAGACCGGAAGACCAATGGATTAGAATTGAAGATCCAGAAATAAATCTGCACTCTTACAGTCAGCTGATATTCGACAAAGGAGCTAAAGACATACAATGGAATAAACATAGCCTCTTCAACTACTGGTGCTGGGAGAACTGGGCAGCTACATGCAGAAAACTTAAAGTAGACCCGAGCCCATCACCATGCACCAAGATCAACTCAAAATGGATCAAGGACCTCAATAACAGACCTGAATCCTTGAAACTACTGAAGGACAGAGTAGGAAAAACGCTAGAACTTATAGGCACAGGAAGAAACTTCCTGAATATAGTCCCAGGGGCACAACAAATAGGGGAGAGACTCAACAAATGGGACTACTACAAATTAAAAAATTTCTGCACAGCTAAGGACATAGCCACCAAAATAGAAATACAGCCAACCATATGGGAAAGGATCTTTACCAGCACATCAACAGACAAAGGCCTAATATCTGTCATCTACAGAGAACTCAAAAAACTAAGCCCCTCCAAGCCCAGTAAACCAATTAGGAAATGGGAAAAGGAGCTACAGAGAGACTTCACAAGAGAAGAGATAAAAATGGCAAAGAAACATATGAGGAAATGTTCACTATCCCTGGTAGTAAAGGAAATTCAAATAAAAACAACCCTGAGATACCACCTCACTCCAGTTAGAATGGCCTATACTCTGAACTCAGACAACAACAAATGCTGGAGGGGGTGCGGGGAAAGAGGAACCCTTCTCCATGGTTGGTGGGAGTGCAAATTAGTACAACCACTTTGGAGAACAGTATGGAGGTTTCTCAAAAAGCTCAATATAGACCTACCCTATGACCCAGCCATACCACTTCTAGGCATCTATCCCGAACAGCAGGTCCCAAGATATCAAAAAGACATTTGCACTTCCATGTTTATCGCTGCACAATTCACAATAGCCAAAATATGGCATCAACCCAGATGCCCCTCCACAGTTGAATGGATCCAAAAAATATGGTACCTATACACAATGGAATACTACATAGCAATTAGGAATGGTGAAATATTGTTATTCGCAGGGAAATGGTCAGAACTTGAACAAATATTGTTGGGCCTAGAACACAAAAAACAAAGGGGCATGATCTCCCTGATATATGACTGTTAAGATGGGGTGACGGGGAGACAGTAGACACCAGGTCTGTGAAACCAAAAACTTCTTGTCAAATGATATTTCCCACAGGATTGGGGCAGCGACCCAACATTATGTAACTAAAACCAAACAACTACTCAACATATAAAGGTCAAAAATTGAACTCTCAGTGGAATACAATAGCTCAAAAGCTATGTATGTACGTTCATATAAGACTATTGTCTACATATTGTCTAATGTCGACATTACATTTAAAGCCCTGGTGAATTTTCTTTGGCTAGGCCACGTGGCTACTGTATATGTTCTTGGTACATTGTGTATTGTATATATGTCTACCTGACCTACAGAAGGGAAAGAAAAACAGGGTGTAAGATATCACAAGAAATGTACACACTGCCCTACTATGTAACTGTACCCTTTTGCACAATACCTTGTCAAAAAAATTTGTTTAATTAATAAATAAATTACAAAAAACATAATAAAATGATTAATTATCAAAAAAACTGAATTACAGAGAGGTTACAGTTTCATACATTAGGCATTGGATACATTTCTTGTACTCTTTGTTACCTCGTCCCTCATTCCCGCCCCCCATCCTTTGATAAGAGTTTTTAATGGTACTGGAAAATGATCTCAGGGTCTTGTGCTTGCTAGGCAAGTACTCTGCAGTTGAGCCATCCCTCCAGTGCTTTTTTGCATTGATTATTTTTAAGCTACGATCTCACATCCATCCCAAGTGTGAACATGGACTGCAATCCACATATTTTATGTTTCCCACCAGAGCTGGGATGACAGGTAGCCTTCACCATACATATCCATCAAGATACAGTTTCCTGGACTTTTCTGTCTCTCCCAGCCTGGAACTGAAATCATCCTACCCTCTGCTTAGGATTACAGGTATCAGCCACTGATGTCCAGCAGAGAGAAAAAGTGTGTGTGTGTGTGTGTGTGTGTGTGTGTGTGTGTGTGTGTGTGTGTGTGCTGGTATTGGTACTGGGACTTGAACTCAGGGCCTGAGTGTTGTCCTTTAGTTGTTTTGCTCGAGGCTGATAACTCCACTACTTGAGCTACAATTCCACTAACAGATTTTGGTGGTTAATTGGAGATAAGAGTCACACAGATTTTCCTCCCCAGGCTGACTTCAAACCACATTCATCAGATCTCAGTCTCCTGAGTAGTTTGGATTATAGGCATGAGCCATCAGCACTGAATAAGGGAAAATATCTTTGTAAAAACAACAACAAATGAAATGTAACAGAAGACTTTAGAAGAAATTAACGAGAGTATTGCCATTTAGGAAAAAAATTCTTTCCCCACTTTCCATAGCTTCAACTAACCAAGTTTCTCTAATCCATCTTAGAGGACAGCTATTAGAGGTCAGTTGTAGTAGTCATCTAGTGATTACAGGGGAAATACCATGAGACAAGAAATAGTCAGGTACTTGTACTTCGCCCTCGCTGGTGCCAACTGCCAGGCATGTCCCCTCTTTTATCCAGGACACAGAAGATACATAATTACAAGTGAGACTTAAGTCAATGTGTTCAAGCACAGTATGATTTTCTCCATTCCATATGTAGACTGCAGATCCAAGGGCAATAGCAACAAGATTTTGTAAATTCCAGTCTAGAATATTCAGATCTGTAAAAAAAAAAAAAAAAAAAAAAGCACTCCAAATTAGGGCCATTATATGCCAAAGAAACACATTTTCAAATAAACATTTTTATTTCTAGGTAGGAATGAAAAAGTAATACTTTCCTGTGGTTAGAAAGCAATACTATGTGTCAAAGTTGATCATTAGAAGCTCAGAACTAAAAACCGGGCCAGGTTGGGTACCAGTAGCTCATGCCTGTAATCATAGATTCTTAGGAGGCTAAGTTCTGCAAATCATAATTTGAAGCCAGCCCACACAGACTTTAAGACTCTACTTCTAATTAGCCAACAAAAAGACAGAAGTGGAGGCAGGGCTCAAGTGGTAAAGTGTCAGCCATGAGCAAAAAGCCAAGCAATAGCACAAGACAGGAAAAGTATTATTAGTAGAGAAAGAAAAATTTAATTTAAAAAAAAAAAACCTGGCCAGGCATAGTGGCTCACATTTGTAACCTGATATTTTGATTGTGCAAATTTGGAGAACAGTGTTCAAGGGCAAAAAGTTAATCAGACCTCATTTCAACCAATAAATCGGTCATGGTTGCATGTGCCTGTTATCCCAGTTATGCAGGAGGCATAAATGGTCAGGAGCATGGTCCTGGCTAAGCTGGGCAAACATGTGGTATTTTATTCAAAACAATGGGAGCAAGAAGGGGTTAGGGACTTGGCTCAAATAGCAAAGCTCCTACTTAGCAAACACATGGCCCTGGGTTCAAACCCCAGTGCTGCTTAAAGTAATAAGAAAGAGCTAAAGTAGAATCCAGTCCAAGATTCATAATTAGAATAATACATATAATTTATGTTCAATATAACTATTTAGAGGCATTTTAACAATCTTGGCAGAATTACCCACCATTATTAGTACTCATGGGCATCATCTAACATTACTAAAAACTAAATGCACATAAAAATTAAATATGGATGATTATTATGATTTATGGCATTTTATATATGAAATGTCACTATCATTTCTAATCAACTACCGACCAAAGAATATCAAGAAAAGATAGTGACTCATTTGTGACACTTAGTGCTCAGCAGCATTCTCTTTTTGGTTTTTGTTGTTGTTGTTGTTGTTGTTGTTGTTGTTGTTTTTGGCCAGTCCTGGGCCTTGAACTCAGGGCCTGAGCACTGTCCCTGGCTTCTTTTTGCTCAAGGTTAGCACTCTAGCACTCTGCCACTTGAGCCACAGCTCCACTTCTGGCCATTTTCTATGTAAGTGGTGCTAAGGAATCAAACCCAGGGCTTCATGTATATGAGGCAAGCACTCTAGACACTAGGCCTGCCTTTGCTCATGTTGTTAATAGTTACCAAAAATGCTTTCTTCTCCCCTCCACCCTTGCAAGTCTCACCCATCTTTCAAGACCAAGCATAAGTCTGAATATCTAAAATCTTTCTAGGCAACTCCAAAGCTCACAGCTCCCTTATTCACATATTCATTATTCTATTCATAATTCAAAATTCTACATTGGCATGTTGGTATCCGTTTCATGTGTCAGTATTGCATCCTACCTAGATTACAAGCTAGGCACTGAACAAGGGCTCCCCATTTGGCTGATTAGATTTGCCTATGTTTAAAATTCATTCATAGCAATAGTCCAATATTAATAAAGCTCAATCTGACACAGTAAAATAAAGTATTTATGAATAACCATACTCATGCATCATCACCACCAGCACCCATTCCTGAACATGAAGGCTGCACAAGGAAAAACCAACCACATTCAACTACAGATGAATGGTTTAACGCTGAGACACAGGCACACCTGGGTCTTCCAGAATCACATTTCAAGTTTTTGTCAGAGCACTTGATGCTTTTTGTCATTTCAGCTTCTCCAGTCACAATTAAACAATAACTTACAGTAGTCATTTCGAAGACCAGTAAGATGAATCTTCACCTCTGGTTGGTATATGGGATAGTTTATATTGCTGCTTCTTTTAAGATGGAAGGATTCATCTCTGATTCCATCTCTGCAGCCTACAAAAACAAACAATGTATTCATCTCTATGGTTCAGAAAAAAAATATTTATTGTTGTGGTTATTAGATGACAATGTGAGCCAGGTGCTGGTGGCTCACACATGTAATCCTACTCAGGAGGCTGAAATCTGAGGAGCCTGGGCAGGAAAAGTCCATGAGATTCTTGTCTCGAATAAACTACTTTAAAAGCCATAAGTAAAGCTGAGGCCCTAGTAGTAGAGCAAAAGCCTTGAACAAAAGAAAGCCCTGCATGCAAGCCCCAAGAATACCACACAGAGAGAAAGAGGGATAGACAGAGAAAGAGAGAGAGACAGAGATAGAGAGACAGAGACAGAGAGACAGAGAGACAGAGACAGAGACAGAGGCAGAGACAGAGACATTACAGTATGAAAAAGAACGTGTTCCTTGTGATAAAAATTTTAGTACAAATAAGAGGGGAATAAAGAAAATAAAGAGGATTGCATTATTAATTTTTAAAAGAATATTTAAAATGATCCAATGCCACTTTCTTTGACAGTCCTGGGGCTAGGGCTCAGGGCCTGAACACTGTCTCTGGCTTCTTTTTTTTTTTTTTTTGTCCAGTCCTGGGCCTTGGACTCAGGGCCTGAGCACTGTCCCTGGCTTCTTCCCGCTTAAGGCTAGCACTCTGCCACCTGAGCCACAGTGCCCCTTCTTGCCATTTTCCATATATGTGGTGCTGGGGAATCGAACCGAGAGCTTCAGGTGTAGGAGGCAAGCACTCTTGCCACTAGGCCATATTCCCAGCCCCTCTGGCTTCTTTTTGTTCAAGGCTAACACTCTATCACTTGAGCCACAGGGCCACTTCTGGCTTTTTCTGTTTATGTGGTGCTTAGGAATCAAACCCAGGGCTTCATGCATGCAAGGCAAGCACTCTACCACTAATCCACATTCCCAGCCTGGTGGTACTTTTTCATAAAAGAAAAAGTGCGTGAGTACCAGAGCTAAATATAAGTAACAGCTTTTATGGGTCATCATGCTTTGAATATTTGCTCTCTTGTTTGAGATATTAAAGCCAGTGTATTTTCATATCTGTATTTTCACCATACCATATGTATCTGACAGACCAATCTCTACTGTGAATCCTTGTCAATATTTGTTGATCTGTTGATATTAGCTTTTTCTCTCACCATTTCTGTGTCAGAACACATGGCTAATTTTACCCCTGACTTTCTGTAGTCAGAATTATATCTTTGTTCTTTCTTAAGTTCTCATCAAAGATTCCACCAAGTTCAAACCACAAGCCACTGCCTTTTCATCTTCAACCAATCAACCTGTGGTCAAACTAAAAATGATACAATCAACAGGAACCTAGATAACTGACGGGACTTGTGGTTGGTATGACCTAATGACTTCAGATAAAATATGAGAGCTTCACAGTGCTCTACCAGGAAACCCTAAAAGCCACTCATTAACTCCTGCCTCTGTGTCAGTAATGCACACATGCAATTGTTGGCAGGGATACAAGGTTACTAAGTATATTTATGTCTTCCCACAAAGGATAGTGAACAAGTTTTGAAAGATATCAATACCCAACGATTTAACAACAGAGGTGGAAGTGTAGCTCAATGATAGAGCACACAATCCCTACCACCACTAATGGGAAATAACATCACCAGTAATAACAGCAAAAAAGCTCCTGAAACCAATGAGTAATTAGTGATTATACTAAGGTTGTAAGATATAAAGTTAATATACAAAAGTCACTATGACACTATTTAAATAAATAATTTGTAATCATCTTATGAATAAATTTTAAGCTGGACTTTCAAACTTTAAAACTTCTGCTCTATAAAAGACACTATCAAGAGAATGAAAAGCAAACCAGAGACTAGAAAAAAATAAAATCCATAATTTACCAAAATGTATCCCAAAGGGAAATATAACAGGCAAGTTTCCTTTATATTTACAAAATAAATCCCTAGTTGTCTCAGTAAGTTCCTCATAGAGAATTCAGATTCACAATCAATAATATCCCCATAAATGACACAATGTCCAAGATGGAATAGGAAAGTAGGGAGGGGGGAAACTTGCAGGGATCAGGGTAAAATGACTTTGAACATCTAAATGTAATATGGGACAAGGAATCCTCTGGAAACTACCACAGGTAGCTGTAGAAGCTTTCCCAATATATTGCCCCCACCACCACCAGTAGCTCCTTTCCGCTTGGGGTTCTGTCCTGCTTGAACGTCCCTGTGAGGTTTTCAAGTCCTAAGCAAATATGGATAAAGCTAGAAGACATGCCTCCTATACACAAAACTAGATAGAGCTTGTGTCCCAGTGTCCCAGTAGTGTACGAGGGATCCATGTCATATCTAGAACTTTCTCAAACTCAGTACCTGCCACTTGGCTCATTGGCTAGTGCTCTACTAACTGAGTCACACCTTCAACCCCACCTTTAACTTTTTCTAACAGAATCAATAGTAGATAGAGCCCTTCAATATCCCAAGGGCCTAGCAACTCCCAAGAGCCTAGCAACTAACTAGTCTTTGCTTCCAATATCCTCCTTTTTTTCTTTCTCTATTTTTTTTTTTTTTTTTTTTGCCATTCCTGGGCCTTGGATTCAGGGCCTGAGCACTGTCCCTGGCTTCTTTTTGCTCAAGGCTAGCACTCTGCCACTTGAGCCACAGCACCACTTCTGGCCATTTTCTATATATGTGGTGCTGGGGAATAGAACTCAGGGCTTCATGTGTATGAGGCAAGCACTCTTGCCACGAGGCCATATTCCCAGCTCTCCAATATCCTCTTGTTCAAATCTTTCCTCAGCGCTGCCATGAAGCCACCTCGCTAAAGCTAAGCTTATTTCCTCTGCCTCTTATTTTCAGCCTTACTAAAGTGAAAGAAAATGACCATTCTAAAATGTGAAGAAACAGATACAAAAAATAAGGGGTGAGGGGCTGGGAATATGGCCTCGTGGCAAGAGTGCTTGCCTCATATACATGAAGCCCTGGGTTCAATTCCCCCACACCACATATATAGAAAATGGCCAGAAGTGGCGCTGTGGCTCAAGTGGCAGAGTGCTAGAGTGCTAACCTTGAGCAAAAAGAAGCCAGGGACAGTGCTCAGGCCCTGAGTCCAAGGCCCAGGACTGACAAAAATAAATAAATAAATAAATAAATAAATAAATAAATAAATAAATAAATAAATAAATAAATAAATGGTGAATAATCTATTGTAGTATATTACAAACAATAGATTACAAGTTTCTAGAATGTAGATAAAGGGTTGATAGTTGACAAAGAGCATTAAAGAAATAACTTAAGGCCTTTGACTTTGTGGTGAGTACTGTGAAATAAATACTGACTACTACCTTATTATTTGCTTGTTATTTATTTGCAATACTAGGGTTTGAATTGGGAGCTTTGCACTTACTAGAAAGGTGTTTTACCATTTGAGCCATTCCTCCAGCTCACATTTTTTAAAGTATGGTATAAATACATCCAAAAACTGAAGAATAAAGTAAGAAAAGAATGAAATTCATACCTACTTTTCTAGGCAGTCATTGCAAACAAATTGCAATGTATTAGTATTATAATGAAAATAGCTGGCAATACCAGGGGAATAGCTAGAAAAACTAAGAGGGGTAGCCTCTCAAAAATGGTCTTTGGAGGTTGAGGGTAGTCAAGACAGTGTATTATACAAATTGTCTACATTTTACTGTTATCTTGATTTAATCTAATGAATATTTTTAAAATAACATTTTCAGGTAACCAAGAAATGAAGCAAGGAGACAAGAGTGTAAAAAAGTCACATGGAAAATCTTTGGCCTATACCTTTCCAAACACATTGGGACTTCTCACAGAGCTGCATTTTCCCACTCATTTGTTGATATAGCTGGTTTAGACATTTCTGGAAGCAAACACATATATAGAAAATACATCTTTAGAATCATGTATGCATATCTTAGCTGTGATGGATACACAGTTACAACTAACAACTGATTAGAAAGTTCAAAGAGTCTTCATTACCGTACCAAGACTACACTTAATTGCTATTGTTTATTATCCTCACTGTGTAGTGAACAATTCATTTAAATACATAGTGTATATATATGCATAATATATTTTTTCTAGTTTCTGCAACAACTCTATATGGTAGATACCAGCTAAATTAAAATCTTTTTATATTTAACTGGCCTAAAGTTATTTCCTTAACCTACAAACCACTCATAGAACAAAAATATCTCTACCCACTAGAAATGGGTGCAATTGGGGGCTGGGGATATGGCCTAGTGGCAAGAGTGCTTGCCTCGTATACATGAGGCCCTGGGTTCAATTCCCCAGCACCACATATACAGAAAATGACCAGTAGTGGCGCTGTGGCTCAAGTGGTAGAGTGCTAGCCTTGAGCAAGAAGAAGCCAGGGACAGTGCTCAGGCCCTGAGTCCAAGCCCCAGGACTGGTCAAAAAAAAAAAAAAAAAAGAAATGAGTGCAATTACAGAAATCTTAAGTCATTTATTTAAATTTCCATGAACATAATAAAATGATTTTGTTATCCCATTGAACCATATATAATGTATGCTTCTGATATTTTTTTATCCAGCTTTTATCAAAACTGAGAAAAACTGTCTTTTCTATCAAAGTGTGTTGCTTAAAAGGTAGGATCTTTGGCCTGTAGGCTTGGTTCTTGTTAAGGAAAAGCCAAGGACCTGCTTTGGGATAAGGAAGTGTTTTTGAAATGTAAGGTTTTGTCTTAAACTGGTTTCTTTTCAAGATGGAATTCAGACACATATCAGATTGTTCAAGAAATAGCAAAGGGTACAGGTATATTTTGAGATTACTTGTGTACTATTAATCTTATTTCAAAATAACCTTATGTAAATGCATTTAACCCTATTCACACGAGCAGATTGTGAACCTGAGCTCAATCAACCAGCACAAAGAGGTAGAGTCTGCTGTGTTAGGGATAAATAGGGCAGCAGGCTACCTTCTCTGTGTGCTTGCTTGCCAGATTTTTTGGCTTATAGCATACCCTTCTGCAGAAGTCAATTTTGTCTTGGTGAGACAATTCTTTATTTTCATGTATATCATTGTGACTCCAGTGGTTCTTGGAGAGCATATTTATAACAAAACCAGTTAGAAAAATCAGTAATGAATCAGAAAAAAAAAATGTACTTATTGGAACTTTCTCAAAGCATTCAGATGAATGAGTACTGTAAAGAGGCTTTTTTTTTTTTTTGCCAGTCATGGGGCTTGAACTCAGGACCTGGGCACTATCCCTGAGCTTTTCTGCTCAAGATTAGCTCTCTACTACTTTGAGCCACAGCACCACTTCTAGTTTTCTTGTGGCTAATTGGAGATAAAGAGTCTCACTGACTTTCCAGCCCTAGTTGACTTTGAATCGCAATCCTCAGATCTCAGTCTTCTGAGTAACTAGGATTACAGGCCTGAGCCACCAGCAGCTGGAAATAACAGTGCATTTAATCCTATGAAGGAAGCATCACTGGATCTCCACAGCTCAGACAGAAGTCTCTTTGACGAGGATCATTTTAATGTTTTGGTTTCATCCTCCCTCAATGTTATCACATAACAAACAGGGCCAGTTAATGACACATGGTTTTTTTATGTATTCCAGGTAGAACAATTAACTCTAAAGGAGAGTTTCCCAATCTCAGCACTATTGGCATTTGAGGGCAGGTAATGAAATGCACTGTTGTGGGGCTGTCCTGGGCAAAGTGGGATGATTTGAAGCCTTTGCCCACTAAGGTGCCCTCCTCCAGGGTTGTGACAATAGAAAACATCCACAGACTTTGCCATATGTCCTCTGGGCACAAAATCACAGCTGAGAACCACTAGGAACTGAGACATCAGCTCCTTAAACTGTGAGATGTTCAGTTGTTACTCTCTACCTACGTGGCCTTTAGAGTTAACATCTTCTTTCCCATCTCTGTCCAGGTCATGAGGTTCCTTGCAAAAATGGAGAGCAGAGTTACTTGTTTCTGAACTTCCTTTGATGGGTGTCTTCATGGTCTCCTCATAGGATCCTGCAAGAAAGACTTTCAGCCTTAAATTTTGTTTTTTTGTTTTTTGTTGGGGTTTTTTGTGGGTTTTTTTGTGCCTTAATTAGTTGTGTTACGAGCTTTTATTTAAAAAAGCACATTTAATACAAGTATAGTTTCGCAGATACAAGTTTTCACTTTGTATGCTACAAAAGTCTTTTGAATATTATTCTCATTACAAAAATGGAACCTTACAAAAATACTGACAATTTAATGTTTTTTATACACTTTTCTCTAGTTGCAGTTATTTCTCTCATTGTAAGATGATAGCTACCACAGAACTATGATATTTTAGTAAAAAAAAACCAAAAACAACAAAATTAACTCTGTGCTTTTTGAAGCAGCTAAAGTAAATGACACAGGTCGAGACACAGTTTATAATCATAGTGGATATAGCTAAACATTGTTTCAGAAATAATATTTTACATAGTTAACTTTTAAGGTCTTATACATTATTTATATAATATTTATATATAAAAATCATAGCTTGCTATACGTTGAAATGAAAGGACGGATTCTGTGGTGGGATGTACGCGTGGTCCATCCTAGGGTTTATGTAGCCCTTTGAGAGATTTTCATCCAAAACCAAGAGATCTGCATTTCTTCTTTCCTCCTTTCCTTGGAAGTTCAGTAGCAACAGTCCCTGACTACTGTCCATAGTGGGACCTTGCTTGCAAGGACACTTATGGATAGAGGATGAGGACAATTCTGTTCCAAGATTTAACCCATGTGTTCTGCCCAGCAGAACCCACCAAGAACTGCCCCAGGGCTCAACCCTGAGACAATAGTGCTTTATACAGCTTAGCAAGAGCAATTCCCAATAAGACCTTCTCCATTCCATTATCTTTGAGGGCAGCCTCTCTGGCAGGCTAGCATCAGCCCAGCTACTACCTCTGGCTCCTTCTGATTTGGAGTAGCCAGAAGGGTGTCAGCCTTAAATTTTGTTTTGATAATGAGATAATCACTTTGATTGGAGATCTGTCCATAGCATCTTTCACAGTAAACAGAATGTGAAAGCCTAGGTTCTCACCCCCCTTCCCCCTCCCCAAAGAAAGGAGGGTAGGAGGAAAAGGAAGGCACAAAGCCTTATCCGCGACACTGGGTTCATGCCTGAATACTCATGAGAAACTGCCTCGGTGGCCTCAGAATAGGAAGGAAATGCCAGGATTAAAGGCATGACTCCAGCTGCAGCAGCTGCACTAAGATGCTTTAGTTCTGCAAGAACATAAAGAATGGGTGGAAATAGTTCAATAGTGTAAAATGATGGCAAAGAGTATCTGCCCAACCTGTACTGACTTGACCAGGAAATCATTATAGGATCCTTGCTTTGCCCATCACCAGAATTCACTCTGTGATGGTGTTTCTCACACTTCACTTCTGCACACCAAGCCTTATCCTTGCCAGGCACTTTAAAAGGGAAAACCAAGAGTTGAATCATCAGATGACTGAGGGAAATATTTGCTTCTGAGAGATGGGAATAAGGGCTGGGCTCACTCACTTGCTCTCTCTTTCTCTCTCTTCTCTCCTTTCTCATTCCTCTCTCTCTTCTTGGGGCTTGAACTCAGGGCCTGGGCACCGCTCAAGGCTACCACTCTACCACTTTGAACTACTGCACCACCTCTAGTTTTCTGGTAGTTAATTAGAAATAAGAGTCTCACAGACTTTCCTGCCCAGGCTGGCTTGGAACCACCCTCCTCAGATCTCAGCCTCCTGAGTAATTAAGTCAGATCCCAGGTGTGAGCCAACAGCTCCGGGCTTGAAGTTTTTCTTAGGCTATAAGATTTTCTTTGCTTTTAGTTATATCATCATCCTTTATTTTGGTAATTTGCAATTACGAGAAATAAAGGGGAAAGCAGTTGACCAAAGATAACCCCAGACCGTCCTACAGGGCAAAGATAATCCAGGGGATACATCCTTTTCACTCCACAAAACTGGGCTCACCTGGAGTCAGGGTGTCCTTTTCAGACATTACCCTCAGCTCTGACCCAGCAGATTCTTCTAGGCCCAGGGTGGAACTCTCCTCCCCCAGAGAGCCTTCGGTGGCCTCCTGGATTGGACTCTGCTGCCATCTTGTGGTGATTGGGCTACTGGCCAAGGGAACCTGCGCCCACAGCCGCTTCATAAAGTTGCTCTTAAAGTTAGAATATGTAGTGGTGACTGGGTCAAATCCCTGTAACAGCAAAGAGGGTTGTGAGTTATTGTGTCTTCGATGGACAAAAGGAAACTTTCCTTAGTACAGGATGGCATGGTAAGTGCTAGACCCTATGTTCAAGCCTTAATACTGCCATAGAACGAAATTTACATGAGCTTTGTCTAGTACAAAACTAAATATGTACGCGACTTTTGTGACTTGAGAAGTTACTTAGATAATTATATATTATATACCTAGCTTCAAAATTATATATTACAAGTTTTTTGTTGACTTGAGGCATGGCTTAAATGGTACAGCACCTGCAAAGCAAGCAAGCCAAGCAAGCACAAAGCCTGAGTTCAAATCCATGCACCAGCCAGGTGCTAGTGGCTCATGCCTGTACTCCTTGCTACTCAGGAGGCTGAGATCTGAGGATCATGGTTCAAAGCCAGCCTAGGCAGAAAAGTCCTTGAGATGCTTATATCCATTAACCACCCAAAAGGCCAGAAGTGGAGCTATGGCTCAAAGTAGTAGACTATCTGTAGCCAGACTCAGGCAATCTCTGCACTTCAGCCAAGCAGCCCTTTGCCTGGCAAAAAGGGGGGAGAAAGAAAGAGAGGAGACACCATATTTGAAAATATATTTAATTTACAAAAATAAGAAAAAGAGGAAGAAGACCTGCTCAACAGATGGTTTTTACTGTTTTTGTTTGTTTGATGTTTGGAAATTCAAGTAAGCTTTTTTTAAAAAATTAAGTTTAAAAGAAGAAGAAATAGGGAGAAATACGTCAGCTAAGCAAAATGATGAAGACATTTCCCACTGGCGCCTCGGCAAGTCCGTGTGTCTCTGACTGGGCTTGTTACTCTGTCCATCTTGAATGCTTTCCACTTGAAATCTCTTCCATGATTCTCTGCCAGGGCAATTCCTAGCCCACTTTCACAGCTCAGTTTACCAACAACATCAGAAAAGTGTCCCAAAATTCCTTCCTCTCCATGCCATACTGGGTTAGGCGGTAAGGGAAGTGGAGTCAGGGTCCCCAGCAATATTCAGGTCCTAATTCTGGAGCCTATAAATTCCCCTTTATGTTGCCTTCCATGGAAATAGGACTTTATGATGTGATTAGGGGCTAACCTACCATGAGATGGGCATTCCATCCTAACTTGTCTGCTGAGCCCTAAATTATATCATGTGTTCTCATAAGAAGGCAGAGAAAAGCAAAGGGATGACAACATATCCCACATCAGAGACTGAAGTGTTGACTTCAGCAAACCAAGACAACCAGAACCTGAATGAAGTGGTAAAGCACAGATCCTCCCAGGAGCTTCTGCAGGAAGCAGGACCCTGCACATAGCTTCCACATAGCAAAACTGATCTTGGCTCTCTGGCCACCAGAACTGTGTGTTTTAAGCCACTGAGTTGTGCTCATTTATCTCAGCAGCCATAGGAAACTAATGCACACTCTTCACTGGCCTTGCACAACTCACTGCGTGTGCTTCCAATAGAACCCCACTAATAACAACATTCACTACTTATCTTACTACTAATAATATTGAGCTCTCAAGGTGCACGGACACTGGGATGTATGGATTGCATAGTTTAAGTTCCATTGCAATCCTGGGAGGCAGGTAGGTACCATTATTTGCCCCGTTCTGCAGAGTAACCTTAATGGGGTTACATAATTTGAACAAAGATTCAAAGATACTAAGCCAGGAGTCAGTAGCTCCCTGCTACTCAGAAGGCCGAGATGTGAGGATCTTGGCTCAAAGCCAGTAAAAGCCCATGATAATTTTATTCCCAATTAATTGCAAAAAAAAAAAAGCTGAAAGAGGAGCTGTGGCACAAGTGGTAGAGCACTAGCCATGAGAAAAAAAAAATGCTCAGGGACAGTGCCTAGGCCCTGAGTTCAAGCCAATTTGAATATAATCAATGAGCAGTCAAACCAAAGTATGAAGTAAATAACAGCTGGTAGCTGAAGGTGGCAGCAGTCACAGAGGGGACATGCAAACAATGAGGCCTAGGAGCTACTGCAGGTTGCACTGTTCTATTTCATCTTCAATGTTTTTAAACTTTTGTTCCAGGATCTACCTCCTGCTCAGGAAATGCCTGTCACATAGTTTCAATAGCTTGAGTATTTATGAATAGAGAGGAAGAGGAAAGTAAGAGAAAGAAGACAAAGAAGGGAAAAGGTTAAAAGACTCACTGCTCAGAGCCCACGGTTCAGCTCTCTACCTTGTGAGTTTCTATCATGGTGACATTGTATTGGGAGGAATTCAGAGCTTCAGGACCAAAACAATAAATAGAAAGACCCTAGAAAGGTTCAAAACAAGGTCAGGAAGTCACAAGATGAAACAACACAGAAACAAATGTACTGGAGAGCAAATCATCTCACACCCAAGTATTTAGCATGTGCAAAACAGCTGGACATTCCAAAAAAAGACATGTTGATGGCACAGTCTGGCATGGACCTGGTGACAAAGACAGAAGTCACAAAGAAGGTTCCTGAGCTCTCTGGTGAAATCAGACACACACACACACACACACACACACACACACACACACACACACACTCTGTCCTTCCTTAGGTCTGTGTGGCAGTTTCCAACACTGACACTATCACCAGCCCAAAGCAGCAGCATTCTCTCCACAAGATACTTCAGATTCAATGTCTCAATACTGTTCCAAGTTAATCATAAATATAAAAGACTCATCTCAAGGCAACAAACAGTACAAGAAATGTATCCAATGCCCAATGTATGATACTGTAAGCTCTCTGTACGTCAGTTTGATAATAAAAATTTGAGAAAAAAAAAAAAAAGACTCATCTCCCCATATTTGAATCTCAATTTCCTCACATTCCTGGGCAATATGACCCAAATCAAGAATGATAATGTACTGATGTTTCAAAAAGATGGGAGAAAGAACTTTGAATGTTTTTAGCATTAAAAAAGTGAGCAATGGGGACTGGAATGTGGCTTAGTGGTAGAGTGCTTGCCTCACATACATGAAGCCCTGGGTTTGATTCCTGAGCACCACATATATAGAAAAAAGCCAGAAGTCCTTTGCATGATTCCTTCCTGCATCTCTTCTCGGCTTTGAGCTGCACTCCTCCATCCGCCCTCACCATGCCGGCTCATGGAGGACTCAATGAACATGGACATGGACATGAGCCTACTGCAGCCTCAGAACTACCTTTTCAGTTTATGAACTAAAAGCTGACAAAGATTATCACTTTAAGGTATATTATGATAAAAATGAGCACCAGTTATCATTAAGAATGGTTAGAGTGTATATCACTGTTGTAATTACTTTCAACATGCCATGTGAAACCATAGCTTCCTTTGTTGATGATCCTCTTGTATTATAACCTGAGAGGCAGAAGCCCCTCCCCATGTTGGTGTGTTTGCTATGCCCCACTGAGGAAGAAAGAGGAGATCCCGCTCCATGTGGGGGAGACCAGAAGCTACACAACACACACACACACACACACACACACACACACACACACGACTGCCGGCAGGGGAACTAAAAAGGGAAGTACTTCCAGAGGAAAAAGGAAGAGAAGAGCAGGAGGAGAGAGGAGGGGAGTGAAGCGGAGTGGAGCAGAGCCAGATGGGCCAGAGGAGCAGAGCAGTGAGCTGAACCAGGCCGGTTCAAGGAGCGGTGCAGAGCTGACCGAAGCCTGCCGGAAGAGCAGGGCGAAGAGTAGAACTGAGCCAGCCTGAGGAGACGAGCGAAGCAGAGAGCTGAACTGGGTTGGCGGGAGGAGTGGTACAGAGACAAACTGGAGCCTGAGGCCTAAGGAAGGGTCCAAAGCTTTAGGACTGAGGGTGAGTCTGGAGCCTTAGGCCCGAGGAGCAATCTTAGGCCTGAGGCCGGCAGAGAAGCCTAAAGCCTGTGGGGAGGCTTGAGGCCTACAGGAAGGAAGCTTACTCCTCTGGAGGCTTGGAGATTTGGAGGCCAGGAGGCTGAGGTGGTTAGAAATTAAGCTGGAGGTTCAGAGTTCAGGTGAAGACAGGTCTCAGGTCCAGTTTCAGGGTAACTAACCCAGGACAAGGTAGTCGCGGGCAGCATTAGGAGGTAGAGGGTAGCTCTGGTTCCAGGTTTCAGATTGTAAATAAAACCCCTTTGTAAATAAAACCCCTTCCCACCTTCAGTTGTGCCTCAGTGGATCATTCTCACCCTTGGAACACAACATAATCCCCTTCCTGTGGTTGTCCCCACACTATCACTGTATCTCATCTGAGTACCCTGGATACTGTATATACTGGTATTAGAACTAGTGAAGTGAAAGGGAATATCAAAATCGAGAGACAAAGGATAAAAAGACAAATGACTCCCAAAGCAATACTTGCAAAACGATTTGGTATAAACCAACTGGATAACTCATGGGGGGAGAAGGAAAGGGGAGGGGGAGAGGGGGATGAGGGAGGAGATAACAAATAGTACAAGAAATGTACCCAAGACCTTAGGTATGAAACTGTAACCCCTCTGTACATCACTTTGACAATAAATAAGTAATTATTTTTTTAAAGGATGGTTAGTTTAGGGCTGGTGCAAAAGATGAACTGCATATCATCGAGGCAGAGGCCATGAATTTTGAGGGAAGTCCAATTAAAGTTACACTGGAAACTTTGAAAATGTCTGTGCAGCCAATGGTTTCCCTTGGGGGCTTTGAAATCACACCAACTGTGGTCCTGAGGCTGAAGCGTGGCTCAGGACCTGTGCACATTAGTGGACAGCACTTGGTTGCTGTGGAGGAGGATGCAGAGTCAGAAGATGAAGAGGAGGAGGATGTAAAACTACTGAGTGTGTCTGGTCTGCCCCTGGAGGTGGTAACACAGTTCCACAGGAAAAAGTAAAATTCGCTGAAGAAGAAGAAGATAAGGAGGAGGAAGAGGAGGAGGAGGAGGAGGAGGAGGAGGAGGAGGAGGAGGAGGAGGAGGAGGAGGAGGAGGAGGATTTTTTTTTTTTTGGCCAGTCCTGGGCCTTGGACTCAGGGCCTGAGCACTGTCCCTGGCTTCTTCCCGCTCAAGGCTAGCACTCTGCCACTTGAGCCACAGCGCCGCTTCTGGCCGTTTTCTGTATATGTGGTGCTGGGGAATGGAACCTAGGGCCTCGTGTATCCGAGGCAGGCACTCTTGCCACTAGGCTATATCCCCAGCCCGAGGAGGAGGATTTTGATGACAAGGAAGAAGAAGAAAAAGTTCCAGTGAAGAAATCTATATGAGATACTCCAGCCAAAAATGCACAGAAATCAAACCAGAATGGTGTAGGGAGCCAACAGCAAAGTTCATCCTGACTTCTGGCTATGCTCTCAAGGATGTGCAAGGACATGGCTTAGTCAATGTAGGGAACCAACTGCAAAGTCATCCTGACCTCTGACTATGTTATCTCAAGGACGTGCAAGGACATGGCTTACTTAAAGGACAGCACTAATCCGGAGATGTTTTATATGTCCACAAGAGTCTGTTTTATGTTAACCATTCAACATTGTTTTACTGCCTCTTGTTATTTACCAACTTCAGGGCCTCCTTGTTTTCTTAAACTTTAGTTAATCCTATGCCATTCCCTGGTTCCTAAACTGTATATAAGCTGGAAGTTAAGAATAAATGGGAAAAACCAGCAGCCAGAAGCAGTGGAGAAACGCAGGAAAACAAAAAGAAGCAAAAAAGAAGAGCCGAAAACCTACACGAAGCCAGAGAATCTACGGGGCACCCTCCCCCCACCAGCTGACCCTGGCCCGAACAGAGCCAGGCTGGGAAAGGGGACCTGGTGATTGGCAGACCGACTGCCGGGAGCACAGAGTCCAGACAGCGGGACTCCATGGACACCAGGGAGAGTGCAGACCATGACACACAGTGATGGCAGCGATGGGAAGTTTGGGTCCACACCGGGAATGGACATAAGTGGCTGGGGAACCCAGCAGTGCAGAAGGGAAGAGCCGGGGACGCCACCACGACCTTTCGCCACACCCGAAGGACCAAAGGCGGTGCAGGACACACACACAATCCAGGACCAGTGAGTCCCCCATTACCCCCTCCCCCAACAGGAGACCAGCTATCAGAGACCCAAACCCTAAAAAGAAGCTAGATCTCCCTCCCTCCCCCTCCCCACCCCAAGGGAACAAAGAACCTCCAAATCAGGTGGGAAGCTCCCATCAGGCGCTGGGAAGTCACAGGAGTTTAGCAGGGGAAGGGCGGAGCAGCCCCAAGGCTGCCCAGGAGCCGGAATTGGCCGAACCGGCCCTGGCCCTTCCCAACAGGGGCCAGGGGATGGCCGGCAGTGCAAGCCCCACCCGAGGAGCCTGGACCTCACGGACTCTTACAACTAAAATCACAGGTGCTGGTGGGCAATACCAGCACAGCAGGGACACCTGGGCCTAATCACGCCCCCCTCCTCGCAGCGGAGGCGCAGTCTGAGGGCGCTAACCTGCGCCTGGACAGTTGATCCCACTGGGCCCCACACATACCGCCCTCCACAGTGGACTCGTGGGAGGGCACAAACACAACCCAACAACCCGGGGCTCTCTCTGGTAGGCGTACCCCACTCAGGTGGACAGGGCCACAGCGGCAGCACCCGTTGTAGTGGGTGCACAGCGCACAGGTGGGCGGGGCCCCCGGCGACAGCGCCCGCTATGGTAGGCGTACCCCACTCAGGTGGGTGGGGCCACAGTGGCAGTGCCCGCTCTGGTAGGCGCGCCTACATAGGAGGGCAGAGCTCTACATCGGCCCGTGCCCACTCAGTTTGGCGCATTTCGCACAAGTGGGTGGGCCACACCCCAACACCACTGGCCCCAGAGAGGTCCACATGGGAAGACAAACTGCCTGAGAGGTGAGCTCCTCTGACCAAGATACAGAGTGGAAAAAAGAACCAAAGAAGAGATAAGCCTCCACGCCACGCTGAATTAGCGACCAACAAACCCCCAATAGGGGCACACTAGGGTCAGCACAGCACAGCGCCAGGACACTGTCCCGCAGAGAAAGACACAGAACCTACCGGCCCCCAAGTGCAGGGAGAGTGACCACCTCAGCAACAACCGAGAAGGTTACACTCACCCACTGGGAAGCAAGGTCCAACAGCCAAACCCAAACCCAGAGCCAGGACACCAGGGCACAAGGCTCGCACTGACGGACCAGCGGGAACCAGCACAAAACCAAACCAGGGAAGCCACCCACAGATCTCCAGATGCGCAAATCACAAAGAAATATAACACAGTTCATCAAAGGGCAAGCCAACTCGCCAGCTCCAAAAAGCAGCACGACTGAAAAGGAGATGGAGAATAAAAAAAGCAAATGAGGCCATGTTAACAGAAATGATGGAAAGCGTCAGAAACAAAATCGGAAAACAATTCCAGGAGTTTAGAGTGGAAGTCTTGAAGGAGATCCAGGAAGCCAAGAAATAAATGGAAGCAAAAATGGATACAATGCAAACCTCCGTTAAAGAAGACCTTAACATCCTGAGAAGTGAAATGCATGAAAAAATAGATTTAAAGTACAACTCTTTAAAGAAGAAATTTCCATGATCAGAGCTGATCTGACAACCATAAACAGCTCTCTGACATCCATAAACTACACAATTGAATCCACAGCACAAAGAAATGACCATATGGAAACCAGAATCTCGCTCTTGGACGATGAAGCAGCCGACAACAACCAGAAAATTACCACACTCCAAGAAACGGTGAAGCCTCAGGGCAGACTAATCCAGGAACTAATGGACAAAGACAAGAGATATAATCTGTGCATAATTGGAATAGAAGAAGGAGCCGAGTACCAGAGCAGAGGGCTTTATCATATTTTCAATAAAGTTATTGCAGAAAACTTCCCCAATCTCACAAGGGACCCCATCCAGGTAACTGAAGCCTATAGGACACCTGGCAGGCCAGACCCCAGAAAAGCCACCAGAAGGCACATAATATTCAAGACTTCAGATCTCAAGAATAAAGAGCAAATTCTGAATGCAGCCAAAACGAAGAAAGAAATTTTCTACAATGGGAAGAGGATCCGAATAAAAGCAGACCTCTCCACACAAACCTACGAAGTGAGTGGAAGAACACCATCCAAGTTCTACAGGCCAACAATATGCAACCTAGGATTAAATATCCAGAGAAATTGGAGTTCACATTCGAAGGGAAAACCAGATCTTTCCATAGCAAAGAGGATCTAAAGGAGTATGTGAATAAAAAACCAGCCCTACAGCGAATTCTAAGAGGGGATCCCCACCCAACGGAGATCATACAGGACACACAGAAACAGAAACAGAAAGAGCAGCTCACTAAAGAAAAAAAAAAGAGGAGAAAACAGCCCAACAAGATGATGGAAGGAGAAAAAAACACTCTTATCCTTGATCTCTTTGAATATAAATAGTATAAACTCTCCGATAAAGAGGAGCAGACTGGCAGAATGGATCCACAAACAAAAAGTTGGCATCTGTTGTCTACAAGAGACCCACCTTACAGCAAGGGACAAAAACAGAATGAAAGGATGGAGCAAGATCTTCCAAGCAAACGCACCTACCAAAACGGCAGGTTTAGCCATCCTGATCTCAGACAAGCTGGACTTCTCATTAAAATCAACTCAAAAAGACAAAGAAGGACACTACATTTTAATACAAGGAAAAATCCAGAATCAAGACATCATGGTGATAAATGTATACTCACCGAACAAAAGAGGCCACACAAATGTCAAGCAAATTCTCACAGAATTACAGAACAAGATAGACGCAAACACAATCATAATGGGAGACTTAAATACCCCACTCTCTCCAAGAGCCAGATCCAACACCCAGAGGATCACCAAGGGAGCTGAGGACCTAAGTAACACCATATCCCAAATGGATCTGAAAGATCTATACAGAATCTTCCACCCTACAGAGACCCAATACACCTTCTTTGTTGGGGACTGTTTTGGTCTTGGTGGAAGAAGGGCACCAAGAGCGAGAAACTGCCCTTCCCCCAGCCCTGGAACAATGGGAGGGAGCCCCTACCACCTTCCGGCCTCAACCAGAAAAGCCCCCCCGCCCCTTGGGAGGTGAGCTCGTGCGTGCCACCATGATGGTTGCCCGGCCAAGAAAGGAGGTTCCAGGATCACTTGAGTGACAGCACAGTCAGCCAATCAGTCAGTCACCCCAAGTCCTTCCCCTTCCGCCTTTGTCATCATAATAAATTTCTCTGTCCTGCCCTCTGGGGCTGAGACACATCCCACCATCGCAGCGTGTCCCAGATTGGAAAATTAAACCCAGAGCACCCGCTCTGGAGAAATGTTTTCTTGTTCTCTCCAGGAAAAGGAGGACCATGTTGGACTTCTGCTCTTCCATGGAAATATGGAAAGTAGGACTGCATACGGTAGGAGGCAACCAAGCTTCCTTTCCTTGTTTGCTTTCTAGATTTTTTCTTGAGCGTCTCATGGCACAATGTTTTTCCGTGGCAATACTGCCTACAGTGTCACACAAAGAAACTAAAGGAATTTTGCACCGCGCTTCTTCCTTTCCTCTCCCCGTGCTGCTAGACTTGGGGAGTCCCATTGGAAAGAAAATAGGAGCTGAGGGTATTGACACTCAACCCCGATGTTTTATGATAAAAATGTTTAAAAAAGTAAATGCAAAGGTTTAGCACCTTGGCTTCAATGTTTATATAAAAGAATGTTTTACTAATCACATATGTTTGAGTTATCAGCTACTGTGAACTGCCAGGAATGCCAGAGTTTCAACCTACTTCTACTTCACCACCAAAAGAGGGCTGATGTCTGCACCTGCCTGCACTTGGCAGAAACCAGCTGAGGATTCCGACTTCTGGACAAAGCCAGATGGATGGACCCTTACCTACCCTTCACCCGTTTTGTGGAAGGGGCCCACAGATCTTATGTCACATTTGCCCTATGCCCACACATGCCATGTATTTACAGCATCCCCTGCTCATTGAAAAAACAAAGAGGGGGAGATGTTGGGGACTGTTTTGGTCTTGGTGGAAGAAGGGCACCAAGAGCGATACGCTGCCCTTCCCCCAGCCCTGGGACAATGGGAGGGAGCCCCTCCCACCTTCCGGCCTCAACCAGAAAAGCCCCCCCCCCGCCCCTTGGGAGGCGAGCGCGTGCGTGCAACCATGATGGATGCCCGGCCCAGAAAGGAGGTTCCAGGATCACTTGAGTGACAGCACAGTCAGCCAATCAGTCAGTCACCCCAAGTCCTTCCCCTTCCGCCTTTGTCATCGTAATAAATTTCTCTGTCCTGCCCTCTGGGGCTGAGACGCATCCCACCATTGCAGCGTGTCCCTGATGCCTTCTTTCTGCCCCCGCTCCTGGTAACATGTGAGGGGACTGGGGGGAGAGGAGGCTTCAGCAACCTTTCCTCAACTTAGCGCAAGTCCACGAGAGTACGCCTTGTCCTTCTGCCTGTGGAAGGCAAGGACGAGTGCTCTTTCATAGATTTTAGGGTTCAAACATTCTCCCCGGAAGATCGGGGAGAAAGGGATCGTTCAGATCCCGACACTTCTTCTCAGCAGCACATGGATCATACTCCAAAATAGACCATGTCATAGCCCACACAAAGAACCTCAGCAAATACAAAAGTATTGACGTCATCCCATGTATTATATCTGACCACAGTGGATTAAAGGTAACCCTCAATAACAACGGTTACCACAGAGGCTATACACATTCTTGGAGGCTAAACCCCACACTGTTATCCAACACATGGGCCACAGACCAAATTAAAGATGAAATCAACGAATTAATAAGCCACAATGACAATGAAAACACATCACAAAGAAACCTATGGGACACAGCTAAGGCAGTACTGAGGGGCAAGATCATTGCCCTCAGCACTCACATTAAAAGAATGGAAACAGACGGGGCTGGGAATATGGCCTAGTGGCAAGAGCGCTTGCCTTGTATACATGAAGCCCTGGGTTCAATTCCCCAGCACCACATATATAGAAAATGGCCAGAAGTGGTGCTGTGGCTCAAGTGGCAGAGTGCTAGCCTTGAGCAAAAAGAAGCTAGGGACAGTGCTCAGGCCCTGAGTCCAAGGCCCAGGACTGGCAAAAAAAAAAAAAAAAAAAAAAAAAGAATGGAAGCAGAGCAGGTGAATAACCTCACGATGAAACTAAAACAACTGGAGAAACAAGAAATGACCGAATCTAAAATGACTAGGAGGAGAGAGATCACAAAGATTAAAGAACAGATAAATCTGATTGAAAAAAGAAAGACCATTCAACAAATAAATAAGACTAAAAGCTGGTTCTTTGAGAAAATAAATAAAATTGACAGACCCCTCACAAGACTTACAAAAAAAAAAAGAGAAAAGACTCATATACATAAAATCAGGGACTCCACTGGAAAAATTACCACAAGTACACACGATATTCAAACAATCATAAGGAGCTATTTCCAGAACGTCTATTCAGTAAAAAACAATAATTTTACAGAAATGGATCAATTCTTAGAGAAGTATAAACTGCCCAAACTGAACCAAGAAGAAATAAATCAACAAAATAAACCAATAACTTACAGCAAGATACAGGAGGTAATCAAGAACCTCCCAACAAAAAAAAAGCCCAGGCCCAGATGGATTCACCAATGAATTCTACAAAACCTTTAGTGAGGAGCTAATACCAATACTCCTCAAAATCTTCCATGAAATATAAACAGAGGGAGAAATCCCAAACTCATTCTATGAAGATAATATCATACTCATTCCCAAACCAGGCAAAGACCCAACAAAAAAAAGAGAACTACAGACCAATATCACTAATGAACACAGACGCAAAGCTCCTCAATAAAATATTAGCTAACAGGATCCAGAAACTGATCAAGAAAAGTATACATCATGACCAAGTAGGCTTCATCCCACAGTCACAAGGATGGTTCAACATCCATAAATCAATCAATGTAATTCACCACATAAACAGAACTAAAATCAAGAATCACATTGTTATCTCAGTTGATGCCCAAAAAGCCTTTGACAAAATACAACATCCATACTTATTAAAAGCTTTGGAGAGAACAGGAATAGATGGAACATTCCTCAAAACAATGAAAGCCATATACAACAGACCAACTGCTAACATCATATTAAATGGAGAGAAACTAAAATCATTCCTCCTAAACTAAGGAACAAGACAAGGATGCCCACTCTCCCCACTTCTTTTCAACATAGTGCTGGAATCCCTAGCCATAGCAATAAGGCAAGAGGAGGACATCAAAGGGATCCACATCGGCAAGGAAGAAATCAAGCTATCCCTATTCGCAGACAACATGATCTTATACCTGAAGGACCCAAAAAACTCAGTCCCCAAACTCCTACACCTAATAAAACATTTTGGCAAATTAGCAGGATACAAAACCAATCCACAAAAGTGAGCAGCTTTTCTGTACACCAGCAATATACAAACAGAAAAGGAAATTATGGAAACAATTCCACTTACAGTAGCCAAAAAAAGAATAAAGTACCTAGGGATCAACTTAACCAAGGACGTGACGGACCTATTTAATGAAAACTATAAAAATCTAAAAAGGGAAATCAAAGAAGACACAAGGAGATGGAAAGACCTCCCATGCTCATGGGTAGGCAGAATCAATTATAGTGAAAATGGCCATATTGCCCAAATTGTTATACAAATTCAATGCAATCTCTATCAAAATCACAGTCACATTCTTCACTGAAATAGAGAAGGCAATCCATAAATTCATATGGAACAGCAAAAGACCTAGAATAGCCAAAGCAATTCTAGGCAAAAAAAAAAAAGCAGTGCAGGAGGTCAGACTTCAAGCTCTACTACAGGGCCATCATAACAAAAACAGCCTGGTATTGGTATAAAAACAGATTGGAAGACCAATGGATTAGAATTGAAGTCAGCTGATATTCGACAAAGGAGCTAAAGACATTCAATAGAATAAACATAGCCTCTTCAACTACTGGTGCTGGGAGAACTGGGCAGCCATATGCAGAAAACTCAAAGTAGGCCCAAGCCTATCACCATGCACCAAGATCAACTCAAAATGGATCAAGGACCTCAATAACAGACCTGAATCCTTGAAACTACTGAAGGACAGAGTAGGAAAGACGCTAGAACTTATAGGCACAGGAAGGAACTTCCTGAATATAGTCCCAGGGGCACAACAAATAGGGGAGAGACTCAACAAATAGGACTACTACAAATTAAAAAATTTCTGCACAGCTAAGGACATAGCCACCAAAACAGAAAGACAGCCAACCATATGGGAAAGGATCTTTACCAGCACAGCAACAGACAAAGGCCTAATATCTGTCATCTACAGAGAACTCAAAAAACTAAGCCCCTCCAAGCCCAATAAACCGATTAGGAAATGGGGAAAGGAGCTAAAGAGAGACTTCACAAGAGAAGAGATAAAAATGGCAAAGAAACATATGAGGAAATGTTCACCATCCCTGGTAGTAAAGGAAATGCAAATAAAAACAACCCTGAGATAGCACCTCACTCCAGTTAGAATGGCCTATACTCTGAACTCAGGCAACATCAAATGCTGGAGCGGGTGTGGGGAAAGAGGAACCCTTCTCCATTGTTGGTGGGAGTGCATATTAGTACAACCACTTTGGAGAACAGTATGGAGGTTTCTCAAAAAGCTCAATATAGACCTACCCTATGACCCAGCCATACCACTCCTAGGCATCTATCCTAAACAGCAAGTCCCAAGATATCAAAAAGACATTTGTCCTTCCATGTTTATTGCGGCACAATTCACAATAGCCAAAATATGGAAACAACCCAGGTGCCCCTCCACAGATGAATGGATCCAAAAAATATGGTAGTTTTACACAATGCAATACTACATAGCGATTAGGAATGGTGAAATATTGTTATTCGCAGGGAAATGGTCAGAACTTGAACAAATAATGTTGAGCCTAGAACACAAAAAACAAAGGGGCATGATCTCCCTGATATATGACTGTTAGCAAAGGGAGACGGAGAGACAGTAGAGACCAGGTCTGTGAAACCAAAAACTGCTTGTCAAATGGTATTTCCCACAGGATTGGGGCAGTGACCCAACAGTATGTAACTAAAACCAAACAACTACTCAACATTTAAAGGTCAAAAATCGACCTCTCAGTGGATCACAATAGCTCAAAAGCTATGCATGTACGTTCATATAAGACTACTGTCGACATATTGTCTAATATCGACATTACATTTAAAGCCCTAGGTGAATTTTCTTGGGCTTGGCCACGTGGCTACTGTATATGTTCTTGATACATTGTATATTGTATATATGTCTACCTGACCTAGAGAAGGGAAAGAAAAACAGGGCATAAGATATCACAAGAAATGTACACACTGCCCTACTATGTAACTGTACCCTTTTTGCACAACACCTTGTCAAAAAAATGTGTTCAATTAATAAATTAAAAATTAAAAAAAAGAATAAATGGGGCTGCAGTCTTGAGCTGCAGACCTCACGAACTCCATCTTTTGTCTTTTGTCTTTTGTCTCTTGTCTTGTATCTTTCTTTTTCTTTAATCCTCGCCCCCTCAATCAGGATTCCCTTTCACTGTCGGCTGGCTCCGGCAGAATGGAAAAGACTCAAAATCAATGACAAGATCAAAAGGTCAAGAATCTGTCAAAAAACAGGAAAAAACTCCTAAAACACCAAAAGGACCTAGTTCAGTAGAAGACATTTAAGCAAAAACACAAGCAAGTAGAGAAAAAGATGGTTCTCTTCCCAAAGTGGAAGCCAAGTTCATCAATTATGTGAAGAATTGCTTCCGGATGACTGACCAGAAGGCTATTCAAAAATCTCTGGCAATGAAGGAAATCTCTTTAAGAGTAGTTGGGGCTGTTTGTTGAAATTTTCCATCTTATTTTATTTCTATAAGAGTTGATATCTGGCTGTCCTTTTTATAATGTGAAGTGAGAACTTTCCCTTCTATGTTTGATAAATGTTGTACAGGCTCCACTGCCAAAAACATATTGTCCAAAATGCCCATTTAGTTTTTAAAGACAGAACTCCACCCTGTGCTTGGATTTAAGTATGTATGGAATTGTTATGATGGGCCGCAGTAAATGTGATGGTCAGATGTGGAAATGGTGGGGATACAAAATATACATGTGAATATTGCCAAAGTGGAGCAGCACGTGGTGGACGGAAAGGAGCGGACGCTGTTGGTGCACCGGAAGGGCTCCACCCGCGCCTTCCCTCCTCACCACCCGCTCATCGCTGTCGATTACCAACTCACTGGACAGCCCGTGCTCATTGGCGGCACCATGGGAACCTGCAGTTACGTTGTCACGGGCACTGAACAGGGCATGACCGAGACCTTTGGGACAACCTGTCATGGAGCGGGCCGTGCGCTGTCCCGAGCAAAGTCTAGACGCAATTTAGATTTCCAGGATGTCTTAGACAAATTGGCAGATATGGGAATCGCAATCCGTGTGGCTTCACCCAAACTAGTTATGGAAGAGGCTCCTGAGTCCTACAAGAATGTGACCGATGTGGTGAACACCTGCCACGACGCCGGAATCAGCAAGAAGGCCATCAAGCTGAGACCAATCGCTGTTATCAAAGGCTAGGCCATTGCCCCCACCCCGGGCTTCTGGCCTCACTAATAACCTTAGCAAGGTGCAAGTAGACTGAAACAGTCTTCAGACGTGAGAGCTGACAGGTTCGCCTGTGTAGCTCTGCCACCATGCCACGGTGGCTACAGAGGACTGCCGTACCTGGGAGCCACACTGCTCCCGGGGGACAAGGATGGACTGCTTCCTCCACAGCACACCACCCCTTACCTGCCATAGGTGTCCAAAAGATCCTACTATTAAACATGAAGGTTTGGGACTGTGGCCTTTGTTCCCCTCCCCACCCCACCCCCTTTGTCACGTTGCCCATTTCATCCATTTATCACTGAGCAGAATTTTCAGTCCCCGTCCTAGCTGGAGAGCAGGAAACGCTGAGGACACGGGGTGAGTGGGAGAGGGGTGTGTTAAGGACGCCATATTGGGGAGAGGGCTAGACGGGGACAGGACAGAGAGGAAGGTAATGTCCCTTCGCCTGACTGCCTTTCTCATTTTAATACATGTCACCACAGCTTCAAAAAAAAAATATATATATATATACATGTGAAATAAACTCAGTATTAAAAAAAAAAAAGCCGGAAGTGGTACTGTGGCTCAAGTGGTAGAGTGCTAGCCTTGAGCAAAAAGAAGACAGGGACAGTGCTCAGGCCTGGCCAAATTAAAAAAAAAAAAGTGAGCAATGTGTGAAATTTTAGACATGTCTAGGCTGATTTAAATATTATACACTGGTTTATATGCATGGAAACATCACAATACCCCATAAATATGAAAAATGTTTATGTTTTTGTGTTGAATAAATTAAAATTAATTTCAATCAAAGCTGATAAGAATGGTTTCCCAATGCTACTACACAGCTGGTAGGAATGCAAACAAGTCCAACCACTCTGAAAAGCTGTTTGGAGGGTCCTCAAAAGACTACATATAGAGCTCCTCTATGATCCAGCAATCCCATTCCTGGGCATTTAGCCAAATGACCACAAACAAGGCCATACATACTAAAGCTACCAGTACAACCATGTTCATTACAGCGTTATTTACCATAGCTAAAATATGGAGCCAACCCAGTGGATGAATGGATCAAGAGGATGTAGTTCTATCTTCCATCAGAAAGAATGACATTGTCCCATTCATAAGGAAATGAAAAGACCTTGAAAAATTATATTAAGTGAAGTAAGCCAAACCCAAAGAAAAGTAGGTTACATGGTTTCCTTCATTTGTAAGAACTAGAATATGTCTATGATATTCTAAACATGGGATCTCAATAACCCAATTTCTTAGAGGACAATATATAATGAAGCATATCAACACAAACTCCAAGATATGGAAATGAGGTTCTTGTGATGTCCTATACATAGTTTTCTTTTTTCATTTCTCTTAGTTTTCTGTACCTTGTGTCTAGGATATAAGATTAGTTGATCAGTAGAAGGGAAAGTGAATCACAGAAACAGCAGGACAAAGGATGAACTAATGCAATATTGACACTCATGTGACAGTATGTTGGATATGAACCTTACAACATGGGAGGAGGGGAGTAGGGAGGGGTAAGCAGGAGAAAATGAGGGATGGGTTAACAGTGTTTAAAAACAAATGTACTCATTACCTTACTTATGTAACTGTAACCCCCTGCCCACCACCATTTCAATAAAGAGTTTTGTTGTTTTATTTTAAGATGGTTTCCCAGTAGGAATTGTTTACTATTCCCCATTGCCACATCCTGCCACTAAGGGGCTCTAGACCATACTTAAGTGTTCATCCTTCTATCACATTTGGCCAAGTATATCTTCAATCAGATTCCATCTTCTCTCAGCTTGGCTTGCTGCTCTGCAGATTCTGTGTTGCCTTCCAGACAACCTCTTCTCACAAGAACAAGTGTCTGTCACTGTCATTGTTCTCCATGCCTCACCCTTTTTGATCCTTAATGAGATTTTATTTAAAACTACATTTCCTAATGAATATCACACCTTCATCATAATACTATGTCATTCTTGCCCTCAGAGTCTTCCTCTAAATAAATATATTTTACCTTTCTCAAAGAAATGGTTTAATGCAGGTGAAATAATTTTGGTTATGAAACTGAAAGTCCTCAACTCTGTTCTTCATTGTTCCATTCATACGACTGTAATCTCAGATGAGCTACTAAAGAAGATGTATGCAATATAAATTTTAGGACCATAAACCACTTTGTTTATGCAAAGTACAATTTTTAAAACTAAAAATATGAAGTCCTTTATTTAGCATTCAGTTACTGGATGCCCTGTATTCCTTCCATTTTTGCATGTGTTCTCAAGTATCCCTATGTGATTTGAAATTAGGAGGAGGCTGGCTATTTCACTCGTACTTTCTTTCTGTCTTCTGTAATGCCTACTTTAGTAGATTACCAGTCAGTAGCTCTTCCCATTGTTGATACCCTAGCTTTCCTCAGATTCAATCTTCAACTGTAAATCCTTTCTTATCCTTTAGAGAAGTTGCTACTGTGCAGAGAAATGTTCAGCCTTAATATACTTACAGTCTAAAATAATCTTAGGACAGACAGGATATGGAAGCAATAATGACAGGTCCCCAGAAGCTGAGAGATGGTGACATCAAAATATTCACATAGAGCTAGGCACCAGTGGCTCATGACTATAATCCAAGCTTCTGAGGATCACAGTTTGGAACTAGCCAGGGCACAAAAGTCAGATTCTTATCTCAACCAGCAAAAGAGCTTGAAGTGAAGGTGTAGATGCCAATCTTCAGTGGAAAAAGCCAGGTAAGGGCAAAGGGCCCTGAGCTCAATCCCTAACACTGGCACAAAAATAAATAAAAAATTTTAAAAGTACAGTAGACACAGATTCATTACAGTTTGAAGAAGTATTAAGGAAACTTCCATGTATGTCTGTGTGTATCTATGTGTGTGTGTGTGTGTGTGTGTGTGTGCGCACATGAATGCTCAGCTGTTGTAGAGTGTATATCTTTTATTTGCCAGTCTTGAGGCTTGAACTCAGGGCTTAGGCAATGTCCCTGAGCTTCTTTTGCTCAAGGCTAGCACTCTACCACTTGAGTGACAGTCCCACTTCAGCTTTTCCTGTGTATGTGGTACTGCAGAATCAAACTTAGGGCTTCATGCATGCTAGGCAAGCACTCTACCACTAAGCCACATTCCCAGCTCTAGAGTGTGTATCTTACCAGGTATCATGATAAAAAAAAAAAATTCAAATACAGAAACAAAACAGGGAACTGCGTTCACCACAGAGGAGGGCGGCAGATGCCTTCAATGTTTTCTATCAATTCTTGCCATGCTCCCTGGAAATTATTAGCCTCAACTACAAGAAGTCACAGTAAATGAAATGGTCTTTCAGCAATCTCATTGCTCTTTCTAGTAGAAATTCCTTCAATGCCTGTAGAATGTGTAATGCATCTACAAAATACACAGTTCTTTCCAGCCATGCATCATATTACAAGATCACAGTTAATACCTGCTCTACACTATTCCCCAGTACTCTGCCCAGTTCTCAACAACCAACTTTTTGCTTTTAGTAAACACCTAGGCGAGCTCTCCTCTCTCTCTCTCCCCTCCCCCTCCCTCCTCCCTCCCTCCCTCCCCCCCTCTCCCCTCGCCCCTCGCCCCCCCACCCCGTGACTATTTCAAGTTTTTTAATTACAAGAGCGCCATCTTCTGGTGAAAGGTCATCTTTGTAGGGAGGGTGTTAAGAAACTACCAAAAATATTCATTTTTTCTTGGGAAAAATGCCTTTATAACACAAAGACAATGAAATGATGTGGAGTTCCTTCTTGCATTGGGAAGTTTTGCTCCATCCGCTCTGTGGGAAGGGTCCTTGGATTCCTTCGCTGTGAACGCCGCTGGCTATCCAGAGATTTCCTTTCAACTAAGCCTGGGTTTCAAGTTTCAGCTCCTCCTTCCCTTCCAGCCTGCTGAGGGAGACGCCCTCCAGAAGCATCCAAAATGGAGCCTCTGGTCCCTCACCCATTAAAATGTTCCGGGCCCAAAGCTAAGATGTTTGCGGTCTTGTTATCTATGATTCTCTGCACAGTGATGTTATTTCTCCTGCAACTAAAATTCCTAAAACCTAAAATGAACAGTTTTTACGCCTTTGAAGTGAAGGATGCCAAAGGAAGAACGGTCTCTCTGGAAAAGTTTAAAGGCAAAGTAAGTTACATCTTCAGTCTTCGTTTCTATTGTCTCCTCACCTCTCTGTTTATGCTCTTAATAAAAGGTTTGAAGTTGCATACTCATAAATTAGATATGAATGTTATTTAATATATCACATGAGTTATCAGAGCTTATTAAGAGTTATAATGAATAAACTGCCTTATTCTCAAAAGACTGGGTTTTGTTTTTTTCCTCAAACATGCTTTCACTTTTGTGTTGAATTAATACTTTGAAGTTTGTAGAAAACGGTTGTGGTTGATATGTTGATATTAATACAAGTTAGTTCTATAACCTAACTACACAAGAAAGAGCTAGGCTGGAGTCCTAACTCGCACATCTGGATTTCGGTTTCCAGTACAGTCAGCTATGATCTGAAACTAGGAACCTCGTTCTGAGGCTCCCAAAATGGCTTAGGAGTTTAACTGCCTACAGGATATTCTTTGCATCTTCTGCTTCACTTTCCGGTTGGATTTTTTTTCTCTCTCTCTCTTTTTCCGGGAGGTTTCCCTAGTTGTCAACGTGGCCAGTGACTGCCAGCTCACAGACAGGAACTACTTGGCGCTGAAGGAGCTGCACAGAGAGTTTGGGCCCTATCACTTCAGCGTCCTGGCTTTCCCGTGCAATCAGTTTGGACAAGCAGAGCCCCGCCAGAGCCAAGAAGTGGAATCTTTGGCCAGAAAAAACTATGGAGTAACATTCCCCATCTTCCACAAGATCAAGATTCTAGGACCTGAAGCAGAGCCTGCATTCAGATTTCTTGTTGGTAAGTATATACCTTGCATTGCAAACACAATTGGGTGGTTTATTTATTTTTTCATTTAAGTAACATTCACCCTATTTATTTTATTTAAAATATTTTGTTGGGAAAATGTCATTATGCTAATTAAAGAGCTAGACTCATCCTTTGTAAAGGTTTGTTTACTAAAATCAATGCTTAACTTTGTAGGTGGTGAAAGGATTCAGTTATGAGATATTAAATCCTAAAGACTTTACTTTGTGTAGCCCATGGCTGTTTTCACAAAATTCTTCTCTCATTTAACCAACATTTGTGGGCCAGTCTCTCTCCATTTTAAAGGTGTGCATTTCATGAATATTCATGGATGAGCACTATTAACTGAGCTATCTTTGCAGTTTGATGTTGCCCTTATCTGAGATAATATCCTTAAAGTTGACTATCTCACTTTATTAGAGTTTTGTCAAAATTCAAAACAGTACAATTTGAAGCTGGGAACTGGTGGCTCACACCTGTAATCCTAGCTACTTAGAAGGCTGAGATCTGAGGATTGTGGTTCAAAGCCAGAGTGGGCAGGAAAGTCAGTGAGACTGTTACCTCTAGTTAACTACCAAAAAACAAACAAAAAAACAAAAAAGCCCAGGAATTGAACTGTGGCTCAAGTGGTAGTGCACTAACCTTGAGCCAAAAAGTTCAGCAACAGTGCCCAGGGCTCTGAGTTCAAGCACAAAAACAGGACAGTCAGGCAGACAGACATTCAGACTTGATATTTCAGGAAGCAATAATGTTAGGGTTTCTCTACAATTAAACTAGCCACAGAAATCTTAAGATTTTGAGCCAGGCATTGGTGGCTCATGCCCATACTCCTAGCTACTCAGGAGGCTGAGATCTGAGGATCACAATTCAAAGCCAGCCCAGGCAGGAAAGTCATAGACTCTTACCTCCGATTAACCACCAGAAAACCAGAAGTGGAACTGTGGCTCAAACTGGTAAAGCACTAGCCTTGTGAAAAGCAGCTCAGGGACAGCACCCAGGCCCAGAATTCAAGCCCTATAACCAACTATAAATAGATTATAGATATATGGGTAGGTAGGTAGGTAGAGAGGGAAATGGAGAGGGAGAGGGAGAGAGGGAGAGAGAGAGAGAGAGTCAGACAGACAGACAGACAGACAAAATGATCTTAAGACTTCACAGGTTTCAGCAGGGTGCTGGTGCTTCATGCCTGTTATTCTAGGTACTCAAGAGGGTAAGAGCTGACTATCTCCATTCAAAGCCTGGGCAGGAAAGTCTGTGAGATTCTTATTTCCAATTAGACAGCAAAAAGACAGAAGTAAAAAGTGTGGCTCAAGTAGTACAGTGACTGCCTCAAGAAAAAAAAAAGTGACAGTACAAGGCCCTAAGTTCAAAGCCCCAATAGCAGCACAAAGGAAAAAAAAAAAACTTTCCACATTTAATTAGCACAAAGATTGTATGATATAGTGATAGTACATACTTTGGCCTCATACTTCCTGGGTTCAAAGCTCTGCTTAATTTCTTTTGCTGTGTGGCTTCAGGCACATGACTTACCTTCTCTGTGCATTTCCTTAGTTGTAAGACAAAAAAATAATATCTACTTCTAAGATTTTCTGAAGGATTAAATGTGTTGATTTTTAAGTAAGAGACACTTAAACACCTCCAGAATAACCTCCAGAATATTTAGCTAATGTCCTCTTACCTAATTTACTTTGATTCCACATTTTGCACTTTGATGAAACTACAGATGCGTACAATCAGAACCTTCTAAGAAGCATTACATTTAATTTCTAGGGAAATGGATAAAATGCCTAATACCATGAAAAGGTAACCGAGTGTAGCCCTCATCCCTTTTATTTCTGGTGTATACTGAGGAAAGTAAAGCCAGAGCACAAGCCCTCCAGCTGAGTGAAGTCGCTCATAAGAGTATTTTTCTTTATCATGGAAAACTTGTGAACCACTGCTGCCCGTTAGTAATCAGTGGTGTACTGATAATGGAGAGCTTCCCTGATCTTAGATGGGGAAAGGAAGAGAGCCCAGGGCTTAGGAGTACAGCACTGAGGGCTACCTCACTAGCCATACCATCTTCTGTCCCATCCATAAAATGGGGGCAACACACACCTCCCAGGGCTGCTGTAAAGATTAACTGTGAGCATCAATTTAAGGAACTGAGCACACTAGGCATATAGTAAGTACTTGATAATTTTTAGAATATATCTATGTGTGTGTGTGTGTGTGTGTGTGTGTGTGTTTGTTGTGTAGATAGATAGATAGCCTCAGGATCATCAGTAATATGAACATAAATCCTAGATGATGTAGATGAAAAAATCCCCATTTTATCAAAAGATTTATCAAACATATCATTATTGGTCAAAATGAGATGATTGTTTCAAACCCCTGATCATTTTCAGCTATGTTAATATGTAACAATACTGTACTTAAAAAAAATATAGTGAATAAAGAGGTAAATCATACGGGACCCTTAAACCATGTTATCTTTTAAAATCTAACAACTGAAAGTTGTGAGTCAGGGATAAAGTAAATTTCTTTTAGAAATTTGTTTTGCTGTAGATGGGCATGGAGGCATACAACTGACATCTCAGCACTTGAGGGGAAGATTTTGAGTTTGAGGCCGGCTTGGTCTATATAACAAAAGTCTATTAAAAATGAGAAGAAAAGAAAGGGAAGGAGGGAGGGAGAGAGGGAGGGAGGGAGGGAGGGAGGGAGGGAGGGAGGGAGGGAGGGAGGGGGAGGGAGGGAGGGAGGAAGGAATTTTAATCAACTTGTCTACAATACACAATTTGTTTCATTTCATGATTCTAGCTCAGGGCACTGCTCAGTGAAGTCACCAAGTGAGTTGAAACCTAGCTACTCAAGTATGTGCTCTGCTTTGTTTGGGGAGGGGCGGGGGTTCACTGCTGATGCTATTATAGTAATGTTATATGATTCTAAAGCATTCATTCATATACTCACAGAAATGAAAATCTGATGTGGGGTGTGGGGAAATACAGTTATGCTCTTCAACTACTTTCTGGTTGTTTCAGATTCTTCAAAGAAGGAACCAAAGTGGAATTTCTGGAAGTATCTGGTCAACCCTGAGGGTCAAGTTGTGAAGTTCTGGAGGCCAGAAGAGCCGGTGGATGCCATCAAGCCTCACATATCACAAATGATTGGGCAAATCATAATAAAAAAGAAAGAGGATCTGTGAAGATGCCACAGGGAAGGCAGTCCTCTCCAGAGGCTTTGTCCTCAGATTGAATGCTTTGACAAGTAAACGTAGCACTGGAGAATGACTTGGGTTTTTTTATATGCTATCTTACTAGTCAAGAGTAATGAATGTGTCAGGAGGAAGATGTTACCCAAGACAAAAAATTAAAAAATAGTAGCCAAAGAATCAAAATGCAGTACATTACATCCATCTGACTGTATTGAAAAATTTCAGGTACATAGTCACTAATGTGCTACAACATACTGTTATTCCAATTGGTCTTTTCTTCACTTGTACTTTATAGAGAAGCTAGCACCCAAACACCACTGTGTGGATACAAGAATACTTTGTGAGACAGGAATTTTTAATAACTTACTACAAATGGCTACATTGATGTAATAAAATATGTTGAAAAATGTAGAATGCATAGTTTCAAATACTGCCATGTTTGTTTCATACACAGGACTTTGTTGGCTTTTTTTTTTCTTTTCTGAAGAATAGGTCTCTACTGATTTACTCTATCTTGCTAAACAGTAATTCACAAATGGTATAATATTTCAAAAAGGCTATGTGCCAGAGGCTCACTCCTATAATCCTCGCTACTCAGGAGGCTGAGATCTGAGCATCAGAGTTCAAAGCCAGCCTGGACAGGAAAGTCCATGAGACTCATCTCCAATTAACCACCAAAAAAAAAAAAAAAGAAAGAAACGGAAATGGAAGTATGGCTCAAAGTGATGGAGTACTTGCTAGCCTTGAGTACAACCGTTCAGGTGCACTGCTCAGGCCTTGAGTTCAAGCTCAGGATTGGCATAAAAAAAAACTTCAACATTTTCAACCTCTCTCTTTTCTCCATGACCTTTCTAGAAGCAAATCAAATTCCATACATAGAATATTAACAGTGAAATCAGCCTTTGATTTTGCCTGAAAAGCCCAAGTGTAAAAAAAAAAGGACCTTAAAAAATAGAAAGGGCTGGGAATATGGCCTAGTGGTAGACTGCTTGCCTTGCATACATGAAGCCCTAGGTTTGATTCCTCAGCACCACATATATAGAAGAAGCCAGAAGTGGCGCTGTGGCTCAAGTAGTAGAGTGCTACCCTTGAACAAAAAGAAGCCAGGGACAATGCTCAGGCCCAAGTCCAAGTCTCAGGACTGGCAAAAAAAAAAGATAAGAGATATATAAATTTGCCTAAATATGTATCCTGAAAGTTTATTTCATTTCTAATGTTTAATAATTATAGTATATCTATAGTAGATAGATATGTGCATGTCATTCCTATTCTCATATAGTTAGCTTATCTGTCTACTTGGACCCAGGGCCTGAACACTGTCCCTGGCTTCTTTTTGCTCAAGGCTAGCACTCTCCCACTTGAGCCACAGCACCACTTCTGGTTTTTTCTATATATGTGGTACTGAGGAACTGAACCCAGGGCTTCATGTATGAGAGGCAAGCACTCTACTGCTAAGCCATATCCCAGCCCCTCAACAGACTATGAAGAAAGAATTCTGAGAACATGTTTTCTGTATGGAGGATCAACCTCAAAGCATCAAGCCTGCTAGGCAAATGCTCTACCACTGACTTCCAGCTCCCCTTGGGGAGGAAACCTGACACAGTGTTTGACAATTCCCATGTTGTAAATGTTCCCATGTGGCCTATTCCACCTTACCAATGTTTAATAACTGTCTTACAAATTTCCTGAAAATGTAAAACCTGAATTTTTCAAGCTATTATGAGCTAGCTCTAGCACACCAAAATTCCTTTAAAAAAATAATAATAGACTTGGATCAAGGTATAATAAGGATCTCCAAAGAGAAAAATCTAAGCCAAAAATGTATCACATATACTCATTATATATTATTTTTGACAAAGTATACAAAAATTAGAAGCTCATACAGTTTCTGAATTCTGAAATGCTGCCAATAATATACTGTCTAATCACACAACAATCTCTTGATGTAACTGGATTGTCTGCAGATGGTCTTATATTGGAAAAAAATGCAAGAAAGGAAAAGAGGAAAGAAATGGAGGCAGGAAGAAGGAAGAGGAGGGAGAGAGAGGGAAGGAGGGAGGAAGGAAGGAAGGAAGGAAGGAAGGAAGGAAGGAAGGAAGGAAGGAAGGAAGGAACTAAGCCATCCCATTTCTTGAATTCTTCCCTTCCCTTTCTCCAGACAAACTTAAGGCTGTACTTTCAGAATGATACATTCTCTTAGAGCAGAATAAAGAATAAGGAATAAGAAAGCCTTTCAGTGGGCAACCATGGAAACAGTTCTGTCCCCAGACCAGAGAATAGGACAATGGTGACCTCCAGAGAACACACCTGGGAGAGAACACCTCACACACCAGCCTAGCCTTCCTCCACCACCACCACCCCTTTGCTTAATCCCTTCCCTTCTGCCTATTCTGACTTCCCAAAGTGGCTCTACTTACTCTCATCCCTTTGAGAACACTTTTCTTTCTACATTCATATCTTCCTTTTCCCTTACCTATTGGTCTCTTTGTCTTACATCTATTATATTCTATTCTCCATACCTTCCACTCTACATATATATGTATACATGTATATATGTATATATACATATATAAGATACATACAAATCTTATTTTCTGCTTTGTGAGTGCAAATATCGCTTTGTGTCTTGTTATTTAACATTTAAAATAATTAAAACAGAAAAACAAATCTTCTAAGTTTACAAGGTTTTATTTATATTGACAAATCAATGACTATTGAAAATAACATGTTGAAAATTAACCTGTGAAAAAAGATTTTAAAAATATTTACATAGGAAGAATTCTTCAACACAAAGGCTCTAAAAAGAGAAATACAGGACAATTTGAAAGTAATAAAATGTACAAAAGACAAGCTATAGTCACTATTTACCCTGTGATTCAGAAATATGCCTAAATTTAAGGAAGAAACACATAAAAATTATTTTTCCAATTACTTATAGTCCTCTATGGTAGAGTGTGATATATTTCCCATATAGGGCATAATTAACATACCAGACAAAGTAAATTCTACTAATTTGTGGCAAATGTCCACACAAGACTCAATACTTCTCACTCTATTTCCAGAGGCAAAATGGCCTCCAATTGAATGAGAAATATGGAAGCATTTATGATCAGACTCTACAGCATAAGCTAATTGCAAGCCTCTACTATATAAATCAGTATACAATATCTTTACAGAACATGAAGAACTAAGCCAAATTTTTCTTTTTTTTTTTTTTGTTTCTTACTCAGCTTTTTATTCTATTACTGCCTTCACCAGATTGGATGAAGCCCACTCTCACTTAGAAGGACAATTTGCTTTGCTTACTCTACACAGATTCAAATGTTAATCTCTCTCAGAAACACACACACACACACACACACACACACACACACACACACACACACAATGTTTAACCAAATACCAAATATCTGGACATCCCATGACCCCGGTCAGTTGGCACTGAAAATTTACCACACCAAAGGAAAAATATGATGATCAAAATAATGCAGAGAATTAAGACTTCTGTTTAAACTACATTAATCTGAAATGCCTAAAAAGTACTGGAATGATGGACAGTGGGATATAGAAGCTTCAAGTTTTGGGAAAAGCCCATAACTGGAGGCCTAAATTTGAAATTTATTGATTTAAGAATGGCTATGTTTCTATCAGAAAGAATGACATTGCCTCATTCATAAGGAAATGGAAAGACGTGGAAAAAACCATACTAAGTCAAGTGAACCAGACCCAAAGAAACATAGACTCTATGGTTTCCCTCATTGGTAATAATTAGTACATATCTAAGATAATCCTAGAAGATGATCACAATAGCTCAAGAGCTATGTACATATCACATAAGATGAAGCTAAGTGAAATGAACTTCAACTTATGGAAACAGGCAGTTTATCATTGTTGTTATTTCTAACACACTAAGTGAAAATATTTCTTTTTTTCTTTTATTTATCCTCCCTATGGTCTAGCCACTGTTGTCACTGTATTTGATTTTAGTACCCTGTGTATTGTATATATGTTTGTTTGAATCAGGGAAGGGAACATCAAGATGGTGAAACAAAGTGTAAAAGTTGAACCAATGCAACAGCAATACTTACAAGACAGTATGTTGTAAAGGAACCGTACAACTCCGTAGGGGAGGGGAAATTGGGGAGAAGGGAAGGTGGAAGAAAAATGAGGGAGGAGGTAACAAGATTAACAAGAAATGTACTCACTACCTTGTGTATGTAACTGTAACCCCTCTGTACATCACCTTGAGAATAAAAATTTTTTAAAAAGAATGGTTTTGAAACAAAGGAATTGGATGAGATCACCTAATTAGAAAACAATAGTTTGGTGCCGGTGGCTCACACTTGTATTCCTAGCTACACAGGAGGCTCAGATCAGGAGGATCACAGGTCAAAGCCAACCCAGATAGAAAGGTCTACTATATTCCTTCTCCAATTAACCAGAAAAATGCTGGACTGGAGGCATGCTAAGCCAAATTTTTCAAACCATTCCTCTTCCCCCCCAAAAAAAAATCCCTAATTTTCTTGATATTTTAAGTGAAAATACTTCAGTAACTAACTCATCTTAATATTTACCTCAATCCTCCCTTCACCTGGTGTACATGTGTGGTCATAAGGTTCCACTCCACTGCCAAACTGAGGAGGAGATCCAGAAGGAGTATCAAAAACTTAGTTGAAAACTTAAGGCTTCCATTCCAAACTGTTATTCTAGTCTACATCTTATGCTTAAAAACATAATTATATAATCTCACAATGGCTCTGTCTGAACAAGACTGAAAATACCACTTACATGTTTTATATAATTAATCACAGTGCCCCTTTCTCCACTGTAAAGCTGTCCATTTGTACTCTGTTAGTAATCTGATAGCAATAATAACTGTAATGGAAAATAGGGCTCTGCCTCATAGCAAATACACATACACATTCACCCACACACCTTCACACATACACTCATTTTATATTTGATTACACTCTGGTGCCATTGTATATGCAATAAGATAGCAGTTGCATGTTAGCTGATGCCATTCACATATTCAACCAGCTAACAATACACTGCCAACCCATCACACACAGGTAGTCAGAGTGCTCCAGTCACAAGAGGATTTACCCAGAAGCAAGTGGCAGGGTTGCTGTGGCTGCTGACTTGGTCCAAAGCAGCCAGCTAACAACACACTGCCTACCTGACTCAGGTCACCGCGTTGCCTTCCATGGCCATGAAAGGTTAAGTTTGTAATGTGAAACCCAGTGGCTGAACTGTAATCTTAACAAGCACATTAAAGAAAACTTACAGGCAAACTTGTTTCCAGAAAACTATAAGATGCAGAGTCATTATTTGCGAAACATACAAATTTGAAAAAATTAAAACTTCTATAACACTTACACTTAGGTTTTCTGAATTAAAAGCTTATATAATAATAAACTTATGCTATTGCAGTATAAATGAATTAATTTACATAACTATAGTTCTTCAAATTACCTCTATTTACTGACCTAAAGGTCAGTTGTCTGTATTAGGAAGCATAATATCTAGTACTCATGGTTATAAGCTGAGCACAAGACATATCTACAGAAAAATCAATATTTAAAGAATTTAAAGGCTTAAGTATAAGCGGGCTCACGCCTGTAATCCTAGCTACTCAGAAGGCTGAGATCTGAGGGTCTCCATTCAAACCCATGCAGGGCAGGAAAATCTATGAGATTCTTATCTCCAATTAACTACCAGAAAACTGGAGTAGTAATGTGGCTCAAAGTGGTCGAGTGCACAAGTCTTGAGCAGAAAAGCTCAGGAGCAGCATCCAAGCCCTGAATTCAAGCCCCACGACCAAACAACAACAACAACAGAAAAGGCTTAAGTATAATTATTTTCCCCATCATATGATCTTAGTCATTGCATTCCACTATGCATTCAATTCAGTGTGTTACCATTTAAATGCAGAATATACATTATCTAGAAAAATCTAAAAAAGTGATGGGTTTGAAACAAGAACCTAAGAATAAAAAGTTCAAGGAAGGTGAACCAAAGAGAATGATTACAGCAGACGTAGGTCGCACAGTGTTGTTTTGCTAGAGTAGTTTAAATTTGTTCAGTTTTTACACTGATTATGAAAAAGTACTTCCTTGAGGCTTGGTCTTTCACTGGGAAAAGCACTAAACTGGATCAAGTTTAACCCTGGGCTATGCCACTTCTCCTATTGTCCATAAGATGGCACCATTTCTATTTTTTTGGGAAGCAAGCATCTGTGTGTGCAGTGAGTGGACTGGAGTGCAAAACTGCTACTCTCTGGGTGACATTTTAGCAGTTAGGTAGCAACTCAGACAACCTGCCCCATCCAAGCTTCCTCCTTTGCTTTTGAGACAGAAACTAGAGCACACTATTCGCAAATGATTGCTATGACTTGTCAGAGACCCTCAGTTTCTTGAATTTGTTTAGTACATGATTTGATTCTGCACTTACACAAATTGATCTTTTTTAAAAAAATTGTTTTTAGACCTGTTCCCACGTCCTCCAAATGCCTTCTTCAGCAGAATCAGTTTGCTCAAAGGTCAGAAGGAAGACAGAAAGCCCCAGTAAGTCCTGCACACTCACCCTGGGGAAACCCTGGCTTCTCTGCTGCTTCAGGTCTTTGGAGAACACCTTCATGACATTCTCCTTTGAAAAGACAAATAGCACATTGAGAGGCACAATAGTGGGAAATCACATCAGGCATTTTTTCCTCTAGATCCTTGCCAAACCACATTCACCTTGTTTAAACAACAAGGCACCGAGTCTATAATCGTAGCTACTCAGGAATCGGAGATCTAAGGATCACAGTTCGAAGCCAGCCTGGGCAAGAAAGTCTGAGACTCTTATCTCCAACTAACCCCCAAAAAGTGGTGTGTTTGTGTGTGTGTGTGTGTGTGTGTGTGTGTGTGTGTGTGTGTGTGTCCTGGAGCTTGAGCTCAGGGCCTGGGCACTGTCCTTGAACTTTGCTCCAGACTAGTATTCTGCCACTTAAGCCATAGTGCCACCACCACCACCACCAGCACCACCAAGTTGTAAAGTTTTGTGTCACCCTTTGGTCTTAAACAGGTGTTGCAAAAGGTACCTTTCGCCAGAAGCCCCTTCTTAAATAAAAGCCAGGCAAGGAAGGGACAGTTTGTTACTGACCCACAGCATGGCTTCTTCCGTGCGGACCCTGCGCGGGGCGATGCGCTCCAGCTTCCACTCCATCTCCGGCCGGCTTCGCGGTGCCTACAGTTCAGTCTCCGCAGAGTTCTTCTGGCTCCCCTCAGGGCTAGGCCATTAGCGCCTAATGTCAGTCCCTGGAGCGTCCTCAACTCTCAGCGTTCCCCAGGCCTCCCAGAGCGAATCACCCCGCGGACCCTTTAAAAAGCCCGCGGGGCGGCAGCCCAAGCGGGAATTCCCCAGGCGGCTTGTCATTGGCCAGCGCTCCCGTGACGTCAGGCCAGGGAGGGATTCCCCCGGGAGCCTGGCCGGCCCCGCGGCCCCGCCCTCCTGCCCGCGGCCCCGCCCTCCGGCCCGCCCCTACCCGCCCACCCCTGCCCCCCACTCGCGGAAGCGCGCGCGGAAGCGCCAAGCTTTGCCGCGATCCTTGGCGGGCCAGAGCCCGGGCCAGCCACCGGGGCTGCCAGGCCGGCGGGAGGCCAGGGGCTGGTGGCGGGCGAAAAAGCGGGTTTTCAGACTTCACCTTTCTTTCCCTCGCCAGAAACAATGAGACTTGGGGCCTAATCTCCAGCTACTCCTCCAACCCCACGCTGCTTTTCTGGGGTGGAGAGCGGCAGTGATTCTCAGCCCCGTCCTTCCATAAAGATCCCGAACTACTGAGGGTGGGGGAACACCTGTCCATCGGCATGTCCTCCGTGTTCAAACAGGCAAAGCGCGCCTGGATTGCCATTCTAGTGAGAAGGGAGAGGGCACTGGTATGCTCCAGCTCCAGTTCTGCTTTATGCATTGGGAAGTGGTCGGGTTCTCTAAGAGGTGAGAAGGGCAGTGACAGAGGGGACCTGAGAAAGGGTGAAGAGCCAGCAAGGAGAGCTGGGGGACCCTGACATAAGAGGGGCGAGGATGAAGACAGATGCCACTGGCTCATGCCTGTAATCCTAGCTACTCAGGATGCTGGAATCTGAGGATCGCGTTGGAAACCAGCCTGAAAATCCCCACCTCCACCCCTCCCCATGAGAATCTTATCTCCAATTAACCACTCAAAAAAAAAAACAAACAAACAAACCTTGAAGTGGCGCTGTAGCCCAAAGTGGTAGAGCCCAAGCCCTGAGTTCAAGCCCCACAAACGACACAGGGCGGGATGCTCGAGGGGTGGGGGGCAACCCAAGGCCAGAGCAGTCTTAGCTGCCATCTGAACTGCCAAGAGGGACAAACTGGCCATATGGCTAAGAGGATTTTCCCTTGCCACCCACCCCACTCACCACCTTTTGTTTCTAGGAAAAGGCTCCTAGATATTCAAAAGACGCTGAAACTCACTCTAATGCTTTCCTTGATAAAGAAAAAAGATATCAATGCTAAGATCCTATCTTAGACCAGTTTCCATTAAAAAAGATTAGGGGAAACTATTGTACAGGATAACTTCATCTTAAAATAATATTTATCAAAATGTTTGCCAGTCAAATAACTCTTGGATTAAAGATCTGTTTCGCCCACAAGAACTCTACTCCTTTTGTAGTGCATTTACAGGAGTACCCATCCCAAGTTCAAGCTCCAATAAATCCTTCCTGCGAACATGAGGGTTAAATAAGTGAACCATCTTTGAGTGAATCAGATGTATTAACTTCAGTGGTCAGCTTTGCAAATGTCAGCCAAAATTAGCAATCCCTTGGAAAGACCCAACACTGTGGCCTAAGTATGTAGGAGGAGGCATTTCTTAAACATTTCTTCATAACTTTAGCAAATATAGTTTAGGAACAGTGTGTGTCTAATTCAATTTTCACGTACTTGTAATGGTCTTCAAAATGCAGGGTGTGCAGGAGGTGTCACAAGGAGGAAGAGTGGGGGTTTAGAAGAGGTGACAGAAGAGTTGGAGCAGCCAGAAATGGAAAGTTGGGACCGTTTCTTGACCATGAAATTTCCCATTGTTCTGACAGTCTGAGCCGTTCCCTACCAGAGGAAATTTGAGGATCTAAGCTTCCCAGATGCAAATTGTTCTTAAGTACATATTTTTAATCTACATAACTATCACCCTGAGTTAATGACATTATATCCCACAATGCAGTGAATGCCACCAGCTCTCGCAAACGCCTGCCTTTTCTCCACGCATTCACACATTCACTCAGCACGCAGGTAGTTTGGCCCCAGTAATCTCCCCACAAAAAGCTGGATCTCTAGTTATACTTATCCGGCTTTTTGCAACTTGCTTTTTCTACTTCCCTGTACTCGATCGTTTTTTCCAGAAGTGCACCCCGGGGGAGCTCCCCATCCTCAATGACAACCGCTGCTTGGCGCGGCGCCGGCCCGGGGCAACTCCCGCCCCACGCCAGGCTCGGTCTGCGCCCGCCGGGCAGCTGCAGCGCCCGCTCCCGCCGTTCCCCAAGGATGGCGCCTCCGGCACGCGCCTGCCCAGCCCGCCGCCCGCGCGCCTACTGGACCAAAGGGACGGTTGGAGTCCGTTTCAACTGCCCTAGGTGGCTCGTTGCCCTGCCAGGCGGGGCTGGAGGAGTGGAGCCTGGGGGAGGGGGGGGAACTTGGGGGCAGCGCCTCGCAGGTGGACATAATATAGCACCTGATGATGGGGGACGGAGCTGCGCATGGATACCCTGCTGGGGTGAGGAAGTCAGCCCTGAATCCCAAAGAAAAGATACTCCTGCCCCGCCCCCCCCACGCCTGCCCCAGATGGGCACTAATAAACTCAGGGGGCCCCAACCCCAATGGATAGCTCAGAATAGCAACAAGAATATTGTAAAGTTTCTATCAAGGGAAACACCCCAATCTGCACAGTCCATAAGTAGCCTGCCACTTCTGCTTATATGACTTAGTGGGGGCTTTAAAATTATTAGTTCACTGTGGTTGTGGTGTGGGGTGTTTTTTTTTTTCTTTTTTCCTATTTCTGCATTATTTCTAAGTACAGGGCTTGTCATTCACCCACAGCCCAATTAAGGAGGATGGAGAGTCAAGTTGGTCCAGCTTTTAAAGCATGAAAAAGAGATCTCTTATTTCCTATAATGTGTTATCTCCCTTCCTATAGCGATCAGGTAGTGCCCAAATAACACAGTTCACAGCACTTCTAAGGCAATGTAAAATCCATTCATATAAAGATGATGCCCCCTCAAAGAAGACTTGGCTCAGATGCTCTAGACTTGAAAATCTTCCTTTCACTTGATGTTCTATCAGCACTTCAAACACAACTGTGGCACCGGTGGCTCATGCCTGTACTCTTAGCTACTCAAGAGGCTGAGATCTGAGATTGAAGGCTCAAAAACAGCCCAGGCAGAAAAATCTGTAAGAATCTTCAATTAAACAGCAAAAGGCCAGAAGTGGAGGTGTGGCTCAAGTAGTAGAGTGCCAGCCTTCAGAGAGAAAGCTAAGAGACAGTGCCTAGACTTGAGGTCAAGCTCCAGAACCAGTACAATAAGAATATAATGTTTAAAATGAAGCCAAATGCCAGTGGTTCATGCCTGTATAGCTACTCAGGAGGCTGAGATCTGAGGATCCAGGTTAGAAGCCAGCCCAGGTAGGAAAAGTCCATGAAACTCTTATCTCCCACTAACCACAGAACACTGGAAGTGGAGCTGTGGTTCAAAGTGGTACAACACTAGCCCTGAGTGAAAAAGATCAAGGATAGCACTCAAGCCCTGAGGTCAAGCCCCACAGCTGACAAAAAAATAGTACAAGCCCCTGATTTCATACACACGCATACACACACACACACACACACACACACACACACACACACACACACCTGAGCTCCCCATTACTCTTTGCATACATTTCCTAAAATGTTATCCTGTACCTCTCACAGTCATCAATCATTAGGTGCCGGACTGTTTTAACTTAATAAAATATTTTCAGAGCACATCCAATATAATAAAGAACCAGGACACAGAAGATTGCAAGTTAGGAAATCAATAGGAAAATGTTGATACAGCTATCAAAATAATTAGGTTTTATTCATAGAAGTATCTTTGAAGGTAAATGCTGTTCTTTTGTATAGGCTACAGATATCACAGTTGAGTATCAAACTTTATTATGGACACTGACAATGATATACAGAGAAATCCACAGACCTAAAAAGCCTTGCCTTAAAAGTCATGTCAGAAAAAAACAAGAAAGCAATTTGAAAGAAAATATATCCAAGTCTGTTTCCTAGACAACCCAATTTTTGTCACCATCTCTTTTTTTTTGTGTTGTTGTTGTTGTTGTTGTTTTTTGGGGGGGGCAGTCCTGGGGCTTGGACTCAGGGCCTGAGCACTGTCCCTGGCTTCTTTTTGCTCAAGGCTAGCACTCTGCCACTTGAGCCACAGCGCCACTTCTGGCCATTTTCTGTATATGTGGTGCTGGGGAATCGAACCCAGGGCCTCATGTATATGAGGCAGGCACTCTTGCCACTAGGCCATATCCCCAGCCCTTGTCACCATCTCTTATTCCATTCCTTCCTAGGCAGTAGTAAATGTCTGTTCTCCTAAGGTTAATTTTTCTGGTAACCTATTTCCTCATGATCTGTACAACTATAGTAATTTCCATCTCTCATCTGCAACCTCTCTAGCTCTACTGGGTTAAGATGTTCAGTCTGTATTCTAAGCTAACTCTAAGCTGAGTTGCTTCAAAGATTTGCTTGTCTTCAGTCTCCATTTTCTAACTCCAGCTCCCTCCCCAACCTATTTACCATCATTTCCTCACCACTTCAGCCAAAAAGTCTCACTTTAATTTTACTTGATGAAAATAAGCAATGTCCAGCATTGCTTGCTGGAAAATTTTTTCCATCTATTCCTCTATACTACATGTTCATGTGTTTCCTCCTCCTCAGTAATCGCAACTGATTTCTGTGATGTTTACAACATATCAGTTGTATGTTAAATCATCTATGGAGCATCAGGTTAGTGATGAGAGGAAAGAATCACAGGTGATTCAAGCTACCAACATGGCATCACTGACACGGACTTGAGAAGGGATGGGCAGAGCAGAACTGGTTTGTGGAACAGTTCCAAGGAGCTCCAGCTCACCATGGAGGACTTCTACCCCAATGCTCACCCTGAGAAAACTCACCTGGTGCATGGCATAGACTAACTCCAACAAGTATGTTTCACCATCCCTCAAACTTCTACTCAAGCCAATAACACTATGTCTCACAATCTTTTGGCCTCTTCAGTACTTGATCAACTTAGTGAATTGACTTTATGCAAAGAAAGAATTTTAGAGAACATCCTTGACATCTCATTCCCTTTCCATGCCCAGTCTATCACCTGACTGAGCCAATTTTAACCCTCCCCCCATTTCATCTTCACAGCCACCATCTTTATTTAGTTCAAGATATCATAAGTTCTTTCCTAGTTGGGAAAAAAAATGGAGAAATAGTCACAAGAGCAAAGTAACTCAGGGGCAGTCACTGAAAAGTTACAATGAATATCTTTAGAATGTGACAATGCAAACACTTTTCCATCTAAAACATAGTGCAGAAAATTAATCTTCAAATTATTCCTTCCAGATGTTTTTGGACAAAGCACAAGTCTGAGAGGCCTTGCTCTGCTAACAGCAATAGATGAGCACAGCAGCCCCATTTGTGGATCATACTTGACAGATGAGAGCTGGGATACAGAAAATGAACACTAAAAGGCTAAAGATTCCCAAAGGAAGTGCATGGGATTTGAAGTCCTAGAACCCAAAACTATGTGGAAAAGAACAGCAGCCTACCCACTGTGAGATGATTTACCTAAGTATCTGAGCAGCTTTCCTTAGTCAAGTCCATACCACAAAACTAAAGAGATGCTGTTGTAAGTGAAAATCACCTAGTAGCAGCCCACAGCTGCTCAGCTGCTCACCCATACTCATTCTTGTTCTTTATTTGTAAAGTTACTTGTTGTCATTGTAAAGTCACAGTGATCTTTTTCCAGAGTAGATCAACAGATCATGTCATTCTGATTTGAGGCCTTCGGTGGCTTTCTAAAGACCAGAATCATCTCAAAATCTAAGAATCCTGTATGATCTGCTAATTGCCTACCTCTCCAGCCTTACCTGGGACCACACTTCCTCTTCCATTCCCTTTCCAACAGCCTTGTCTTAAAAGAGCCATAATTCTGTTGCATTCGGATCACGATGTATTGCGTTCTCATGTTGCCTCTCCTGCTTGCTGGTTAATGTCTAGTTTCTTCCCAAACCAAACATCAACCTCTTTCCTGACCTTTCAGACCATTTCCTACTATGGCTGTAAGAGCCGCTGATTCTTTATCTGCTTAGGATTTATCATCATTTCCCCTCCATCAAAGGAGATGGTAAACCATGTGAGACATCTACAACCAATCCTGGTCTAGTCACTAGATGTCTGGCTTTAAAATTTGGATTAAAGTCTTTCCCTTTTATATATTGTTCTGCTTTCCATGATTCCAAATGAAGGTTTTTCTACACAGAAAAGAACAGAATAAGGAATAGAATAGAATAAAATAAAAAGTAGAAGAGTAGAAGTGCCAGCTTGTTTTAGGTAGCCTCTCTTCCTACTATTGGTGATATCTCAGGCAATTATCCTCTCTCAGCTTGTTTCCCAGTTTGAGAAAGCAGGACTAATCAGAGAGCTTGTCTGGAAAGCTTACTTTCTCATAAGCTCTTTCCCCAGTACCAGGCCCCTGGCACACGTGTAGCATACTTATCAGGACCAAGTGCTGCTTCCACTATAATTCTACACCCTAGACCATAAGTGCCATATAGAAAAAATTAGAGCCACACATAAAAATTTAAACTTGGTAGTATTCATAGTCAGAGAAGTAAAAATAAGTCAGTGAAATTAACTTGAATAATGCATTTTCTTTAACTTAATATATATACTATAGTATATACTATAATGTATTATTATATACTATAATATACTATAGTATATGGTATATAATATACTATAGTATATTATAGCATAATATAGTATATACTATAGTATATATTATAGTATATACTATATATTATATACTATATATTATATATACTACATATACTATATATACTATATATGTGTATATATACTATATATATATATATATATAGTATAACCTTAACTTAATCCAATCTATAACCCAATAACTAGAACTTTAACCTAATCTTTTGTATTTGGGTAACTGAATAAAAAGAGGTTTTTTCTTTTTTTTCTTCTTTTTTTGTCAGTCCTGGGGCTTGAACTCAGGGCCTGAGCACTGTCCCTGGCTTCTTTTTGCTCAAGGCTAGCACTCTGCCACTTGAGCCACAGCGCCACTTCTGGCCATTTTCTATATATGTGGTGCTGGGGAAATCGAACCCAGGGCTTCATGTATATGAACCAAGCTCTCTTGCCACTAGGCCATATTCCCAGCCCAAGAGCTAATTTTTATTATGCTATATACTATATATATATACTATATATATATACATTTTATATATAAATACATATACTTAATATATAAATATATATACTTTATGTATAGTGTATATATAGCATATACTATATATTATTGTATAGTATATTGTTGGGGACCGTTTTGGTCTTGGTGGAAGAAGGGCACCAAGAGCGAGACGCTGCCCTTCCCCCAGCCCTGGGACAATGGGAGGGAGCCCCTCCCACCTTCCGGCCTCAACCTGAAGAGAAGGCCCCCCGGGGGACCCCTTGGGGGGCGAGCGCGTACCTGCCCCCAGGATGGTTGCCTGGCCAAGAAAGGAAGTTCCAGGATTACTTGAGTGACAGCACAGTCAGCCAATCAGTCAGTCACCCCAAGTCGTTCCCCTTCCGCCTTTGTCATCGTAATAAATTTCTCTGTCCCGCCCTCTAGGGGCTGAGACGCATCCCACCATAGCAGCGTGTCCCTGATGCCTTCTTTTCCACCCCCACTCCTGGTAACATGTGAAGGGACTGGGGGGAGGGGAGGCTTCAGCAACCTTTCCTCAACTTAGTGCAAGTCCATGAGAGTACGCCTTTGGCCTTCTGCCGGCAGAAGCCAAGGCCGAGTGCTCTTTCATAGATTTTAGGGTTCAAGCATTCTCCCCGGCAGATCGGGGAGAAAGGGATCGTTCAGATCCCGACAGTATATACTATATATAGTATATATATTATAATATACTATAGTATATAGTATACTATGGTATATAATATACTATAGTATATATAGTTATAGTATATATATATTTATATAGTGTGGTTTCTACAGATCATCAATACAAAACTTTTAATAAGCTATTTTATTATTTTTGTATTAGATCCCCAAACTCCTGTGTGTATCTCTACACTTGCAGCAACCCAGTTTGTACCACCTGCCTCCCAGGCGCTCAATAGTCTCATATGGCTGGAGGTCTCAGTAGTGTAGAGCAGAGCAACCCTAGGAGCTCCAGTGCTCTCTCCCTCTTCTGCCCCCAAGTTGTTCAGTGTGACCCACACTGTCATTTTCAAACAATTGTTCATCCACTAGGTACTAAGTTAGGTGCTAGAAGGGCGTCATTTCTTAATTCCATTATTTATTTGATATAACTGAAATTTTAATTTTGATACTGATTAAAAGAACAAACTATCAAGGGAAATTGTGAAATGTCCTGGAGACACATAAAATGCCATAACTTACATATGTTTGTGGTTCCAAAGCAAAATAAGTGAGAGATTATATGTATTTCATGTCTAATCAATTATCTTTCAATGCTTCACTTCAAAAGTTAAAAGCTGGGCTGGGGATATAGCCTAGTGGCAAGAGTGCCTGCCTCCGATACACGAGGCCCTAGGTTCGATTCCCCAGCACCACATATACAGAAAACGGCCAGAAGTGGCGCTGTGGCTCAAGTGGCAGAGTGCTAGCCTTGAGCGGGAAGAAGCCAGGGACAGTGCTCAGGCCCTGAGTCCAAGGCCCAGGACTGGCCAAAAAAAAAAAAAAAAAAAAAAAAAAAAAAGTTAAAAGCTGCCAGACTGGACTTCTGCCTAGACCACAGCTAATATTCAGTACAGCAGACACCTTCTTGACAATGGATTAGACTAAAATGAACACTGTTATCACACATGACCTTTAGAAATGACCTTGCCCCTCCAACAAGGAAGCATTCCCAGCTAATTAAAATGAACACCTTTCTCTCCTGAAGATGGCGCTGTGAACATGGAAAGCGATTAGCTCTGGTAAGGAAGTGTAAGACTGTATTTATTAGGTTTTCAAAATGGAACATAATGTGCACCTCATTTTGATTTTCTGACCGTTTTATTTGCTTCACTTTGCGATGTTTCCCTCCTTCTGGAATCAATTGTACTGCGTACAGTAACTATGCCCATTAACTTTCTTGGTTATTTATTTAGTGCTGAGCATAGAAACAGGGCCTGCCTGACACATGCTCAACACTGTATCAACAAGCCCATCATTAACTTTTTTTTTTTTTTTTGGCCAGTCCTGGGCCTTGGACTCAGGGCCTGAGCACTGTCCCTGGCTTCCTTTTGCTCAAGGCTAGCACTCTGCCACTTGAGCCACAGCGCCACTTCTGGCCGTTTTCTGTATATGTGGTGCTGGGGAATCGAACCCAGGGCCTCATGTATACGAGGCAAGCTGTCTTGCCACTAGGCCATATCCCCAGTCCCCACCATTAACTTTTTGAGCAAACTTTATTAAAGTATTTTTCCTTAAAACTTTTAATAGCTGAATATTTTTGATGCAAGCTATGTGCAGACACTGTACAAAGCACTTTAAATACATCACAGAATCAGATCTAGAACCCAATCTTTTGTTTTTGGGTAACTGAATAAAAAGAGCTTTTTTTCCCTTTTTTTTTTTTTAATTTTTTTTGCCAGTCCTGGGGCTTGAACTCAGGGCCTGAGCACTGTCCCTGGCTTCTTTTTTTTTTTTTTTTCATTCAGTTATTAACTTCTTTTTACTTTTTTTTTAATTTACTTATTTATTTTTCTTATTTATTGTCAAAGTGATGTACAGAGAGGTTACAGTTTCATACGTTAGGCCTTGGGTACATTTGTTGTACTGTTTGTTACCTCCTCCCTCATTCCCCCATCCTCCCTTCCCCTCCTCCCTCTCTCCCCATGAGTTGTTCAGTTGGCTTACATCAAATGGTTTTGCAAGTATTGTTTTTGGAGTTGTTTGTCTTTTTAATCCTTTGTCTCTCAATTTTGATATGCCCTTTCACTTCCCTAGTTCTAATACCAGTATATACAGTTTCCATTGTACTCAGATAAGATACAGTGATAGTATGAGTACAACCACTGGAAGGGGATACAAGAGGATCATCAACAATAGAAGCTACAATTCAATTATTAACTTTTTAACAAATCTACAATAACATTTAAATATATGTTTCCTTTTTGATTTGTATACTAATTATTGCTTGCTTTCTATACAATTCTTATTGCCCCAGTCCTGGGGATTGAACTTACAGCCTGGGTGCTGTCCCTGAGCTTTTTCACCCAAGGCTATCACTCTGTCACTTTGAGTCACAGCACCACTTCCATTTTCCTGATGGTTAATTGGAGATAAGTGTCTCAGGGACTTTCTTGCCTGGACTGGCTCTGAAACATAATCCTCAGATCTCAGCCTCCTAAGCAGCTAAGACTAAGATCAGGATTGTGCAACTGGTACCCAGCTCTACACAATTTTTGAAATATTGTTTTCATTGACCTGTTGTGCTTTTCTAGCCTACTAAATTAGATAACAAGTATATTAACACCTACACCTGTTCTTATTTTGAATACTTTTATTTAGGTATTAATTTTTTGGTGTTACTGAGGTTTTAAGCAGGAAATTCAGATTTGTTAGAAAAGCTCTCTACAACTTGAATGGTGCCCCATTGGTTTTGCTTTAGTTAAATTAACAACAGGGTCTGGCATTTTAAATGAGTCAACCTCAGACTGTGATCCTCCTCCCTAAGACTCCTAAATAATTAGGATTAACAGTAGCACGCTGTCACATCCATGTTGAAATGGGGAATGTCTCACTAGCTCTTACCAGGCTGTCCTTGAACCATGATAAACATGTTTTTTTCCCACCTGCCAAGTAACTAGAATTGCCAGGTTACATCTCCATGATTAGGTCTATTTGGATTTTTTTCTCTTTAAATAATATGATGTTGATTCTTGCATGGTTTAAGTAGGCAGCCAATCTTTGGTCCATAAAGTAAATTTCTTATCTTCTGTTACTCTCATGGATTCCTTTTGAAAGCCCTCATTCATTTTAGCAAATATCAGATCTTTCCTTGAGATCATTAATCATTCAAAATGTATAAGTAAGTGGAAAGCTCAGAGGGATTAGCTAAGGGGTTTTCTGAGTGAGAAAAGGAGCTGAGGAAGCAGAAAGGATTGCGTCCGTACACAGGTGGGAGCCTCCTAAGAGTGTGTAACCCATAATACAGAGCCAGTGTTTTCTCTATCTCTGAATACTTATTGGGTCTCATCAATTAATTTTTTCAAACACGCTGTCATAAGACACAGGAGGCTCATCTCCATAGTCCTAGCTACTCAAGAGGTTCCATTGGGAACAGCTAGTCTGAAGCCAACAAGTGTAGGAAAGTTAGTTCGTGCGGCTCTTATTGCCAATTAATCAGCAAAAATCTGGAAGTGGAAGTGTGGCTGAAGTGGTACTAGAAAATAAAAGTAAAGCTGGTGAAACTTTCACTGTCCTTTTTGTTCACTGTTATTTGTACTTTTGATCCATTTGCATACAAAATGTCATTAATATATACAATTATGCACTGACAGCTTTAATACCTTCTCTTGCAAGAAATGATTTTTTCTTTTTTTGTCAAGAGTCTTGAACTCTGGGCCTGGGCACTGTCACTGAGTTCTTCAGCTTAAGGCTAGTGCTCTACCACTTGAGGCACAGCACCACTTCCAGTTTTCTGGTGGTAAACTGGAGATACAGGTCTCATGGACTTTCCTTCCTGGGGCTGGCTTTGAACCACAATGCTCAGACCTCAGCCTCCTGAGTACCTAGGACTACAGGCAGGAGCCACCGACACAGGGCTTAGAAATGATGTTTTTATACTATAACAAAAATTTAGAATTTTCAGCCTATAAAGAACATCTTAAATCCCCTTTATTGTCCTTAGTTTTCACTTTCAATGACATGCTCTTACCATATTTCAATATTTATTTCACTTATTTAGAAATTTCTTTATTTCCTTATTTGAAATTAACGACACAGCTTGTCAATACTTCAATCATGTGTTTCTTATGCAGTTATTTAACAGTATTTGTCATCATCAAAGTACCAAATAGGTCCTGCTCATGCTTTGATTTTTAAAAATATACATTTGTGATTTAATTTCCTATTTTCATGACAATCTCTATGCATTTAAAATATCCCCAGATTTAGTAGCTATTTCTTAGTTGACATCATTCCTAGTTGTGTCAGTATTTTATAAGGTGGCCTAATAAACTCATTGAAAGCTATTGATTAATAGGTGGGTAAGTAAGGGGGAGTGTAAACTAGAGAGTAATAAGTCTTATTAAAGTACGAGATATGAGAGTATGGGATACTATGGTAAAAGTCCTTTGAAACCTTAACATGAAATAATGAAGGATATCTTATGAATGAATTATTTGAATGGAAGATAAGTCTTCCTTAGGGTGAGTAATATTGGGAAGGAAAAGTGAATGGAGGTGGTAAAAAGAAGAAAGGTGAATATAGTTCTAGTATTTTATGTACGTGTATAGAAGAGTGAAATCTGTGGCAATTGCTTTGTGAAGGTGGAAATGGGGATAAAGAAGAGTAATGGAGAGAAGTCTGATCAAGCACATTGTAAGCATGTATGGAAATGTCACAATGAAAGCCCTCTCTCTGTGCTACTAATATGTGCTAATAAAATATATTAAGGAAACTTCTTAAAACATGTAATCAATATTTACTTTAGAGGAGTTGGAGTGGGAGGAGTTTGGCAGTCCTGAGATTTAAACTCTTGACTTTAGGCTTGTCAGGCAGACAATACTCTACTTGAGCCCGGCCCTCAGCACATTTTAAATGGGTGTAAATAAGTTTTTTATACTAGGATTTGAACTCAGGATCCCTTGGTAAGGTTTTTTGTTCATAGAAGGCTGATTATCACTTTAGCTCTGTTTCAGTGCCTGCTTTCTTCTGGTCACAGATTTCTCCTTCTAGGCTGGCTTCAAACTTTGATCTTCAGATCTCAACCTTCTTAGCTGACTTCAGGCCACAGCTCAGCAGGCACGTTTCTTTGCACCATCTTGAAAGTGATCCAGAAAAATCTACAGGCTCCACACACATCAACTGCAACACAGAAACACCAGCATGAGCCACGGGCACCCAGCAAATTCCTGGCTTCTTTTTGCTCAAGGCTAGCACTCTGCCACTTGAGCCACAGCGCCACTTCTGGCCATTTTCTATATATGTAGTGCTGGGGAATTGAACCCAGGGCTTCATGTATATGAGGCGAGCGCTCTTGCCACTAGGCCATATTCCCAGCCCAAGAGCTAATTTTTTAAATTTTTTTTTTCTAGTCCTGGGGCTTGAACTCAGGGCCTGGGCACTGTCCCTGAGCTTCCTTTACTTGAGGCTAGCACTTTACCACTTGAACCACAGCACTGCTTCCAGCCTTTTCTATTTCATGGTACTGAGGAATAGAACCCAGGGCTTTGTGCATGCTAGGCAAGCACTCTACCACTAAGCCATGTTCCCAGCCCTAGGAAGAGCTAATTTTTAAAAAGTGGGCTTCAGGAAATTTTATTTAACCAATTACCCTGGTTGCATACTGAACGAATATGCCCTAGATCCCTGAGTTTTTCTACAATTATTTCAAAAGTAAATCAAATGCTAGGTGAATCAAACTAAAGGCAGTAAGGCATTGCTACCAAAATTTAGCCTTTGGGGCCTTTTTCAGTGGTTGTACAACTTTGAATTCTGTAATCTAAGGTAAATATTGAAGCCTGAAGACTCAGGACAGTAAACAAATCATTGAGAAATAGGAGTTTAACTTATTTAACCTGATTTAAAAAAAAAATCTTTGTGTGCAAAGAATATATGCTACTGAAGTTTCTATTTTCTTCCATGGTGTTATGCTCCATAGTCTGTCATTAAATGTCATTGTTACTGTGGTTATTTTGAGACAGGGTCTTGCAATATAACTCAGGCTGGCCTCAAACTCACAACCTTTCTGCCTCTGCCTCCCAAGTGCTAGGAGTACAGGTATGCCCTATAATTCTGAGCCCTGAGTGGAGTTCTGAGTGTCAGAATCAATCTAGTCAAAATAATACTGAGGCAGAAGGAATGGAAATTATCCAAACTGCGCTGCTTGTATTATCACATGAGAATATGTATGTAAGAATACAGTAAAGGGGCTGGAGATATGGCCTAGTGGCAAGAGCGCTTGCCTCGTATACTTGAAGCCCTGGGTTCGATTCCCCAGCACCACATATACAGAAAATGGCCAGAAGTGGCGCTGTGACTCAAGTGGCAGAGTGCTAGCCTTGAGCAAAAAGAAGCCAGGGACATTGCTCAGGCCCTGAGTCCAAGGCCCAGGACTGGCCAAAAAAAAAAAGAATACTGTAAAAATGTTAGAGCACAGAGGGAATGCGGAGAAAGAGGAGCCCTATGGTACTGCTGGTGGGAATGGAAACTAGTACAACCACTCTGGAAAGCAGTCTGGAGGTTCCTCAAAAAACTAAACATATTGGGGCTGGGGATATGGCCTAGTGGCAAGAGTGCCTGCTTCATATACATGAGGCCCTGGGTTCGATTCCCCAGCACCACATATACAGAAAATGGCCAGAAGTGGCGCTGTGACTCAAGTGGCAGAGTGCTAGCCTTGAGCAAAAAGAAGCCAGGGACAGTGCTCAGGCCTTGAGTCCAAGCCCCAGGACTGGCCAAAAAAAAAAAAAAACTAAACATAGACATACCCTACAATCCAGCCTCCTAGGCATCTTCATTGAGCATCAGGAACAAGGATATGACAGGGACACCTGCATTTCCATTGTGCATTGGTGCACTGTTCACAATAGCCAAAACATGGAAACAATCAGATGTGCCACTACAGCTGATGGAACTCTAACAAATCATGTTGAATGAAATAAGCCATGACCAGAGACAAATGGCACATGGTCTCTCTGATACTCGGGTGTTAGATTTAAAATGCAACGAGATATGACAAAGTAACCAGGAGTCAAGATACTAATACATAATGAGACCAAAAGAGGACAGTCTTGGGAGAAAAGCACCAAATAGCAAGACCCAAGCACCTCTTCATATGTACATAAAATAATATACAGACTGAAAAGAACTCCAGAGATAAGGAAGCAAAGGACCTCTTCTTAATTTGCCTTATCGTTTTTAGAGGACTCTATATTCTTTACCTCATATATGGTGCATACACATGCACATCTGAGGGAGGCTGGGAGGAGGCCACAGAATGAGTGGAGCACAGGTGAAAAAATACAGCAGAGGAGCCCAACAGCTAAAATGGTCATTGATGAAAGTGAACTAAGCAACTCAAGGGTGGTGATGGGAGGGAGGAAATGAGAGAAATGGAACAGATGATACCAAACAAAGGAAAGAAATGTACAGATCACTTGATCTGGAAGAAATTGTTTTATTGTTAATGTTAACAGAGTTCATAAGCTTTGTAGATTAGAATGATGAAGTTCATCATTATGAAGGTTAATACGTGTACTGTGAAATTTATGTCGCTAATTAATCTCAATAGAAGAAAAAATGTTAGCACACTCTAGAAATAGTAGTTAACATTATTACGCTATGAGCATAGTACATGAGCTTGTTCCTGTTGGGGATTCATCTTGGCCTTAAGGGGAGAAGGGCGAGGAGAGCTGCTCCCGAGACGCCGCCCTTCCCCCAGCCCTGGGGCAGTGTGGAAGTGAGCCACACCTATCTCCTTCTGGGTCCGGAACCAGAAGGGGTAGCTTTGAGACCATCCCCCACCTTGTGCCAGCGAGCACCTGTGCTCTCCTTTTGAGGGCTTTGCCCAGAGGGCGGTACTATGGGAAGTGACATTAGCCCATGAGGGAGGTCCTTGGGAGCTGCTCTTTTTTTTTTTTTTTGGCCAGTCGTGGGCCTTGGACTCAGGGCCTGAGCACTGTCCCTGGCTTCTTCCTGCTCAAGGCTAGCACTCTGCCACTTGAGCCACAGCGCCGCTTCTGGCCGTTTTCTGTATATGTGGTGCTGGGGAATCGAACCTAGGGCCTCGTGTATCCGAGGCAGGCACTCTTGCCACTAGGCTATATCCCCAGCCCCTGGGAGCTGCTCTTGGATGGACAAGCTCACCAACCTATCACCAGCTCATGCTCAATCCTCGTCATCACTACTATATTACTGTGAGCCCCTCCTGATTAAATTGGATTGCTCTCCACAGCGTCTTCGATATCCGTCTGCGCCTGGCTTCCTTGGTGGGTAAGGAGGGAGGAAAAGGGGATCTCGTTCGGCCACGTGCACCTTAGGCTAGCCCGTGTCCCTTTGCTTCACCTTGGCTGCCTGCTGGTCGGGTGCCCAGGGGAGAGGTTGTAAAGGGGAGCACTGATAAGGGAGTAAGCTTGGCATCCTGCACCAGGGGAGGTAAATCTAGCCTGGCATGTTACTACATTCATTTGTGCATATGGCCTATGGTTATTCTACCTAGAAGTGAAGCTCGCCATCCCATCATCTCCATTGTCCAGATGGGAAAATGAGGCTGAAAGGTTACAAAACATGCCCAGGATGCCACAGCTAGTAGGTGGTTAACCTAGAACGCAAACCCAAGTAATCTTAACAGTATCTCTTAGCCACCCTGATAGTGGTTTTCCAGCACCAAGGTTTGAATACTGGGCCTTATGTTTGGCTTGCTTGCTTTACTGGTGCTCTACCACTTAATCCACACCTCTAGCAAGCATTTTGCTGGTTGTTTTGGAAATGAATTCTCCAGGAAGTTTCTATCCTGGCCATTTTAAAAAAATGTATTCCTTTATTGTCAAAGTGATGTACAGAGGAGTTACAGTTTCAGACATAAGGCAGTGTGTACATTTCTTATCTAACTTGTTACCTCCTTCCTCATTTTCCCCACGCATTCCCTCTCCCCATTTCCCTCCCCCCACATGAGTTATACAGTTGGTTTACAGCATATAATTTCATAAGTATTGATGTTGCATTGGTTTGTCTTTTATCCTTTGTCTCTCCATTTTGATATTCCCCTTCCCTTCCATATATACAATATCCAGTACCAAAATCAGTTACAGTGATATCAGGGGTAAAACCATGGGGAAGAAAGACAAAAGGAAAAGGCATAATTTCACATGGCATGCTGAAAATAACAACAATGATAAACAACTTGTTTCCATAACTTGGAGTTCATTTTGCTTAGCATCAGCTGTGTGTTCATATGTACATACCTATTGAGCTATTGTGCTCTTCTGCTAGGATTATCCTAGATGTATACTTATTATTCCCAATGAGGAAACAAAAGAGTCTATGTTTCTTTGGGTCTGGTCACTTCACTTAGTATGATTTTTTCCAAGTCCTTCCATTTCCTTATGAATGGGGCAATGTCATTCTTTCTGATAGAGGCATCGAATTCCATTGTGTATATGCACCACACTTTCTTGTCCTCTCATCCACTGAGGGGCATCTGGGTTGGTTCTATATTTTAGTGTTGACAAATTGTGCTGGAATGAACATTGTTGTGCTGGTGGCTTTAGTGTGCTCTTGTAATATTCTGCCCAAAAGTGGGGCTGCTGGGTCATAAGGGAGCTCTATGTTTAGCCTTTTGAGGAACCTCCATACTGCTTTCCAGAGTGGTTGAACAAGTTCACACTCCCACCAACAATGTAGTAGGATTCCCTTTTGGCCACATCCCCTCCAGCATCAGTTATTATTATTTTTCTTGATAATGGACATTTTTACTACTGTGAGGTGGAATCTCAATGTTTTGATTTGCAATTCTTTTATGGCCAGTGATTCTGAGCTCTTCTTCATGTGTCTCTTGGGCATTCTCATTTCCTCTTCAGAGAAGTGTCTTTTTAGGTCTTTAGCCCATTTGTTGAGGGGGCTTTAAGGATTTGTTTTGGAAATTTTTAACTTTTTGAGCTCTGTGTATATTTTAGATTTGAGGTGTCCTGGCCAACTTTAAATCATAATTCTACATATCTCTCCAGCCTGAGTAGCTGCCACCAGAGCCTGGAGATTTTTCGTGTTTGTGTGTGTGTGTGTGTGTGTGTGTGTGTGTGTGTGTGTGTGTGTGAATCCTAGAGCCTGAACTTTGGTCCTAAGCACTGTCCAGAAGCTTTTTTTTTGCTCAAGGCTAGAGTTGTATGACTTGGGAGACAGCTCCACTTCCAACTCTTTGGTGGTTCCTTGGAGACAGTCTCACAGACTTTCCTGACAAAGATGACTTTGAAATTATAATCCTCAGATCTCAGCCTCCTGAGTAGGTAGGACTACAGGCATGATCCACAGGCACCCAGAGTTGTTGATCATTTTTAAGATGGTTTTTTTTGTTTTGTTTTTTTGTTTTGGCTAGTTCTGGGCCTTGGACTCAGGGCCTGAGCACTGTCCCTGGCTTCTTTTTGCTCAAGGCTAGCACTCTGCCACTTGAGCCACAGTGCCACTTCTGGCCGTTTTCTACATATGTGGTGCTGGGGAATCAAACCCAGGGCTTCATGTATAGGAGGCAAGCGCGCTTGCCACTAGGCCACATTCCCAGCTCTTAAGATGGGTTTTAATTTGCTTCCTGGACTGCAATGTTTTTCCTTAGACTTCTGGTCATTACTGGGATGGCACCACATCTAGCTTCCCTCCATAATAGAAATAAAAGATTGTTTCAGGTAACTCTGAGTATGAACTATATTTTCTCAAATAAAGCCAAGGCAATTTATAAAACCTGCTTCTCATGCCTCCAGTGGTAATACTATAGAGACCATGTTACAGACAGAATGTAGAAGTATTAGTAATCATGAACAGATAGAATATAACTAAAGGAGCATCATACTCCCTACATTTCTTACATCACATCAATTTGTAGAATAGGAAATGATCTGAGAAACAGCCAGCCCTGAAGAGTACAACTGGCCCACTCCACTGTTTAGCCAGAACACTTTGTATTTGAAAGACTGAAGTGTAAAGCAGCTATGGACAAATACAATGGATTAGTCAATTTCGGGAAAGTAAAACAGGCTCTAATGGTGTGTTGGGGGTACCAACAGGAGGAGGGACTAGCAAACAGATGAATAAGAGTTTATTTTCATTTATGAAAATACTACAACAACAAAACTTGTTGAAATTGTTGAAAGGAGGAATGGAAAAAGGGAGAGTGGGGGCAAGGGAGATTGATCAGGATACATTGTATGCACATGTGGAACTATCTTAGTGAAACTTGCCCTTGTATAACTAATGTATTTTTTTTTTTCTTTTGGCCAGTCCTGGGCCTTGGACTCAGGGCCTGAGCACTGTCCCTGGCTTCTTCCCGCTCAAGGCTAGCACTCTGCCACTTGAGCCACAGCGCCACTTCTGGCCATTTTCTGTATATGTGGTGCTGGGGAATCGAACCTAGGGCCTCGTGTATCCGAGGCAGGCACTCTTGCCACTAGGCTATATCCCCAGCCAACTAATGTATTTTTTAAGATGACTTAGATCAGTCTGCAACATAGTTGCCAAATTGCCTTTTCTGGGTAGCAAGATATTATCCAGTACAAATTTTATTAACAAATCAGTAATTAGAATGCCTGTTCCAATAATTATGAAAAAAATTAATATTAAAAAAAAACTAGCCAGGCATTGGTGGCTCACATCTATAACCCTAGCTATTCAGGAGGCTGAGATTTGAGGATCAAGTTCAAACGTAGTCTAGGAAGAAAAGTCCATAAGACTCCTATCTCCAATTAACCAACAAAAAAAGCACCAGAAATAGAGGTGTTACTCAAGCGGTAGAGTGCCAGACTTGAATGAAAAAGCTAAAAGACAGCACCCAGACCTTGAGTTCAAGCCCTGTGCTGGCACACGCAAAACAGAACTAAGTCAATTTCAAGTGTCAACTATATAGAAATGGGCAAAGGAATGATACCAGAGAGAGAGAGAGAGAGAAAGAGAGAGAGAGAAACTTTTCAAAGAAGACAGAGCGCGGGTTGTGTTGAAAGGCTCTGTCCCAGGGCTTTGTCAGCACTCCAGTGGGAAATGACAGCCCAGCTCTTCATTCTTGTGCCTTTGCTAACTTCCTTCTCTCTCTTCCCTCTACCCAGCATGACTCTTGGCTTCTGACACACACAGGTTATGGTAAGGCCACTTGCTATGGAGTGTTTACTTGTGAAAAAAATAAGCTATCAGCAAAACTTTCCAAATTTAAATGTAAACGTGTCTTGCTTTCAGTCTAGAAGCCAAAGAACCTAAATCTAAAGTTTCTCTTAAGCAGTAACACCTGTAAAGTCTGCACTTGAGATTGGATTTGTGGCTTGTATTTGCTTTGTGTAATACCTGTGCTCAATTGCTTTCCAAGCAACATTCTAATTTGAAATAGGAGGTGAACACTAATGAAACTGCAAGAAAAAATGGGTGTATTTATCATCACTTGGACAAAACAGCAAGACTCACAGCAGAAACAAAATGAAAAGAACACAATTACCAAATGGTGTGAAGAGTTTAAGAAACAGGTTCCCAACCAAGATGCTCAGATGGCAGATATATACAGGTGAAAAGATGCTCCATATCATTCATTTTCAGGGAAATGAAAAGTAATACATTGATGTGAGATTACTACACACCTCCTAGAATAGCTAAATTCCAAAACACTGACAATCCTAATGCTGGAATCTGGACATTTGTAGTCATTGTAGCTTCAGTCATTGTAACTTCCATTTGCTGGCGGGGCTCTAACTAGTACAGCTACAATGAAAACATTTTGCAGTTTGTCAAAATGTTAAACCCAGAGTTATCATTCTATCCAGAAATTCCACTTGCAGTTACATCCAAGAAAAGCAAAAGTACTTCTACATAAAAACTTGTGCAGAATTTTCATGGTAACCGCCTCCTCCTCCTTCTTTTTCTTCTTCTCCTTCTCCTTCTGCCTCTCATTCTCCTACTTTCGTGCTAGTCCTGAGGCTTGAACTTTGGGCCTACACATTTTCCTTGAGCATTTTTTTCCTTCTCAATCCCAGTGTTCTACCACTTGAGCCACAGCTCCACTTGTGGCTTCTTGGTGCTTAATTGGAGATAAGACTCTCACAGAATTTCCTAACCAGCCTGGCTTTGAATTATGATCCTCAGATCTCAACCTCCTATGTAGCGAGGTTATAGGCACAGGTCAACAGTGCCAGCAAGTAACATTATTCTTAATTGCCAAAAATGGAGACAACTCGGGTATTCATCAACTGATGAGTGAATGAATAAAGGACTAAAATCAACCAGGCACCAGGGAGTCATGTCTGTAACCCCACTCAGCTACTCAGGAGGCTGAGATCTGAGGATCATGGTTTGAAGCCAGACTAGGTAGGAAAGTCTGTAGGACTCTTATTTCCAATTAATAACAGAAAAAGCTGGAAATGGTATTGTGGCTCAAGTGGCAGAGTGCTAGCCTTGAGCAAAAGAAGCTCAGGGACAGTGCCTGGGGCCCAGAGTTCAAGTCCAAGACTGGCAAAAAAAAAAAAAAAGACTAAAATCTCCTTACAAAGGAATACTATTTGATAAGAAGAAGGAAGGAATATAGTACTGATGCATGCTATAACACAATGAACCCTGAAACACCACAGTAAAACAGTCACAAAACATATAATCTGCCTATATTTTATATTCAGAATAGACAACTTTATAGAGACAGAAAACAAATCAGTGGTTGTTTGATACTTGGGATAAAACAGAAGTGATTGCTAGTAAGTACAGAATTTCTTAGGGAGGACAGCAATATTTTAAAATTAAACGTGTGGTGGATGTAAAACACCATGGATACACTAAAAATAGTGAATTGTATATTTTAATGGATGAATTTTGTAGTATGTTTAATGTGTCTCAATTATATTTTGATGATATTGGAGTTTTAACTCAGGGACTTGCACATTTCAAGGCACGTTGCTACCAGTTGGTCCATATTCCATTCCTTTTTACTTTATTTTGAGGGGTGGAGTCTCACACTTTTTGCCCAGAGCAACTTTGGACCATGACGCTCCTACCGGAGCCTCTCACATAGCTGAGATTACAGGTAAGTGCTACCAGGATCAGCCTAGTTAGTAAAGTAAGATCTTGCTAACATTTTGCCTAGGGTTGACCTCAATCCATAATCTTCCCAATATCTACCTTCTGCATCACTGGGATTACAGGTGTTCACTACCACTCCCAGCTCTAGAAATTTTATCTTTTAAAAATCTTCTAATTCAGTAAGCTATTGGGAGTGATGAAGATGATTGGGGATGGAGGTTGCTGTGAGGAGTAGTGAGGAGCCCATATTAAACAGACCCAGCCTGTGTACACAGAGCTAGTCCCAGAAATAAAAGGAATTAGTACAAATATCTAAGCAAATCAGGAGGTATCTGTACGTTTGGTATTTCTTTTTTTATCCCCCTCTGACACCTTAACAGTCATAAATCAAAGAGATCAAGGTATTTCTTAAAGAAATAAATATGGCCAGGCACCAGTGGCTTACAACTGTAATCCTAGCTATTCAGGATGCTGAGATCTGAGGGTTGCAGTTCGAACCCAGCCAGGAAAATTCATGAGACTCTTATCACCAATTAATCACCCCCAAACCAGAAGTGAAGCTGTAGCTTAAAAGTATAGAATGCTAGCCTTGAGCAAAAAAGCTCAGAGACAGTGCCCAGGTTCTGAGTTCAAGCCCCATGACCAACAAAAGAAAGAAAGGGAGGGAGGGAGGGAGGGAGGGAGGGAGGGAGGGAGGGAGGGAGGGAAGGAGGGAGGGAGGGAGGGAGGGAAGGAAGGAAGGAAGGAAGGAAGGAAGGAAGGAAGGAAGGAAGGAAGGAAGGAAGGAAGGAAGGAAGGGAAAGGAAGAGAGAGAGAGAGAGAGACAGAGAGAGAGAGAGAGAGCGAGAGAGAGAGAAAGCCAGCCATTGGCACACGACTTTATTTTTCTTTTTTGTGCTTGGTAGCCCAGTAAAGTTTGTCATTTAGACTTACACAATGTAATGAAACACAGAAAATGACAAACACTGTCAAGATGGCCATATGCAGCTTAGGCAACAACTGGTCCCAGTACAATCACAACTTTAATCCTAGCTACTTGTGAGGCTGAGATAAGGAGGAGCAAAGTTTGAGACAAGTTTGGGCAAAAAAAAGTTCAAGAGACTCCTCAACCAATTGCTGGGCACAGTGGTGAATGACTGTCATCCTAGCTACATGAAAGCATATCAGGAAGCACAAGGCCCAAGCAGGAAGTAATAAACTATCCCAAAAATACAGGACTAGGGCTGGGAATATGGCTTAGTGGTAGAGTGCTTGCCTAGCATGCATGAAGCCCTGGGTTCGATTCCTCAGCACCACATAAACAGAAAAGGCCAGAAGTGGCACTGTGGCTCCAGAGGTAGAGTGCTAACCTTGAGCAAAAGAAGCCAGGGACAGTGCTCAGGCCCTGAGTCCCAAGCCCAGGACTGGCTCTGTGTGTGTGTGTGTGTGTGTGTGTGTGTGTGTGTGTGTGTGTGTGCGCGTGCGTGTATTTATGTATATATATGTATGTGTAGATGTGTATATATGTATATATACATATGTGTGTATATATATGTGATTTAATGTAATTTAAAAGGAGAGCCTTTACTTAGCAACAAAATGTCCTAAATTCAAACCCCAGTTCTTCACAGAAAGAAAAGAAGGAAGGGAGAGAAGAAGGAAGGGAGAGAGGAAGGAAGGGAAGGAGGAAAGAAGGAAGGAAGGAAGGGAGGGAGAAAAGGAGGGAGGGAGGAAAGGAGGGAGGGAGGGAGGGAGGGAGGGAGGGAGGGAGGAAGAGGGAGAGGGAGGGAGGGAAGAAAGAAGGAAGGAAGGAAAGGGAGAGAGGGAAAGAAAAAAAATCCTGAAACCTTGAGAGTGAGGCCCAATCTTATGCAAGTGCTCAAAGCTCTTATTGTCACTCACAGAAAATGGTATTCAGGCATATTTACTTTCAATGGTGTCCTGGCTTAGAACTAACTGAAATTTCCACATCTTATAACTAAGTGCAATTTTTAATTATCACTTGGCTGCTCATTTAAGTCTTAAGTAAATCTGTGGAGTTTCTTTTCCTAGTACAACATAAATACATGCAAGTAATTGTCATGTCTGATTTTACCTAGTATTTTGTTAAGCAGCTAAAAGTAAATATTGGAAATAGTTGTTAGCTATGAGAGTTTGAACAGGTGTTTGCCTAAAGGAAGAGTATAGTCTTTAGCAGATTACTTCCCTGTCTTAATTGTGCTGATTTCCTTACACTTAATAGTGCTCAATTTTAGTGTCTTATTTTCCTGGATACTCATGGTAATAAAATGAAGACAGTGTAAAGGACGTCAATAAGTGAGTGAATCCAAGTGAACTCTAATTCAGGATGGAAATGAAAAGACTGTTAATTAAGTTATGGAGGAAAAAAACATTAAACAAGATTTTCTTTTTATTTATTTATTTAGTCAGTCATGAAGCTTGAACTCAGGGCTTGGGTACTGTCCCTGAGCTTTTGTGCTCAAGGCTCATGCTCTATCACTTTGAGCCACAGCTCCACTTCCAGTTTGGGGGGTGGTTAATTGGAGATAAGAGTCTCACAGAATTTCCTACCCAGGTTGGCATCAAGCCTTGATCCTCAGATCTCAGCCTCTTGAATAGCTAGAATTACAGGCATATGCCACTAGCACTCAACTCCCCATTATCGTTTATCTGCTATGGACTGGAAGGTTGTGTCCCCTGAAAAAAAATCCACATACTGAAATCGTAACTTCCAACGTGATGGTGTTAGGAAATGAGACCTTTCAGAGGTGATTAGATTTAGAGGATGTCATGAGGGTGGAACACCTTGATGTAATTTGTGTCCTTCTGAGAGGAGACAGGATCTCCCCCCCCTCTCTCTCTCTTCTCTCTCTCTCTCTCTCTCTCTCTCTCTCTCTCTCTCTCTCTCTCTCTCTCGTCTTACCCCACCCCATATGATTATCCAATAAGAAAGTGGTCATCTGTAGACCAAAAAGAGGAAGCTAATCAGACAATATCTTCACCCCAATTTGTTTTTAAATACTGGGGTTTGAACTCAGGGCTTCATGCTTCCTACGCAGGCACACTACCATTTTAGCCACACCTCTAACCTTCAACCAGCATGTTGATCTTGAATTTTCAGCCTCCAGAACAGGAAAACACACATACATTGTTTAAGCTGCAGGTCTATTTTATTTATAGCAGCCCACACTGACTAAGACATTGTCCTTACTTGTTTTTATTTTCCTCAGAGCACTTTCATAATTATGTTTAGTATTTATCTCTTCCTACAAGAATATAAATATTTTTTTTCTTTTACTGCTTTCTTTTTAAGCATCAACATCACTGAGATTCTCGGCAATGTTTTAACTCTACTACCACTAACTGATGAAAGTTAATTCTCTGTGTCATTGGTCACAAGGGAATTTTCTCTCCCTGGAAATGGAAATTACTTAGGTAGAGTTGCTACTAGCTAACAAGACAGTTATAGGTCTGTAAGATGAAGAGCAAAATGAAGTATGATTTTTATTTATCTAGGCATAAGGTATATAGAAAAGACTTTTGACAAGTCCGTTGTTTATCAGGACAGGTTAAGTGAACTTCTTTGCTTCATAGATTTTTTATCAGCCTGAGCTGTGGTAACATTATATTTAAGCTGAAGAAAAACAAAATCCAGAACCACCCACTTTACTTCTTAGTCTGTTAGACAAAATATGAGGAAATGTGGTAAATTTTATTGCTTTTCTTGTTGCTTCTAAATGACTATTTAAATACAGATAACAGTACACTGCACAAGCTGGAGAAACAGGTTGTGCCACAGTACCCAACTCACCTGTTACCTGATATGTCCACTCCAATGGCAGAACCAGCAATGCGGGGTGGTGTAACACACTTGGAGATTTGCCCAAGCTGAGCCCCTCAATACAAGAAGTAGTCCCCTTTTGAGAAATATGGAGGTTGGGACAAAACAGTCCATGACCTATGTACTCATGGACAAAGGGATGCCCCCCCCCCCACAACAAAGAGAAAAGAAGAAAAGTCAAAGTGAAGGCATTATATGTAACATATTTTTTTCTTAGGAGATCAAGCCAGCAATGTAAACCCTGTTATGTGTCCCAGTTTTATCTGTGGACTTCAAATAAGTAGCTTACTTTTATCAAGATTTCCACACATAGTTTCAAGCAAGAAGATGTGAACTAATCTTCCTTCCTTCTTTCCTTCCTTCATTCCTTCCTTCTTCCTTCCTTCTTGCTTTCTGCCTGGGGGCAGGGTGTCCTGAGGCTTAAATTCAGGGCCTGAGTGTTGTCCCTGAGCCTTTTTTTAAACTTTTTTTTTTTTTTGGCCAGTCCTGGGGCTTGGACTCAGGGCCTGAGCACTGTCCCTGGCTTCTTTTTGCTCAAGGCTAGCACTCTGCCACTTGAGCCACAGCGCCACTTCTGGCCATTTTCTGTATATGTGGTGCTGGGGAATCGAACCCAGGGCCTCATGTATATGAGGCAGGCACTCTTGCCACTAGGCCATATCCCCAGCCCTTAAACTTTTTTTTTTTTAACCTCAAGGCTAGTGTTCTACCACTTGAACTACAGCTCCTCCAGCTTTTTTATGGTTAATTGGAGACACGAACCTCATGGATTTTCCTGTCCAAAGTGGCTTTGAACTGCCATCCTCAGATCTCAGCCTCCTGAGTCGCTGTGATTACAAGTGTGAGCCACTGGCATCTGCCCAAAAATGGACACTTTTTAAAAGTAGAATATGCCCATTTCTTTAAAAAACAAACAAACAACTAATCCTTCCTAGCAAAATTTGTTTGGAGGATGGTTATTCCACATTCTACACAATTGTATCCTAATACAATTGTGAGTATAAACATTTTCCATAGATATTGCAAAAATAATATGAATAATTACTACAAATAAATATGCCTAGCACTTATTTTGCTGACAACTCTGGCGTCTTCAGAGTCTCCGTTCTCCTCAAGCAGCTGGTCAGGCTACCTCGACTGATACTTTTCTTATTCTAGTAGGTGAAATAAAACGTCACAGTAGGAACAAAATCAGATTTCCTCCCAGAACTGAGGAAAGTTGAACGATGTGTTGAGACATTCCACTAGCACTAGTGGGTCTAGAGTCCTTTCATGACCTGAGACTGGACAATTTCAGCTATGCCTCCTGTAATGAAAAATTACCTAGTTTCATAGCACCTCTTTTATTTTACAGAACTAGGGCAATGTATAATTTTTAAAATGTAGCAAATTGATTTTCTAAATTAGAAGTAAATACTTTTAAGTTTGACTGGGACGTGTGTGTGTGTGTACACAGTTTCACGGTGGAAGGGGAGGGACCACACTAGGTTTCAGAATCTTCCACTGCATTACTAACAAGACATTCGTGTTCCTGAAAGAATAAGATGCCGAGTGGCATTCGCCTGTTCAGAATTCTGAAAAACCAGACTTGGGGCAGTTCCAGCGACTGTCCCTGGGCCTCCAGCCTCGTCAGCTGAGGTACGGGCCAGCGTTTTCTGGCCCCGCACCCCAGATCAGCTGGGGACCCAGCGGAACTTGTAGCCCCCGCTGGCTGTCCGGATGGTGAAGGCCTTGCCCTGGGGGAAGGCGAGGGTGCGGATGGTGCTGTGGCTGCGGATGGGGGTGCTGAAGGAGGCGTCCTCGCCCAGCTCGCCGGGGCTCGGGTTCCAGGCGCCGCCGTCGGTGCGCAGCCCTCGGAAGGCGCCGTGCAGGTTGCCCGGCCGGGTGTCGGCGCTCGCGGGCTCGGGCTGCAGCCGGGGCCGCTTGGGATCGCGGCTCTGCAGGGCTTCGTCACAGCGCTGGGAAATCTCGCTGAGGATGGCGCCCACTTCCGCGCCCTCCTGGCCGGCGGCGCTGAACAGCTCCTCCAGGCTTCTTTTGGCTGACGCCTTGAGAAGGAAGGGCTCGGCGTCGGCCCCGCCGTCCTGGGATTGGGAGATCATCAGCTTCTAGGAAAGACGGGGAAAGCGCCGCCCTAGGGCTGGCTGGACTCACCCTGCGCCCCGAGTCCTGCGCCCCGCACCCCGCGCCCCGCACCCTAGGACAAAACAACGCTGAGCGCGCCCTGCGCCCTGGGGGCCGCTATCGTCCCCGACCCCTCGGGGTCCCAACACTGGGAACGAGGTGGCAGGGACTCTGGAGCAGTGTGGACACCTCGAGGTGTGCCACACGTCTGGCCACCCCACTTACGTCCAGCACCGAGGCCAGGTGCTTGGTGCGGCTGGCCAGCTCTTTGAGCTGCACGTTCCTCTCCTTGAGGGAGGCGATCTCTTCCTGCTTCTGGCTCAGCGTCTCGTGCAGCTGTGGGAGGAGACTCGAAGATGGAGCCGGCCACCAGCTCGGCCTGGCCCCGACCAGCGAAATCAGGTCTCCAAGGCATTGCTACTCCAGGGCATGGTCAGTTCCACTTTTTGGTTTTAGAACTGGGTTTTCAACTCTCTGTCTCCTACTCCTATGAAATTGCTGTACTGCATGAACCACGTCCTCAGCCCACCCTTTGGTCTTCGTTTGTTTGTTTGTATTTGTCAGTCCTGGGGCTTGGACTCAGTGCCTGAGCACTGTCTCTGGCTTCTTTTTGCTCAGGGCTAGCACTCTACCACTTGGGCCACGGCGCCACTTCCGGCTTTTTCTATATAAGTGGTGCTGAGGAATCAAACCCAGGGCTTCATGTATACGAGGTGAGCACTCTATCACTAGGCCATCCCAGCCCCTTAGTTTATTTTTCAGATAGGGTCTCTTGCTTTTGCCTGGGCAGACATCTGACACAGATTCTCCTACCTCTGCCTCCCAAATAGCTGGGATTACAGGGGTGCAGCACCACAGACTAAAGCAAAAGTTGGAGAGTTGAAGGCCAGCTTGGGCCATAAAGTACGATCTTGTCTCAAAAAATAATAATAAAACCTGATGTGGTGGGATTGCCCCTGCTTATCTTTGAAGTTGGAAACTTAGGGAACACTAGTCAGAAGGAGAACCGTATGCCGGTCCGTATGGCCACAAGGGCACATCTTGGCACTTGAAAAGCCCACTTCCACCCCCTCCAGATCCTGTCCTGCTCCCAGGGTCCTGGCCCCCAGCCCAGTGCCCCTACTTGGTTATTCTCCACCAGCGCGTTCCCCAGCGCTCTCTGGTTCTGGTCGGCCACCTCCTTCCAGTACTGCTCTGGCGGAGGCTGAGGAGCGTCTAGAACTGGCAGCGGTGAGGGCTCCAGCGATGGGGAGAGGCAGGGCCCAAAGGGTGACACTTCGCAAGGGGAAAAGGGAAAGTCACCAGCGGCCAGGGAAGGCGACATCAAAGAGGACGAATCTGGGGAGAAAGTGGAAACTGCCCTCAGACGCAGGTCCAATCAGCTACAGTGACAAAATGTCAGGCATCTTTATTAAGGAAAATATCCGGAACCCGGCAAAGCCGCCCACGATTGGCAGGCCCTTCCCATCTGCCATTGCACATATAAAAGATGCTGCAGAAAGTACCTCCCGAGTTCACCTGAACATCAGGAGAACCAGCTTGCTCCTGGAGTCACAAATCTCATTTTGCACACTCTGTCACTCACCCTTTCCTATGCCACAGCAAAACTCACCAAAATTCAGACCCCCAATCCCACTATAGATCCAGATATTCAACATCCCCACTGGAAGAAGAATGGTATCCTAAACATGGAAACGCCTGACCCTTAGGCAAGATGCTGGCGGGTCATTGACAGATGGGGAGGCTTGCCACCTTCGTGACCAGCAGCCAAGACCAGTCTGACTTTGGCATGGGAGGGGGGCGCTGTTGTTTAACTGTAAGGGACTGCACTTGCCTGCAATGAGATCGTCCACCGTGTCCCTGAATGTCTGCAAATCAAAATCCGCTTCCGTTGGCAAAGAATGGTTCTAAAATAAACCAGGAAAATTTGTCGGTCCACTTCGAGTCTGGCCTGCTCAGAACAATTCTTACACGGACAGACATCTTCCCCAGGTTCCACTGTGGCATCTGTCATGCACTCGTCCCTTTGCAGCAGAGTCGCCTATTGGAAAATGCAGGCTCCATTCGGAACCAGGAACCCAGCATTTCACTGAGCTTGATGGGGAGCCCTGCGCACCCGTGCCAACTGGACCACGAGGCTGGAACTAGCGGATTCTGCAGCCCCAAGGAGCTATGCTCATGAGTCCTCCCGCAAAGCATGCAGCTGTCCTCCACACCCAGCGCCAGGCTCTGGGCAGCAGTCTGTGTTGGCTCACCACCAGCTAGCTGCCTCAGTGCGCTGTTTTGTTGTGAACCTGTAGACCTCATCTCGTACACTCCTTCCATACCAGTAAAGGAGCTACCTCTGTAAGAGCAGAGCCTGTATAGACACCGAGTCTTTCCTCTCAAGACCTGATGGCACACAGAGTTCTCCAAAGACGGAACTTAAAGTCGTGCTTCGCGTGGGCACAGGCACCGTCCCAGATCCCCACTCTCTCCTTAAAGGAGGGGAAGAGTGGGCTCTGATTGAGAGACCCGAGCGAACTCGGAACATGCTCTGTTCAATCACGTGCTGCTTGCATTGCTCTTGGCTTTTCCTGCACATTGGATGCACGTGGGCTCCTTTCAGAGCGTCTGGAGATAAGGGACGTAAAAGGGTGGAAGCCCAGGTATCTTATTCCTTTCCCTTCCCAGGTGGACATGGGTGCCAGTCAAAAGTCAGGACGGGAGAAGAGAGAAAGAGGGAGAGAGGGAGAGAGGGAGAGGAGGGAGAGGAGGAAAGAAAGAAAGAAAGAAAGAAAGAAAGAAAGAAAGAAAGAAAGAAAGAAAGAAAGAAAGAAAGAAAGAAAGAAAGAAAGAAGAAAGGAAGGAAGGAAGGAAGGAAGGAAGGAAGGAAGGAAGGAAGGAAGGGAAGGAAAGAAGGAAGGAAGGAAGGAAAGAAGGAAGGAAGGAAGGAAGGAAGGAAGGAAGGAAGGAAGGAAGGAAGGAAGGAAGGGAAGGAGGTAAGAAAGCTGTCTTCGGGCTGGGAATATGGCCTAGTGGTAGGGTGCTTTCCTCACATTCATGAAGCCCCGGGTTCGATTCCTCAGCACCACATATATAGAAAAAGCCAGAAGTGGTGCTGCTCAGAGGTAGAGTGCTACCCTTGAGCAAAAAGAAAGCCAGGGGCAGTGGCTCAGGTCCTGAGTTCAAGCCCCGGGTCTGGCGAAAAAGAAAAGAAAAGAAAACTGTCTTTTAGCTTCAGGATGGCCAGTGTCTAGAGCTATTCGAAAGGAGGAGGGGACTTTATTTAAAAAATGCTCAACTGCACAAGTGCCTGCTCTACAGAGAGGAATGGTTTTCGTTGACTTTCTTCTAGAATCTTTACTTCTCTCTTCCACTCTCGTTAAATACACACGGAATTTCCTGAGTGGCTGGGGAAGTGGAGAACAAACAAGATGGTATCCTGCGAGCTAACACCCTGCTCCCTCCGTGTGTCATCTCCTCATTGCCTAGATGGGAGAGAAATAGCCCGTCAGAACAGCTCTGGAAATTCTGTCTTGACCACATTCGATGAGGGAAAGAAAATTCAGGTCCTCCCTTCATCAACTGAAAGTGCCTGGGCTGGGGATTGGTTTCTAAATACCCGCTTCACTCTCCAGCAGGGACGGGGTTATCAAAAGGGAAAGGTACCTGCGATGCAGCCAGGTCACCACTAGGCGGCGCGTCGGACCCGAGTAGCGAGGTGCAGTCCGCGAGGTCCTGCAGGTCTATGGTGGTGAGGGCTGCGCGGGGAGACCGGGAGATACGCGCCGGTGGAAAAGGGGGTGTCTCTAAGCCTTTCTGCCAGGCTCGCCAGGACATCGGAGCCCGGGGAAGAGAAGCTCCGGGCCGCGCTCGCCGCACCCACCCTGCACGGGGAATCCGCGGGGTCGCACAGGTGCCTGGCGGGGCTCACCTGGCAGTGCAGCAGGCTCCGCGTCCGCAGGGTCCTCGTACACCGACACCAGGCTGTCACCGCTGCACCCCGGAAAGAACTTCCGCGGAGGGGCACACTACGCGGGCAAAGAAACGGTGCATGCGGGTCAGAGCGGGGAGCGTCCAGTCTTGAGCGCCCCCGGCCTGCGATCCCCACCTTTCTCTCCGGCTTCCCGGGCTTGCACAGGGGTCGAGCCGCCAGCTCCAGCATCCTGTTGGGGCAGATGCTGTCGAAAGCCCGGCGCCCCGCCGCGCCGTCCCCGCACGCCTGCATCCCGCCTCCCAGCGCGCTCGGCGCGGCCCTGCTGGCCCGGGCGCGGAGCGCGAGCTACCCGCACCGTGCGCCCCCGGCGCCGGCTGGCTCCCAAGTCGGCCGTGGTGGAGGGAGGCGCGGGGCCGGGAAGGAGCACGGGGAGGGCGGAGAGGAGAGGGAGGACCGCCGCGCGGGAGGGGCGGCTTGCGCCCGGGCGCCAGAGGTGGCGCCTTCCGCCCCGGGCAATCTGTGAGCGGGCGGAGGCGTGAACCCAACCTGGCAACCCGGCTTCCCCCGGGAGCTGCGAGCGCGCGGCCCCGGCCCGCGAGCGCCCTTTCGGGGAGCGTTGGCGCCGCCGCCTCCCGGACTGTGCCAGGCGAAAGAAAAGGAAGGACGGGATGCCGGGGGTGGGGGTGGGGGCGAGCGAGCCCCACAGATCCCTGGTCCTGTGTAACGCCTTCCGATTTAGAGACATCGCGGGGAGACAAGGAACACCCCAGCCACCAGGCACAGTCCACGTGGAGTGGCACTTCCCTGCAGGATTTAGAAGGGATGTGGAATCCCGCAGGGACGGCCTGGAACAGGTTCCGGATGACAGAAACCTCTTCCCCATAATCTGGGTAGCATTCTGGGTCTTCATGAGACTTCCACTTGGCCTCTTGAGCAAGAGCTCCGCTCCACACCTCAGCCTGGCAAGACAAGAGGTGACAGCTGCACATCCCCTTCTAGCTTCTGAACTTCACCTTACAAGAGATAGTCCTAGATCTCCTGAAAACCCACCCCTGCCTTCCTCGAGCTCCCAGCTGCGCGTCCCACTGTTCATACAGTGTTCTACAGCTGTGCCAGTCTCGGCTCCCCTTCTGTAGCAGGAACCCTCTCCCAGGAAGGGCATCATCCCGTGAGACGACTTTCCTCAGGACCACTCAGATGCATCCATTTAACTCCATCCCCTGAAATTGCACTCTATGTATCTTCCTGGTGCATACCTTGGTTTTGCCTTATACTTAATACTAGAAGCCAAAGATCCTCTGTTAAAGTGTCCTGATCAGACTAGAGGCATGGTTCAAGCAGTAGAGCTCCTGTCTACTAAGTGCAAGGCCCTAACTTTAAACTCCACTTCCAGGCACAGTGACTCCTTCCTGTAATCCTAGCTACTTGGAAGGCTAAGGTCAGGTGATCCCTGTTTAGGTGTGGGTGGAGAAGATGATGAGGTTATAACTGAACAATCATGGTCTGGGGTGCCTCTTCTTCCCACTTTTATACCTGAAGCAGATATAGGAGGATCATAGTCCATGTCAGTCAAAGTACAAAGCTGGACTGGACTCAAAAAATAACAAAAACTGAAGGGGGGCCCTCAGGTGGTACAGTGCTTGCCTAGCAAGGCCAAGGCCCTGTGTCCAGACTTTGTTTTTGTTTGTTTTTTGTTTCTTGTTTTTGTTTTTTGCCAGTCCTGAGGCTTGAACTCAGGGCCTGCGTGCTGTCCCCAGACTTCTTTTGCTCACGGCTGTTGCTCTACCACTTGAGCCATAGCAGCACTTCTGGCTTTTTCTGAGTTGTTTATTGGAGACAAGCCAGCCCGGCTGCTTCGATTCACCATCCTCACATCTCAGCCTCCCAAGTAGCTAGGACTATAGATATGATATACTAGGGCCTGGCCAGGCTATTTCTTCAGTATCATAATGTTCATTTGCACCCATTTTCTGAATGAAGAAACAAGGTATCACTAGCAGTGGTAGAGAATAAGCAGTGGTGGGCTGGAAGAGTTGAGGAGACCCTCTGACACAAGAGCTGAGTTCCCAGGTTGGCTAGCTGGCGTTGATGTAGTATTGCTAGTGGGGAGGAGCCCTGGTTTGGAGTCAGAGTGCACAAGGATGGGGATTAGACTCAACCACATCTCTGTTCTAGGTCTTCAGAAAAACACCACCACCTATCTCAAAGTGTCATGAACAAGAGAGGGGTTAGTTATGTAAAGTGACTGCTGCTTAGTATGGGAAAAATAGGTAAGGTTTTTTTTTTTTTTCCTTTGGCCAGTCCTGGGCCTTGGACTCAGGGCCTGAGCACTGTCCCTGGCTTCTTCCCGCTCAAGGCTAGCACTCTGCCACTTGAGCCACAGCGCTGCTTCTGGCCGTTTTCTGTATATGTGGTGCTGGGGAATCGAACCTAGGGCCTCGTGTATCCGAGGCAGGCACTCTTGCCACTAGGCTATATCCCCAGCCCCCCCCTTTTTTTTTTGGTTGATATTTTTGGTGGTATAGCTGTTTGAACTGAAGGGCTCATGCTTGCTAGACAGGTGCTCAACCACTTGAGCTATGCTCACAAACCTGTTAGTTATTTTCCAGAGGGAGTGTCCTGGTTTTGCCCAGATCTAACCTCAGACCAAGCTCCTCCTGCCTCCAGCCTCCCATGGCATTTGCCATGATGCCACTTATTGAGAGATGGGAACTTCTCACTGCTCTGAAACCACAATCCTTCAGCTCTCTATCCTAGGCAGGCCCCACATCACCTGTGTTGAAAGCAGCTTTTGTAGTTCCACCTCCAGCTGGAAGAACACAGAGTAAGGCAGCTCAGGCACTGGAAATCACTTGGAGATTGTATGTAGAGAAGTACAAAGACGCTTCTTGAAATTTGCTTTGAGTTTGTTTTTGTCCTATGTTTTGACTTACTCTAAAATGCAGTGGCAAGTGACTGGAATTTTTTCCTCAAAACTGTTCTAAGGCTTTTCAAAGCATACAGAAATGTTGGGGAACAGTACAATGGACCACATACCTGCCCTCAGTTACTAACACTTTCCCCTATTTGTTTCATCTCGGTTTCATTGTTCTGAATTTTTTTTTCTCCACATAAGCCTTCTCCCTCACTGTGAAGGCTCTCACTTCTTGAGGGCTTGCTAGGCGCCAGGCTCTGTGCTGGGGTACAGGTTTATATGAACCCTCCCCATAGAGCCTTGTCTCAGACCTGCACAATAAATGTTACAGATGAGACTTGGGATACACTTATATATTTAATCACTATTTTATACTATTTTAGGATAGTTAAGCTTAATCTCAAACTTTGCAACCATGCTGGTATCAATAGCAGAGTTGCAGGTGGTGGAGCTGAGGTTCAAAGCCTATTGCACATTTATGGCAATGAGAATGAAGATGTGACCACCATAAAACCACAGACATTCCAGCAAGCCAGGCCACTTCCCAATCTAGTTTCTCGGCTGTGACATGACTACTAGGATGGTGCCCCAGTAGAGAACTCTCAGTAAAGAACTTTTGAGGCAACTACTTTGGGAAGTTTTTGAGAATGTCCAGAAAAATATAAATGGGAGCTGCTTAGCAGTGTGGAGATGAGTAGGATTCTGGAATAGGATCACCTGTCATCATACTCTGCCCCATGACATCCTATGAAAAATTGCTTCACAGAATTTAGAGGCTTGAAATAACCAATGCTGAAGACAGTATGCAGTCCATAGTAAGCACTTAACAGTCTTTATTACCATCATGCCATTGTTACTCTGGGCTCACAGGTAAGTGTGAACAACAACGGAGAATCCATGTGATTGCAGCAGAGAGGGGCTCACCTTGTGACAGCCCTTGGCCTTCAGAGCCTTTCTTAGCCACGTGGGATTCTCTGAGTGGAATGTGTCGCTTCACCCTCTGCTGTTGTGATGTGCCTACCTGGTCCCCACAGCTTTCTGCCTCCATATCACCTGCGGTAGTGAGTGCAGCTCTTGCCTTTTGGACAGCACAGACTGTTCTACTGTGCCACACAGCTCACCGCACTCCTCAGGCACCTGAGCGTGTCGGATGGGACCAAGCAGATCAGTGGGCTTGACTGCTCTCATTAGACCAAGGCTAAATCCTTCCCGTGGAGAAGCTAACTGCAGAGGGAAGCTGTGATTAAGGAGGATCCACAGATTGCCAAATACCCCTCCCCCCGCCCCTTTCAGGACAGATGGTAAATATAGCAGCATTCAAACAAACCATGACAGATAACCTGTATACTAGGGAAAGACAGCTCCTTTGCACGCTCCAGGTTGAATAAATAAACAACTAGGGGCTGCTATTGTACACTATTCACACACAGCAGGGTGGCGGCACCCCCAAATCCTGCGCCTGCCCGTTCTGGTCATCCCCGCGCTCCTGGGAGGCAGCGAGGGAGGTCTGGCATCCAGGCTGGAACAGACGGAACCTGAGGGTGTGCTCTACTTCAAGCTCGGAGACAGGCTGCATTTCTGGAAGATCTGGAGGGGCAGCATGTGAGGGAGGGAAGGGCCGTTTATGGCCACCAGCAGCCGCAGCTTGCCCAGGCAGTCCCGCAGCGCTTCCTCGGGGTGCTCGCCCAGGCGCAGGTCCACAGGGCGCGGGAGCCGCAGCATGCGGTCCGCCAGCGCCAAGCAGCAGATGGCCAGCAGGGAGGGGGTGTAGTTGGTAAAGGCATAGTCAGCCAGGCTCAGCTCGGCCACCGCCCGCGCCAGCGATTGTGCTTCTAGGGCTTCGCAGACCTCTGCCTGGCCGGCGTCCACGCGCGCGTGAGTGAAATGTTCCAGGAAGAAGCTGATGGTGGGGGCGCTCACGCTGAAATGCAGCTTGTGCAGCACGATGCACTCGAGGTTGCAGAGCTGCTGCCGGGAGAAGGCGCCGCAGCACAGGGCCAGGAGCTGTTTCACCCTGGGTGGGTGCACCTCCACCTGCAACACAGGCTGGGCTCAGTCCCCAACCGCCCCTTGCAGCTTCCAGGGCCGGGGCCCAACCCTATCTGAAAACAGAGAATCGGGATCCCTTCCAGAGGAATTGCTGGGTTTAGCCTTCCACTTGGGTCACCACACACTTCCCCCCACCGCCTCTCACCCCATGGTCCCGCTGAGAAGGTGGGTGGGTGGGGAAATGGGGGGGGGTGTGAATTCAGGGTCTAGGCGCTGGCCCAGAGCTTTTGTGCTCAAGGACAGGACTCTACAACCTGAGCCACAGCTCCACTTTCAGTTCTTTGGGGGTAGTTTATTGGAAGTAAGAGTCGCACAGACGTTTCTGTGTGCGATGGCTGCGAACCTCAGTTCTCAAGTATCAGCTTCCTGGGTAGCTAGGATTACAGGTGTGAGCCCCTGGCACCCAGCGACTGGGCAAAGTTTTGAGATTTTTTTCCTTCTTCTTTCGGCGCCACAAAGCTTTTGGGATTGACTACAGAGTGTGACTTTAGAAGCTGAGAAGGATTAGCTGGCAGGAAAATTGAGGTCAGGCAAGTGTAGATTTGCAAGCGCCCGCTGAAAAGAATTGAAGGAACCCAACGCCGAGTCGCGCGCTGGAAAGCCGGGTGTCCAGAAAGCGGATCGTCTGGCTGCACCCCTCCCCCGAGGCCTCCTGGAAGGAAGTACCTGCTTGCAAGCGATGAGCAGAGAGGTGACCCCGAGCAGCTGGAAGCAATCTGCAGCCACCGGCGTGGTGGTGAGGAAGCGATCCAGCGTGTTCACCGCAAGGCACAGCGACTCGAAGGAGAGGCCAAACTGGCGGTGCACGGGGATGAGCCAGCTGAGCAGTTGACAGCGGGCCTCGGCCGTCACCTGCAGGACGAGAGGGGCAGCCGGCTGAGCCTAGGGCTAGGAGGATGGGGAGATGAGGCTAGAAAGGAAGGGTCGAGGGACCCCGGGGGCTTTCCCCGAGGTAGACTGAAAGCGGGGGGGGGGGGGGGCGGGGGGAATGCACGAACTGGGCACATGCGCAAAGCGCAAAATCTCCTGGCTCATAGATGGACGCGCGCTGGGCCAGCCCAGCGGGTCACAATGTCACCTCGTGCAATCCCAGCAAGCCAGTGGAAGGTCAGGGTTAGGGGAGCAGTCCGTTTTGTAGATTAAAAGGGGTGGGGGGGGGGCGTCGCGTAGGTTATAAAACAGGAGTCCCAACTCGAACCTAGAAACCCGTCTGCACTCCACGCTACCCCACTATTAGCCTGGCGGCTCAGGGAAGACGGTGAGCCGAGTCCTCCCCACTTTTCTCCATCTGAAAATCGACGCCCGGACTCCCCAGTTCTGGGAAGCTATTGCGATCCATCTAGGGGGCGGGAAGTGGGCTGCACCGGCCTAGAAGGCTCGGAGGGCAGCCGGCAGGACCCGAGGGAGCCGGGACGGGCGGAGCGGCGGAGGCCTCACTTGTGGCTGCCGCGCCAGCGCCGCCCGCGGGTGGAAGCGGCTCTCCTGCGCCCTGCGGAAGGCGTAGCAGCTAGGGCCATAGTCGCGGAAGGTCTGGAGATCGAGCGGCGTCCACGGCTGGGCCAGGCCGGGGAGAGTGCTGCAGCCCCGAGCCGCCGACGCCCCAGGGCTGTCGGCCCCGTCCGAGCCGGAGCTCGGGGACTCTGACAGGTCGCCAACGCCAGAGTCTCCGGGGAGCGGGCGCGGGAGCAGGGGCTGCAGCGGTTCCTTCTTCCGGAGGCGCGGGCGCCGGCTCTTCTTCACTGGGGCGCGGAGGTTCTCATTGTTGACCCGACTCCCAACCCTGGTCGCGGGGCTCGAGGGGCTGGCTGGGGTGGGGGTCACCATGATGCAGCCAGGTGGCCCCTCCGCTGTCCCCAACGCGCGGGCGGCAACGGGCGCGCGAAAGAGACGCGCGGCGCGGCGGCTGGCTCGCCCCTAAGTACTGGGCCCGCCCCTTCCCTCTGCCACACCCGCGACTTCTCAGTGGTTGGGCTTGGAGCGGCACCAGAGCCGCGCTTTCTCGGACCAGGAACGCCTCTCCACTGCGGCTGGCGGCGGGTTGGGGCCGGCCACCAGGGCGCACAGCCGCGCACCTGCCAATCACTGTGCGCCAAGCGTGCGTCCTGCGTTGCCTGGGCAACCGGAGCCCGGGACTTGGCGGGAGCTAGGCGCGCGGAGTGGTTCAGAGTGGGGGCAGCCTCGGCCCAGCCAGGTGAGAGGCGGACTCAGCCACAAGACTCCTCTGCCCCTAGCAAAAAACAAAAAACAAAAAAAAACCACAAAAATCAAAAAGAGCCCCGTTGGCCAGATGGTCCTGATACAATGCGATCAGCTTCTATGTTGGGCTCTCACTCAGATCGGCTAATTTTGTGAAAGTTCACTTCTGAGCTGCAGATGGAAGGTCGGACTAGAATCGTGTCGGCACAGTTTTCTCCAGAAACCCACAGAAGTAAATAAGGATTCGTCTTCCTTCCTTCCTTCCTTCCTTCCTTCCTTCCTTCCTTCCTTCCTTCCTTCCTTCCTTCCTTCCTTCCTTCCTTCCTTCCTTCTTCCCTCCCTCCCTCCCTCCCTCCCTTCCTTTTTTCCTTCCTTTCCTTCTTCCCGGAGCCGAGCTTGGGTGTGTTCCTCCGGGCTGCTGTGTATATAGGAAGTATGTCCAGCAGCCAGACATTCGTGATCCAACAGACCCCAAAACTGTACAGACACCCTCACCGTAAGTCTGTGGTCTTCAAGACAGTACTTTGCCCTGAGCTTTTCTCTCCGAGCGAAATAAGCTCAGGCTGTAGGTGGTTAAGAACATTCATGTGTCGTGGGGTTGGCATTTCTAGATTCATCGAACAGTTTACAGCTTGTTCTGATTTAGGTCATTATAATCTAACCTCTGCCCCAAAAGCTCAGTCCTTTCGGGGATATTCACTACTTCCGGAACAAGGGAGAAATTTAGGAAGTAAAGTGGGGGGTGACGGCACGAACACCCTGGACACTTTTACTGGTTTAGTCCGCAGACTTCTGTCCTAGTGGAGCCCGCCCACCTGAGAGAAGCTAAGGATCTATGACACTTGAGAAGGGGAACTGGGCCACAAGGAACATCTTAATCCACCCCGTAGGCACATTAGAAATTTAATAGTGAGAATGGGATGGTGTGTCATAGATATGCAGATGAGAAGAAAGGAACGGGGTTTCACTGTCAGACACTTAAATAGAAACGTGAGAGATTCGCTGACTCAGAATCTGGGGTGGAGCCAGAATACAAGTGGCTGGCCTTAGTTTCCTCTCAGGCTATTGTTAGGGGACATTATGGGAGGGGCAATTGGTTCATAAGGGTTCAGATAGCAGACTTCTTCCTAGAAAAGCTTTGTGGGTGAATAGGGAGAATCTGGGAATTCCAGTTCTTATTACCTATCCAGACGTCTGGTGTGGTACAGTGGAAAGAGCACTCAGTCCAATTCTGTGGTCCAAATTAACATGTCTTCATTGGTCTTCTTGGGCAAGACATTCCTGAGTGTCCACATCCTCATCTGTTACATGTGGATTACTACTTTCCTTGAGGGCCAAGTGTCTTTTTGAATGTAATAGAGTTGAGGCCACTACTGACATTGGGGTATTAAGTATATTATTACACTAGATATTTTGCTGGGTTTTAAATATATATTTATCTTTTGTAGTGGTGTGTGTGTGTGTGTCTGTGTGTGAACATGCGTGTGCATGTGCCAATCCTGAGACTCAGAGCCTTGGCCCTGTCACTGAGCTTTTTTGCTTAAGATTAGTGCTCTACCACTTGAGCCATAGCTACATTTCTTTCTGGCTTTTTGGCAATTAATCAGAAATAAGGGTCTTATGGACTTTACTCCTGGGCTGGCTTCAAACCCAGATCCTCAGATCTCAGCCTCCTGAGTAGCTAGGATTACAGGTGTGAACCACCAGCACTTGGCTTATCTAGTGGTTCTTGTGTTGTGTGTGCTGGTACTAGGGCTTACTTGAAAACTACTTTTAACTGTAGGCAATTCCAGTTCTGCCAGGTGCTGGTGGCTCATGACTGTGATCGGTAGCTAGGCAGAAAGCTGAGTCTGAGAAAATAAGTATTTGAAGCCAGCCACACAGAAATATCTGAGAGACTATCTCCAAATAACCAGCAAAAATCCTGGAAAGGAGGTGTGGCTCAAATAGTAGAGTTGCCAGTAGTGAACAGAAAAAAAAAAAAAAAAACACCACAAACCAACAACTGAGAGCTCAAGGCCTTGAGTTCAAGCCCTTGAACCAAGGCAGGGGGGAGGGGGGAAGAAAAATAAAGAGAAGGGAGGAAAGAAGAAAAAGCAACTTTAATTTCAATGACAAATATTGGCTAATAAACTTTATATTAATTCTGGAAATAATTTGGCCCTGATATATTTAATTTGCTTTAATAACGTATTCCCTAAATAGCTTAACCATTAATAGCAATTAGCTTTGTGGGATCGCTAGCTGTCGACATAGATTTCATCCCCAAATGGACATGAAACTCCAAGCGGCCTTCATAGCTCTGTCTGGGATCCTTCCCTGTTCTTGCTGGCTTCTGTACACTGCAGATGTTTTCTTTTTTAAAATACAATTTTATTGTCAGAGGATATTGTCAGAGGATAGGAGTGCCACAGGAGTGATAAAGCATTACATCATGAATTGTAAATAGTGAAGCAAAAATACTTTGAGAATATATATATATATATATATATGCTACACATTCTGTAAACAATCACTCAAAATAAGCACTGATACAGGCCAAAATAGTTTTCTAGGAAATGAGAAGCCTCTTGTAAAGCATACTCATTGAAGATAATTTCTGTTGAGACTAGAGCCTGTTCTTGTATTTACTTATATGCTTACATATCTTGCCAATAGCTTCTCCTCTGCTTACTTGCCTGGGTGTTCCAAAAAAGGGATATCAGACTATTTCTAATTCACCTTTATCAATCTATGTTAGTAATATAAATAGAGTAAGCGAAGCAGTAAATTTCAAATTTTGTGCAAGGGAAACTAGTCATTAGTTTGTTTACAATAAGAAGCTAAATAATCAGTACTAAGTCCAAGATATTAGCAAACCTCTGCTCCTGCAGGTTGAATTATAATTACTGTGCCAGAGAGTTCTGGCAGCATCAAAGTCCTGTAATAAAAGAACGTAATACCAATTAGGTTTTGAAATACAGAGACATTAGATGAAGGAATTTGTATCTTAATAATGGCACCATACATTCAATGTAAACTATGTGGAAAATAAACTATGCAACTATGTGTGCAAGGATGGGAGAGAAAACTGGGAGAAAGCAAAGGAAGAGGAGACATTGCCTTAAAAAGAATGGTATTCATTACCTGACTTATGGAATGGTTACCTCTCTGTACACCTTAATAACAATAAAACTGTATTTTAAAATAATAATGGTACCCTAGCAATGACATCAAAACTGCCTCACCAAACCAAAAACTAAGATAATTCACTTGTCAATAATGTCCTGAGTCAAGGGGCTAGTTACCATTACATGAGCCACATAGTGAGTGCACTTCCTTTCATACAGTGTCTTGTTCCCTCACTCCCAATTCCTCCCTCCGGTCTCCACCTTTGAATTGTATAGTTCACTTTCATCAATGTCCAGTGAGCTCCACTGCTGTGCTTTTTAACCCTTTCCCCCTCAAGTTCTGTGCCCCTCACCCACTCGAAAATACACATATAAATACACCATACATAAAGAAGACAGAACCATCAAAAACTAAAAAAAGAAAAAGAACTACCCCTTATTATTGAATAGCCAGGAAAATGGAAGAATGATTTGAATAACTTGCCTGAAGCTACAGAACTATTTTGCTGCAGCTAGGCTTTGAACCCAAGGACTTTGCCTCAGAATCAAGATCTCCAAGTATGGGGGCGTTCAACCTACGCTGGGCAGGTCACCCCAAGTGGGTGGGAGACAAAGCACAGCCATGCTTGAGGGGAGAAGCAGTGCCCCGAATGTGTGTACTGAACCCTAATGAACTGGGAGTTGGCAAAACACTAGAAGGCAGTGACAAGGAGATTTCCCGAGGTAGACATTCAGATGTTGAAGACAAACATCTAGGCTTTAAAAATGTGCTACCCTTTGTTTACTAAATACCTGCAAAACTTGTCTGACTTCAAGAGCCTTTAATATGCCTTCATTTTCAGAGCTTAAGTACAGTAATAGAAAACAGATTCTTAAGTAAATACTGTAATTTTCAGTGACATCAAACTGAGTTTAAAGGTTACTTGGGGCACTCACAAAGTTGTCCGGGTTTTGCCCACCCACTTCTTTGTTGACTGAAACAAGATTCGGTTCTGAATTCAACTCCAGTGAGAATTGGGGCAGGGTGAGAGAGGGTCTTTGTCTCAAGCTGAAGTTCCCAGCTGGGAAAATAAATCCTCCTTTGGTTGCCTTTTATTAATATTCTGTTGTACATTGCATGAACGGCACCTGAGAGCAAACAGGTCAAGTCATGGTTAAGCAGCTTTCATTATAGAAACTTGGCTTTAATTAGGTTTTATATGTTTAAAGTACTTTAGTTTTACCTTGCTCTCTCTGGGCGTAGGTCCCAGAGAGATTAATAAGCAGAAATTAATTTTAAATACATTTCACAGAGAAAGCCCTGAATTTGGACCAGATTGTTCATACCACAAATATTAAGGAAATAAGTCAGATGCTGGTGGCTCACAGTGTGCTCTTAGCTATTCAGGAGGCTGAGATCCAAGAATCGTGGTTTGAAGCCAGCCTAGGCAAGAAAGTCTGTGAAACTCATATCTCCAATTAACTACCCCAAAACAGCCAGAAGTAGAGCTGTGGCTCAAGTGGAAGAGCACTAGCCTTGAGCAAAGGGACAGCACCCAGGCCTTGAGTTCAAGCCCCAGGACTGGAACAACAACAGTTAAGGAAGGGAGCATGCAACACCTATATCTCTGAGTGATGATCTTGGGTAGAAAATTGTAGAAGGTAGAACAGCCTGCGAAGGGTCTTGGGTGGGGTGTAGGGATGTCATCTTCCATGTCCCATCTATAACTACATTGAGCTAGGTTTAGACAGGAAAGCATGTGGTAAAATGGAAGAAGCCACAGATTTGTTGTTCAAAATCAATGGTATTAATTGCCCTTCTGCAGTAAGGACACCAAATTCTAGCTCTAGACCAATCTCACTCTTGAATTCTCCACTTGTGCTTTCAAATGCTTAGTCACACTTCCACATGGATGCCTGGCAGATAGCTCAGACTTAGCAGGCTTAACTCCACAACTCCTTATCTCCTCCAGAAAAGCTTTTCCTTCACTTATTTCTTTCCCATGTCACTTACAACAACTTGATCTTTTCAGTTACTCACACCAGAAAGTTTAAGGTTTCATCCAATTCTAAGTAAGAAAAATCATTTAAAAAATAATCTCTAAATTAAAATATTATTTATGATGGGGTGGGGATGCTTACAGTAAATCCCTTCAAAGTTGTTTTTTTTTTTTTGCCAAAATCTTGTGAAACACAATGGAAATATGTGTAAATTGATACTGATGGTACAAAAATACCTAGATTCTGGCTGAATTCTAGCTTTAAAGACTTATGTGAAACTCAGGTACTGGTGTCTCACACCTGTAATCCTCAATTCTGAGGAGGCTGATGTCTGAAGACTGAGGTTCCCAAGCTCAAGGACAGCACCCAGGCCTTGAGTTCAAGAGCCATGACCAATTGTTTTTTAAATCTTAGTTGAATAGAATTCACAGTTTTGGATATTAATCAGCCCTTCAGGTGCATCATTGTGTAATCTCTTTGCCTGGCTACATAAGCCCAGATTCTAAGTCCTCCCTAATTTATCCTGTCTTCCAACTCTGAGCCCCCGTTTAATCTCTTTCTGGAATATATGTTGACTCTAGTCTCTTGCCTCTGTTGTCATTCCCATAACATCACTTGCCTGAACTACTCCCCCTGACTAGGCCTCCAACAGGCCCCTCCAATCCTTTTCCACATGTCAGTCTCCTCAACAAAAGATAGCATCTCTCTCCATGTCGTCAATGGCTTCAAGTAATGTTTAAATACTTAACATAGTACAAGGCACTGTAAGATCTTGCTGCTGAAGTTCAGCAAGGTAATCAGGGATCTAGGTTACATTTGCATCCTAGGTCTACCTTTTACTAGTTCGCCTTGACTGAGTTACTTAAGCGCTCTCTCTATGCCTCAGTTTTCTCCTTTATAAAACAAAACAATGACCACAAGCTACCTCAGAGAGCTGTTCTGAAGACTCCATCAGTGTAATATACATGAACAGCAGAATGCAGTACTTGGCAAGATAAATTTTACATAAATATTTGCTATTCTTTCCACTACCTCTTTGTTTCCCCTTGATTCTCTTTACTAGTCATTCTGTATTGGGTAGACCCTGATTATCTTCAATGAGTATACTTTACAAGAGGCTTCTCATTTCCTAGAAAACTCTTTATTTTGGCCTGTATCAGTGCTTATTTTGAGTGATTGTTCACAGAATGTATAGCATATATATTCTGAAAGTATTTTTGCTTCAAAATTTACAATTTATGATGTAATGCTTTATCACTCCTGTGCCACTCCTGTCCTCTGAACAGATGGACAGTGTCTGTATCAGTTCTAAGTGGATAATGTAATATTAGTGCATTCTTTGAGTTGGAAACAAAGAGATAAATGAAGCTTTTGAAGACTTCAAATTTGAACAAGGTATATTTGGTATTTTATTGCAAGTACTTGTATTTATAAAATTAACAGACTATAGCATGTTGCTGCTTGTTTTCAAGTACATGGGGAGTCATTTTTTTAAGTCAACTTGAGATAGCTTTATAGAAATGCTTAACAAAAATTCTGCAACTACATCTTCATAAATTTTGGTATTTGCAGAAATATTATTTTAAAAATAGACATCTCAGGCCAAATGTAAATGATATTTGCAGTTTGAATAAATTCTGTTTACTCAAAAAATAGAGTGGTAAGAATCTCTAAATTTGTTGTGAGGATTGAATAAGACACAAGTAAGACACGTAATGTTCAATCGATCAGCTGTTGCTGCAGTTATGTAGTGATATTTTTCAGTGAAGGTATAAGATATGTCTTTTTGCCATGCAGGATGATTGTGGAAAATAACACTTGTTTTTCAGTTTGTTACGGTATGTGGCTGTGTGTGTGTGTGTGTGTGAGAGAGAGAGAGAGAGAGAGAGAGAAAGAGAGAGAGAGAGAAAGGAGGGAGGGAGGGATGGAGGGATAGTTTGCAAATATGCAATGAGGCTGCTATTCACATTACAGTTCCTCTGGACTTACCTGAAATTTGAGTGTATTTGAGTGTTGAGCTACAGGTATAGCCTTCCAAATAAGTACTAGTGGAAGGTGACATCTAAGAAGCTTTAGTTTTGTAGGGTAGGCACGTCTTCTCTACATGCAGATGCTGAATCTGACCATCAGAAGTAAAATGTCATCTTGAGGTAGAAGGATCTGGATCAGAAGTGGATAATGAGAAGAAATAAAAGGTCAGAGGAAAGTATTATTATAGTTGTAGCCGCTAAGGCCTCAGCTTTCTGTAGTGTGGGAGATTAAGCAACTAGTTTGCATGAGCCTGGGAAGCATTGCCTCACACTGGTCCTATCTTGACATTTGCTCTGCTGGGCTCCCTCTAAATGGTGAGGATGCCTGTGTAGACTTGAGGTTGCCAGGAAGAGTATATTGGTCTTGGTATCATGTGTCTAAAGTTTAAGGTATGATCCTTTGATATGACCTTTGTTATGCTCAGACTTGTTTTGGGTATTTATTATAGCTTTATAAAGCCATTACCAGTACACAGGGAGCAGAATTTTGTCAGAATTAGGTCATTCCTAGTGTTATTCATGGGACTGGGGATTTAGCTCAGCAGAACAGCTCCTGCCTGGTGAGCGAGGCCAGTTGGGTCCTTAGCCCTGGGGGGGAAAAAAAAAGCTATAATAAAGACCTAGTGTTATTCATATGAAGAGGTGTGATTTGAGTTGAGATACATAGGTAATTGGCAGAAAAGGAGTCTCTTTCTTTCCTGCACTTGTCTCTCCCCAGATATTAAAGTATCTAGATACTAAAGTAACCACGATGGACTGGGTACTGGTGGCTCACATCTGTGATCCTGGCTACTCTGGAAGTTGAGATCTGAGGAGCATAGTTCAAAGCCAGCCCAGGCAGGAAAGTCCTGAGACTCTTATCTCCAATAAAGTACTCAGACAAAGCCAGAAGTGGTGCTGTGGCTCAAGTAGTAGAGCACTAGCCTTAAGCATAAAGAGGCACAGGGACAGTGCCCAGGCCTGGCAAAAATAAAATAAAATGATTAGGGCTTAGGGCATGGCTCAAATAGTAGAGTGACTTCTTAGCAAGCCCTCAGTTCAAACCCTAGGACTGCCACACACACACACACACACACAAAATTAGCCACATGCACTGTGGCTCACACCTGTAATCCTAGCTACTCAAGCACCTGATACTAGGATGATGATGGTTCAAAGCCAGCCTGGGCAGAAAAATCCTTGAGATTCCATCTCCAGTTAATCAGCAAAAAGCCAGACAGGAGGTGTGGCTCAAGTGGTAGAGTACCAGCTGAGCAAGTAAGCCCAGCTCTTGCCCAGGGCCAGGGCTCTGAGGTCAAGCCCTGGTGTCAAGAAAAACAATGAGCTGTGACTATCAGCCTACTAGAATGTACACTTTGCCTTTCCACCTTCTTACTCAGCTTTTGTAAAATTACCTTTGTACAAAAGGAAGGATTCGAACTGGTGTAAACTTATTTTTCACATAGAAAGGTTTAAGACAAACTGCTCAAGGAAGACTTATGAAAGTTGTCAGTAGGCTATAACCATGCCTGAATACTATGGTTGCATCCCTCTTCTTCCACAACCAATATTTAATAGGCATCTACTAGGTGCCAGGCATTGCTCTAGTTTTGTAGCAAAGGTGGCCCTGCTTCCACAGAGCAAGAAGCAGGGAAGCCAAAGGAAAAACCCAATCAAGTCTGGGCATAAATGTAAAAGTATGATAGATACAGTGTGAATAGGCATATACTTTAAGACTTTATAAAGTCGTCTTCTTTGAAGGGAACTTTTACATGTTGTATTTGTAAATCAAAATGTCAGTCTTTTAGTGTGGAGTCCCCAATGTTGCTTTATTTTTGTCCAGACTGGGACTCAAACTCAGTATCTGACACTTTTGTTCACTGGCTGATGCTCTACCACCTGAGCCAAACCTCCAACCCCACTAATGTTGCTTATGATGTTATTGTGAGGGGAAACATTTTTTTGGTGGTTGGGTGGGCAGGTCCTAAACATATTTCCTAAACATAAATTCCCCTAAAATGTTTTTCTCAGGTTGATGTGCAAAAGTGTAGACTTACTGTATGCAAAAGATACCTTCCAGTCAAATGCAAGGTAAGTCTAAGAATTGTTTCCTATTGTTAAGATTGCTGTTGCTACTGCTGATTTAAAAAGATGTGCATTCAGCTTGGAGAAGGGACTCCTTATGGCCAGTGAGGCATCCTATATTAATAATAATCTCATACTCCTGTCTTTTCTTTCTCTATTGGATGGAAAACAAAGAAGGTAGCAATTACTGTCTTCAGATCATGGTAAAATAACCCTCTGTCACAAATGTAAAGCAAAGCTGGTCTATTGAAAAGCAACAAAAGGGTGAGGGTACAGATATAATGTGCCTACTTGGATGTCAAATCACAGGGTGGCAGACCACAACACAGCAGATGTTGAGGCCTGCCTAGTCATATGCTTCTTAGAACCCATGAGAAAAGACATCAAGGGCCCAAAGTGAACAAACTGCAGAGTATGTGGCAGTGTAGGCTGCCCTGTTGAGAGCAGGATCCAGACTCTACATATATTCAGCTAGATGGGTTTGAAATGAATAAAAGAAGGGCTGAGTCTTCTCAGGAAGCATGTCAACATGTTGAAACTGTGTCTTTCACAAACTGAGAAATTCTGTTTCTCTCCTGAGTCAAAATGGTCTAATATCTCCAAGTGTTAAGGACTGATAGAGGATGATAGCTACACAGAGAAACAAGTCACAGAACCATGAATAGACCTTGCCTTTAAACAATAAACAATATGCAAGACATGGATGATAACAAAGAATTTATTGTAAATGTAGTGGCAAATACACAGAATCACCATCATTAAAAAGGAACTAGAAAATTACACATGTTAAAAGTATGTGCTTTTTTCCCCCACCACCTTTACTTTAATGGCTACTAGCAGTATTTTAGTTGTAATGAAATACTTAATGGCCCATTTTCACATAATTTTATCATCATCCCAACTTTTTAAAGCATACACCATGAATTGTAGTATCAATTATTCTCTGTTTTTATCAGTTCTGTAATGATCTGTAGAATCTTGTCATCTAAGTAAAAGAAAAAAGAAAAATGAGTAAATTCAACAATGCCTACTTTTTAAAATGTAAACTTTAAAAAAACTTTGTTATTATAAAGGTGATGTACAGAGGGATTACAATCACATGAGTCAGGCAATGAGTGCATTTCTTTTTGTACAGTGTCTTCTGTTTCCTCACTCTCTCCCAGTCCCTCCCTCCTGTCTCCATCTACAAGTTGTATAGTTCACTTTCTTCAGTGTCCACTAAGCTCCACTGCTGCACAAATGACAGTACAGAAGTAACAAGGATGTTTAATACTGAGGATGTGTAGAAACTATGGTCTAGAATTACGTTAATACTTATAACTATTCTATGCCCATGTCAACATTAAAAGTTGACATTTTAGAAAAAAAGTCAACACTTAAGAATGTATAGGTTAAGGCCCAAAGACATAATGTGATGCAAACTGTTATTTCTTTTTTTGGCCAGTCTTAGGGTTTGGACTCAGGGCCTGAGCACTGTCCCTGGCTTCCTTTTGCTCAAGGCTAGCACTCTGCCACCTGAGCCACAGCGCCACTTCTGGCCATTTTCTATATATGTGGTGCTGGGGAATTGAACCCAGGGCCTCATGTATATGAGGCAAGCACTCTTGCCACTAGGCCATATCCCCAGCCCCTGCAAACTGTTATTTCTTAATAGGGAAATAGTTCTATAAAAATTTCTTAATAAAAAGAAGTGTCTCAACTTTTTCACCTAGCTGCAATATGCTCTACTGACTTCCAGGTCTTTAGAGTGTAGCAGGCTTTCCATGGGATGACCAAAGGAGAAAGGTAAAATGGTCCCCATGTTTAGCCCAAAGGAAAAAAATAATTTCTAACAGGGAAGTGCTCTTGGAGAAATGTCAATGGGAAGTGACAGATTTCTCAACACAACAATAAGATCAAATAGCAACTGAATTTGACAAATAGAACAGGAATGGCATTATTTACTAAGGGGGTGTTTTTGTTAATAGCAGCTTCTACATCTAAGTAGCTCTGAAATTGTGACTTCCTAAGAATCTCAGTATCACTCTTAGAAAGTTATAATTATTGGACCACAAGACTGCAATTCTTCATTTATACTGGATTTCAATGCTCTGAGTTTTAGTGGCTGTAATGAAAATGTTAGTAAGATGGCCTATGGCCTGATACTCAGCTTCTTTTTTTTTTTGGCCAGTCCTGGGCCTTGGACTCAGGGTCTGAGCACTGTCCCTGGCTTCTTTTTGCTCAAGGCTAGCACTCTACCACCTGAGCCACAGCGCCACTTCTGGCCGTTTTCTGTATATGTGGTGCTGGGGAATCGAACCCAGGGCCTCAAGTATACGAGGCAAGCTCTCTTGCCACTAGGCCATATCCCCAGCCCCTGATACTCAGATTCTTGACAGTTAAACAATGGCACATCTAGAAGGAACCATGACACAGTAATGTACTTCATTTCCCCTCCCAACCAAAGTATAGCTCACACTAAAAGGTAAAATACAATTTTTTTGAAGTTGCAATTGTAACTGTCAAGGTTCCCTAAGAGCCTGTACGGAATGATAAGTTTCCAGCAGCATAGGAAAACTAGTCTAGTTTAATGCTATGCACTTACATTCAATTATACAAATAAACAATGAGGCTTCAGAATAGGAACACTTGTTAGTAACCTCGGGACTCCCCTACTGCCTGGATATAATTAATGGCAGATATTTTGTTAAATATAGTGTGGAAATTAACTGGTGATACTTTGTTGAATACAGTACACCACTGATGGATTCTTAAACATTAAAAGCAGGAAAAGGAAATTCAAGTGCTTCATGATGTGATGCCATGGGAAGAACGTAGCACCAATTAGGTTCTAATCAGCTTCTAGATCTAACTACATGTTTACAAGAAATAAACACAATGACATGCTAACCAAATTTCTAAATGTGGGACAGTCTATCAGGAAAACTAAGTTTATTAAAATAATTAATTGCATTTATTTAACAAACAGTCTGTAGAGAGGAAGTGTTAACAGAAAGAGATAATAATAATGACAATAATAAAATGGCAACAGGCCTATCTCCCAGAGATCTGTATGTAAGAGACAGAGCTTTAGAGATTGAATGTTTTACAACTGTCAGGATGAGTTTGCAATTTGGAGAAACAATACAGCAAGCTAGTTAAAAACTTGTGTACCCATTTAAGATTTTGGTGGAAGGATGATGTATTTACTTTATATAGACATAGCTCTATATTTGTAGGAGATGCATGACAGAGAAAACATGTTAGGATAAATAAACCAGTAGAAAGTTCGTAACCAGTTCATAAGCCAAACCCAAAGAAACATAGGTTGCATGGTTGAGAATGTGCCTATAAATTTACAAGTAAACATAACTGGGTATAAGCAAGGGGTTACAAATGAATAAGCTGAAGTGTTTCTATGGAGAATGCAAATAGTTTCTTTAAAAAGACTAAGTCAAAGCCCCACAAAATAAGTACCAGGAAATGGGTTCTTGCAAGAGGGCAGGGTGGGGCCAAGGGGAGAGGGGTAGGAGAATGAAAAGAGAGAAAGGGGGAGAATGCAGGCAAGAATTCATTGCATATACCACAGAACTGAGAAATGTAAGGGAAGGGGTGGGTTGAAGGGGGTGAAGATGTTGAAGTGATGACACAGATCAAGGTGCATTGTACTTTGTTAAAAGACAAAACAATATAGAACCTAAAATTAAGATAAGAAAAGGGGTGGGTGAGATGTTGAAAGAGGTGATATTGATCCAAGATGGACTGTATTCATAAACTGCTTTGGTGAATTGTAGAACTACTGAAAGGTAATAAAAATATTTTTTTAATTCCTTAGTTATTTAAAAAATTTGTGTTTTTTTTGTAACAAGTAAACTATATTATTAATTTACTAGGATGCTAGTAAGTAGTACCATTTTTTTTTTTTTGCCAGTCCTAGGCCTTGAACTCAGGGCCTGAGCACTGATCCTGGCTTCTTTTTGCTCAAGGCTAGCATTCTGCCACTTAAGCCACAGCACCACTTCTGGCCGTTTTCTATATATGTGGTGCTGAGGAATTGAACCCAGGGCTTCACTCTTGTCACCAGGCCATATTCCCAGCCCAATAAGTAGCAATTTTTTTGAAAGCATGAAATGGTCAGAAGATAAAAACAAAATTTAGAAAACTTAGTAAACTAAACGACTCATAGGAGAAAGTTGTGAATAATCATATATTTGAGTTTGACATTCAGCATAAAATATATTTTATTAAAATAATTTTTAATCACATGGAACTGAATACTTCATCAGTGCCACAGAACACTCCAATGTCAGGTCATGATGTCTAGAATCTTTTAGAAGCTTCTTAGCAAGTTTTCCCACATATTAATATATACACGCATATGTACCTGCATATGCATATACATGAATACTATCTTCCACGTGTAAGCAGCATATACTTACTTTCAAGAGACATTTTTGGATTTTCAAGCTTTTTTCTCAAAACAGAATCAATGAGAGCTCTTAGCTGCTTGAAAATGACAGCTATCTTTACTGGTGCCTGTTAGGAGATGAAAAAAATGGACAAATTTAATCAGGGGAGTATAACTATTTAAACAAATCAAACTAAGTATACATGCTTGACATCTTACTTGCCTGGGTACAATTAGAATTTCTTTTTCTTTTTTTTTTTGGCAGTACTGGGGTTTGAGCCCAGGGCCTTGGGTACACTCAGTTTACCCTTTACCACTTCAGCTATACTTCTAGACATGCTTTTTGCTGGTTATTCTGGAGACGGAGTCTTGAGAACCTCATTGCTCATTATAGGCATAAGCCACCTAGGGCCAGGCCAACTTGATTTTTAATATAAAACACAATGAGGAATATATGACATTATTTCTGGTAGCTGAACTGTGCAAGCCTTTTAATTTCCTTACTAAGTTTGGTATCTCTTTCTAAAATGAAGCATTATTATTCTGATAATTCTATTTTCCTCTTACATAATCTGTAGTAAAGACAAGTTTTTGAGGAGGGAATTTTTAAAAAATTTATTTATATTTTTTTAAAATTAAATTTTATTGTCAAGGTGTTGTGCAAAGAGGGTACAGTTACATAATAAGGCAGTGAATACATTTCTTGTGATATCTTACACCCTGATTTTTCTTTCCCTTCCCTAGATCAGGTAGGCATATATACAATATCTAGTGTACCGAAATCATATGCAGTAACCATGTAGGGTATGCCACAGGAAATTCATGTAGAACTTTAAAGATAATGTCAACAATAGAATCCTTCTGTGTCCTTCTCTTGGAGTTGTTTTTGCTTATCCTCATCTTATATGATCATGTGTACATAGCTGATGAGCTATTGTGATTCACTGATAGGTCTATTATAAGCCTTTTTATGTTTAGTAGTTGTTTGGTTTTAGATACATAATGTAAAGTCGCTGACCCAAACATGTGGAAATACCATTTGAAAAGAAGTTTGTTGTTCTGAAGACTTGGTCTCTAATGTTGAGGAGGGAATTTTTTTTAACAGTTTAATTGAGATATAACATCAAATCATAAAAATGTACTGTTAAGTGCTTAGTTTCAATGGTTTTTAGTAAGTCTGTAGTATTTTACAATCATTATTACAACCCAGCTATAGGATATTACTAACATTCTAGCTTCTTTGTATTAACTAAAGGAACTTTCTAAGCATAACAGGATACATTAGATTTGCTTAGTTTAAGCTGATCAGTGTTGATAAGGCTACAAGGAAACAGATAAACTTATTGTGAGCAGTAACAAAGCTTGGTCTAATGTATTCACAGAATAGCTCAGCAGGATCTGTTTGATCCTTGTATGGGAGGCCAAAAGTAGTGCACTGAATATGAGTTTGGGGATTGGTAATCCTAGATTTGATTTTATTTTATTTTTGTCAGCCATGGGGCTTGAACTCAGGGTCTTGGTGGTGTTCCTGAGCTCCACTGCCCAACGCTAGCACTCTACCACTTTGAGCCACAGCTCTACTTGCAATTTTCTGGTGGTTAATTGCAGATGAGTGCACAACTTCCCTGCCCAGGCTGGCTTTGAATTGCAATCCTCAGATCTCAGCCTCCAGGGTAGTAAGGATTACAGGTATGAGCCACCAGCACCCGGCCCTATGTTTGAATTTTGCCCTACTAGCAGCCAATCCATGTAATATGGTAGATTCAATTTCTCACTATGCTTCAGAGTCTACTTAGAAAGGAAACTATATTTGGGATAACACATATAAAATTAACTACTGCCGTACTTAACCAATGGTAAACCACAATTGTTACTGATAACAAATCTGTTTGCTAATAGCATTATAATTTGACTTTTACTATTAATAGATATGAAACCACACAGGAAACACAAAATAAGGAATCCAAATTATGTGAGAAGAGATTATGTAAACTTCAATAACAATATTAACATCTACCTCAATAGTATAGGAAGTTGAAAACTTTTATGTAATCAGTCAAATCAGTTGTATTGTATACCTGAAAATAGATCCAACCATCAATAGAAAGAAGACGTTCCCGATGTTGAACTTCTATGTCACCACCAAAAAGTAAAACTGGAAAAGGAGTTATTAGGGTTGTTTCCCGCAAAAACACTCTGGCATATCTTATCTACATAAGAAAAAAAGAAAAAACAATTTCACAGTCTAAAAATGCCTGAAATTTATCTATTTCATGTAAGCACAATTTGTTACTCTATACTTTCTAAAGCTATGTCTCATTGTAACATACATTAATTTTAATAAGTCATTTTTACTGTCTATTAAGAGGCATTTTATATATTACCTGTAAAGGTGAATTATGTAATGAGCACAAATCAAACTAAGTACAAGCAATTTATTAAATAATATTTAATGATATTAAATATTTCTTTAAAATGAGTACTTGTGAGGTAACAAAAGTCTAAAATATGAAATAGAGAAAACACCATCTTCACTCCTACCATCTGTTTAAAACAAGATATGGAATGTCAATGCAGCTGGGATTCAAAATGTTGATTAATTATAGTCTATAAATGTTTGCTCTTAAATTACCTAACGTGACACTGGAACTCAAACTACCATCAAGTCATCCAAGTTCTACAACTCCATCCAAAAGCCCCTTATTTCGGAATGGAAACATGCAGGTCTTTTTTTTTTTAATCCTTTAAGATAACTTCTAATGAAATATTAAAGACATCGACACATTATTAGCCAGTATCTATTTGTTATAATTATCTTCATCCAAAGAAAGGTGATGATCAGAATATAATGTTTTGCTTTTTTTTTTGGCCATCCCTGGAGCTTGCGTCAGGGCCTGAGCACTATCCCTGGCTTCTTTTTGCTCAAGGCTAGCACTCTGCCACTTGAGCCACAGCACCACTTCTGGCTGTTTTCTATATTGTGGTGCTAGGGAATCAAACCCAGGGCTTCATGTATACGAGGCAAGCACGCTTGCCACTAGGCCATATTCCCAGCCCCATAGGGGCTTGTTTTTAAGATTTACTTCTGATTAAAGGAAGAGAAGTGTTTTTTTGGCTTAGAAACTGTGTTATCTATATTTCAAATATGAGTAACTCAATTTGAGAATTATATAAAATAATTATTGGGGTACTCTAACTTGCTATGATGTACTTAATACTAGACTTTAATAATGAATACTTTACCTTCTCCTGGTATAAAAGCCACCCATAAGTTTGCAAATCCCGGTTCACTGAGGAAGGATGTACTTGTGCCTTGCCTTGAGCTGTCTCTACAATGCAAGCCAATTTTTCTGTGACATCCACTGATTTCATGCAAATTATCTTTCCCACGTTGTCATACAGTCCAGCAGTCAATACAGCTTTAAGAAGGGCAATATCTTGGAAAGAGAGGGTCTGACAGGCTCTGTTTTCTTCCCAGCTGGTAGAAGTTGTGGAAGATGAAAATCCTGCTGCCTTAACCAACTTTATTAATTCTTGCTTTATATCCTAGATTGTTTTATGAAAATAAGAGATTTAACCATAATTGATTAAAATAATTTACAAATAACCTGGTAATTATATCAATCACTGTTTACTTTAAAAATAGATAGGATGTTAAATTATTTCTTTATATTATAAATTATTTTATTCATAAATTTTATAATTTATAAATTTATTTATAAATTATTCTATTCTATTATAAATTATTTTCTATCCTAACTCCAACCTAGAGTAGAAAAATATAACTGGGAAGTCAAGATTAGAGTCAGCTCTTCTTCCTCACCAACCAGATTTTAGTTGTCATAAAATCTCAGATTGTCTGTGAGAGAATTAAAATGGTGTCTGAACTCATTTTCATTCATCATATTTGTTTCAATACTAGCTCTCCTTAACTTTTTTTCTTTTGTTTCTACTAAGTAAGGATGGGGACAAAGAGAGTAAGCATTGGAGAGAATTACCCAGAGATTTTGATTACAGACTGTTAGTATTTTCTTTGTCTTTGGGAATGTCAAATTCCTAAAGAACTGTAACAGAGTTTATTTACAACTTCATTTCATCTAAATTTCAATTTAAGTGGCTTAACAAATTAAAATCTCAAGAAATGGCTTAAAAACTTTTTCTACCTTTAATGGTGTTCATCAATGCAAAATCATTACAGGACAGAAGAGCAGTTCTCAAAGTACATACCAGACAAGTAATTATAAGGTAATGTTTACACTTAGGATAGGTTTTTGTTTGAAGCTTGATTCTAAAGGAGGAAAGCTCAAATAACTGTTGTAACACCAGATTTTAGATCTCTTTGCAAATAGTAAAGACATTTAAAATCTGCAAATCAGGAGAGAGGAAGAAAAGGGGGTAGGGATCAACTTAAACTACAGGGAAGCTGAGAGAAAACAAGAGAAGGGTCTATTTGAAAAAATAGCCACCTGTGGGCCAACTAAGTGGGATTTCTACCTATAGAATCAGTCTGTTGGCCAAGAAGTGGCGATTTCCTGAATGTAGGGAAACTACAGAATAATTTACCTTTCCTTCTCCCTCCCTTCTTTTTTAAATAAATGACAAATAGGGGAAAAAAAAACCAACCCAAACCAGATGGGTATCTAATTGACGAAGAGACTTAAGGTCCACATCTACCAAATTTATTGTGTGGATCTTGTTTGGATTATGATTTGAACTACTGGTTAAAAAATGAGGACGACTTATGAGATCATTGGGGACATTTAAACATTGTATATTTGAGGATAATAAGGATTTTTTTTTTTTTGGTATGTGTGTGGGTTTTGGCACTTGAACTCAGGACCTAGGCACTGTCCCTGAGCTTTCATATTCATACTACTTGAGCTATCATACTACTTGAGTGACAGATTTCAGGCTTTTCTGGTGTTTAGACTTTCTTGCCTAGGCTGCTTTTGAACTGTGAGCCTCAATCTTAGGCTCCTGAGTAGTTAGAATTATAGGTGTGAGCTATGTGCCCAGCTAAGGAACTTTTTTTCAAGGTGTGATGTTAAGAAAAAAGTCCTATATTTCAGAAATAAATAATGATTCATCAGGCTGAAAAGTAATCTACAGGGCAGTGAAATAAAGGAAGCATAAATAAAATTTTTGAAGTGGAAGTGGGTAATGGGTATGTAGGGTATGAAAAACAATATTCCATCAGATTTTTGGTAGATTTGAAATTTGAAAAAAATTTAAAAGAAAAAAATGGGTTTTCAGAGTTGTGTAATTATTCCCCTTTGAGTCATTAAAAATAAAAATAGAACTTTAATTATCTTGATTTCCCTAGCTAGTGCTATTTATCTGAACTCATGTTGCCTCTTTTCTTTTTCTTTTTTTGGGTCTGGGTCCTAGGCTTGAGTTTAGGGTTGGGTGCTGTCCCTGAGCATTTTTTCTTAAGGCCAGTGTTCACTTGGGCCACAACTCCACTTCCAGCTTTTGGTGATTCGTTGAAGACAGAGTCTCCTGAACATTTCCTGTCCAGAGTGGCTTGAACCTTAATCCTCAGATCTTAGCCTCCTGAGTAGCTAGGATTACAGGCATGAGCCACTGGCACCTGGCTCAATATCATTTCTTGAGGATATTTATGACTGTTAAATGCTGTTTTAAATCACACGTAATGTGTTCAGGTTAGTTGTTGGAAGAAACAACAAACTATAAGCTTATTAGTTTATAATAAGCTTTTATTTTTGAAAAGTTTTCAAACTTATTGTTATAAGCAGCTTCTTAATTCAATCATTCTTTATTAAACCCTTATTGTTTGTCAAGCACTATCCTAGGCATTCTTTTTTTTTTTTTTTTTTTGGTCAGTGCTGGGGCTTGAGTCTCAGGGCCTGGGCACTGTCCCTGGCTTCTTTTTGCTTAAGGTTAGAAATCTACCACTTGAGCCACAGTGCCCCCTCTGGCTTTTTCTACATATGTGGTGCTGAGGAATTGAACCCAGGGCTTCATGTACACAAGGCAAGCACTCTACCACCAGGCCATATTCCCAGCCCTATCCTAGGCATTCTTTTTATCTAAAATAAAATTATTAATTATCCATCTGACTTTGACAGCTCTATTAAGAATATCTTGTTCATTTTCAGAACCTAGACCTAAAATGATAACAATAATGGGACAGGAAAATTGAAGAGGGGCTTTGGGTGGTGGACTTTGGATGGTGGGGTGGGGTAAACAGCAGTAGAGAGGGAGAAAGGAAAGCACATGGAAGGGTAAGGAGGACTGAAGTTTGACACATATACAGAAACACACACAATGGGACCTACCAAATACTGAAAAGGGAGAGAGGAGGAAAGGACAAACCTGTTCAAAGTACACGCATGGAATTAACACAATGAATGAATCCTTCTCAAGTTATTAGCGGATAGTAATTCAAAAAATAAAAATAAAATAGAAAAATTACCTCCAGGGTTAACAGTGATGTTCTGTTAAGAAAATTTCTCCGGCAATATGTGATTTCAGAACGATAGCCTCCTTCTTGTCGTGCTTTCTTCCATCTAGATAAGTAAAATGGTTCACTAGGTTTCCTCTCTAAGCTTGATAAAATTATCATTTAAAAGAAGAGGTCTTGCTATGTTGCAGTAGCTGTTCACAGAAGGATTTCAACTGTAATGCATTATTCTATGTAAGAGCAAATGATGAAATTCTTCAAATATGAGAAATACACATACATAATAGAATCAAGTACACATTTAATTTTTAGGAAGGAGCATAAAAATATGACTTTTATATGATTAGATCTTAACAGATGAAAAACTTGTTTGAATATTAAATATATTAATGTCAAATATAAAGTTTTTAGAATGTAAGTAACCTGAGGTCACTAGCTTATTGATAACACCCATATTATTTCTTTACCCTAGATAGGCATTGTAGATTGTCAGGTGATCTGAATCTGCCATTGCCAAAGCAGATTTTGCAAGATCTGCTTCATCTTTTCGACCAATGGGTGTAGTAAACGGTGACTTCTCTGTCATAACTGCCGCAAGTGTTGCCTAGCAATAAACCAAATAATTCATCAATAAAGAGATATACAATGACGTGGGTTTACAAAAGAAAACAAATCATAAAACAGTCCACTTTAATTGTTTCTCATTTTCAATATGTTTACCAAATTCTACCATAGCTAACTTTCATTGTAAATACTTTTAGAACTATTGTATGAAACTAAAAATTTGTATTAGTTTTTTTTTTGTACTACCACTGTGAGGTAAGGAATAGCACCAGAATTAGCAAAAATGAAAAACAAAACAAGCAACCTAAGTATCATTTAGTTCATAATCTGTTCAGTTATCTTGACTCTTACACAGCTTTATTTCCATTGACTGCAATGTTCTTTAAAAATTAGCAGAGTACAGGGGTTGGGAATATGGCCTAATGGTAAAGTGCTGGCCTCGTATACATGAAGCCCTGGGTTCGATTCCTCAGCAACACACACACACACACACACACACACACACACACACACACACACACACACACACACACACACCCAAAGCTGGGAGTGGCGCTGTGGCTCAAGTGGTAGAGTGATAACCTTGAGCAAAAAGAAGCCAGGGACTGTGTTCAGGCCCCAGCACTGGCAAAAAACAAAACAAAACAAAAAAAATTAGCAGAGTACAGGTAGCTCATGCCTGTAATCCTGGCTACTCAGGAGATTGAGATCCAAGGACCATGGTTCAAAGCCAGCCTGGGCAGAAACTCTTATCCCCAATTAATCACCAGAAAACTGGAAGTAGAACTATGGCTCAAAGTGGTAGAGCACTAGCCTTGAGCAAAAGAAGCACAAGGACAGCACCCAGGCCCTGAGTTCAAGCCCCACACTTGACCAAAAAAAAAGTAGTTGGGGCCACAAGTATGGATCACTAGTAGAGTATTTGCCTGGCATTCATGGGCCTAGAATTCAAAAGCTAAAACTTGTTTTTACTAAAAATGAGTGAGACCACACAATAACTTTTTGGTTGCAGCTTTCCAAATAACTACCATAACTTTGGTTTTTAAATGTAGCCTAATTTTGATGAGTAGCTTCTTTCTTCTTTTTGGTAGTGCTAGAAACTGAAGCAAAGATCTCATACTTGAGAAGCACTGTACCACTGTGTTACATTCTCAGTTCCACATTTACTTCTAATACCAAAGAAAATGAGACTATAGAGTAATATACTCTTGGTTGTTTTTAAACAGCCTTGTGACCAGAAAAGGCACAGCCAGATAAAATAGGACAGTTGAAATGCTACTACAAGAAAATATAAGATTCAAACATATGTGCAGAATTTGATAACTTTGAGGTAATTTGAGAAAACAAAATTCTGACAATTGCTGGCTAAGAGACAGAAGCCAGATAAAGGAAAGCAAGTTCCCCCCACCCCTCACCATGCCAGTCCTGGGATTTAAACTCAGGGCCTGGGCACTGCCCGTGAGCTTTGGTGTTTCACCCTTGAGCCACAGCCTCATTTCTGGCTTTTTGGTGATTAAATGGAGATTAGAGTCTCATGGACTTTCCTGCACAGAACCATGATCCTCAGCTCTCAGCCCGAGTAGCTGAGCTTACAAACACAAGCTACAAGCACCCAGAAGTTTTTGATTCTATTCTCAAAGTCTTTGATGTTTAAAAACTTCTAAGAATTATCTATTAAATATTAACTAGATATTCAAGTGGGGCTATTTGATAGCAAAAGTCAAGCAAGCCAAAATCATAAAGAAATTCCCACAGTATACTTAAGTAAATAAATAAGTAGATTTTCCAAGTGTATAAATATAATAGGTAAATATTAGATATAGAAATCTCTCACCAAGGATTCGGATCCCATGGATTCTTAATGTTACTACAGATACTCTAATTTGAAAAATTAAAAGAAATCATTTCCAAACTTACTAATTTACCAACCAAATGCTCTTTAAATGGAAGTAGCAGCAGGTCTTTTTCACTTACCACTGGATCAAGACAGCCAAATATGGCACCAAAAATGAGCATCTTGCCAATTTTGACATTCACAGGTAAAGCTGCAAGGTGTTGGCCCAATGGAGTCAGTTTAGGCTCATTCAGTTCACAAGCTCCAATTTTTCGGAGTAAATTCATTGCATTGCTAATTACTTGAAGCTGAGGAGGATCTAAGGCTTTAGAGAGGAAATCTTCAGGAGAACCAAGATTACATTTCTGCAGAATGAAAAAGTGATAAAATTGGTTTACAACTAGAATTATTACACTAGAGAACTACTACTGGGATTAAATTTTGGTTTTAGTAAAATCTCAACCAAAGAGGGCAAATGTGCAAGACTACCCTATTATTTTTCTTATAGTGAGGTAGGAGGAGGGTTGTGTTTAAAAGCAGTGGTAGCATGAGGATGGAAGCCTATACTGCACAAAGTTTATTACTAATTGTGTGTGTGTGTGTGTGTGTGTGTGCGTGCATGCATGCCTCTGCTAGGCTTACATTCAACCTTGTAGTCTCATTCATGGCTGGTGTTCTGCACCTCCAGTTCAGCATTTTGCTAAGTGAAGATAGGAATCTTGTACTTTTCTGCTCAAGGTGACTTCAACTGTGATCCTCTAGGTCACAGCTTCTTGAATAGCTAGGATTACAAGTGTGAGCCACCAGCATCTGGCTTTTATTACTGATTTTTATGGAGTAAAAAATAAAAAAAACAGTAACAACAAAAAATCTAAGAATGGAACGACACTGTAGACCTTTCAGTCTAGAAAATCCTAGGTCATGGTTTCTCAATCTCAGCCCTACTGGTTATTTGGGGCTGGAAAATTCTTTGTTTTAGGGAGATAACCTGTGTATTTGCCAGATGTTCAACAGCATCTCTTATCTCTGAAGTACTAAGGCTGGAACTCAGGGCCTTGTGCTTGTTAGGCAGATGCCCTATTTCTTGAGCCACACTACAGCCTCAGCATCCCTTATCTCTACTCACTAGGTACTGGTAGCATTTACCCCCTGCCCTGTTATGACAATCAAAAATGTCCCTAGACAATGGAATATGTTTCCTCAGTTGAAAACTACTGGTCAAGGTTAATCGTCTATGGCAAAGTTAAAGGATAGAGCTGGAATATGGCTCAGTGGCAAAGCACTTGCCTAGCAAGTACAATGTCCTGGGTTTGATCCCCAGGAACCAAAAAAAAAAAAAAAAAAGTAAAGAAAGCATAATAGATTTACTAATAAAAAGATTGCAAAGTGCATTCTATTTGTACTGGGACCCGAATTTGAGTCCTGGGTTCTGTCTCTGAGATTTTTTGCTCTACCACTTGAGCCACAGCTCCTCTTCTGGCTTCCTGTGGTTAATTGGAGATAAGGGTATTATGGACTTTTCTGTCCAGGCTGGCTTAGAACTACAATTCCCAGATATCAGCTACTCAGGAGAATAGTGAGATACCCACACGAGCCAATGGCACCTGGCTAAAGAGCATATATGCATGGGACTTGAACTCTGAGATGGGGTACTGTCCCTGAGCCTCTTTGTGCTCAAGGCTAGTGCTCTACTACTGGAGCCACAGTGCCACTTCTGGCTTTTTTGAGTAATTTATTGGAGATGAGTCTCATGGAGACTTTATTGTCTGGGCTGGCTTTGAACCGTGATCCCCAGATCTCAGCCTCCTGAATAGCTAGGATTACAAGCTTGAGTCACCAGTGCCCAACTGAAGAGCATATTTTTTTCTTAAAGAGTAAAATACTTGATTATTTAAAGTAATATATAAGATAAAATATGCTTAAATCTCCATTTCTTTTTTGAAAAAAGAGGTAAGGAACATAATTTCATAAATTACTTTGGGATTACCATAATATGAAGACATAATTCCTCCAGAGGTACCCTCAAGATTTCAGGCACAGAATAGTCCATGAATCCTTCAAATCTGAAAAGATCATACACTATATCAGCAATGTCCTTGAGTACCGATTTATGCATTCTACACTTCCAGTGTTGTGCCATACCTTTCTCTTGTATACATTCGGAAGCAGAAGCCATCTCTGACCCGCCCAGCTCTCCCCTGGCGCTGCAGAGCACTAGCTTTACTGACGAAAGTCTCAACCAAAGAACTCATCTGACTGCTTTCATGGTACCTAAAGAATGAATGTTTCAGAAGAGAACACAGTAGACAATCAACTTAAAATCAGAAAAAGCCAGAATACGTAACTATGAAAAGTTTAACATAGGCTAAAAAAAAAGTCCCTTACTATTGTGGACAAACTTTTCTTAAGCCACATTTCCTTTTTAAATAACTAGAAAACATTACTTACTAAAACTCACACTACCAAATTAAATAGGAAAAAACTGCCAAAGCTAATCTGACCAAACTAAGGAATCTTTCTGATTTTAGTGGAATACCTTTACATTTTCTTTTTTTTTTTGGCCAGTCCTGGGGCTTGGACTCAGGGCCTGAGCACTGTCCCTGGCTTCTTCTTGCTCAAGGCTAGCACTATGCCACTTGAGCCACAGCGCCACTTCTGGCCATTTTCTGTATATGTGGTGCTGGGGAATCGAACCCAGAGCCTCATGTATACGAGGCAAGCACTCTTGCCACTAGGCCATATCCCCAGCCTACCTTTACATTTTCTAATAAGAGTTATTTGATATAGTTTGTGAAGTGCTACTTTTCAAAAATTACAATTTTACACATCTTTCAGAAGATAAATGTTTCCTAATATAACCAAAATTTTCTACTGCATAATATTTTTCAAATTTTGCTATAGTTTACTAATAGTGTGGACAGTGACAAAGCACTAAAAGTGATCTCCCCTGCTTATATAAAATAAAAATGTAAAGTTTATCTTTTTGTTGAAGACTTAGGTTACGTGATGTTCTAGTTACTCTATCAGGCACTTTTAATTAGGAAATTAAAAATTTTTTTCCATTTACATATGTGGAAACTAATTATTAAGAAGGTCATACTTTGCTCAAGATAAAAGATTTAAATCTACCTCTGGCTTCAAAAGACATGCTATGGTATTCTTATAATACCATACCCATACACAATGGTTTTGTTAATTTATTTTACAAGCAAAAGAAGCTAAAAAGCCTTTTTTTTTCTTAGATAGCATTTCTCTTAAAGTAGTACTCAGCATTACTTATGGTAAAACCATGATATAAAATTCTGCCATTTATTCTTAGACATTTAAAGATTTCTACTCATTTTATTAAATCTTTTTACTTCAGGCAGAACTAAAACATTTGGAGTTTCCCTATTTGATTCTGCAATTTCTCCTGAGTACTCAACAACCACAAACTATTTCTAAGAGAAAAATGTTTTCATCTGGGACACTTAAAACTTACTTATTTTCTTTTGTTCTTCCAGTATCAATTACAAATACAACATCTGGGATAGTGATCCCCGTCTCTGCAATATTTGTTGCCAAAACAATCTGCAAATAAAAAACTAAAAAACTTAGATAACTTCCAGAATGTATCGGCATCTAAACTTTAGACAAAGCAGATGAATTTTTAAAAGTGAACTCAAATTTTATTCACAAAGTTTACACACCATTTGTCCTTGTTTAATTTTTAGTTTCATTTGCTCAGGTTGTTAGTGTATAGTTACAGATTTTTATTACAACAAAATATTATTCTCCTAATTCTAGTTAGTCATCTTAAAAAGTATTGAGGGCTGGGAATATGGCCTAATGGTAAAGTGCTCGTCTCATATGCATAAAGCCCTGGGTTCGATTCCTCAGCACCACATATATAGAAAACGGCCAGAAGTGGTGCTGTGGCTCAAGTGGCAGAGTGCTAGCCTTGAGCAAAAAGAAGCCAGGGACAGTGCCCAAGCCCTGAGTTCATGGCCCAGGACTGGCCAAAAAAAAAAAAGTATTGAGCTTGAATTGGAAACTGAGCCAGAGAACAGAGACAGATCACTACAACTCTTCCCAATTGTGAGGGAAAAAAGTAGCACATTACTGAGAAGAACTGGGCTGCTCTCTTAGATGTGTTATTTCTTAGCTTTCTGAGCTTGAGTAAGACACTGCCTTCTGGGCCTCATATACCTCCACTGTAAATTGGGAGGTTAAAAATATACCATTTGTTCGGTATAGCTCTGCAGTTTTTAACAGTAGTTGTTGGTTTTTTGTTTTGCCAGTTCTGCCTGGGGCTTGAACTCAGAGCCTGGGCTGTCCCTGAGCCTCTTTGCACTCAAGGCTAGTGCTCTACCACTTCACAGCACCATTTCTGGCCTTTGCTAAGTAGTTTGAGTTACAAGTCTCACATACTTTCATGCCCAGGTTGGCTTTTAACCACAATCTTCAGATCTCAGCCTCCCGAGTAGCTAGGATTGCAGATGTGAGCCATCAGTGCCTGGATATGTTTTAGTTTTAATACCAGCTTTAGTTCTGACTATGTTAAGATACAGAGCACTTGTACTTTGTAGCATAGTATAAGATATTTAATAACTAATAATTTTATAATTTAATTGGTAATAATTTCATTTTTCTTTTGGTTGTGGTAGTTCTGAGGATTGAACTCAAGACCACGCTGCTAAGCAAGTGCTGAACCATTTGAGCTTCACCTTCAGCCCTTTTATGTACTGCTTATTTCAAAGTATGCTCAGGCTAGTGTAGGCTACATTCCTCCTATTTGAGCTTCCCTGTGTCGCTGGGGATGACAGGTGTGGCATTCTGCTCAACCACTGTGTTTCCCCCATAATGGGATAAGGAGCACATGCCACTATGACCAGCAGTTGGTGGACATAGAGTCACATGAACTTTTATGCTCAAACCATGATCCTCTGATCTTTCCTTCCCAAGTAGCTAGAAACACCATACATGGCTTAAACACTTTTCTTTATGACAAAAAGCCAGAATGCTTTCATGAAATATTCTTAGGTAGATCACATATACATTTGCTGTGAATTTTACCTTCCTGATTCCGGGAGGAGGAAGTGTGAATGCTGCAGCCTGATCTTGAGTTGAAAGAATAGAATGCAGAGCTATCACTTTATATCTGAAAGTTAAAATCATAGTTCTTAGCAAGAGTTTCTCTTTAGAAGACACTGCAAAGAATGACAAAATTTATTTGCATATAAGGAACAACTTTAAACTTGCTTTATGAAAGAATTTAAACACAGAAGTTAACAAAGTAGTCTAATAAAAATCATTTATATATACAGAGACATCATTATAGAGAAAATAATTTTAAGTCTTTGTTTTGTTTTTTTGCCAGTCCTGGGGCTTGAACTCAGGGCCGGAGCATTGTCCCTGGCTTTTTTTTGCTTAAGGCTAGCACTCTACCACTTGAGCCACAGCGCCACTTCTGGCCTTTTCTATATATGTGGTGGTGAGGAATCGAATCCAGGCTTCCTGTATACGAGGTGAGCACTTTTACCACTAGGCCATATTCCCAGCCCCGAGAAAATAATTTTAATATGAATAAATAACAGATTGAGTTTCCTTGAAATGTTTGGGACAGAAGTGTTTCAGATTTTGGACCACTATAAATTTTGACTTTTGGATTAGGGATGGCTCAACCTGTATATTAAATACAGGGTTAAAAGAATTTTATTATTATTATTTTGAGTGGTTAATTAGAGATAAAGAATCTCACAAAGACTTTTCTGCCTGAGCTGGCTTTGAACTGCAATCCTCAGATCTCAGCCTCCTGAGTAGCTAGGATTACAGGTGTGAGCCACTGGTGCCTGGCAGAATTTTAAATAATATGATCATATGATAATAATGAAAATTTCAAGTATTAAATCCTTGCTATGGGGGAGGGTTGAAGTATACAGAAGCAAAGGTTTGCTTGGAATTTTCAAAAAAAAAATAAATCTGGGGGCTGGGAATGTGGCGTAGTGATACAGTGTCTGCCTAACATGCATGAAGCTCTAGGATCCTCAGCATCATATAAACAGAAAAAGCTGGAAGTGGCACTGTGGCTCAAGAGGTAGAGTGCTAGCCTCGGGCAAAAAGAAGCCACGGACAGTGCTTAGGCCCTGAGTCCAAGCCTTAGGACTGGCAAAAAAAAGTCTGTCAGGCCAGGTGCAGGTGGCTAGCTACTCAGGAGGCTGAGATCTGAGGATCAAAGTCAACACGGGCAGGAAAGTCCATGAGACTCTTATCTCCAATTAACCACCAGAAAACCAGAAGAGGCACTGTGGCTCAAAGTGGTACAGCATTAGCCTTGAGCTGAAGAGCTCAGGGACAATACCCAGGCCCAGCATTCAAGCCCAAGAACTGACCAAAAAAAAAAAAAGTATGTCACATAGAATATACAAAGTATATAATAACTTAACCCTGTCCTTAAATCCTCTATTACTTACTTGTTGCAATAAATAAAATTCCATCATTGAAAAAAAATTTTTTTAATAAATTCTGATGTGACTGTGATGACACAATAGTACAGCTAAACAGATAATTCAACTGCAACCTTTTTAGGTTTAAAAATTTTTTTTTTTTTTTTTTGCCAGTCCTGGGCCTTGGACTCAGGGCCTGAGCACTGTCCCTGGCTTCTTCCCGCTCAAGGCTAGCACTCTGCCACTTGAGCCACAGCGCCGCTTCTGGCCGTTTTCTGTATATGTGGTGCTGGGGAATCGAACCTAGGGCCTCGTGTGTCCGAGGCAGGCACTCTTGCCGCTAGGCTATATCCCCAGCCCCCTTAAAAAATTTTTTTAACAGTACTATCTTTTGTTTTGTTTTGATGCCATCCTGGGGCTAGAACTCAGGGGCTGAGCATCATCTTTTACCGTCTGCATTCAGGGCTGGTGTTTTAACAATTGAGCCACAGCTCCACTTCTGTTTTTTTGCTAGTTAATTGCAGATAAGAGTCTCATGTTCCTGCCCAGGCTGGCCTTGAATGGTGATCCTCAGATCTTGGCTAGCCAGGATTATAGGCACAAACCATGATTCTAAGCCTAACCAAATGACAGGCACCTGCCTATCTTATGCTTAACTACAGAATTATCTTTGCTTAATCATACTGAGTAAACAGCAAATGCAGACATAGTGTCTAAAAATTTCTACTAGTTAAAATGTAGTAACAGAAATTAAACAAACAAAAGCTTTTTCATCAAGGGCAATTTTAAGTACAGGTGAATAGACTTTGATAACTGATAAAAAAATTTTAATGTTTCGCTTTTCTAGTTTAAAATCATAAAAATATATACTGAAGATTTGTAGTTACCGTTCAGAATAAAATCTTCGGTCATTTGTTAGGAGATCATACAACTGTTGAATATGAGCAAGGCCTGGTAAGAAGATCAGTACTGCTCCTTCAATATTTCTGAACTGGGGACTTGTGTCTGAAAAATTTAAAGACAATATTCAGAACAGGAAGGGACAACATACAAAGTGTTAGTAAAGCCTTTCTGGCTAGTAGGAATGTTTTACCAAAACTATAAGAGACACATTAGAAATAGAAATATACCTAAATATGTAAGAAGTTCCAAAATAAGATCCAGGTTGATTTTATGCGGGGTCATGTACATAATAGCGTGCTGAGTACGGCTGCTATACTTTTGGTAAAACGGATTTAAGTCAGCACTTGCTCCAGTATGACCTAGGATGTATTCCTAAAAGAAAACCAGAGAAAGCTGAACAAAAACATTAAGTATTTTTATAAGACAAGGTGAAAAAGGTGGTACTGTATCCATTCAAATCTACATTTTTCTGTCATCATTTCAGTGAAATACAGCAAGAGAATAACTTGTTTGTCTATTTAACTATTTAATGATATAATGATATGCACCCATCTTTTTTGTTGTTGTTGTTTTTTGCCAGTTTTGGGGCTTAAACTTTGGGCCTGGACACTGCCCTTGGACTCTTTTTTTTTGCGCAAGTCTAGCGCTCTACCATTTCAGCCACAGTACCACTTCTGGCTTTTTCTGTGATTTTTGGAGATAAGAGTTTCATGGACTAGGAAATACCTGGCTAGCTTTGAACCATGATCCTCAGATCTCAGCCTCACCACTGGCACCTGGCTCTTATCTTCCTACAATGTAATTTCCTATAGCTCCAGGAACAGCAAAAATTTAATCTTGCCATGTTTTACTGAAAAAATTGAAAGAAAAAACAAATTCAAATATAGTAATTAAAATTTACTATAATAACTTATGCATTATTCTGGAGCAACTAAAGAAGAAGCCAGACCGAGAGGTCATAATGTCAATAAAATGTATTTTATTGTGTTATTTCATCTATACTCTACTTTGTTTATCCATTCCTATTATCACTCTCTTCCTTTTTCCTGATACAGGGCTTGAACTCATGGCCCCATGCTCATACTTTTTTTTCCCTGCTTTACTAGAGAATAGAATCTCTTGGACTTTTCTGCCTGGGATGTCTTGGAACCAAATCCAGATCTTAGCCTCTTGAGCAGCTAGGAATACAGGCATGAGCCACTGTTCAATTGTTTTTTTGAAATTATTTTCCTGAAGATTTTCTTCAGTTTGTAATTTTTAATATCTGGAATTTTAGAGAAAGATTTTAGTTTTACTTTCTTGGTTTATGTGCTTAATTAAAAGAAACAGTACCTTTTTTTTTGTTTGTTTGTTTGTTTTTTGCCAGTCTTGTGCCTTGGACTCAGGGCCTGAGCACTGTCCCTGGCTTCTTCCCGCTCAAGGCTAGCACTCTGCCACTTGAGCCACAGCGCCGCTTCTGGCCGTTTTCTGTATATGTGGTGCTGGGGAATCGAACCTAGGGCCTCGTGTATCCGAGGCAGGCACTCTTGCCGCTAGGCTATATCCCCAGCCCCAAGAAACAGTACCTTTAAGAGTAACTTTTACCTGTGTTTTCATCAGTTCAGACACATGTATAAAGTACAAGAAAAGTATAAGAGGTGTAGTGAAAACACCGAATCTCACTGACTGAAATGCAGGCCAATGTAGTACTTCTAAAACCACATAATCTTGACTAACTACTTAGGGAAGAACTGTGCTTACTTTAACTGGCTTCACAAGAGCTAAGGATAGCTCTATCTGACAGGATAGAAACTGCTAAGAAGCTAATGACAAAGATCTAGAGATGTAGATTGCACCATCTCAAGCATCTAGGATGATGAGCTAGAGAAAGTTTGCTCTCCAATTATTGATTAGTGCTATAAAACTACGGGTCTTGATTTTATGTCTATCTAATGGCCCAGAACAGGGCATAATATCACAAATTAACAAGATTAAATAGCCTTTAAATTTTTCTCATATTCTAGTCTGTTCCTGTTTTGCTAAACTGTACCGACATTTGCTGTTAGCTATATTAAAAATTCTCATGGCAGGTTATGTCCTCAGTTCTAAAAAAATTTCCTTTTTACCTGATATTTTTTGATTCCCCCAGCTTTACTTGTAACATTAATAGTGATTTCTTCTTCCTCCTCCAGAAATTTCTGACAATATTCAGAGTCTTTCTCTAGCACAAAGCCTGTTTCTTCTATTATATCTTCAAGATGAAAAACCTGTAGAGTAACCCAAATTCATGTAAATATCATTACAAACAGAATAAGGAGATTATCACTGAAGACCACCAAACAAATTGTTATGAAACTAAGCTCTCGATATTATTTGCAAATGAAGAATATATTTAATAAATGAGTCTGTTGATAATGTCAGAGTGAATTATATTATCATATTCACTTTTTAAATGAAAACGGTTAGAACAAAAGGTAAGCATTAAGAATAGTCAGAAAAAGTTTCATTGGGTGGGATGCTGGAGAATGATGAAAGGTTTGACACTGATCAAGATGCATTTTATTCATAAACTGCTTTGTTGAATGGCAACTCCTTTGTACAACTGCTTAAAAATAAGAAGCTTCAAAGCCAACTCTAAATTTGAGGATGGAAGAAAAAAAAAAGTTCCTTATTACTAGACAACCATCCTCCATCTAAGTACAACAATTTTGATATGGAAGTTTTATGCTCTACAGCCCTCAGTTCTGTCCTAAGAACACTCCCTGGAACTCTACTCTCAAGCAGAATCAGCAGCTATTTGCATCTCAAGGCACTCTAGGTTCTTTTTTAATTGTAGTACTCTAAGAACAGTTTCAAAGTCAGACTGCAAGGGCCTTTGTTCTGGAGGAATTCTCTGGTATGAAGGCAGTTCCTGCTTACACACACACAGAGGAAAACTCACCTCAACAGGATAACTTCTTCCTGAAATTCTGAGAATAGGACAGTGTGTAAAATATGTAGAAAACTTTTCACTGTCCACAGTGGCACTCATTAGAATCAAGTGTAGGTCAGAACGTTTCTGTAAAATTTCCTTCAAGATAACTAGCAGGAAATCTGATTGGACACTTCTTTCATGAACCTAATATAAGGCAATACACACACAAAAAAATATGAGGTATAGTAAGAGACTTAAATAATTCAATGTTTTATTAGTTGATATTCAAGAATACAGTTCATATATGTGGAGGAAGTGAGTTGGATATTTAAATAAGGCACATCACCATAACTGAAAAGGTCATTTTGCACAATTAAAAATTAGCATATATAACAGATACCATTAGCAACAATAGGACTCTAACCAAGGAGCTGGTTTGGAAATCAGATCACACACAAGTAATAGGATTAGTTTATCTCCCAAATTTTACTTAGAAACAAGAGTTACTACTCCTAACTCTGTCGTTAAGAGTATACTACTACCACTACACAAGACAGTTTACTCATTACATAGAAAAAAAGGAGCTGATTAGTAGAAATCTGACAAGATCTATTATTGTCTGCAAAAAGGGTTTTTATATCTTTCAACACATGCAGAGTTAGATGTTTTATGGCGTAGACGATGTACCATCAGAATTGACTACATATCTGCTGAATGTGCATGTTTGTGTTTTGTCTTTCCACACTCTTTATTTTCATCCTCTTTTATAACAGATTAATTTATGTGTATGCTAGTCCTGGGGTTTGAATTCAGAGTCTAGTTGCTGTCCCCTTTTTGCTCAAGACTAGCATTCTACCATTTGAATCAAGCTATACTTCTGGCTTTTTTGGTGGTTAATCAGAGATAAGAATCCTGGAGACTTTCCTGTGCTGGCTAGTTTTGAACCATAACCTTTAGATCTCAGTCTCCTGAGTAGCAGGAACCACTGACTCCCAGCTATTATAACAGGCTTAATTTAACAAAGATAAAATAAGCTAAGTTAATAAATCATTTGGTTGGAAGGGAGGAAGTAGTACTTTAGTGTTCACATTCTGCAATCAATTACTTAGGTTCAATTTTTGACTTACTTAATAGCAAGACTGGGACAATTACATAAATATCTTTATTTCTTTAAAAGGGAAAATTTTAGGGTCATTGCAACAATCAAATAAGACAATGGAAAGCCCTTAGAAAAGAGCTTAATAAATAGCAAGTATTTACCATTGTTAGATGCTAGGATGAAAAACTGACCAAGGTGGCTCCTTTCATGTTTTCAGTATAGTAAGAGGATATTATGTAGGACAGCTTCAAATTACAAATGAGTAGCTAATCTAGGTGGTCAGGATCAGACAAATTGGGAAATTGCCAGTGATCTTACATACTAAAGGATGAGTTTGAAAAAAAAAAAAAGGTAAAGCCCATGATGAGTAAAAGTATTCAGGTCAAGGGACCTACAGATATATTAAATCACGCTGGAAACATGAGGCTATAGCTGCAATCATCAGGATAAAAAGCAGCAACAACCAAAGTGGCGAAAAGGGAACCATAATATACTTGAGAAACAAGAAAACAAAAATGATAGCAAGTATGGTATGAGTAAGAGGCAAGGGATAAAGCTTAACCCACCCAGGTATGGCTTGTAAACCATGTTAAGGAGTTTAGATGTCACTCTAGTGAATCTGCTCAATGATTATGATATTTTATAGGAAGAGAATCCGGTGGTCTAAGTTTTATTTTAAAAGTAACTCCAGAGCTAGACATTATGATGCTTCTGGGCCTGGGAGACTAAGGCAGCATGACTGAATTTCAGGTCAGCCTGGGGCTTCATAATGAGACTCTGCCTAAAAAGGAAAAAAAAAGGTAACTGCTATACTGTGGTACAAAAGTATGGAACAATGGAAAGATGAAAGTTAAATGCACAATAGGCTTTTGTGGTATTAAGAGATACTATAAAAGAGTAATGGCAGTGAATTTGGAGAAAAGCAAATAAATCTGAGAAAGGCAGAATAAACACAAGGGTGATTGAGTTTAGAAAATGAGGAAAGAGAAGGAAATATTCTCCATGTTTTTACTTTGTTGGTTTGACCAGATGATTGTGGGGCTTGTTCACCAAAACTGAGAAAAAAGGAAGAGGAGAAATCTTCTTATAAGAGATGCTGAGGGGCTGGGAATATGGCCTAGTGGCAAGAGCGCTTGCCTCCTACACATGAAGCTCTCAGTTTGATTCCCCAGCACCACATTTATGGAAAATGGCCAGAAGGGGCGCTGTGGCTCAGGTGGCAGAGTGCTAGCCTTGAGCCGGAAGAAGCCAGGGACAGTGCTCAGGCCCTGAGTCCAAGGCCCAGGACTGGCCAAAAAAAAAAAAACTTGTCTGGTTCTTAAGTTATGAATAATTCAGATTTATATTTCCATAGCAATTTCCCAGGAGAACTTACTTTACTAGCCCTTAGCTACCACAGAATGGTGCCAGAATGCCTGGGTTTGAATCTCCAGCTGCAGAATTTACTGGCTACATAGCCACATAACATAGCTACATAACACAGCAAGCCATTTGACTTCTAAAAACAGTACCTACTTCATTATATTGCTTTTAGGATTAAATGAACTGAAATTTAACTGGAATAAAATTTCAATAATTCCTATCGTTAATTCATGTAGAATATTTCATATATTACATGAATATGAAAATATACACAGAATTATCTATTACAGAGTATTTATTAAATAAATTAATATGAGACATTAGAGGACACAAAGAAACTGTCAAGTACTATTAGAGGTAAATTTTTTTTGTTAGTCCTGGAACTTGAATTCAGGTCCTGGGCACTGTCTCTGAGCTACTTTTGCTCAAGGCTAGCGCTCTATCACTTGAGTCACAATGTCATTTCTGGCTTTTTTGTTTATGTGGTACTGAGGTATTGAACCCAGGGCTTCATGCATGCTAGGCAAGGACTCTACCACCAAGTCACATTCCCAGCCTGTGGTAACTTTTTAAAAAAAAAATAATGTTTGAAATTCATCAGGACTCAATTATAAAATCTACTTACCTCATCTACAATAACATGAGACACATTAGTTAGAAGACCATCTTCTTGAAGTTTTCTTAACAAAACTCCTGTTGTACAGTAGAGTAATCTGGTAGATTCACTAGCTCGAGATTCCATCCGGATCTGATAGCCACACAAAGAATTCTGAAGGGAAAACACAAAGTCATCATTAGATTCTTTCAAGTAATCTGAGAAATAAAATGTAAAACGTGAAGCATGAGTGACTTTACTATTTAGCGCAACTGAAATAAATTTACTTAGTATAATTTATCATTGTTATAAGTATTTTCCCATGGTATTTACATAAAATTATGACATGTGTTTTGGTAACTTTTTTTTTTTTGTGGTGGGAAAAGGTCTTCTCTATGAAGCCCAGGATGAACTCAATCATACTGCTTTAGCCCCTTAAATGCTGAGATTATACACAGGCTATTTTGGTAATTTTAAACAGAAAAACTTATTTTCTTCAAAGTGCTAAGGCAAAAAGTTATTCATCTAGCTTAAAAAACCATTCATAATTATAAAAACATTCATAAATGTTGAATCAATTTATTAAATTATAATAGAGCAAAATATTAATCAGGAATAATTTTAGGGCAAGAAAATTTACTGAGTACCCATGCTAGAAACAAATGTATATCATCTCTACAAAGAACAACTCAAAATAAGTAATCTGAATAATATGAACTGTAATTCAGCATATTTAGTTCTAATCACCTTAATCATTTATGGATATATTCTATAGGAAAAAACTTGTGATACGATAAAGTCAAATTTAAATTTGTCCATATTCCTAGAACGTAACATATGTGAACATTTCATTTTTCTTTTCTATAGGAACTTTAGCAACTGAGTTACTAGTACATTTTTCAAATGTGCCACATTAAAAAAAACAAAACAAAACATGAGAAGTGCCTGAAGTGTCTGAGTAGCAAGAAGTAGAACTTGTATATGGTCCAAGTTCCATTTGAATCTCAAGAGCACAGGTAATACTCATCACTCACTGAGATCAAGTTGAACAGTATCTTACCCTTCCTCCAGGTCCACTGTCACAGCCTAATTCATCACACACTCTGGTGGCTAAACTTACTGCTGAGATTCTTCGGGGCTGGGTACATACAATGTTACATTTGCTTGTTTCCCATCCTCTTAGAAGCAAATCTTCCAATAGAAAATGTGGTACTTGAGTGCTTTTACCACTCCCTGTTTCACCTGCCACAACCACAACCCGGTGCCTCTTAAGAGTTTCCACGATGGAATCTCGGTGTTTGAACACAGGTAACTGTTGTCTTTCCTTTAGAAGTCTCTGATACTTAGGTGTGCTTTGCAACTTTCTAAAGTGGTTTCTAACAGGTTCCAAATCTTCTACATTTGCTGATTCCAAGGTCAATGCAGAAAGATCCTCATCAGAAACTAAATTTTCCCAAGATTCCTCAGGATCTTCAGAGTTTTCTTTTTTACTTTCAAGATGCTGCTGCTGTTGCTGTTGCTGCTGCTGCTGCTGTTGTTTCACCTTATTTAAAAGTTTGGCAATAAAAAGATCACGTGGTTTATTGGTTTCCATTTTATTTAATTCTTCCCGTTTCTTTTCTGTGTCACTCCATTCCAGCCAGACATCTCGATAAGTGGGAGGGAGTAACTGATGAACAGACTATAAAGGAAAATAGCAGCTTTATTTTCATTATTAATAATGATATCAAAGTTCAATAGAATAGAACTTACAACAATAGTTATTTTCCTCTTTAAGTATAAAGCTATTCTTAAACTTATAAACTATTACTTTAACATAACATATAAATGTACATGGGCTGGGAATATGCCCAGTAGTAAAGTGCTTGCCTCCCATACAGGATGCCCTGGGTTCAATTCCTCAGCACCACATAAAGTGGTGCTGTGGCTTAAGTGGTAGAGTGCGAGCCTTGAGCAAAAAGAAACCAGGGACAGTGCTCAGGCCCTGAGTTCAAGCCCCAGGACTGGCCAAAATAAATAAATAAATAAATAGATACATACATACATACATACATAAATAAAAAGATGTGAGATATCTGTTGATCAATTTCAATATGTAAGCAAATTTGGATACAGAATTTTACTGTTACTCATAAGAAATAAACAGGAATAATTAGGGAAACTTGGATATTGAATATTTTTTGACAGTAAAGAATTAATATTACACTATAACATTAAAGGAAAACAAACTTAAAAAAATCTCTTAAATTCAACCAGCTCACACAACTATTTATCTGTAAATGTAGTCCAAAAGTTGGATCAGTCAACTTTCTCTTTAGATCTGTATTTTAAGAGAAAGACTGAGCAGCATTTAGGGTAAAAGGAAGTGAAATTATAATCAGAAATGAGGATTAATCAGAACACACAGTAAAACTGGAACAGAGGGCCATACTAACTTCCATATACTAATGTAGATGTAATGCATATATATTACATATGCATATGTACAAATCCATATGCATATGCATATACATATAAAACTATACATACAATCGTATGTACAATTCTAATAGAGATTAAACACCCCTTATCCAAAATACTTTGAGATGAGAAGAGTTTTGGTTTTGGTTTGATGTTATTTGCATATATATGAGGTATGTAAATCAGGTTAGAACTCAAGTCTAAACATAAAATTCATTTGTTTCATATATACCTTATAAGTTTAGCCTGAATATACAACATTTTAAAATGTTTTTCCATTAAAGTTCCTTGATGTTGAGTTTTCCACTTGTAATGTCATGTCCATGTTCCCAAAATTCAGATTTTGAAGCAATTCAGATTGAAGTTTTACATTAAGGATATCCAACCAATCCATAAATTAGTCCACAAATGACACATGACGTATCTAGGCCTGAAAGTCTTACCTGCCCTTTCACTAAACGATAAAGGGCTAAAGTTGCTCCCAGGTGCTGAGCTTGCATGCCATCCTCTGTTAAGATTGTAGGACAAACTACTAGGACATCATCTTCGGACTTGACTACTCTTACCCTAAAAGAAGTTAAACAAATAAACAACTTCTTTTAAATTCCTGAGGCTGGATTAAAAAACCTTGATCTTCCATTTGTGTTATTTGAAAATGCTCATCGAAGGCAATGCATTAGATCATTCATTCATTCAGATTAAATTCAGATTTAAACTGGGATTTGCTAACTAGGGCTCTACTTCTTGAACTAAGTACCAGTCATTTTTGCTTTAGTTATTTTTCACATAGGGTCTCGGGTTTTTGCCAAGGCTGATTTGGCCACAATCCTCTTTTTTTGCCCTCCACACAGCTTGGATGTCAGTCACATACTACTTTGTAGGTTGAGATGGAGCTTCGCTAACTTTTTGCCCCAACTTTACTTAAACCCCAAGCCTCCAGATCTATGTTTCTAAAGTAGTTGGGATTATAGGCATGAAAGTATGTCTGGCCTAAATGATTTATATGCACTGTGAACCGGAGATGTGGAATTATGCACTGCCACATGTCCACTTGATTCATAAGAAACAGAAATATTTTCATTTTATATTTTTTTCTAAAAGTTAATCTACTTCACCAGGAAAACATACCTACATTTCCAGTATCTACCTACTGCAACTTTTTCAAAGGAAGGGTTTGGACTCTTGGGAAGATTCTTCCTAACCCAATCAATCAGAAATTGTTTGGGAGATTTTCCAGTCCAGCTTCGAGTTGTATAGTCAAAATTTCTTACATCATGAGGTTCTTTCTTTTTATCTAAAAGAGCAAAGGTTAGTTTTAAAATAGTGGTCTCACGGCAACATAAATTCTCTTTTGAGTGATCATAATCTTCCCATTTCTGGGAATACCATTTTCAGAAGAGAAAGGATAAAGATAGGTAAAAAGGTTTGTTTTTTTCTATAGCTGATATAATTCTTTTAATGGACTGAATCATAGAAAATTCTGGATGTGTAAAAGAAATTATCTCGAGAAGACATCAGTCTTCTTACAAAATATCTTAATTTGGAAGGTATCCGATCATTAGTCAATGTAAAAATATAAATCAAGGCTGAGAATGTGGCTTAGCGATAGAGTGCTTGCCTAGCATGCACGAAGGCCTGGGTTTGATTCCTCAGCACCCACATAAACAGAAGAAGCCAGAAGTGGTGCTGTGGCTCAAGAGGTAGAGTGCTAGTCTTGAGCAAAAAGAAGCCAGCGACGGCGCTCAGGCCCTGAGTCCAAGCCCTCAGGACTGGCCCAAACAAAGCAATACAAAACAAAAATATAAATCAGAAGTATTCTTCCTGCTTAACACAGTCATTGCCATCATCATCACCAGCTGTAGAGTACGTGTAGTATTACCTAAAAGGACTCTATGATCCATCTCTTCCATCATTCCTACTCTTCTCCCATAACCCCCTATATACTGTGATCACGGTGGCTTTCACAACTCCTGAGATGCTCTTTTTTTTTTTTTTTGGCCAGTCCTGGGCCTTGGACTCATGGCCTGAGCATTGTCCCTGGCTTCTTTTTTGCTCAAGGCTAGCACTCTGCCACTTGAGCCACAGCGCCACTTCTGGCCGTTTTCTGTATATGTGGTGCTGGGGAATCAAATCCAGGGCCTCATGCATACGAGGCAAGCTCTCTCGCCACTAGGCCATATCCCCAGCCCCGTGAGATGCTCTTAATATGCCTGGTCTAATATAGTTGTCACTAGGCTCATACAACTAGTTAAATGTTTATTTACCCCGATACACTAACATTTTCTTTTCTTTTCTGCCAGTCCTGGGGCTTGGACTCAGGGACTGAGCACTGTCCCTGGCTTCTTTTTGCTTAAGGCTAGCACTCTACCACTGGAGCCACAGAGCCACTTCCAGCCTTTTCTGTTTATGTGGTGCTGAGGAATCGAACCCAGGGCTTCATGTATGAGAGGCTACTGCTAAGCCATATTCCCAGCCCTACACTAACATTTTATATGTTCATTACGCTTATTTTGTTAGGTAACTATCATATTGTATGGACAGTGTAGATATAAAACATTTCCATTCTAGAAAGCTCTGCTAAATAGTTGTGGTACAAATTTTCTTTCACTTTAGACTTCTAATGTAGTGTCTCTCTTCTTTGGAGGGCCTTTGCATTAATTTGTCACAAGGATAACATCTAATCATTTCTCAGATGTCAAGAGTTAAAACCAGGGCTGGGGATATAGCCTAGTGGCAAGAGTGCCTGCCTCGGATACATGAGGCCCTAGGTTCGATTCCCCAGCACCACATATACAGAAAACGGCCAGAAGCGGCGCTGTGGCTCAAGTGGCAGAGTGCTAGCCTTGAGCGGGAAGAAGCCAGGGACAGTGCTCAGGCCCTGAGTCCAAGGCCCAGGACTGGCCAAAAAAAAAAAAAAAAAGAGTTAAAACCAGTAAGGTGTCCCCAATCTAAACTAGGCTACCCTGATTTATATTAAAAGTCAGAGATTTTTTTTTGACACATCACAATTTTTTTGGGTTGGGTTTTTTTTTTTTAACTGTATTTTTTTTGTGGTTTCTTTTTTGGTACTGGGGATCGAACCCAGGACGTTGCACTTGCTAGACAAGCACTTTGCCACTAAGCTACATCCCAGCCTGACACATCACAATTTTTAAATACCCACTTATTTGTATATTTAAAGCTACCTTCCCTAAAGAAAGAACTGGGTTACTTTATTATTGTACACATAGCACTTGTTATTTTGCATTATAAATATTTGAAACGGATGTTGTAAAGAATGATGTACCCAGAGTATACAGATGGAAAAGTATGGTGGCAATCTCCATTGTGGTAGAATGCAAAAGATCTCATGCCATACTAAAGGTTTTGGCTTGTTACTGATGTCAATAGATTTTGAGTCAATTGAAGTTTGAGTTTGATCCTAAGCACTGGAAAAAAAAGACCCCTTAAAAAACAAAAATCAAAATGTTTGTAATAGGAAACTCACACTGAGATCTATGTTCCAAAACACAGCTGGTACAAATCAGGAGAATGAGCTGGAGATTAGACTAAGGCATAGTATTTGTAATTGTGAATACTATGTAAATGAGTTATTATCCTTGCTCCTTCTTAAAAAGCAAAGTTTGACTTCACTGCCATTTTAAGAAGTTAGCCAGAATGCAGAGATGCATTTTATACTGACATAATCTTATGATATTTTATAAGTAAATTACACATTGACCGCTTTTCCTTTATTTTACCTTTTTGTTCTTCAGTAATAGCAGATTTTTCAAATAAATTAAAGTTCAAAGCATTTTCCTCCTCTGTAGCTACAGGAGCCTTTTTCTTTTCATTTTGCTGATGTGAAACTTTGATGGCTGGATTGAAGACTGGATGGTCTTCTAAAGTTTCCATTTCTGCCAAGGAAAACATGTCTGCTTTCATGCATTTGTATTTATGCCTTATTATTTTGCAAAAATGGTTTACAAAATAGTCTTCTGCTTTTCCTGTAGTCAATCACTTAATAATTGCTACTAGGTAGTCTGTTAGAGGTTAGAGACAAGCAATTAGCTTTCGTAAGTAATTTATTTAACAGATGCAATTGGCCTGAAAAGAACATGTTCATTAGGAATGAATATACCTGACTGAATTTGTGTCTCTTTCTTGAATGGAGATATTTTATGGTATAAATCTGTAGATGGCAAGCCATGGCCTACAGCCTACTGTCTATGTATGGCCTGTGAGTTAAGATAGTTTCTACATTTTTCCAATGGTTGAAAAACTATAAATTAGATTACTTGGTGACATTTGAAAGTGACATGAAATGTGGAGCTGTTTCTATAAACAAAGTTTGATAAGGACATAGTCTTCATTTAGGTATTGTTTATGGCTGATTTTAGGTTGTAACAGCAGAGTTCAGAAGTTGTAACAGACTGATCCATGAAGTCTACACTATTCAGCACCATTTGCATTGCTACAGAAAAGGCTGGATACTCCCAGGTATAACTGTTAGCAAAGAGCAGACATTTTTCTATCTGGGAATTTGAAAGTCTTTACCTCTTTGAAATTTCCTTATTTTATCTTGAGCTTCTTTTTGTCCTTGCTTGTTTTTTTCTAGCTTAAAGGTAGCTGCTTGCTCCTTTGCATCTAGAAGTTTTGCTGCAAGGTGCAAGTACCTTTCATTCTGTTCAAAATAAAACAATGAAGAAGAAATAAAAAAAAAATAAGACTAGCTTCTCTGTGGTCAACATACTGTCATCAAAGAGCAAATCTACTTTTAGGAATTTTTCATAGAGAAATGAAAGAAATGGAAGACATACATTAAAAAAAGGCTTCTGAGAAAAATGTGTGTAACAAAGCTGGGTGCTGGTGGCTCATGCCTGCAAACTTGGCTATTCAGGATAAGTAGCTCACTCAAGCGAGCCAGAAGAAAAAGTCCATGGGACTCTTATCACGAATTAAGCACCAAAAAGCCAGAAGTGGAACTGTGGCTTAATTGGTAGAGCCATATTGGCTGTGTACAGTGTTTATTTACTATGAACAATGATGCTATAAACATTTATGAATATTTCCATTTTTCTTAAGTAAATATCTATAAATGAAACTACTCATTTGGTAGGTATTGTTTAACTTTATGTGCATAAGCCAGTAAGTCTTCCAGATTGGTATCAGTTATATCCCATTATCAATGTATGAATGTTCTAGTCACTTCCCATCTCCCTAACACTTATTACTGATGTTCTAAATTGCAGCCATTTTGATGGACATGTATCTCACTGTAATTGTCATTCCTCTAAAAACTAAAAATAACTTACATATCAACTGGCCTTCCATGTTTTTGCAAGGCGTCTGTTTTTAAAAAGTTTCTTCTATAATTGTGAATAGATACATGTTATGTACATGTTATTTTCTTCCTACCATGCTTTTACTCACTGCTGAATTCTAAATTTCCTCCAAAGGCCCATATTCTAAAAGGTTTAGTCACTGAAGACATGTGCTTGAAAACAACACTGGAATCCTACTCCTTCCTGTGTGCCCTGCTTTCTGTGTGCTGTGAGGTGAGCAGCTCCCCTACTTCTGCTCCTATCATGGTATTTTGGCTCACCACTATCTATCTCTGAAACGATGGGGCCCACTGACCATGGACTAATGCTTCTGAAGCTGTGAGCAAAATAATGATCTCCACCTTTTAAGTTGATTCTCTCAAGTATTTTTCTAGTAACAAAAATCTAACTCACTGACCTAGCAGCGTATTTTTATCTTATGATGTTTATTTTTTTCTCCAGAGAATGTGCTTTACTATGTTTTATAACACAAAGAATTTAGCATACTCTTTCACACATAAGACTCAACTTGGAAGCAATGTAATTAATAACTATGGAACAAGCATGTTACTCATCTTTTACATATTCATATCAATCAATATTCATATCAATCCCAGAAGTACTTCTCTAATTTACAAATGAGTAAACCAAGAGTCAGAAAATTATTTTGCCTAGTAATATCTAGCTAGAGGCATCATTTACGTTTCTACTCACAGGATCAAATTTTTCTTCCTCTTCTAAACTGTTAGAGTTGTCACTTTTTTCTTTTTCATTTTGCTGTTCTGCATATTGCAAAATCCACTCTTTTACATTTACCTCCATAGTTTTTTCTTCCTTTACTGGCTAGAAAAAAACAACAACAAAAAAATCTGAAAAATTAAAGTTGGAAAAAGGTATCAGAACTATCTACTATCAACCATTATTTATTCAGCAGGAAAAATGAGTTAAATACAATATTCCCCTAAGAAGTCTAAACCTGCAAAATCCAAAGAGAATGTTTACATAAAGAGTTAAAAAAGAATGAAAGAAGTATTTTTAAAAATTAATGTTAAGCCAGGTGCTGGTTGCTATACTTGTAACTCTAGTGATTCAGGAGGCTGAGTTCTGATGACTGAGGTTGGAAGCCAGATCAGGCAAGAAAGTCTGTGAAACTCATCCTCAATTAACTAATAAAAAAGCTGGAAGTGGAGCTGTGGCTCAAGTGATAAAGTGCCAGCTTTGGACACAAAAGCTCAGGGACAGACAGAGCCCACGCCCTGATTTAATTTTAAGTCCCAGTACCAGCACAAACAAAACAAAAGAAAAAAACAAACTAACATTGTTCTTTAGAAAGAGACTTTAAAAGGATAATACGTTAATTGATTTTTGATAATATGCCCTAGCTAACTACCTTTCTCAGTAATCATGTCCTCCTGTAATTTTATTCCAGAGACTGGGTTTGGTCATGTGACTTACTTCAACTAATTAGCAAATGTGTAGGTAGGGGCTTGATAAAATTTATATACTGTGCTCATCGTCTTGAAATGTAGTTGGTCCAGGGGCTGGGAATATGGCCTAGGGGCAAAAGTGCTTGCCTCGTATACATGAAGCCCTGGCTTCAATTCCCTAGCACCACATATATAGAAAATGGCCAGAAGTGGCGCTGTGGCTCAAGTGGCAGTGCTAGCCTTGAGCAAAAAGAAGCCAAGGACAGTACTGGGGCCCTGAGTCCAAGGCCCTGGACTGGCAAAAACAAAATAAAACAAAAAGAATTATTGGAAGTGGCTCTGTGGATCAAGTATTAGAACACTAGTGTTGAGCTGAAGAGCTCCAGGACAGGGCTCAGGACCAGAGTTCAAGCCCCACAACAACAACAACAACAAAAAAAAAAAAAAAAAGGAAAAAAGAAAACTGTCTCTTAAAATGCAGTTGATCCTCCATATCTTTGAGTTCTATAGGCCTGGAATCATCCAACCTCATGAACAAGGTATTTAGGAAAAACTTTTATATGTACTGAACATGGAGACTATTTTTCCTGTTTCATTATTTCTCAAACAATACTACTTCCAAACGATTTACATAGCATCCACATTACACCAGGGATTATAATAATTATTACATATTATTATACATAATCATTTCGAATGATTATGTACTTTAGCATATAGAAGATGTTCATGGGTATTATGCCAAATTTCCTGTCATTTAAGTGAGCTGAGCACTTGTAGATTATAGTATCCTCAGGGGTCCTAGAGTTGATCCCTTACAGATACTGAGGGACAACTATGCTTGCTCTTGGAAGCCTGATGCCTAAAATAAGTCTGACCTCTCTGAGAAACCATATGTGAGAAAAGCCAACAAAAGCCTGTGGAGAGCTAGCAGAAGCACTAGCTATGAGAGTAAAGGAACCAGTTTGGATATTTCAGCCAGAGAAGTTATCTTCGGCAAAAGAACTATTAAGCTGAGTCTGACCCCGATTATATAATTATTAAAAATTTTAAAAAGTAGTTTCTCATTCACTGTCTTTTGGAGTGGTTTGTTAGGCAACAATAGATACGTGACAGATAGTGATAGAATAGTCTGGCAAACCAGTTTTTGAGAAAAGTGACATACAAATCTAATGTTTATATTCTTATGAGCTGCGATATGTGCCTCATTCTGACTTCATGAAACTCTAAATGTTTAATTCTTGTGTGTGTGTGTGTGTGTGACAGAGAGAAAGAGAGAGAGAAAGACACAGAGAGAGAGAGAGAGAGAGAGAATGTGTGTGTTCAGGGGCTTGAATTCAGGGCATGGGTACTTTCCCTGGGATTTTGTCCTCAAGGTTAGTGCTCTACCACTTGAACCACAGCTCTACTTTGGAATTTTTGGTGGTATACTAGAGATAAGAGTCTCGTAGACTTTCCTGCCTGTGCTGGTTTGGAACCTTGATCCTCAGATCTCAGCCTCCTGAGTAGTTAGGATTACAGGCCACTGGTGCCCAGATAGATGTTAATTTTTGAGATTCAAGCTTATCATCATGCCTCAGCCTCTGGAGTTCTGGGACTACAGAAGTACACCACCAAGCCCAGACTATTTAGTTCTACAATTACCTTGATCTTAGGGTCTTCTTCCCGATTCTTGATTTTAGTTTGTAATGGAGGTGAAATAGTAGCTTTTATTTGAGGAGACTCAAATTTTGGTCTACTTTTGGGTTGTTGCTCTTCAAATTCTTGACTGAATCCTTCAGGAAGTGCATCTTAAGATAAAAGAAACTGTGTTGAAAACAAACATACATATAACACATATACATAAAACACACATATTTGTAAACTATACATATAAGCCAAACATACAGGATTGAATTTTCTTCTACTTCTCATCGTTCTAAGAAGAGAAATACCAGGATTAACTAGTTTTGTCAAACTAGAAGCAGGTGGGCATTGATAGATGATAGCCCACTTTTATGTAGCTATTGCTTTCACCTTTACAAAAGGCTCTCAAAATTTTTAAAAAGAGATCTTAGTTTTTCCCACTCAATGGATGTCATAGCACATGGTAGCACCCTTAATCTGTCACAAAAGCTACCAGCACTTTAGTTCTTGTCAAAGATACAATCATGACCCTCTGCTTAAATGTTCATCCAAGTACAGTACTAAGTTTTAACCAAAACCCAAGAGATGCAGCCTAATACATTACACACAGGCAAAGTATGAGAATTTGTTCATTAAGTACACAGTAAAAATAGAAAAAAAACCCACCAAAACCAAACATACAAATAACTAAGGAGAAAGTACTGAAAAGACAGATATAGATAATGATTGTTGTTTACCATCTGAAAGATTCAAACAGAGCCAGTCCAAAGCAGAATGAAGATCACCTCCATGTAGAAGTGTATTTGTCATGGCATCCTCAATGTCCTTTGTCTTAAATGAAAATGCTTGTAAAGCCATGTATAAATCCTGTGAAAGAGAAATGTAAAAAAAGAAAAATTATAACTGTCAATTTTCTCTTTCATCTCAAAAATTACAATTTTAAGAATAACAGGTGGGGGCTGGGGATATAGCCTAGTGGCAAGAGTGCCTGCCTCATGATACACGAGGCCCTAGGTTCGATTCCCCAGCACCACATATACAGAAAATGGCCAGAAGCGGCGCTGTGGCTCAAGTGGCGGAGTGCTAGCCTTGAGCGGGAAGAAGCCAGGGACAGTGCTCAGGCCCTGAGTCCAAGGCCCAGGACTGGCCAAAAAAAAAAAAAAAAGAATAACAGGTGGGAAGCATGGTTCAAATGGAAGGGTGCCTGGTTAGCAAACTTAAGAACTGAGTTCAAATCCTAGTCCTGCCAAAAAGGAGAGAACAAAAAAAGAATTATCTTTCTTACAGGAGGAGTGTTAAGGATATAGCTCAATGGTACAGTGCTTGCTTGCTTAGCTTTAATAGGCTTTGGGCTCCATCTCTAGCATCATAAATAATGAAAAATGAAAGCTAACTATTTTCTTACTATGCAAAGATAATGCTTACAGTGTAATATGATTCTGTTCAGGAAACTTTGTAAAACAACTTTCACTTAACATTGTAACATAAACATCAAATCATTAGAAATGTTATCGGCAAATAGTTACATGTCACTGGATAGGTATTTCACTATTTAGCCACATACTTTCCTGTTTGAACAGTTAGGTATTTTTTTCCTGTTTATTATATAAGCAGTGTTCCAATGAACACTATTAGATAACATGAACCTTGGAACTGGGCAGAATTGCGTTCAACTAGATTCTGCTTATTAACAATCAGGCTAAAACTGTTAATTTTTTTTTTTTTGCTGGATATGTGTCTTTATTGATTGAGTTTTTTAAAATTTATTTATTAATTGAACACAAATTTTTTTGACAAGGTGTTGTGCAAAAAGGCTACAGTTACATAGTAGGGCAGTGTGTACATTTCTTGTGATATCTTACGCCCTGTTTTTCTTTCCCTTCTCTAGGTCAGGTAGACATATATACAATATACAATGTATAAAGAACATATACAGTAGCCATGTGGCCAAGCCCAAGAAAATTCGCCTAGGGCTTTAAATGTAATGTCGATATTAGACAATATGTCGACAGTAGTCTTATATGAACGTACATACACAGCTTTTGAGCTATTGTGATCCACTGAGAGGCCGATTTTTGACCTTTATATGTTGAGTAGTTGTTTGGTTTTAGTTACATAATGTTGGGTCGCTGCCCCAATCCTGTGGGAAATACCATTTGACAAGCAGTTTTTGGTTTCACAGACCTGAGGTCTCTACTGTCTCTCCGTCTCCCTTTCTTAACAGTCATATATCAGGGAGATCATGCCCCTTTGTAAAACTGGTAAATTTTTAAAGTCTTTACTTTTGCATTTGAAGAAAATGATGCCAAATATACCTCATTGTCAGTTATGATGTCAGAGTAAGCAAACTGCGTGGCAGAGACTAACATAGTACTGGGCAGTATATTTTTTGGAATGTAACCCAGTTTTCTTATCATCATTTCAATGTGTGCCCTGATTCAGTACAATTCCTTCCCTATTCTTGTAGAGGGAAACCATCTATGAGATCTCCATGGAAATGGAAAAGATCATTTTTATCTAGTTAACTGTCATAAAAATGTCACGCTAAAATGGATGCTGTGGCATTTGTTTATAATATTAGCACTAAGGAAGCTGAAGCAAGAGAATGGGCTGTGTAGCAAGATTCTGGCCCAAAGGCAGAAAGGAGAAAGCCCTACTTCTATGTCATGTTTAGAGGTATGAAATATATAGAAACTTTTAAAAATACCTGTAACTTTTTGGCAGTAAGTCTTCCGGAAATCACTCCTTTGTCATGACTTTGCCTTTTATGTTCATTGATGACACCAATAATTCTTTTCTCTAATTTGTTATTAATTACCACCTGTTGAGACCAAAAAAGGTTACACCAGTTAAAAGTTAAATTTTAAAAAAGTCAAAAGCAAATCATATAGTTTTGTTGATTACTCATGTCAAACTGAAAATTTCAATTTCAGCTATAAGCAGATATAGTATATATATATATATTTAGATTATCATGAATTTCTACTTTAAAAAAACTGGGACTAGGGAAAAAGCAACTATATGTGACAAGGAACAAAAAAAAAGAGCCTCTTGATGCCAATTTCTCAAGACAGTGTCTTGTGTCACATTTGGGTGGCTATGATAAAGATTGCTGAATCACCCTACATATACTGAATCAGAATCTTTGGGAAAAGAATCTAGACATCTGCCTTAACGTAAACCGGGTCAAGCACAGAGCCTGACAGAATAAATGCTCCTCTAAAATAGGGGGTATTGAACCCCCACACCCACACGCACACCCACATCCCTTCTTCTTCATACCAGCACCAGGGTCCGAATTCAAGGATTCTTGCTTGCTCATGTGGCTCACTCACTCAGCTGGTGCTCTACCACTTGAGTTATGACTCCAGCCCTAGGTTACAAAATCTTTTGATTCATGCATTTTTCTTCTACTAGCCATTTATTTTCTGTCCCATGATATTTTAACCTCAGAAAATAAAATACCTATTCACAAAACAATACCTTCTCTTTATCATGTTTATCTAAATGCCAAAAATATATCCAGGAATTCATTATAATGAGGAAACATTTATAGAGACAATGTAACCAAGCATGGTAATACAAAAATGAAAGGGGAAAGTTAGGATATTTTATGCAGAGAAGGAGAAAAGCATACAGTTGGAGAAATAATGATTTTTCCACAAACTAAAGGTTCTTTTTTTCTTTCCTTTTTTAATGTAGTCTTGATGATTAAACCAGGGCCTTGTGCATTCTGGGCAAGTTAAAGCTATATCTCTGGCCCTAAAGTTTTTAAATTTTATTTATTTTTTAAAATTATCTTTGTGGTTGTTCAAAAGGGTTCCAACTCAACATATCAGTTTATAAGCACAATGCTTCTTGATCAATGTTACTCCTGCCATCATTTCTTCCCCATCTCTCCCAACACCTATCCTCTCAAGTTATCTGGTATAAAATGATTGTAAGTCTCCTGCCATCCCTCTTTTCTTTCACCTTCCCTTATCTTTACCACCACTCCCTGGACAAAACATGTTTCAGTTTTGTGGTATTTGTTTTGTTAAGCCCTATGTTAGTTTTGCAGAGGAGTTACCCCATAGCACCCAGTCCTAAAGTTTTAAGTGGAGAAGAATAATGAAGAGAGAGTAAGAAAAGTATTCTAAGTCAGATCTGAAAGGAAGTGCATGCCAAGCTTAGAAACATGGGACTTATCCAATCTTCCTATTTCTTTCAGGCTCTCCATATGTGTGATAACTTACTTCTGTTTAGCAAAGATTAACTTGAAAGGTACTACTTACACAAATTCTTTTTACATTTAAGGATACATTGTTTAAAATGGAGCATTTCTGGTAATTATTCAAAACTTTGGTTACTCACTTTCAAAATAGATTTATCCAGATTTGCTGGACCGCCAGAATCATTAGAAGAATTAAAACTATAGATTTTTGGACCTGTATGTAACAGACAACAAATAAAAGACAAATCATTGATTAACATCCATTGTACTATTTTATTTTTCCTCTAAAGATTGCTAAATATTAAATATCTTATTTCAACTTTTTTCCACTTCACCAAATAACTCAATCTAGTTGTTAGCAATAATACCTCCAAATTTTCAAAAATCATTTAACCACCAGTTTCTACTCATTTAGGTTAATCAGTTTCTTCTAAAATTCAAATGTTTATATATCTGTTGTTATTTTCCTATCTTTTAATCAAATGCTTTTCTTCTTGGCATTTAGCTGTGTTAAGACTTTTTGGACAGGTAATTTTGAAAAAAAAACAACACAACAAAAATCACTCCTCAACAAATATGGGTTGCTGCTGGGTGCCAGTGGCTCACACCTGTAACCCTGTCTACTCAGGAGGTTGAGATATGAGGATCATGGTTTGAAGGCCAGTCCAGGTAGGAAAGTCCTTGGGACTCTTATCTCCAATAAACTAATCAGAAAACGTAGGAAGTGGCCTGTGCTCAAGTGGTAGAGCACAAAAAGGCTCAAGGACAGCACCCAGGCCCAGAATTCAAGCCGCAGTACTGGCAAAAAAAAAAAAGGGGGGGGTTGCTAAGTGAAAGAGAGGTAGGAATTTCTATTACCTTTCTCCTTGAATTCAAGTCCAATTGCGACATTATAAATTCTTGGAGCTGCCATAAAAGTAGTCACAACCCTTTGATGGCTGTATAATTTAGTGATGGCTCCACAATTCTGGAGACCAGAAGCTCAAAATCAGAACTCTTCTAAGGATTTAAGCAAGAATGTTTCCTTGCCTATTCAGTTTCTACTGATTCCAGGTGCTGCTTGACTTGAGGTAGCCTAACTCTAGTTTCTACCTCTTTTTTTCCATATCATTTTTACTATATTTAAATCTTTGTGTTTCTCTTGACACTATTAGATTTACGGTCCATCCTAAATTTATCTCAATATCTTCAGTCAATTGTATCTATGAAGTCTCTCAATATTCTTTAACATAAGGAATATTTTTCCCCACTGAGATACCTAAACATTAAATTTAAGTGTCGTTTATCATTATTTTAAAATTCAAAGACTTAAGCTGAGTAGGTACCAAATGACAGGACAGAGTTCATAACCAGTCATGGCAAAAATCAAGTGAGATTCCCAATAAGCCAGGTATGCGGTGGTCTGAGCTTTTGTTTCCAACTAAGTATGATGTTTACTGTCTGAGATTGGCTCTAGGTTTAAAAAGTGTGGAACTCACATGAGGTAATGAGTTACCTAGGAAGCTGAGACCTGAGGATTGTGGTTTGAAACCAGCCAGAGTAGGAAAGTCTGTTAAGCCTCTTACCTTGTTAACCACCAAAAAGCCAGAAATGGAGCTGTGGCTCAAGCAGTAGAGCACTAGTCTTAAGCAAAAAAGCTCAAGGACAGCATACAGGACTGAGTTCAAGCCCCAGGACTAGAGTGCTTGCACGCGCTGTTCTCTCTCTCTCTTTCACACACACACACACACACACACACACACACACGAAACTCTATCTGAAAAATAACTAAAGCAACATAACTAAAGCAAAAATGGAGCGGGGCACACTGGTTCAGTAAGCATGAGGCCCTGGGCTCAAATCTCTGTACCACACACTTAAAAGAAGTAATAATATACATGTTTTAGAAGAAAACGAGTTCTTATGAATATAACTATCTGAAAGTAAGTAGTGTTCTTTTACATTTGGGCATTCTGAACAAGGCCTATTTGTGACTCCCTAAATTACTGCAGTGCTAGACAGCTATATAGGAGATAGTCCATTTAACAATTCATTAAAAAATAAATTCTAACATAGCATGGTTTCCGTATCTTCCAATTGTATGCTTCACCTTAATTCCATTAATCTCTTTCATAAATTCATGTCAGGAGTCACAAAGGAGAATGTATATTTCTGGGTGTCTCATTAGTTATAGTAAAACTCATTCACAAACTTAGCACACTTTATCAAAGCTATGGAGGTGCCCAGAAGCTCATCTAACCTAACTGTAATCCCTTTAAAGAAGCACAGACAGAGGAAGAAATAGTCAAGGTTGAAACAAAGAAAAGATAGGGTATAACAACTCTCAGGAAATTAGAAGAATTCTGAGAAATGTCAGTAAAAAAGTAAGGGAAAGTAAAAAAGATGTTGTTCCACAGAGTAAAACACACACTAGAGCAAAGGATACATTCAATGGATTTCTAATTACAAGTATAGTAACTTTGAAGTCTAAATATTACAACAAATTGCAGGGCAAAAATGTATTATCTACTTTCCAGGTGAAGGCTTCTTAGTGACTGCCCATTTCCCCAGTCTCAGGTCTTTTACTCCTTTGGCAATGCTTGTATTCTAAGACTTCCTCAAAAGCCCCAAGCTCTTTCTAAATTCACTGTCTCTGCACAGTTACTACTTCTGCCTGAAATGCTACTTCCACCATGCTTTCTACTGTGAGCTCTAACTTATACTTCCATACTTCTTATACTTCTAAGCTCAGCTTGTTGTCAGTGACAATGCTCATTCCTGCTCCCCCCTACGGTGTGACACACCAGGCTTTTCTTTGTGTCAATTACAAACCATAAAGTTGTTAGGCTTGCCCAAACCTAACAAAAGTAGCATGTCTACTTGTGCAATTAGTTAATGCCTACCTCCTGATATTAGACTGGAAAACTGGAGAGGTGATGTTTCTGTTTCATTCATCTTATCACACCAGCTACACAGTCAATATTTGTGGAGACACACACACACACACACACACACACACACCAAGTACTTGTTGAAGACTACAACCGAAAAGAACAAGACAGAGAATGATTTTCATCTTTGTAATCAGCCATCAGGGTGGCTTGCTCATCTGCAGCATCTCCAAAGTTATCAAGCCAATTTGCAGAGTCAAGCAAAATGGCAAGGCTGCCGAGATAAGACCAGGCAATTTTACACTAATGTCCAGTGTGTAAAGTGCGGCAATTCTTATTCGGTATTAATTTTTTCAGAACACGTGGAGACACTACATCGATGCTGAAAATACAGAACGGATAACAACAGAGATGATACCACGACCCAGGAACTCCACTGCTATTTGCTTTGGCAGCTGCTGGGCTGACAGCGACTCAGGATGAATCAATGGGGAAACGGCAGCAAGACAATTATTTTGCTCCTGGGAGTGGACAAAGTGTGGGCTAGAAAGGAGACCTCGGGCTGCAACAGGACTACAGACAGAAATTTGGAGACCTAAGTATGGAGGCTGACCTAAAGGCCACCCTCTTGGGGGAGCTGGCAGCCCTGGGTGTGGGAGAGACAGATTCTGAAGCCGACTGCTCGGGTTTGGAGGCTTGGCGAAGGGACACGGAGCAGGGTGGCCAGGAATGGGCGAAGCCCTCGTACCTTGCTTGACGCGAGACTCCCGGGCGCCGGCGGCGGCGGCTGGGGGCGGCCTGGCCACAGGCTTCTTGCTTTGGATTTCCGTAGAAGCTCCGGCCTCAGCAGATTTGGCTCTGGAAGCAGACACGGCGGCCCGCACCGCCGCGGCTCCCGGCGCTTTGTGCTTCTTGTTTTTGCCGCCCATGCTGCAGCTGTGGCAGATTCTTTGGGTAGTAGTATCGAACCTATATGGCGGCAGCAGCCCGGAAAGCTCTTGCCAGCTGGCTCCCGCGCCTCCACCCAGCGATCTCCATCCGGGTTTCCGCAGGCTGCGGCGGCTTCGGCCTCTGATTGGTAGGATTCACTAGGACCCGCCTCCTTACCGGGAGCACGTGTGTGTCTGGTGACGTTAGTACGCACGCCGCACAAAAAACCGAAGGGATAAAGTGCTTGACCGCCAGGCGATTCGACTACTTTTGCCTCTTTTCGGGCACCGTTGAGCTTCCGCTTGACGTCACTGTCGATGCGGTCGCGGGCGGGAGAGGGACCTGGTTGCTCCTCTCCAAAAGATGGCGGATGCTTTTGGGGACGAGCTGTTCAGCGTGTTCGAGGAAGACTCGACTCCGGCAACAGGAACCAAGAAAGACAAAGAAAAAGAGAAGGGGAAATGGAAAGGGCTGCCAGTGTCTGCAGATAAGGCCAGGTATGGAAGATGTCTAAGATGTGTTCCCCCCCCCCCCCCCCTCAGCGAAGGAATCTCTTGGTAGGAAGGGGAAAGAAAAGCGGGGTCCCTGAAGTGGAGTTGGGCAGTGAAGGAGTTAGCGAAAAGGATCGGAGACCCGAGAAAGAATGCTGGCTTGAGGAAGTACGGCCTGGTTCCCCCCACGTCTGCCGGCCGCTGGATTCCCGCCGCCTCCGATCCCTCCGGCCCAGGCTGCTGACCGTGCCGTTGTTAGCTGTGCTGAGACAGCGTAGGTTTCCCTGCACATCCAGCTCAGTACCTCGCAGGTAGTCTCTAGTAAATAAAACGGAAGGCTGGTTGAGTAAACGGCGAAGAAGCTTAGAAAAAAAGACTTGGATTGATCGGCCCCAGGACAGTAGTTCCTGTTGCAAATAGCACCGGGGAGTGATTTAATTTCCACCCTGTAGAGTTATTTTGTGCCTGAAGACCGGGTCTTGTTACATACCAGAGCTGGCCTTGAACTCGTAATCTACTGCCTTGGCCTCCACAGCTAAGCTCTTGGTTTTATTTTATTGCGTGTAAAAATGAAATTTATTAGTACTCGCCATTACGTTGTAACGATTGAGATAGCAGACTTAAAGCACTGGACAGTGCTTACTACTTAATAAAACCAAATTAATGCAAGCAATGCCGACGAGTACTTAGAAATTTTTTTTTTTGTTTGTTGGTCGTGGAACGTGAATTCCGGGCCTTGGCACTGCCCTTGAGCTTTTTTTTGCTCAAAGCTAGCGCTCTACCACTTTGAGCCACAGCTCCACTTCGGATTTTTAGCTCTGCTTCCTGTTTTTAGATAGGTGGTTGATTGGAGATAGTCTCAAGGTCTTTCCTGCCTGAGCTGGCTTTGAACCGTGATTCTTAGGTCTCAGCCTCCTGAGTAGCTAGGATTATAGGTGTGAGCCAACAGCATCAGGCAGGAAATATATGTTAAGCTGCTAAACTCTATACATAGACTGCTGCGTAAAGCTTATGAAACTGTTTATGGTGGAAATAGTTAAATTTAGATAAAGTGTTTCATCATCCATCAAGATTTACTCTTGGCCAGGGAGAGACCTAATAAGTGAATGAAGAAATTTTCTGTCTAGGTAAAGACATAAAATACATTTTAAAGAGTTATAGGATATGTTAATAGGTGATGAACATGAAATGAGTTATGTATACAGTTCAGTGCAGTAAACATTTGGGAAAAAGAGATGAATGAGGCTTAGGGAGACTTAGATACAAGAGGATATTCTAGATTGAGGACATCATTAATCATGCCATGATACGCACATACATACAGACACACACTCACCCTTATTATATGTATGTATACACACATATACGGATATGTATACACACATATTAAAGAAGACATGTTGGGATGGAGCAGGTTTTCAAGAGACCAGTAGTTAGTTTGGGATGATGTGGGATCTTGAATAGCAAGAAGAAAGTATTTCCATTACCTCATTGTGACAGAAGAATCTTAACCCAAGAGGTTATGGTAGAGGGAAGGAAAAGATGGACATTTTGCCAAGGAAACAATTGATAGGCCTAAATTAAGGCAAACAATGGAAAGTAAATCAGAATACACAGATTCTTCAATTTGGATGTAGAAGTGAGGACAAATAGGGAACGTTAGAGATTTTGGGATAAGTTAAATGATAATACATCCATGTGGACATGTTCAGTGTTTAGTTTTAATAAAGTAACTAGACCAGGCAGGAAAGTCCATGAGATTCTTATCTCCAGTTAAGCACCAAAAAGCTGGAAGTGGAGCTGTGGCTCAGGTGGCACCAGCCTTTAGCAAAAAAACTGAAGTTCAAGGCTATGAGTTCAAGCCCCAGGACCAGCACACACAAAACAAATCAAGGAGGGAGAAGGAGACAGAGTGAACGAAGGTATTATCCTTATCAACTACCACTGATAGTTTCCATAAATCAAAACTTTATTCTTAAAGAATAAGCTGGTTATGTACCACACTTTCTTTTTGCCCTTTCTGGGTAACACAGATGTTTTAGGTGTATACATTCCATATGTGATGAATAGCCTATGAGACAAAAAACTGGAGACCTAAAAGTTTGGCATGCAGTAACAAAGAACAATATCTCTTCTGAATGAATTGAAAAATGTGAAATTTGTTCTTTCACGTTTGGGAACTATGGTTGGTATTTTATAGTATCATCTGTTAGAATGTTTTAAGTTGTTTAGCTGATGCTAACTAACTCAGAGTAATAGAATTTTAGAAGTAAGGAGGTTGTAGTTATTCTATTTATATTTTATTGTCTACCAAAGATATTGATTGCTTGTCTAATTCAGGATATCCATGTAATGAGTTGGCAATGAATATGGAACTAGAACAAATACCTTTTTCATCATATTGGCTATGGCAAGGTTTCTAAATTTTAGATTTTATTAAGCATCAAAAAATGAACTTAAAATGAACTTAAAGCATGTAGATTACTCTTTTTTTAAACTTTCATTAAGAAACATACAAGAAAAAGTTTAGAGCAGGAATGAACTTTCATAAAGTGAGTATACTTATGTAGCCACTATTCAGGACAAAAAATAATTTAGAAATGTCTTTTCCTTCCAGAAAATGAGTGTCATAATAACTCATTAGGACTTTGTGTCTATTGTATAAATGGTAGTATGACTGCCTTTTTTGTTGTTGATTGATTACGTGCTTTTATGATGTGTTTTTTTTAAAGAAGTAGTTTATTGAAAACATTTATCAGAACTGTTCATTTGAGACCCAGCTTGAGGTTCATGCTTGAAATCTAGTTTGGGAAGCAGCAATCAGGATTATTATTCTCCGCCAACTCAGACCCAAAACAAAAACAAATTGAAACTTTATCTCCATCAGTAAATCAGCTGTGGTGACTCACATGTGTGGTGGTCCTTATCTACTAAAAGTCAGATAGTAGGATTGAGATTCAGGCCAGTCCTAGGCAAAAATATAAGACCCTACCTGAAAAATAAACCTAAAGAATGGGAGTGTGGCTCAAGAGTAGGAAAGAATTCTAAAATCAGGAAGTTTGAGCCACTAACTTAGTACCATCCAATTTATGCTCCTTTGATAAGTAATTATGTTGAGCTATTTGAATGTGCTGTATTTTTGTCTTTCCTTTCTCTGTGTGTGTGTGCATGCGCATGCGCGCGTGTGTGCTAGCGCTTAACTTTTTCACTCAAGGTTGGCACTCTACCAGTTTGGAGCCATTCTCCACTTTGGCTTTTTCTTGGTTTATTGGAGATAAGAATTTCATAGTCTTTCTTGCCTTTGATAGCTTCAAAAACGTGATTCTCAGATTCCAGCACCCTGAGTAGCTAGGATTACTAGTGTGAGCCACTGGCCCCTGGTTTAATGTTTGTGTGTGGGGGAGGGGGCAGTGCACATGTGCCAGTTGTGAGGTTTGAACTCAGGTCTCCTGAGTGCTGTCCCTGAACTAATGTGCTCAAGGATAGAGCTCCTTCACTTGAGCTACAGCTCCACCCACTCCTGGCTGTTTGGTGTTTAGTTGGAGATAAATGTCTCATGGACTTTCCCGCCTGGACTGGCTTGAACCCTGATCCTCAGATTTCAGCCCCCTGTGTAGCTTTCAGGTATGAGCTCCTGGTGCTCAGCTGTTCAGACAGTCTGGTTTATCATACTTTTATATTTTAGTTAACAATTCCTGGGCTGGGGATATGGCCTAGTGGCAAGTTCCTGAAGCTGGTTTTCTCATCTTTTAAAGTGTTTTTGTTGTTGTTTTCTGTCAGCATCAGATGTAAAATGCACATGGAGTGGGTTTTTGTGAGAGGATAGAGATCTGATTGTATTCCTTATGGATATGCAGTCTTCTAAACACCATTTATTGGCATAACTTTTACCAGCAAATAAACCAAAACATATTTTTCTTTCAAATAGTGTAAAAAAGTGTTCATTGTTGCTATATATCAAATATTTTGAGCATTAGCCAGTTCTAATTTTTAACATTTGTTTTGCTAAAGGTATAAATAATACATGTTAATAATATTTTACCCCTAAGTAAGAACTGTTGGCATAGAATTTATTCTAGTTTACTTTTTAGGAAACAGGTTGATGTCAAATTACAACCAGAGTCAACTAATAGTGGAAAAAACAAGAGAGATGCAGATTTTGAAGGCACAGAAGAACTTATTTTTGGAAAGAAACCCAGGATAGAAGAGTCAATAACTGAAGACTTAAGGTACTATTCCATGCTCATAAATGTTAGTAATTGTTTTTGGTTGTATGAAGTTTTATACGTTGCTTATAAGCTAGTATAATAGTATTTGACAAATTAGAGAAATTAAGATAAATATTCCTTATATATGTATTCATACAGTCATATAAATATGGGATGCTTATCTGTGTTTGGACAAATGACAGACAATACAGAAATGACTTATTTTTTGATATTTTGGGAACTGTTAGAAAAAGAATTTTGAAACCTTTTCTTAAAAAATTGAAAAGATAGGGCCTGGGAATATGGCTTGCTTAGTGGCAAGAGTGCTTGCCTCATATATGTGAAGCTCTGGGTTCAATTTCCTAGCACCACATATATAGAAAATGGCCAGAAGTGGCGCTGTGGCTCAAGTGGCAGAGTGCTAACCTTGAGCAAAAAGAAGCCAGAGCCAGTGCTCAGGCCCTGAGTCCAAGCCCAAGACTGGCCAAAAAAAAAATAGGAAAGATATATTTGCTTTCTTTGTAAATGTCTGAAGATGGTCACTGAAAAAGTAGAACAAAAGAAAAGAATAAAATTGACTCAGTGAAAGGAATAAGTGGGAGCACCTGAAGTAATTAAGTTTTTACTGCCTTTTGTGCTAGAATGCTATAAATCTCAAGACTCCTGTGACTGAGAAAGACCTCTGTATGCCCATAGTGGCTGAGTTTTTCTTTTTTTTCCTTTTTTGGCCAGTCCTGGGGCTTGCACTCAGATCCTGAGCACTATCTCTAGCTTCTTTTTGCTCAAGGCCAGCACTCTACCACTTGAGCCACAGCTCCACTTGTGGCCTTTTCTGTTTATGTGGTGCTGAGGAATCACACCCAGGGCTTCATGTATGCGAGGCAAGCACTTTGCCACTTAGGCCATATTTCCAGCTCCCTGGTTGAAAATTTTGGTAATTAGATTTCTTGGTTTCTGAAAGTTGGAATTTTCTAGACTTGATAACCCTTTGGTTAATCTGATCCTTGTTATATAATGATCTTTACCATTTTGTCTTTTTCCTTCTTTCTTGTCTGGTCTATTCTACATTTTAGTTGGTTGATGATTAATTTTAACTACTTACCTGTTTTGTGTGTGTATGTATTAGTACTAGGATTTGAATTCGGGGCTTGGCACTTGTTTGGTTTGCTTGATTAACTGGTGCTTTACAACTTGAATCACCTGCATTTTTTGCTGGTAGAGGAAATCGCTCAGACTTTGCTGCCATGCTGGCTTTTAACTGTAATTCTCCAGATTTTAGCCTCCTAAATACCTAGGTTACAAGTGTGAGCTACCAGTGCCTGGTTAGCAGTTAGTAGTTTTTATAACTAGTAATTATCTAGTATAAATGAGAGAAGATATGTTACTAAAATATTTAGGAAGGCACCTTGTGCCCTAGGTCTTGGTCCTGTAGTAAACATTGGTAGTTTAAAAAGTCTGTTATTATTGTAACTTTTGAATTTTATGCTCATTAAAGTAAATGTCAGGAGTATGATAAATAAGGGAATAGGAATCTAGCATAAAAAGTATATGTACTTTTCTCCACTTTATACATATGTGTGTCTTCTCAGATTCTGAACAGAAAGCCTAGATAAACATGATGTAACATTAGAATTTTGACTAGAATAAGGACTACTGTAAATTATAGCAACATCTGAATTAGATGACTTTTATACTTTCTACGGTGAGGCAGTTTTAATAGTGAGCTTCATGTTTTAAGATAACTACGGTCCTTGGTAAAGGTAGTTGTTATCCAGTAGTTGTTTGTGACTAAACTGACAAAATTCTTTGAATAAGTTACTTAGCAGTGTGTTCTATATTTGTAATTAAGAGTCGCTAGCTTAACATTTTGAATTCACAGTATGCATTTGAGTAATGTCACTAAATTTCTGAATATCCCTTAAAAATATTTTCTTAAAAAATGTATGTGGTTATACAGGGGTTTCAATTCAGCAAATCAGTTTGTAAGTACCATACATCTCCCAACTGAACATTCTTAAGAGAACAAATATTTCTGATTTGCAAGACTGATAGTTTTCTTTAGCAGTAAAATAGAAGGCTTATTATTTAATTGCATGGAAATAAAAATGTGTGTCATTCTAATACATTATTTTTAGTTTGGCAGACCTGATGCCCCGAGTCAAAGTACAGTCAGTTGAAACTGTGGAAGGTTGTACACACGAAGTAAGTGTAAACTTCATAAATTTTTAGGATTGAAAGTAGAATTTTCTTCTTTGTGCTCTTTATTATGTCATGATTTTTTATTAATTAAATTTTGTTGACAAGGTGTGCAGAAGGGGTACAGTTACATAATAGGGCAGTGAGTATATTTCTTGTGGTATCTTATACTCTTGTTTTTCTTTCTCTTCCCTAGATCAGGTAGGCATGTATACAATACTCAGTGTACCAAAATCATATACAGTAGCCATGTGGCATACGCCAAAGGAAATTCACCTAGAACTTTAAATATAACGTCAACAATAGAGTTTGCTAATCCTTGTCTTATATGATCATATATACATAGCTGTTGAGCTATTGTGATCCACTGAGAGATCTATTTTAGACCTTTTTATGTTTAGTAGTTGTTTGGTTTTAGATACATAACGTAAGGTTGCTGACCCAAACCTGTGGAAATACCATTTGAAAAGAAGTTTGTTGTTTCACAGATCTGGTCTCTATTGCCCCCCCCAACCCCACCCTAACAGTCATATATCAAAGAGACCATGTCCCTTTGTTCTCTGTGTTCTAGGCTTGTCTCACTCAACATTATTTGTTCAAGTTCTGACCATTTCCCTGCGAATACCAATATTTGTTCATTTTTAATCGCTATGTAGTATTCCATTGTGTATAGGTACCACATTTTTTGGATCCATTCATCCGTAGAGGGGCATCTGGATTGTTTCCATATTTTGGCTATTGTGAATTGTGCAGCGATAAACATGGATGTGCAGATGTCTTTTTGATATCCTGAGACCTGTTGTTCAGGACAGATGCCTAGGAGTGGTATGGCTAGGTCATAGGGTATGTCTATGCTGAGCTTTTTGAGGAATCTCCATACTGTTCTCCAAAGTGGTTGTACTAATTTGCACTCCCACCAACAGTGGAGAAGGGTTCCTCTCTCCCTGCATCCCCTCCAGCATTTGTTGTTGCCTGAGTTCAGAGTATAGGCCATTCTAACTGGAGTGAGGTGGGATCTCAGGGTTGTTTTGATTTGCATTTCTTTTACTGCCAGGAATGTTGAACATTTCTCATGTGTTTCTTTGCCATTTTTATCTCTTTTCCTGTGAAGTCTCTCTTTAGCTCATTTGCCCATTTAATAATTGGTTTACTGGGTTTGGAGGGGGTTAGTTTTTTGAGTTCTCTGTAGATGATGGATATTAGGCCTTTGTCTGTTGCTGTGCTGGTGAAGAACCTTTCCCATATGGTTGGCTGTCTTTCTAGTTTGGTGGCTGTGTCTTTAGCTGTGCAGAAACTTTTTATTTTGTAGTAGTCCCATTTGTCAAGACTCTCCCCTATCTTGTGCCCCTGGGACTATATTCAGGAAGTTCCTACCTGTGCCTATAAGTTCTAGCATCTCTCCTACTCTGTCCTTCAGTAGTTTCAAGGATTCAGGTCTCATGTTGAGGTCCTTGATCCATTTTGAGTTGATCTGGTGCCTGGTGATAGGCTACGGTCTACTTTGAGTTTTCTACATGTGGCTGCCCTGTTTTCCCAGCACCAGTAGTTGAAGAGGCTCTGTTTTTCCCATTTTATGTCTTTAGCTCCTTTGTCGAATATCAGCTGACTGTAAGAATGCGGCTTTATTTCTCGGTCTTCTATTCCATTGGTCTTCAGGTCTGTTTTTATACCAATACCAGGCTGTTTTTGTTATGATGGCTCTATAGTAGAGCTTGAAATCTGGTATTGTGATACCTCTTGCACTGCTTCTTTTGCCTAGGAATTGCTTTGGCTATTCTAGGTCTTTTGCTATTCCATATGAATTTATGGGTTGCTTTCTCTATTTCAGTGAAGAATGTAGCTGGGACCTTGATGGGGATTGTGCTCTTTATTGTGATGATTAGCAAGCAGTTTAACCTTGAAAGCCTTGGAAACGTAGTTTCCAAGGTGGTAAATGTAGTCCAATAGAAGAGCTAGCACTTCATGGTGAAGTCTTAAGTTCTGATAATGGCCTAACTACAATCTCAGGTAAATTTCCTAACCCATTTAAACATTATTTTTAATTTTTAAAATTAGTGAGATCACCTCATGGGATGGATGACTGTAAAAATTTCAAGCTAGGTAAAGTACCCATTACAGAGTCAATTGTTAGTACATGCTTAAAATCTCATACTTCCAAAGTTAAGTCTCAGTGACATTTTTACAGTTCATGTACTATTTCATGTCTTGCTCACAACTCATAAATTGTAGTTTTTTGTTCTGCCACAGATGGTGGTCACTGGTGACTTATAATATCTAGTGATAACTTAAGACTTAATTGTACTTGTAGTATCTTATTTTTTCAAGACTAAGAATTCTTATTTTTGCAGAAATAAGAATGTGTATACATTAGACACATAATGGAACTATATTTCCTTCTGCTAAGCCTTTCATCATTACAATAAAACCATATTCAAGATGCCATTACATATCATTAAACATTTTAAATTAAAAGTATTGTTGAATGAGCAAAGAAATTTACATTAAAAACAAATTTTGATGTAGATTTAAAACCTTTTCTGTTTTCTGCTAAAAGTTATTTTATGTTTCTGCAGAAATGGCATTTTGCCCAATATGATGCCCATGTGATCATTTATTCTATACTTATTTTAGATCCTGTTCAATGCTCTGGGCTTAGAAAAGGCAGAAGGAAAGAATTACAGACCTACTCTGAAGATGTCAAAAACTGTTTCTGTGCTCCGTAATTATCTTTAAGCCTGCCAAAAATGTAACTTTGATTCTCGTAGATATAAAGACATAATTTTGTTGTTCTTACTGCTGCTGTTAAATCCTAGAGATGGGGCTTGAAATCAGGGCCTGTGTTCTCACTGAGCTTCTTTGCTCATGGCTGGCACTTTGAGCCAGACCTCCAAGTGCAACTATTTGCTGGTGAATTAGAGCTAAGACTTGTGGACTTGTTTGCCCCGGGTGGCTCTGAACAGCATTTCTCAGCCTCCTTAGTTGCTATGATTATAGGAATGAGCCATAATTTTTTTTTTTGCTAATTTCTTAGAATCAGAAGACTGATAAAAATGATTCCTATCTCCTAGAAGTGTTGATTTACTTTCATAAGCTTACTTTTCAAAACGGAAAATACCAAATTGTTTCCCATTTAGATTCCATTTTAAAGATCATATTTCTTCTGACATATGTACATATTTATATTATTCATTAAGTTCCATAATCTTAAATTTCCCTTTTTGTTTTTTGCTGGTACTGGGACTTGAACTTAGATCTTCATGTTCTAGCTCGGTCTTTTCACTTGCTCCTGGTACTCTACCTGTTGAACCATGCCTCTGCCTCCATCTTTTTAATTTGGAGATAAGAGTCCTTGTGAATTTGTCTTCCATGCTGTCTCTGAAACTCAATTTTCAGATCTCAACCTTTTCTGAACAACTAGGAATATAGGCATGAACCATTAGCACCTGTCTTTCTTTTTTTTTTTTTCATTTTTGACAAAGTTTCGCTTTTAAATCCAGAACAGCCTTGAACTTTCATTCCTCCTGCCTTTGCCTCCTGAGTGCTGGTATATACTACCATGCCTGGCTGCACAGAAGGATAAAGATTTGAGCTTAAGGCCTCACATTTGTTAGGCAGATGCTCTACCACTTAAGGATACCATCTTGTTCTTTATACCTTTGGCCAGTCCCAGACCAGGATTTGCCTTCCCATGTTGTGAGCCTATAGAAATGCTTCACCATGCCCAGATTATTGATTTATATGGGGTCTCTAACTTCCTTGGATTGACTTCCAATTGCAGACATCTGTCTTCCAAGTAGCTGGTATTACAGGCAGGGTCACTATGCCCAGCCTCACTTTTGTTGTTATTGTAGCAGCACTAGGTTTGAACTGGGCTTTGTCCTCTCTTGGCTTTGCTTGCTCAGTTGGTACCCTACCAGTTTAGCTGTACCTCCAGTCAACATTTTACTGGTTCTTTTAGAGATGGTGTCTCATGGACTCTTCTAGCTGGGCTAGCTTCAACCTTTGATGCTCCTGACCTCAGTCATTTGACAAGTTAGGATTGCAGGTGTAAGCCACTGATGCCACTGGTATAATAGTATTAGTTAATTAATTTGTTTTTCAATATTGAAGTTTAAATTCAGGGTCTTGCCCTCCACCTCTAGCCTTACGTCTAGCCATACCTCTAACCTCACTATCCTTCATTATAGTCAATTTCTAATAATTAGTTTCTGTAATTACCCATACCAGCTGGATTGAGTTTCAAGTTTATTGGTAACCTCAACCAATATTTTATTTTATTTTATTTTTTGCCAGTCCTGGGGCTTGAACTCATGGTCTGAGCACTGTCCCTGGCTTCTTTTTTTTGCTCAAGGTTAGCACTCTACCACTTGAGCCACAGTGCCACTTCTGGCTTTTTCTGTTCATGTGGCGCTGAGGAATCAAACCCAGGGCTTCATGCGTGTTAGGCAAGCACTCTACCACTAAGCCACATTCGCAGTCCCACATTTTTTATTTAATTATTTAATTTATTGTAAAAGTGATGTACAGAGGGGTTACAGGCTTAAGGCGGTGAGTACATATCTTATCAAACTTGTTACCTCCTCCAACAACTGTACACTTTGATTTGTTAGGTTCCTGTTTATCTTAAAAATGTGGGAACATTGCTAGTCTTAGGGAACATTTTAGTCTTAGGAATTTTGTTCATTCTGAATTCTAGATAGTTGTATTTATTGGAAAAATAATGTCTTGATTTAAATAATTTATTCCATATAACTTTCTTTCATGTGGTGAGATCACCATTTTATTTCTATTTAGCTCTTATGAGCTGATAAACTATTTGAAAGATTAATCACCAGAATTAACTTCTATACTTCTGGATGAAGATGTTTTCTACCTTTCTAATTTTTGCTAGTGGATGATATATTTCCTTCTTCCTTTTCTATCTTTCTCTCTCTCGCTCGCTCTCTCTCTCGTCGGTCATGGTGCTTGAACTCTGAGCTGGGTGCCATCCCTGAGGTCTTCAGTTCAACTCTGCTGTTCTACCACTTTGAGCCACAGCACCACTTCTGGTTTTCTGGTGATTAATTGGAGATAAGAGTCTCATGGATTTTCCTGCCCTAGCTGGCTTTGAACCATGATCCTTAGATCTTAGCCTCCTGAGTAGCTAGGCTCCAGGTGTGAGCCACCAGCTCCTGGCTATATTTTCTTAGTCAAGTTAATACATACATTAGATATGGAAAATGTCAAAATAATTAATATAGGTTCTAGACCTCAATACACTGATTCTTTTGGGATTACATTATGTTTAGACAGACACCAGTAGAGATATTTTTGAATGCCGTCATTTTAAATTTTTGCCTTGTTAATAAAGGCAGCTGTTTAACTTTCTAGTGTCTTAAGAGTACCGGAAACATTGCAGTTTGTCTTATATTCCACACTATCATTGATTCTGGAGTGCGAATGTAAACTCTTGACTTTTCTAACTTGGACTTAGGTTGCACTTCCTGCAGATGAGGATTATTTACCACTGAAACCACGAGTTGGAAAAGCAGCAAAGGTCTGTGTTTTGGACAATATATTTTGTAAAGTTTTTAAAGCTTTTTATTCCTTAGACATCATTTTAAAAAATTCAAATGTGAGTTTTATACTTTTGTGTGTGTATATGTTCTGAAGCAGCCAGCTACAAAATATGGTAAGAGATGAATCAGTAAATAATCATGCTTAAAACCAAGCACCATATGGTGAGATTTTAAGATGTTTAAGGATTTTAATGAAAATTATCAGCCTTTCTGTTGGAAAAGAATACAAGTATGCAAGTTATTCCTGTAGTTTTATGGGTTTGTAGTTTATAAGTTTAACAAGCTTCTAGTAATATACAACCTGTACTTTTCTTTGTTTTGTTTTATTTTTGAGCCAGGCCTCACTATGTTGAGGCTGACTTCAGATTGATGATACCTACTCCTGACTCACTTTTCTGGGTGCTAGGATTACATCTAGCCTGGCTTCACACTGTTTTTACTAGATAGGTTTTGAATTCCTGATAGAAGACTTTTTGTGGTTAATTTTTCCAAGTAATTTTCTCTGATATTTTCTAAGTAGCAAAGAATATGAGCTCTTGAAGTCCAATGTCTTACTCTGCCTCTTCTGAGTAATGTATGCTGTGCATTTCATTTTTCAGAGCCTCAAAGTTACTGTCCATGAAAGGCAAATAATGATTTTATTTAGATGGTGTGAACATTAATGATTATTCTGTTTATTAATTTATGTATGTATAAATATAATGTAATAATTGGAAGGTTAAAGAACTTTCATACTTCATTTTTATTATGTCCACAAAAAGATGTGTTTTACTTTAAATTTTTTACTAGTAGATTGTTTATTTCTTAAATAGAACCATAAAGGAATTCTCCCATAGTGGTGATATTTATTTATTTATTTATTTATTGGTTATGGGCCTTGAACTCAGGGCCTGGGCACTGTCCCTGAGTTCTTTTGCTCAAGGCTAGTCCTCTACCACTTTAAGCCACAGCGTTACTTCCTTCCATAGTGGTTTTAATAGGAAAGCCTTTGTTTTGATTTTTAAGTGTGCTCTGAGCTAGATGTTTTTGTGTGGATGTTAATATTTTGTTTTTGTAGGAATACCCGTTTATTCTTGATGCTTTCCAAAGAGAAGCCATTCAATGTGTTGATAATAACCAGTCTGTTTTAGTATCTGCGCACACATCAGCAGGAAAAACAGTATGTGCTGAGTGAGTATTTTTTTTCAGTGAAATCTTAAAAATTACTTTTCCTCCTCCAAGTTTCTGTTTTTCTGTTTAAGTTCTATAAATAAACACTTGTATCTCCATGTTGTTTTAGACACTTTGGTTTTTCTTGCCTTAACTGAACTATCTAGGATATGTTGGGGGAAGTAGAGCTAACTCCATCTTGATTAGGGAAACATGGTAGCAATTGTTAAAATTAAGTTAAATATTAGGTCAACCTGACTGCAAAATTCTGCTTTTGTAAATGGCTTGCTTAACTGTTTTGTTGCTTGCTCTACCCCCTATGGCAACCCCCTACATCTGCGCTATGCTTTTACGTTTTCTAAACCCCAGCTTGAGAACTGTTAGGGGTCACAGTTTCAGCTCCTGAGTCTGTGCTCTGTCCCTGGCCAGTCAGTTTGCCTTTTGCTTCCCCAATAAATCCATCTTTTTGCTTGAGACTGTCTCTCAGTGGTGGACTCTTGGGGGAACGTGAAATCCCCTCCCTCAAACCCCGTAACAGGATCTTTAGTACAATGTTTTTAACAGTGGTAAAAGAAGACATCTTTGCCTTGGGTGAATGTTCTGCAGAGGCAAATTTGGACTAATATGCATTTTGGTGATAATTATATATTGATAAAATGTTCATAAAATATTATAATTTAATGAAATTTTGTAATATATACGTGTGTGTGTATGTATACTGGTCCTGTGGTTTGAACTTAGGGTCTGGGTGCTGTACCTGCACATTTTTACTCAATACTAGCTCTCTTCCACTTGATTCATAGCTTCACTTCCAGGTTTTGTTTTTGGTGATGAACTGGACATAAGATTCTCAGTGACTTTCCTGCATAGGTTGGCTTTGAACTGCAATCTTCAGATCTTAGCCTCCCAAGTAGTATAATTATTGTTTTTACCTTCTTAGGTATGCCATTGCACTAGCCTTGCGGGAAAAACAGCGGGTAATATTTACCAGCCCAATTAAGGCTTTGAGTAATCAGAAATACCGTGAAATGTATGAAGAATTTCAAGATGTTGGCCTGATGACTGGAGATGTTACGATTAATCCTACAGCATCTTGTCTTGTTATGACTACAGAGGTAATTTCTGTAACGTCTCATGTAACTTTAACTTTTTAATGTAATTCATGTGGATGTTCAATTAAAACTATTATTTTATTGTTTAATCTTTGTAGATAAAATGTATCACTTTATTTTGTGAGTAGATTTATTTGAAAAAATGATAAAAATTTATCTTAAAAATGTGCTGTAAAATTAGACATATTGCTAATTTACTAGTTCTTTTATTTATATTAAATCATTTAAATATTTTTGAAGGTTTATTATGGTCAGTTCATTGACTTTTTGCATGCAGCTTCAAGGATTTGATTACATTGATTGTTTCATATAAGTAGTGGTGTTCTGTGTGGGTTTTATTTTACAACTTAGTTTTGATTGTAGGTTTATAACCAGTTTTTTAAAAATATAATATTTAGCTTCTCCCCCAATTTCATTTAAGTTTTGTATGTACTTTTTACTCTTTAAGTTTTGGCCATAATTAGCATCTTTATTGTACTGAGTACTCTGTACATTCCTTAGTCCTATTTTTTTTAAAGTGTACAGTTAAAATAGATTGTATAAATTAGCTTCTGGCCTTGAGAATCCTCCAAAGATTATCACTCACTTTTCATTTTCATGCCAGTATTAAGTTTTTGTCTATCTGGGTAAGAAACTTCTATTTATGGAAGGCTTTCCTAACTCCAGAAATCAAGAGAACAGTTGCTACAAAGTACCCATATTATGAGGAGATTGAACAAGATGAGAAAAACAATCAAAGAAAAGAGCAAAGATGTGGAATCTGGTGTCTTGCTCAGAAGTTTCATTGAAGTACCTTGTGCAGTGACTTCATATTCTGAAGATAGTAGGAGTGATAATAAGTCTCTCCATGTATTCTGACTATTGACTGACTAGTGACTCTTGAGATATTGAAGATACACAATCCCCTAAAATTAATTTACTATTTCTACTTAGTAAAGAATATCCAAATTTTCTTGTTGGAAAAAAGCAGTTCTTACCTAACTGTTGGATATTATGTCAAAAACGCTGATAAATCTTTTTCTCCCTTTAGATTTTGAGAAGTATGCTTTATAGAGGTTCTGAAGTTATGCGAGAAGTTGCCTGGGTCATATTTGATGAAATTCATTATATGAGAGATTCAGGTATATTCAGCATTGTTGAAATGATATTAAGAATTTTGAACAAGAAGTTGTTGAATTTCACATATCTAGAATTATAAGCTATTGGCTCCTGTAATTTGTAGACAACATGATATAATAGTGATTGATTAAGATAAGTTTCTAAATAGTAACTTTTAGGGGCTGGGGATATAGCCTAGTGGCAAGAGAGCTTGTCTCGTATACATGAGGCCCTGGGTTCGATTCCCCAGCACCACATATACAGAAAATGGCCAGAAGTGGCACTGTGGCTCAAGTGACAGAGTGCTAGCCTTGAGCAAAAAGAAGCCAGGGACAGTGCTCAGGCCCTGAGTCCAAGGCCCAGGACTGGCCAAAAAAAAAAAAAAAAAACATAAATAGTAACTTTTAGGCAAGACAATGCAAATTCCAATGATGCAAATTAATTTGGCTACTTGTAAGAAGGTCTGTAATATAACTAATGCAAAAATTTAAAAATTTGGGGCTGGGGATAAAGCTTAGTGGTAGACTACTTTGCTTATCATGCTTGAAACCCTGGGATTGATTCCTGGATACCATGTAAACAATGAATAAATTTAGAAAAATTAAATTAAAACGACAGTTAAAAAAGATGCTTTAGAAAGGGAATTCTAAAATTTCTGTCTTAAAAAGTTAGCAATCTTGCCTTCATTGTTTATTTTGCTTAAAAAAACATTTGTGAAATGCATGTTTTTAGTAAAAAATAAAGTGGAGATTTAGGTAATAAAGCAAACAAGAAAATGTAAGTACCCATAACCCAGTCTATTATATGACTCTAATAGAGAATACTTGGAATTTTGGGTATAGGAAAGAGCTAAATTAACAAACACATTTTAATGTTTAAGATGTATATGAGATTAAGTCTATATGTATATGAGTTAGCCTATGTTTATGATAATAGTAATTCAATTTAAGACACCCTTTAATGACATTTCACCCATGTCAATCATACACTCTTTTTTTTGCGTTTAAAATCATAACTCGTATATTGATTAATTTTAAAAAAGAACCTATTACACTGGTTTTTAAGTCTTTCCCATTTAAATAAAAAGTGCCTAAAGAGTCCTTTGTTCTCACACCTGTCATTTATCTCCTGAGAGTCATGAGGGAAATTTAGATGAAAGAAACCTTATGAAATGGTGTAGCTTTCAAATTTATAATTTTGTGTAGACCATAAATTTCTACTTTTCAAAATGGAAATAGTATACCTGTGCTTTGCTATTGGGGATTTTCTTTGGCTAGTGGAAAGTCTGGAATTGCCATTTTCAGGCTGCTTCAGAGTACACACATATTCATGATGATAGCTTTCAGGAAGAGTAGATCACTAAAAATATGGTTACATAAAAAATAATCTGCACTTTTACTTACTACGCTTAAGAAGATACTTTTAGATATTATTGTTAAAGTGACACTGAATTTCAAGGTATATTTATTTTTTGCAGAGCGTGGTGTTGTATGGGAAGAAACAATTATTTTGCTTCCTGATAATGTTCACTATGTCTTTCTTTCGGCTACAATTCCAAATGCTCGGCAGTTTGCCGAATGGATTTGTCATTTACATAAACAGGTATTTTCTTTATAAAAATGATTTCATCATTCAAATATGTTATAGATCTTTAACTTTCTTGTACGTATTCCTACTGTTTTTAAGAGAATACCTTGCTAAGCTACGTGGCTCAAACCAATCAAGCCAATTTGGAAGGCAAAGACTGGAGAATCCAGTTTCAAGATCAGCTCCATACTATATCTGCCCAGGATTCTCTTTTGAACGATGACTGATTATAGTGGCTCAAGCCTGTCATCCCCAGCAACAACATTATGCACAAGTAGGAGGATTCCAGCTCATGCTGGCCTGGGCATAAAAAAAGACCATACCTGGAAAATAACATACGCCAGTAATTGCAAGGTCCTAACTTTAGTGTTCAGAGCTGCCAGAAAACCTATAGGAAAGCAGAACTCTGGTGCCTGTACTTCTACTTACTTATGAGGCTGAGATCTGAGGATCAGGGTTCAAAGCCAGCCTCAGCAGGAAAGTCTGTGAGACTCTTATCTCCACAATTAACCACCCCAAAATTGGAGTTGGGGCTGTGGGTCAAAGTGGTTTAAATGCTCGTCTTGAGCATCAAAGCTGAGGGATAGTAGCCACGGCCTGAGTTCAAGCCCCATGACCAACCAAAAAAAAAAAAAAAACCTGTAGGAAAAGAAAGAAATTTTAATGAGAAACATCTTTCCAATTTTAGCAGCTGATCATCAGAATCAACTAACATTTTACAAATGCTGATTTCTGATCTTTACTTCAAATCAAGCGTATCTAAATATCTGGGAGTGGGCCTGGGAAACCCTGATTTTCTAAATTTACCAAGTTCCCTGATGATCTTCCAAGTTTGGAAAATTATAGCATTTACTGTGATCATAGGCTATTAGTACACGCTAGCATTTCCTCTTAGTTTTGATACCAGGAAAAAGCTAATCATGTTTTGAGCACTTGGTTCTATTTTTCTCAGTAACATAGTCGTGCTTTGTAATTTTTTTCTTCTAGTTTGCTTTTTTAGTTCAGCTTTAGCATCTTTGAGAGACTTTATAACAGATACTTGTTTATGCATACTGAATTGTCTGTCTGTGTGCGCACATGCTCACATTGGTCTTACAACCTAACCTGTGGGCCTGGACTGTCCCTGAACTTCTTTTACGGCACTCTTGTCACGTGAGCCCTAGCTCCATTTTCAGCTTTTTCTGAGTACTTTATTGGAGATAAGAGTGCTATGAGCTTTCCTGCCTGGCCTGGCTCAAACTTCGATCCTCAGATCTCAGACTCTGGAGTAACCAGGATTGCAAGCATGAGTTACTGGTGCCCTTCTGTGAATTTATTCTTGGTTTTGTTTTCCTGTCCTTATTTAATACCTACGTCCTTTGAACTTTTTAAAATCAATTTACGAGTCTCCAGTAGTGTATTTGCATACTACTGTTGTTTCCCTTCTCCATATTATTCTTCCATAGAAACATGGCTTGCTGTCTATAGTTGAGTATCACAGAACTAGGTATTGAATACTTGAAGTTTTGTTCATATTTTTGGCCCTGGTTACAGAATTGAGTTGAGAAGCTGGTAGTGGTATGATTCAAAAGAACTAAGTGACCCAAAATTTATGATTTTAACATTTAAAATAAAGTGTCATATCTTTTTGAATGTTTAAATCACAGTTTTACAAAACTCCCTAAATTTTTTGATAGAACAAATAAACAAAAGACTTAATTTTTTGAAGAAATTTCATGTTTCATTCTTTTTTACAGCCCTGTCATGTAATTTACACAGATTATCGGCCTACTCCATTGCAGCACTACATTTTTCCAGCAGGGGGAGATGGTCTTCACCTTGTCGTGGATGAAAATGTAAGAATTGTCATTCTTCTGTCTATGTCATACTTTATTATCTTGTTTTGCTTTACTTTTGAACTGCAAATAGCAAAAACTTAGTTTTATTTATTTTTGTTTCAAGTATTTTCACAGTTCAGACTTGATTTTTGAAAATTTTTATTTCAAAAAGTACATTTGATACCAAATACGATGATACTCAACTGTAGTCTCCTGCATTTTGGGAGCCTAAGCCAGGAGGATCACTTGAGCCTATTAGTTCAAAATCACTTTAGGCATCATAGTGAGACACGGGCTCAAAAAAATAAAATTACATTTGAGATTTTGTTGTCGCAGGTACCGGGGCGTGACCTCGGACCTTATATTATACTCTTACTTGGATTTTTGACTTAATGCCGGCACTCTGCCATTTGAACTACATTTCTACCTCCAGGACTTTTTCTTTTCCCTGGTATTGGTGCTTGAATTCCCTTTGGAAGTTAATTAGGTATGAGTCAGAGCTGGCTTCCAAACATCATCTTCAGAGAGCAGCCTCCTGAGTAGCGAGGATTACAGGCATACGCCACCACTGCCTGGCTAGAATTATTATTTTCTAAATTATTTTTATTAAGGAATCATTTTAAGCTTTGAAAAATATTTGAGTTACAATTAAAAGTTTGTGAATGAAAAACTGTGATTCTAGGGTGACTTTAGAGAAGATAATTTTAATACTGCAATGCAAGTCCTTCGAGATGCTGGTGATTTGGCAAAAGGAGACCAGAAGGGGAGGAAAGGAGGAACAAAAGGTAATATGGAACTTTGTTTAGACCAGAAGATGTCACATGTAAATTGAATACTGAATTTACTCTTTTATGTTTTTCTAGGAGGGTGCTTAAATTTTTAGATGGCATATTCAAATTGAGTCAATAAAGAGTGATCTTTTTTCTAGTAGTAGTTTAGATGCAACTTATATGGTATACAATTCATCCTTTAAGGCGTACAATTGATAGTTTTGCTATACTAACAATTACATAAAATCCCTGTTAAATTGTATATCAATACGTGTGTGTGTATGTGTGTGTGTGTGTGTGTGTGTGTGTGTGTGTGTGTGTGTGTGTGTCTGTATTGGTCCTAGAACTTGAACTCTCAGGATCTGGGTAATGGCCTTGAACTTTTTTTAAAAAATTAATTAAATCTTGTTGACAAGGTGTTGTGCAAAAGGGGTACAGTTAAATAATAAGGCGGTGAGTATATTTCTTGTGATATCTTACACCCTCGCTTTTCTTTCTCTTCCCTAGATCAGGTAGGCATATATACATTACCCCATGTACCAGAATCATATACAGTAGCCATGTGGGGTACGCCAAAGGAAATTCACCTAGAACTTTAAATATAATGTCAACAATAGAGTTTGCTAATCCTTGTCTTATATGATCATATATACATAGCTGTTGAGCTATTGTGATCCACTGAGAGGTCTATTTTTGACTTTTTTATGGTTAGTAGTTGTTTGGTTTTAGATATATACGTAAGGTCGCTGACCCAAACCTGTGGAAATACCATTTGAAAAGAAGTTTGTTGTTTCACAGACCTGGTCTCTATTGCCCCCCCCCACCCCACCCTAACAGTCATATATCAAAGAGACCATGTCCCTTTGTTCTCTGTGTTCTAGGCTTGTCTCACTCAACATTATTTGTTCAAGTTCTGACCATTTCCCTGCGAATACCAATATTTGATCATTTCTAATCGCTATGTAGTATTCCATTGTGTATAGGTACCACATTTTTTTGATCCATTCATCCGTAGAGGGGCATCTGGATTGTTTCCATATTTTGGCTATTGTGAATTGTGCAGCAATAAACATGGATGTGCAGATGTCTTTTTGATATCCTGAGACCTGTTGTTCAGGACAGATGCCTAGGAGTGGTATGGCTAGGTCATAGGGTATGTCTGTGCTGAGCTTTTTGAGGAATCTCCATACTGTTCTCCAAAGTGGTTGTACTAATTTGCACTCCCACCAACAGTGGAGAAGGGTTCCTCTCTCCCTGCATCCCCTCCAGCATTTGTTGTTGCCTGAGTTCAGAGTATAGGCCATTCTAACTGGAGTGAGGTGGGATCTCAGGGTTGTTTTGATTTGCATTTCCTTTACTGCCAGGAATGTTGAACATTTCTCATGTGTTTCTTTGCCATTTTTATCTCTTTTCCTGTGAAGTCTCTCTTTAGCTCGTTTGCCCATTTAATAATTGGTTTACTGGGTTTGGAGGGGGTTAGTTTTTTGAGTTCTCTGTAGATGACGGATATTAGGCCTTTGTCTGTTGCTGTACTGGTGAAGAACCTTTCCCATATGGTTGGCTGTCTTTCTAGTTTGGTGGCTGTGTCTTTAGCTGTGCAGAAACTTTTTATTTTGTAGTAGTCCCATTTGTCGAGACTCTCCCCATCTTGTGCCCCTGGGACTATATTCAGGAAGTTCCTACCTGTGCCTATAAGTTCTAGCATCTCTCCTACTCTGTCCTTCAGTAGTTTCATGGATTCAGGTCTCATGTTGAGGTCCTTAAACCATTTTGAGTTGCTATTGGTGCATGGTGATAGGCACCAGTAGTTGAAGAGGCTCTGTTTTTCCCATTTTATGTCTTTAGCTCCTTTGTCGAATATCAGCTGACTGTAAGAATGTGGCTTTATTTCTGAGTCTTCTATTCTATTCCATTGGTCTTCAGGTCTGTTTTTATACCAATACCAGGCTGTTTTTGTTATGATGGCTCTATAGTAGAGCTTGAAATCTGGTGTTGTGATTCCTCCTGTGCTGCTTCTTTTGCCTAGAATTGCTTTGGCTATTCTAGGTCTTTTACTGCTGGATCTTCTTTTTGCAAGGCTCATGTTCTACCACATGAGCCACAACTCTATTTCCTTCGAAGGCTGGCAAACTGTGATCCTCAGATCTCAGATGCCAGAGTAGGTAGGGTTACTTATGTGAGCCATAACATTCCATTTTAAGGATATACCACACTATCTCATTTGAGTTGTTTGCTGTTTGGGGCAAAAGGAGTTTTTTATTTTTAAGGAGTTTTTATTTTAAGTTTATTTTCTAAAGTGACTATGTCATATTTCCATTAGAAATACTATGAGAGTTTGTTTTTTCCATTTCTTGCTAATTAGAGTCATGTAGTAGTGGTAAGTGGAATCTCAAAGTGGTTTTTATTTATATATCCATGGTGGCCTGTGATTAGCACTTTTATGTGCTTGTTGCCCATTTGTATACCTTAGGAGAAATGACTTTTAATCTTTTGGATTGTTGGATTGTTTCTTTGTTGAGTTATAAAGTTTCTTATATCCTGGATACTACACTTTATCAAATAGGTGATTTATGACAGGGTTGTATTGTTTTTCAGTTGATGTGTTACTTGTTTTTCATTATGTGAAACCCATTTTCACTTGATTCTCACTTTTCTGTTGACTTCTGCTTTGGGAGTCATATCCAAAAATGGTTTTTCTAGCTCTTGGTCATGAAGACTTCTTCCTACATTTATTTTAGAATTTTACAGTTCTAGATTTTACATGAGCTTTGTAATCCATTTTGAGTTAATTTTTGGTTTTGTTTCATCTTTACTTTTACAGGACCATCAAATGTGTTCAAGATTGTGAAGATGATTATGGAAAGAAATTTCCAACCTGTAATTATTTTCAGTTTTAGTAAGAAAGATTGTGAAGCTTATGCTCTTCAAATGACCAAATTAGATTTCAACACAGGTATTGCATATTTTCTTTATAGTTCCCATGCTATGTGTAAATGACTAAAATAAAGTCCTAGTAATATGTCTGTACACAATTATGTGACTATTCAGTTCACCTATATTTAAAATAATAAATACTTAGCCTTAGCACCTTCATAATAACCTCAGGATCTTTGAGTTACTACTTATTTCCTTTCTTTTCTCTTTTTTTCCTCATTGTTTGGGGGTACAGGGCTTGAACTCAGAGTGTAGCACATGGTAGGCAAGCATTCTGCTACGGAGCTGTAACCCCAGTACTCTCCTTTAATTGAAAGAAATGACTTCATCAGTTGCTTGGTGTTAAATCCAGAAAACATCCCTTCTTATATTTAATTAGCATAACTCAGTTACTGTTCTCTATCTGCCCCACTAAGGGTAGCTCTCTTGACAGAGTACCTTACCTTCTCTTCCTTTCCAAAACATTTTTTTTTTGCCAGTCCTGGGGCTTGAACTCAGGGCCTGGGGCACTGTCCCTAAGCTTCTTTTGCTCAAGGCTAGCACTCAACCACTTGAGCCACAGCGCCACTTCCAGCTGTTTATGTGATGCTGAGGAATCGAACCCAGGGCCCTGCATAACTAGGCAAGCACTCTACCATTAAGTCATATTCCCAGCCCCATCTAAAACTTTTGTTTCTTCTCTCCACTTTTTTCTCGTTCTCCTTTCTCTTTCCTTCCCTCTTTTCCTGCTTCCCTACTTCCTTTCTTCCCCTTAACTACCAGTGCTACATATGTTTAAAATTTCAGGGTTGTATATCGATTATCTCAACAAATACTTTCTTTTAGTAGTTGTTTGATGGCTATAATACAAGAAAATAGTACAAGGGCTAAGAGCTTGATCTTTGGAATGGTTACTCCAGCAATTAAAAGCAGAGCTAGTTTATACTAATCCTTATTTTTCTAAGTAGTATAAGGTACCTAGTGGTTTCTGTGACCTGTATTAATGAAATTGTTGCTTGTAAATCACTTAGTGTAATTTACTTTTTGTGGATTAAGTCTGCTAGATGTGTTTTGGAAGGCAATAAATTTTATTAGTTGTGTGGGTGATTTTTAATTTCTTTTTTTTTTTTTAAACATTATCTTTAGTACTGATTGCTTCCTTTTCCTTGATGGTTCTGGAATTTGAACTCATAAGTCCTGTGTTTGCTAGGCAAGCTCTCTACCACTTGAACCATACCCCCTTCCTTTTTGCTGTAGTTTATTTTTCAGATAGCATTTTGCATTTTAGGTGCCTTCTTTGACAACCTTTTCCCCATTCTATATCTGCTTCCTAAGTCGTTGAGATGTATGTAATATAAATGAGTTCCTCATCTCACTTGAAATACTGATTCTTTAGGGTTTATTCTCTGTAGACTGCTACTCTTTGTAATGTTTGAAAATCAATGTCACTGACTTACTTTATTTTTATACCACTGAATTTTCCTTTCTAGATGAAGAAAAGAAAATGGTTGAAGAAGTATTCAGTAATGCAATTGATTGTTTATCTGATGAAGATAAAAAGCTCCCTCAGGTGAGTTTTGAAGATGAGTCAGAATGGATATTAATAGGTAGCTTTTCTTGATTAATATTAGTATATGATACTGTTGGTACAATGCAGCATACATGTTTGAATGTTATTGAAATCCTGTCTCTTATCTTTCCTCTATTTTAAATTGCTGAAGAGTGGCAGAAAAAAATTGCTGCCTTAAGGAACTTTTTTCTATAAGTTGTGATCTGGTCATTTTTGCTTATGTTCTTATATTTCAGAAATCTTGGTCATAATTTTAAATCATTAAGTTTCTCAGTTCATAAGAATACAAAACAATGGAAATTACATTTAGAAAGGAAATTAATGCTTACTTTGTTTTAATCCAGTTGTTTTCCTTTGATGGTTGGAATTGATTGAAAATTCTAACATAAGCCCATACTTAGGTACTAATTTCAGAGATTCGATTTAATTGATATAGCCCTAGTTATTAGAATCTTTTGAAAGCTCTCCCTGTAATTCTGCTGTACACCTAAAGGTAAGAATTGCTGCTATTAGATTGACCTAATACATGAAGAGTTTATTGTACAAAAGGAGAATTTGAATGTCATTTATTTTACAGACTAATAGTTGGGTTTGTAAATTATCCCAAGACTATAGTGCTATATTTACTGATATATATGTTTTCATTTATTATTATTATTATTATTTTTTTTTTTTGGCCAGTCCTGGGCCTTGGACTCAGGGCCTGAGCACTGTCCCTGGCCTCTTCTTGCTCAAGGCTAGCATTCTGCCACTTGATCCACAGCGCCCCCCTCTGGCCGTTTTCTATATATGTGGTGCTGGGGAGTCGAACTGAGAGCTTCATGTGTAGGAGGCAAGCCACTAGGCCATACTCCCAGCCCTTCATTTATTATTTTTGAATAAGTTTTCTCTTCAGCTGAATTACTGATACTCAAAGTCTGAGCCATATTTTTTTTATACCTACCACCCTAGCATATTTGTGATAATTGTTTAGTGGCATTTGGTAGAATATGACTAAAAAGATCGCTTCAGTCATTCGTGTTTTTTTTTTTTTTTTTTTTTTTTTTTTTACAAAAAATACATACCTATGATAAATGTCTTTTTTTTTCTTTTTTGCTAGTTCTGGAGCTTGCACTCAGAGCTGAGCACTGTCCCTGGCTTCTTTTTTTGCTCAAGGCCAGCACTCTCCCACTTGAGCCACAGCACCACTTTTGGCCATTTTTTATATGTGGTGCTGGGGAATCGAATCCAGGGCTTCATGTATACGAGGCAAGCTCTCTTGCCACTAGGCCATATTCCCAACCCGTTAAATGTCTTATAGTTGTTTCTTTTCCTCTATTTTGAGTTGCCAGTATCTTTTCCTTCTTTACAGAGATGTCATGTTTTCCAGGCTGGCCCTATCCACCTGGACTCCTTCTTTTATCTTTCTGTCCCAGCTTCCTGAGTGGCTGGGACAGTGGGCCCAAACCACAAGGCTGAACTTTTTATATTAGTTTGTAGACACACAAACTGTTCTCTTCCTGAGGAGATTTAAGTGATCTGAAAAACTTAGAAGCAGTAAAGTACTTGTAAGTAGTCAGAATTTTATAATAATTTGAGAATATAGTTATTTTTAAAAGACTTTCTTGATAGTTACTTTTAAGCACAACTTTAATTGTCTCAATTTGAGATTTTTAAATTCACTTTTTCTCATATAATTATGTATATTACTCTAAAATTACAGGTTGAGCATGTACTTCCTCTTTTGAAGCGGGGGATTGGTATTCACCATGGTGGTTTGCTTCCTATTTTGAAAGAAACCATAGAAATTCTCTTTTCTGAAGGATTGATAAAGGTATGATTGTATTTTATTTATTTAATTTTTATGCCAATAGTGAGTCTTGAACTTTGGACTTGTGGTTCCTGCTCAGCTTTTTCACTCGGCTCTACCACTTGAGCCATCCCTCCATTTATGACTTTTTGCTGGTTAATTGTGGATAAGTACCTTAGATATGTCTGCCCAAGCTGGTTTGAACTATGATTCTTGGATCTCAGCTTCTTGAGTAGCTAGATTATAGGTATGAGTCACCTGTACCTAGATGATTTTATTTTTTATTATACCCCAAATTGTGTCACATGAGCCATTTGAAAATTGTAGTGAATGTTGACTATAGGCAGTTTGGTTTATTTTGTTTTGATTTTTGTAGTTTGAGGGATTGAGTCAAAGGCTTTATCTGTTAGTTTGCAAGGGCTTTACCATTAAGGTAACATAATTTCTAGTAGGCATTTTTGTGGGATTATTTATTGCTTGTTTGCTTTTCTTAAAACTTAAATTTCAGTGAGTTTGTTTAATTTGAATCTTATATGTAATAGTTTCATAAATTTAAGAGAGTAGATAAAAATTATTCATTGTTCTCCCTCCTCCTTTTTTTTTTTTTAATTTTGCCAGTCCTAGGGCCTGAACCCAGGGCGTGGGTGCTGTCCCTGCACCTCTTTGTGCTCAAGGTGCTCTTTGTGCTCTACCACTTGAGCCACAGAGCCACTTCCAGCTTTTTCTGGATAGAATTTATCTCATTGGGCTTTAAACCATAATCATCAGATCTTAGCCTCCTGAGTAGGTAGGATTACAGATGTGAGCCACCAGTGTCTGGCTGATTGTCTTTTTTTTGTTGTTGCTGTTGTTTTTGCCAGTCCTGGGCCTTGGACTCAGGGCCTGAGCACTGTCCCTGGCTTCTTTTTGCTCAAGGCTAGCACTCTACCACTTGAGCCACAGCGCCACTTCTGGCTATTTTCTATATATGTGCTCCTGGGAAATTGAACCCAGGGCTTCATGTATACGAGGCAAGCACTTTTGTCGCTAGGCCATATTCCCAGCCCTGATAGTCTTTTTTACAGTAAAGAGATACAGCATTACTGGATGTAGTAAAATTGAAACATGGAATTGATTCAGTAGACTTAAATACAGATTTAAAGATTTGTTTAGAGAAGAATTGAATTTGTGAGATATTCTGACAATTCAAAGAGTCTAAACAATGACATTGATTTATAACTGCAATGGTATGTTAAAAATGAGAAAAAACTTCAAAGCATAATCATAAATCTGTGTATATGTCTAACAATTTTTTATGTTTAAAAATTATTAAAATTAAAAATACCTTATAAACAGTTAAGTAGCTTTTAAGTAGAATATTTAGAAGAAATTTATTACTTTGAAGAGCATATTCAGTGTACTTTAATAAAGAATTCTGGATACTGGTAAGTTTCTGTTAGTAATAGAGACGCTAACTCCTCATCATTTTTTTTTTTTCTTTTCGTAACTGCAATTTTAATGGTTGTGTAAAGGATCAGTACACAGACATTTCCATTTGTACACAATTCTTAGCACACATACCAAAAGTTGAAAGCCAAAAGTTGAAACTTTTTTGTTGTTGTTGTTGGCCAGTCCTGGGCTTTGAACTCAGGGCCTGAGCACCATCCCTGGCTTCTTCCCACTCAAGACTAGCACTCTGCCACCTGAGCCACAGCACCTCTTCTGGCCGTTTTCCATATATGTGGTGCTGGGGAATCGAACTGAGAGCTTCATGTGTAGGAGGCAAGCACTCTTGCCACTAGGCCATATTCCCAGCCCCCATGAACTGTTTTGAAAAGTATTCCAGTGACATTCCAGCTTTAAACCTGGAAGAGAATTTTCCTCAAGAGGAAACCAAGTACCCATATTTCAAGTGTTGGTCCTGTTAGGTAACTTCCACCGTACAACGTCACAGTGTGTGCACGACACATGTTTTCCATCGTTCACAGCACAGTAAGAATTAGGAAAACGGGGCTACCACGAGCGGAGGTGTGACAGAGTACACAGTTGACAGGAAGGATCAAGGAGTGGTTTTCTTCAGGAAAACAGTTCTACCAGAAAACAACACGGGGCTAGAATTTCAAATATTCAAGACATGAAATGCACAACTGCGACTCCAAAATTGCCATTTACTAATGCTTTGTATTGCAGGATAGAAAACTAACCCCCCACCTATGAAATGTTATGTTAAGCCGGCACCTAAGACAGCCGAGGCCCCATAATTCAATAGCTCACTGTTTTCTGGTTGTACCAAAAAAACAACCAGCAAATGATTTCACTTCTTAAAAAAATCATTTACGCTTAAAAAAAAATAGGATGAGGTCGGATTCCCTCCTTTTAAAAAATGTTTCTAGAGCTACTAAAAAACTTGAATTTACAAAATAGTTGATAAAAATATTCCTCTGGATTGTACAAGACAGGAGACAGGGACCAGCAGTAAGACTTGGTGTATAGTTAGTCAGACTTGGCTTCCTTCTCTTCGGCTTCGTCAGAGACTGCACTCTCCTCATTCTTGGTCTTCCCATTTTCTGCAGGCAAATCTTATTTGGTGTCCTGGTTGGTCTCCTTGGCCTGTTTGCCCTTGGCTACTCTTTTTCCTTTTGTTTGCACTTTCTTGTCCAAAGCATTATCCTTTCCCGCGGGCTTTTTGGGCTTGGGTTCCAGAGTGGGCTTCGCTTACAAGCGGGCCTACCTCCTCTAGGGCTCGTCCTTCGCTGCCGCCTCTGCCGGGCTGACCTTCCTCTTGGGCATCATGGCGTTGCGGGGGTTGCCTGTGTGCGTTCGCTGAGGGCCCGGAGCACGCGACAAGGCTTCCCCCAGACGGCCGCCGCCGCCTGAGCTGCTGGAGGACCCGCAGCGGGGGCAGTAGTTTTTGTCTATAAAATTAGAATAGCTGTATATAAAAGATTAAAAGAAGATCCTTCACTTTCCAGAAATTTTCATCAGGACACACTACTATAATTCATGGGGTTTTTTTTTGGGGGGGGGGGCAGTCCTGGGGCTTGGACTCAGGGCCTGAGCACTGTCTGTCCCTGCCTTCTTTTTTGCTCAAGTCTAGCACTCTGCCACTTGAGCCACAGCGCCACATCTGGCCATTTTCTGTATATGTGGTGCTGGGGAATTGAACCCAGGGCCTCATGTACAGGAGACAAGCACTCTTGCCACTAGGCCATATCCCCAGCCCCCATGGGTTTTTATTCAGGTCCTTGAGCTCAAGGCTGGTGTTCTTCCACCTAAGCCACAGCTCCACTTCTGGATTTTTTTTTTTTTTTGCCAGTCCTGGGCCTTGAACTCAGGGCCTGAGCACTGTCCCTGGCTTCCTTTTGCTCAAGGCTAGCACTCTGCCACTTGAGCCACAGCACCTCTATATATGTAGCGCTGAGGAATTGAACCTAGGGTTTCATGTATACCAGGCAAGCACTCTTGCCACTAGGCCTCATTCCCAGCCCCCACTTCTAGATTTTTGCTGGTCAGTGGAGATAAGAGCCTCACTGACTTTGCTGTCCAGGCTGACTTCAAACTGGGATTCTTAGAGCTCAGGCTCTTGAGTAGCTAGGCTTGAGCCTAGCTTGAGCCATGCTACCTTTTTAGAAAGAAAAAGTTATTATTGAATTTTGTCATTCATGTATCATTCTTATGATTAGTGTGTCTGGCCTGAGGACAGTATAAGGATGCCAAAATCATTTTTTGAATGACAGGATAGCTTTTTGTATGCTTCTTGTAGCATGCCTTTGGCCATCTTCCTATATTGATAATTTTGTGTGGCCCATAAATGTTGTAAATATCCAAATGACCCTTGGTTTAAAAAAAACAACAACCAGGGGCTGGGAATAAGGCTTAGTGGCAAGAGTGCTTGCCTTGTATACATGAAGCCCCATGTTTGATTTCTTAGCATCACATATATAGAAAAAGCCAGAAGTGGCGCTGTGGCTCAAGTTGGCAGAGCACTAGCCTTGAGCAAAAAGAAGCCAGGGACAGTGCTCAGGCCCTGAGTTCAAGCCCCAGGACTGGCAAAAAACAAACAAAAAACAAAAAAACAGCCAAAGGTTCCCCATTTACAAAAGAATAAATACCATTCTTTTGATTTGATGAAGTATTATCTTCTTTGCTACTGATGAATATTGAGTACTTTAGTGACTTATAAATACATTTTTGTTGCCTAAACCAACTGTTTTTGCTGATAAAATCTCAATTGAATTTAGAGAGTCTCTGACTCATCTCCTTTCAGAAATCTTAATGCAAAGTGTACCAAGAACTGCTTAATTATCAGTAGAGTTGTCATGAAAGATGTGGTTAGAAAAATATTGTACAGCTAAATGCTTTAGGCCAATTAAGCCAATTGTATTCTTTCCAGTCACCACCACCAAAATGAAAGAAAAGACTATTTTCCCTGAATTATATAATATGTAAAAAATTGATATACAAAGTAGTGGAATATACCTGGAAATACCACCTGGGAATGTGGCTTAGTGGTAGAGTGCTTGCCTGGCATGCACAAAGCCCCGGGTTCTCTTCCTCAGTACCACATACACAGAAAAAGCTGGAAGTGGCACTGTGGCTCAAGAGGTAGAGTGCTAGCTAGCCTTGATCAAAAAGAAGCCAGGAACAGTGCTCAGGCCCTGAGTTCAAGCCTCAGGACTGGCAAAAAAATGGAAATACCATCTTTCTTGGCTTATCTTAGCAAGTCTCATTAATAACTAAGACATTAATTAATAGTATACTTATTTGCACTTAGAAATAATGACTGGATTTTCAAGCTTAAAATATGTATTTGTATATATTTATAGTTGTTTATTATATAATATTATATAATTACATAGCATAATTATATAATTGCTTATTTATTTAGGCCTTATTTGCCACCGAGACATTTGCTATGGGAATTAATATGCCAGCCAGAACTGTGTTGTTTACAAATGCTCGTAAATTTGATGGGAAGGATTTCCGATGGGTGAGTAGAGTTATTTATATGTTGAAGTGGTTTTGTTTTTTTTTTACTGTTTTCGAATATGACTTTGGCTTATGTAATCATTGAAATTTTATTTTATAGATACTTAAGAACTTGTCCCTAAGTTGATACAGATGGAGAGGCCTTAATGAAAATTTCTGAAACTTCAAAATCCAAAATTTAAGCATAAATGTGGTTCCCTAAATTTTTCTCTTTTAAATTTTAAGCAGCTTAGGTTTTGGATATTCAGAGTAGGGATGGCACAACTGATAAAGTCTATGCAAATATTCTGAAGCCAAATTCTGAATACTTCTAGACTTAGGCATTTCTGATGATAATCGATCTGCACAAAAAGTTACCAAGGATAAACCTTGGATTTTTTAAAAATTGTTGTTATGAATGTGATATAGAGAGGGGTTACAGTTATATAAGTCAGGCACAGAATCCATTTCTTTTTGGAAAATGTCACCCCTTTCCCTGTGCTCTCCCAGAAACCGTGGATTTCTATCCTAGCCCCTTTCTCAAATAAAATTCCTCTACCTAAAGAAGTTTGGTGACAGGCAGTAAGTATACAAATGACTTCTGAATGTTTAAAACATATTTATATTGGAATTTTCATTTAACGTTTATGTTGTTCACAATATGTCTACTGAAACAGCCATGTTTGCAGCTCATTATTTTATTTAGTAAAATAGAAGTTATAACAGTTAATCCCATCCAATGGAATTATTCTTTTCAAACTTGAAAGAAAGGAGCAAAGTTGGGAGTATGAGTAAAGCATTAAGCTGGGATATTTAATACAGAGGGCAAGTTCTTTATTATCCAGCAGTTTATCATATTTAAAATACAGATTTAAAGGTCTTGTTAGAACTGGAGTGTTTTACTAAAAGTAATCCCAGTTTTAAAGAACTTAGTACGAGTGAAGTTGATGGATATGGAAGATGTCTGTAGGTTACATCTAGATATTATAGATGCTCTGAGAAGTACTTACAGAGAGACTCAACATAAGAAAGGGAATCAGGTGTATATAATGGGTCATAAAATTCATAGAGAAAACGTCCTTAAAATAAGACACAACAGCAGCTAAGTGTTCTCCAGGCAGATAGTAGAACATTGGTAGGGGTAAAAGGTGATGGGCAAAAGATTTCTAGTTTGAGTGTCCATTGTGAGCCATAGACTCACATATCTTCAGTTGGGTTAAATCTTTGAAATTAGTGACTATTATCTGCTTAGAGGCATTTCTAGCAGTGATAAATCACCAAAACTATGAAAAGTCCTCATGGTAAAACTATAAAGTCATGATAAAAATTTTGATTTATTTCAAATTATGTGGATACTGTACAAAAGAGAAGTAATTAACTTCTGAGTCTGTTGTAACTTATTCACTGGCATCCTATGCCCTTTTGTGGTTGGCACATGATTTGTGGGGTAAAGGTAAGTGGATAGCTAATTTAACAAATGTTTTTCTCAGGATTCAAGATCACAATTAGAGTTTGAAAAATCATGATGTCCTACAATGTAATGATGCCCTAGATCCTATTCCGATTTTTACTGGTCCGCATATATTAAGTTGGCTATTTGGTTGTGGTGTTTTTTTCCTGCACTCTTCCTGATTTTTAGGTTATTGGGACTGTTTTTTGATGCTATTAGTAATGTACATCTTATGGCATGGTATTTCTTAGCTCTTTTCAAGGCACTTAAAAAATGGTTTTAAAATAGGCTTTTCTACCAGAAGAAAAGTCCATTTGTACTTAGAAAAATAATGTTCCCAAATGTTCAGGTGTCATTGCTGCCCTAAAAGCCTATCTATAGGAAGGTTACTAACCTTTCTCTACTACATTGTTCTTAGAGACAGAGGAGCTCTACTAATGCCCAGGAATATATACCAAGAATTGTGCTTTTGTTTTGAGGGGTTTATTTTATATGAATTTGATTTTGCAGATTCAGAAAGTTAGTATAATAAGTCAGAAGTGATACCTGCTTGAGTTTGGTGTATTGTTTGCTTTATTAGACTGCTATTTTTTTTCAGAATACCTAGATATTTCTTTTTCTTTTTTTTTTTTTTTTTTTTGGCCAGTCCTGGGCCTTGGACTCAGGGCCTGAGCACTGTCCCTGGCTTCTTTTTGCTCAAGGCTAGCACTCTGCCACTTGAGCCATAGAGCCACTTCTGGCCATTTTCTGTATATGTGGTGCTGGGGAATCGAACCCAGGGCCTCATGTATATGAGGCAGGCACTCTTGCCACTAGGCCATATCCCCAGCCCTAGATATTTCTTATACTAGTGACTTAGACATATTTCCTGGTAGCTGAGTATATTTGAAACAAAAAAATTAATTGTAAATAAATAGTAAAGTGTAAATGAAAGTAATTGGCTCGGAAGTGTTGCTTGTGGCTTAAGTGGTAGAACATTAGCCTTGAGCTGAAGAGCTTAAGGACAGCGCCCAGGCCCAGAGTTCAAGCCCCATGAGTAATCCAAAAATAAAAGTAATTGGCACATGTTAAAGTTACTTCATTTGGAGCTTTTTAAAAAAAATTTGTGTCATTCTCAACTGTTATGCACTTTTGTGTTTTTGTTGTTTGTGACCATTTGTTTTCCGGAAAAAGTAACTTTTAGTTGAGAGTTTCACAGTAAAAGAAAATTTACGTATATGTGTTTTTCCAGATTTTTTCCTACACTTGATATATTCATCCTGTCCCTTTAGATTTCCTCTGGTGAATACATTCAGATGTCTGGCCGTGCTGGAAGGAGGGGAATGGATGATAGAGGAATTGTAATTCTCATGGTAGATGAAAAGATGAGCCCAACAATTGGAAAACAGCTACTTAAGGTATTTGAGTTAATATTATGTGCTTTCATCAATAGTTACAGAAATTCTGGCAGCTTTATAATTAGATCATGTCAGATACCTGCCCAAAGAGCTGAGTTATAGTGTTTAACTCTTTGGCTTAGGGGTGTAGAAGAAGGTGACTGTTTCAAACATTGATGAATCTTGAGTTAGGTGATAGTGGCTATGGCAGCCTATAAATCTAGCTGATGATGAGAGGGTAGGTATAATTTGAGGCCAGCTTGGATAAGAAGTTTGTGAAATGCCTACTCAGCCCATTGCTGGGTGCAGTTGCTTGGACCTGTTATCCTCAAATCTGTGTGAGGCTGAGAGTGGGAGGATGGAGATTCTGGCCCAGCTCAGGGAGAAGAATTAGATTTTGCAAGGAAGGGATTTGGATGCATTGTTAACCTCAGCAAATCTTGAGAGTCTATAGTATGTGAATCAAGGTCCAAACTCCCATCCAGGCAGAAAATGAGCTCTATCTCAGGCTGGTGGTAACTGGTCTAGCTTTCGAGAACTTGCTTAGCAAGCCCAAGGCTCTGAGTTCAAATAGTACTATCCAGAATAGAAGCACTGAGATCTTGTATTCTATTTCACCAAACAAGCAAGGAGCAACCTAAAAAAGAAGAGACGTGAAGTCTCCAGAAGGAACCAGAAATACTTTGCCCTCCAAATATAAGATATTTCTGTATTTTCTCTGTTGCGTAAGTTCCTCCCTGCAACTGTATTTTACGTTATTTTTTACTGTCTCATCATTAGCCTAGCCCTTCAGCCACTTTTTTTTTTTTTTTTGCCAGTCCTGGGGCTTGGACTCAGGGCCTGAGCACTGTCTCTGGCTTCTTTCTGCTCAAGGCTAGCACTCTGCCACTTGAGCCATAGTGCCCCTTCTGGCCTTTTCTGTATAAGTGGTGCTGAGGAATCGAACTGAGAGCTTCATGTGTAGGAGGTAAGCTCTCTTGCCACTAGGCCATATTCCCAGCCCTAACAGCCACATGTAAGAGGATGAAAAGTAATTATCAAAATATAAGGAAAGAATGGTCTATAAATTGAGAGAGAACATATTTATTAGCAGTTTTAAGCATTTTCATCATTTCTTTATTCTGAAAGATTAAAGGTTACACTGTAATAATAAAGGTAAATCTTATTTACTTACAGGTTTATTTTGTCTCCTAGTTGTTCACTGCAGTAAATAAAGCAAGTTCTGCTTATCATTATTGTTTAAGAGCCAGTCAGATGGAACAACAACTGCTTGAACATTATCTAGTCAGTTCCAGAGGGGGATAATAGTTTTTTATACCTTCAGATAAATACTTGATCAGGAAGTAATATGTCACTTTCCTCTGTAACTTGTTAGTTTCACTCACTGAAGGACCAGAAAGGGTAATCCTTTTGAAAAGGCAGAAGACTTAAGTGTATTTGTCAGGGTTTTCTTTGTTTCATTTTGTTTTTGGTCCATTGTGGGGCTTGAACTCTGGGATGGGCGCTGTCCCTGAGCTAGTGCTCTACCACTTGAGCCAGTACCACTTCCAGTTTTCTGGTGGTTAGTTCGAGATGAGTCTCATATACTTTCCTGCTTGGGCTGGCTTTAAACCTCAATCCTCAGATCTCAGCCTCCAGAGTAGCTAGCATTATCGATGTGATTGGCAAATTATGCTAGTAAGTTTGCTTCTCTTCTCTTCTCTTTTTCTTTTTTTTTTGGTGGGTGGGAGTGTTGTTGGCCACAGGTTCTTGTTATATAGCTAGCTCAGCCTCACCTGGAACTGGTCATCCTCCTTCCTCAGCTCTGGTATGCTGGGACTACAGGAGTGCAACACTATACACAAGTTAGTATTTCTTAACATAGGTTAAACTATTAAGTACTAAAGCCAGTTAAAGGTAAGATAGATTGTGTAAATCTATTTGAATCCCGTATAAAATTGACATTCTTTTTCTCTCATAGGGCTCAGCTGATCCACTGAATAGTGCTTTCCATTTGACCTACAATATGGTTTTGAACTTATTGCGTGTAGAAGAAATTAATCCCGAGTACATGCTGGAAAAATCTTTCTACCAGTTTCAGCATTATAGAGCCATTCCAGGTGTAGTAGAGAGTAAGTATGAAATTACCATGGTAGAGCCTTGTTTAACCAAACGACAGAATAACTGCATTATTGATTGTTGTCGCCTTGTTTTTTTTCATAGTAAGACAAATTGTAGTCCTTACATAAAGGACTATCTGTCTACATCTGGTATTTATAAACTGGAAAATGTCAAACAGTGGTAAATTTTTAGAAAAGAAACTACTGGCAAGGTACTTTTAAGAATCTGGTGTATTAAAAGTTGACCTGTCTGGAGCATGTGCATATTGGTCTTGATTTTTCACCTTTTCTCATTATGCAAATGCCATAACATAAGCTTATTAATGATTAAGAAATACAGTGCTTGAACATGAGTTTAAAATTGAATGTTTTTAGAATTTCCAGCTCCTAACACTTCATTTCTAAAGTCCAAAAACCTTATCATACATGGTAGTGTAACAATTCATGTGGAACGGATTAAACACTAAAATAGAGACCAAGACTAAAAATGTTGTTTTAGATAAATCTTAAAAAATAATGTAACCATTATAAAAAAAATAAAGGATGAGGAGAAAAATCTTACAGAGACAGCTGTACAACCAAGTTAATACTTACTTTGTAGTTCTACCATCTTTCTCATACATATGCTTTTTTCAAAGGTAAAATCAGATTTGTTGTTTTATAATAGTAATTGTGGTATTTATATTTGATATTCTATGCTTATACTTCTGTTAAATGCTTTATATCACTAGCTTGTTGATTACATTTTTAATTCCAAGTAGCCTTATTTTTTTTAAGGTAAATTATAGATTGTTTCCTATCACTCTGTATAGGCCAATTCCACTAATTTTTAATAGAGCCAAGATAAAATTGATCCTCTTGTATGTTAGAATAGTAGAAAAAAGGCTCAGAAGATCTACACAAGCTAAATTGGCCCCCTTTACTCTCCCCCCCTTCCAATCCTTAACTGAATGACAGAGTATAACTCTTCTTTCCTGAGTACCTCTGGTATGAGAAGATTCTGCAACATAGAAGGAGCTTTGATATTATTTTACAGATTTAGAAAGAGGGAAGTCAGTTTCTTAAGGATGCACATTTGATAGATTGATGGTGGAATTAGCATTTTGGATTCTTGCCAACTAACCAGGGCTGTTTTTAGTAAGTATAAGTAATCTTCTTTTAATATGGTAACAAGAATAGATAATGTAATTGAGGGAAATAATAAGAATAACACAAAATGATCAAATAAACTTGGGCTTGCTGGCTTTTAGTAATATATTTACTAAAATTTCTGGGAGCAAAGTTGATTTATGACAAGTATTTAATTTTATCTTTTTAATACAAGTATGTAATGTCATTTGTGCTTGGTGTGTAAACTCTGGTTTTAGTAAAGAGACAGTAGAGTCTAGTTTCAGAAAATTACATTTATAAAGGATCTGGCTATTTTTCCTCTCATTGCAAATTATATAATAAACAAAAACAAGAGCCAGGAGCTAGTGGCTCATGCCTGTAACCCTAGCTACTCAGGAGCTGAGATCTGAGGATCTCAGTTCAAAGCCAGCTGGGGAGAGAAAGTCCATCAGACTTTATCGCCAATAAACTACTAAGAAAAAGCCAGAAGCGGTATAGTGCTAGCCTTGAGCACAAAGAGGCTGAGGGATAGTGCCCAAGCCCAGAGTTCAAGCCCCAGGACTGGCAAACAAAGAAAACAAAAACAAGATAAGAGAGGAGTCCAAAGGTTTAACTTCTGCAAATAACTAGTGAGCGGTTTAACAAAGTAAATAACCAGAAACAAAAACATGTTTGGTTGGGGAAAATGAGGGGGAGTACACAAATGGCGGGGGCGGGGGGGGGGGGACAAATGCAGTCATTTTTTATTCAAATGTACATTATGTAAAAATTGAACAATGTAACTTGAGGTTAGGGATGGCAGGGGGGAAATGGGAAAGAACTATGGCAGGATGACCCTGATTAAGACCTTTGGAATTGTAACTTCTTTGTAGAATTACTGAACAATAAAAAATTTAAAAACAAATAAGTACAGATAAGGAAATAGATTAAAAATTTTAGTCATTTAATAAATATCGATTCCCCCACACCCCAGCAAAAGCCCACAAGATCAAGAGATTTATGTGCCTTAGATTTGGGTTTTAATAACAGGTATTGGAATTACATAGAACTAAAAAGTGAAATTCACTAATTTTTACTACATATAGAAATTTTTGGTGTACTGGAGTAAATAAAGGAGAAACCAATAGAGAGGGCTAATAGGATTAAAATATATATGCATGTCTTAAATACGATGGTGCAAACCCTTGGTAAATTAATACAAACTTAAAAAATGAATAGCAGGAAAGTAGTTCAGGCTCACATAGCAGTAGAGAGGAAGAATGGGAATGACAATGAATATGGTTCACATAGTTTATTTGTTACATATGAAATTGGAGTAATGAGACTCATTGAAATGTTACATTTTCTGTGGATATGTATTTTACTGTAATAAAAATAGTTTGTTAACAGTTGCTTGAAGTCTATGGAATGAGAGAGAAAGCAAAGTCAATACTTTGAACAGCAAGATTAGGATAGGGGTAGAAATAGACAATCCAGTAACTATGAGGAGAGGAAAGGAGGAGGGGATGAATCAGAGAAGGCACAACTTAATGATAAGAAAAGAAACTAGACACTACACCTTACAGTCATCTCCTCAAAACTTCCAATGGAATCATGCAAAATGACTTTGTTTTCTGCAGTTGTAGTAGAAATAGTAGGTGCCTTGGGTATAATTTATGTACAGTACAGAATGTTTTTGATATTCATGTGTTTTCAATTTTCAGAGGTAAAGAACTCAGAAGAGCAGTATAATAAAATAGTGATTCCCAATGAAGAAAGTGTAGTTATCTATTACAAGATTAGACAGCAGCTTGCCAAGCTAGGTAAAGAGATTGAAGACTATATTCATAAACCTAAATACTGCTTACCATTTCTACAACCTGGTCGTTTGGTAAAGGTACGTATGTCATTCTTATTTTATAGACAATTTGAACATTTCAATATTTTTATTTAACAGTTGGTCTTCTATTACCTGTTTCATTGGCCTGTCATTAGATATAAAAGACTTAAAATAGTAGAACCGATGCATTGTCATTTCTAGCATTTATTTGCCATTTTGAGAGATTTCTGTTGCTGCTGTCTGATGGTGATTTTTTTTCTGTAGGATTACTAACCTAGTCCTTAAATCTAGCACTGACAGAGATTGGAAGCATGGCTCAGAGCGCCAGCTAGTGAGCTAAACTGCCAAATGCAGAGTTCAAGTCCCTGTCTGGGAATGGGATGGTGGAATCTAACAGTGACATTTGTTTAAAAATTAAGAAAATTAGAATCACTGGCCTATAACATGCATGTGAGGCTGTGATTTTTCTGGATATGAACATTTTTGTTTCTCTTTCATTTTCAGGTAAAGAATGAAGGAGACGATTTTGGCTGGGGAGTAGTAGTAAATTTCTCGAAAAAGTCAAATGTTAAGGTAAACTTATTCTTAAAGTAGCATTGCATATATATTTTCAGTAGGTAAACTTACTCTTAAAGTAGAATTGCATTTGTATTTTCAGTTAAGTTGTTTTGTTTTGTTTTTTTTTTTTGCCAGTCCTGGGCTTGAACTCAGGGCCCTGAGCTTCTTTTGCTCAAAGCTAGCACTCTATCACTTGAGCCACAGCGCAACTTGCAGCCTTTTCTGTGTATGTGCTACTGAGGAATTGAACCCAGGGCTTTCATGTATGGAAGGCAAGCACTCTACCACTAAGCCACATTCCCAGCCCTTAAGTGTTTTTTGCCTTTTTTTTAAGATTCATAAAATTATTTTAAGTAGTAATAGTATTTATTGCCTTAAAAGTAGTAACAAGTTCTACCATAGGAATTCATTTCTATGAATGATTATAAATTTTGTGTTTGAAGCAATGTGATTATTTCCCAGCAATGAAAATTTTTGTTTCATGATAATTGAGATTTTTTTCTTCCATTTCTTCAGGGTTTTGTTTTAATTTGATTATCTTGTTCTTGATTATTACCAAAGGAATTTACTTTTGATACTTAACAGATTAGAATTCTGCTTTAAATACAGGTTAGAAACTTGAAAAGAGATGGGAGAGCTGGTCAGTTTTCATATTCTGTCCAAATGGAAGTAGTAAAAAAGTTTATTTGGGTCATCATTTATATACATATTTTGACATTACTATCCATATAAGTCAAGCAGTATTTGTCAATTTATCAGAAGAGTGACTATTTTGAAATAAGTCAGCCATTGACCTAGTTTGTCTAGCTGCAGAAAGCACTACGTGACAGGCTTAATAAAGTGACTACAAGCAAGACAGCTACACTCCACAAGCCTTTTTAATCTGAAAATCATAGTCTTAAGTCATTTTAATCATTAAAACCCACTTTGTAGTAGATGTGATATGTGTTCTTTTAAAGTAGACTAGTTCATGGTTTTATTGTCTTTAACTTCTTTGTACATGTGTGTTGAGGCAATTAGGAATTAAGTTTTGGAACTTGAAGTTAGTCAGTGAGAATGCAGTTAGGAATCCAATGTGTGTGTGTATCCTACAAAATTCAGAAGCATGAGGGAACGGTGGGAAGGGAGTGGACAGGTGAGAATGTTGAAAGCGGTGACATTATCAAAATATATAGTATTCATGGACTGCTTTGTTAAATGACAACTCCTTTGTACAACTACTTAAAGATAATAATAATTAAAAATTTCTTATGAAAGAAATATGCAAACTGAGATGTTTAAGCCATTTGTTGTAGGGAAACAAGACCTTAGGTTTGTGATAGGTATTTTATTTCATGATATATTCCTAGTTTATTAAGTATGTTTTATCGTGAAAGTTTCTCTATTTCTACATGTGTATTGAGATGGTCAATTTGATGGTAATTTTTTTTTACTCTAGTATTCTCATATTGTATTTTACATTACTTTGATTTTCATATGTTAAACCAACCTACATTCTCACATTGTATTTTTTTTTATATATTGCTAGATTCATTTCTGGCATATTATTCCACACCCATATTTACAGGAAATACAAGTCTATAGGTTTTTCTTGTGATGTCTATCTGGGTTTGGTATCTGAGTAATCCTGGCCTCATAGAATATGAGTTGAGCTTAAACCTTGTGGGATTAGATACAAAATGCATCCTACTCAGAGGACTTTTTATTGTCTTTCTGTAACTATGACTATCATGAGTCTCCTTAGCAAGAGCTGGCAGTTGGTCATAACTCTTTATCTCATTGTTTATATAATTCATTCCATTTCATAAAATTCATTTTACATGCTCTTTGTGTATCTAGTTGTTTATAACATTAAATTAACTTAATAATGACCAGATATGTGTATACTTATATATATAATATATACACACATGTATATAAAGATATATGTGTATATACATATGCTTTGTATACATAAAATTAGAAAAGATCATCAGTAACAGAAAATGAATATCTCCAAATCATACAAATTAAGCACACAAAGCAGATTAGATTAACTATCTACATGTATTAGATTATATTAGGTATATTTATATGAATTTACACATATATGTATATGTGTTTATATACGTGTATAAGTAATCTCTGAAGATAAAAATAATCCAAGTCAGGGGCTGGGGATGTGGCCTAGTGGCAAGGGTGCTTGCCTCGTATACATGAGGCCCTGGGTTCGATTCCCCAGCACCACATATACAGAAAATGGCCAGAAGTGGCGCTGTGGCTCAAGTGGCAGAGTGCTAGCCTTGAGCAAAAAGAAGCCCGGGACAGTGCTCAGGCCCTGAGTCCAAGGCCCAGGACTGGCAAAAAAGAAAAAAAAATAATCCAAGTCAAAAAATACCATCTTTAACAAAAAGATTAGTTTGAAATGTACTCTTCTGAAACAAATTACCATAGTATGCTTCTGTATTCCTAAGATCTTTAGAAACATGGTTTTATTAGAATGTACAAGACTAAATGATGTAATAAAATGACATGAAGCCCTGTTATAAAGGTACCAGTATAGTCAGCAATTAAATAATCAATTGTGGGTTTTTTGGTTTTCCCTTGGGGCTTGAATTCAGGGACTGGGTGCTATCCCTGAGCTTTTCTGCTCAAGACCAGTACTCTACTACTTTGAGCCACACCTCTACTTCCAGTTTCCTGGTGATTAATTGGAGATACAAATCTCATGGACTTTCTTGTTAGGACTGGCTTTAAGCCTCAGTCTTCAGACCTCTACCTCCTGAGTAAGCTACTATTATAGGCATGAGCCACCAGCAGCCAATGTCAATCTGTTTTGTGTGTTTAATTAAGGATGACTTGGAGATAGTCATTTGTGTTACTGATGATTTTTTTCTCAGTTTTCTGATTCTGGCAGAACACAAACTAATCATTAGGAACTTGAAGGTGATATTTCTATCAGCTAGTCCTACTATTAAATGAGGATTCATAAATACTGAGTTGTTGCTGTGTTTTCTAATCCAGTGGAAAACAATGAAAGATGCAGAGCAACAACCTTCATTTTCTAAAAGAAATGTACTGCATTTTACATGCTAGTCATCATGCAAAATGTCAGAAAATAGGTCCTGTATACCTTGTATACCTGTTTTAAGGAGTTAATAGCCTTCTTTTATCCTGTTTTCCTAGCCTAATTCTGGTGAACTGGATCCTTTATATGTAGTAGAAGTACTTCTGCGCTGTAGCAAGGAGAGTTTGAAGAATTCAGCTACTGAGGCTGCAAAACCAGCTAAACCTGATGAGAAGGGAGAGATGCAGGTTTGTATTTTTCATCTGTAGATTTCAGATTATGTATTATTTATCATCATAAAAGTTTCATTATGATTGTAATGAACATTCTGTCATAATTTGTAAATGAGAAGTTTAAGATGTTTTGATATTCTGTTAAAATCATTTGAAATACTAGTAGAGTGATAAGATCTTAGGGGTGTGTGTGTGCATACGTGTGTATTTATACATGTGTATGTATATGTATGTATGTGTGCCAGTACTGGTGCTTGAACTCAGTATCTCATGCTCTTGCTTGGCTTTGTCACTCAACTGATGCTCTCCCATTTAAGCCACACCTGCTGTTCAGGATTTTTGCTGGCTAATTGGAAATTAGAGTCTCTTGGATTTGTCTGCATCGGCTGTCTTTGAACCTTGATCCTCAGATCTTGGCCTCCTCAGTAGTTAGAATTACAGGCAAGAACCACATTGTTCAACTTAGAAATTTTAGTTTTCTCTTATCAAATTTTTGACCAAGCAACTAATGATAAAGAAAAAGATAATAGTTTAAGTTTTTCTGTGCAACTAGATTTTTCCCATGGATATAGATTTTTTATTATTCATTGATTTTAAAGTTTGAATCTCTCCCTTCATGCTGTTTATTTCACTGTCCTGAAAATAAAGATTAAAGTATTGTTTTTTTTTGTGATAAAAATGATTACCAGAGTTTTAATTAAAATTACTTAATTTTACTTGCTTTCAGTTAAATGCACGCCATTTGAAAAAGTAATGAAGACAAAACCAAAAAGGATAGAAAAATTTGATATTAGCACATGAGATATACCTTCTTTTTTTCTTTAATTTTTAATGATACTAGGAATTAACCTCAGTGCCTCATAGAAGCTAAACAAATATTTTACTTCAAGTGTGTGACTTAAAGGCTTTGTCTTTCAGGAGTCATATATGTGATAATAAACTTGGCTTCTAGAAGTAGAATCTACCTCTGCAACATCATATATTTATATTGGATCAATAAATGATTATGGAGCTTAGAAATTTGCAGGTTTAAAAGTTAACTTCTTATTGGATATGTTTAAAATGATGCTTTACAAGTTTATAGGTAATTACCTTTTGATACTTGTCTTTTTAAGTGTTAGATTTATTCTTTAGAATTTCACCACCAAGGGGCTGGGGATATGGCCTAGTGGCAAGAGTGCCTGCCTCGGATACGCGAGGCCCTAGGTTCGATTCCCCAGCACCACATATACAGAAAACCGCCAGAAGCGGTGCTGTGGCTCAAGCGGCAGAGTGCTAGCCTTGAGCGAGAAGAAGCCAGGGACAGTGCTCAGGCCCTGAGTCCAAGGCCCAGGACTGGCAAAAAAAAAAAAAAAAAAAAGAATTTCACCACCAAGAGAAACATGGTGTTTTGTTCTTGGTCTTTTCCCCCTCCTAACACTTATATTACCTACTGACTCGCTAAATATAAAAAGAGGCTAGGGGCTGGGAATATGATCTAGTGGTAGAGGGCTTGCCTTGTATGCATGAAGCCCTGGGCTCAATTCCTCAGTACCACATATATAGAAAAAGCTGGAAGTGGCAATGTGGCTCAAGGAGTAGAGTACTAGCCTTTAGCAAAAAGAAGCCGAGGACAGTGAATGCCTAGGCCCTGAGTCCAAGCCCCAGGACTGGCAAACAAACCAAAGAGGCCAAAACTTGTCACAGTTTGCCACATATTCACTGTACCTGAAGGGACTTTAGGAGTCCTTGCAACTTGAAATAGCAAATGTGTGGCTTCCTTTTTTAAGGCAGACATTGATAATTAGTATGGTGTTCTTTCATGCTGAACTTCAGATTATTTTCCATGAAAAAAACCCAGGAAACCATTACTATAATATTCATTGGAGTTAGCATTTCAGGTGAAGCCTGTTTGTTCTCTTTCTTAGTTCAAGGCCTAAGTTTTTTTTTAGGCCTGCCTGTCTTGCCTCTTAATCAGACTACAATCTTTGCAGTCCTCAGGTGCAGTTTAACACACTTCTTAAGGGAAAATTCCTGGGCAAGCTGAGGGTCTTTTACTCCTTTACCACTTTTATTTGTTTTATTTTCCCATAGTTCTTTTAAAATTCCATTTATTTCAGTCTCCACTTGTGAGGAAATTAAGGAGAAGGGCATGATATAGTAACATGCATTATTTTCTTTAGTAGTTGTACAAAGAGGTTACAAGTTCATAAATCAGGTTATGAGTACAGTGCTTCTTGATCAATCTCATCCTTCCATTCTCCCTATTTCCCCTCTCTTATCCCTAAAGTAACATGAATTGTTTTTGTTTTTTAGTTTATGACATCAAGGATTGCATCTTAAAGACAGGGAGCAAATTTGTGCTTCTTCAAAGACATATAAACATCAAAGATGTATTTTTTCTATGCCTATAGCTTTAAGTAAAGTAGACTTTATAAATGAAGTGAGACTTGGAACTTGGTAGGAAAACTTTTTTTTTTATTTTGGGGAAGAATGGAACTTTTTTAGATTAGAATTACATTCTCAGTATTGGAAACAACATGAAACTCCCCTCTGTAGATAAAAACAACTCCAGGGTTGGAGGTATGGCTCAAGTGGTAGAGTGCCAGCCAGTGAGCAAAACTGTCAGAAACTGAATTCAAGTCCCAAGTCTTCTACAACCTCCAAGTTGTATGTCTGAATGACAATGACATAATAAAACACAGAGGACTGTTCCTTCCAAAGCAGAATTTGTGTATTACTTTTGTTAAATGAATATGTTGAATAGGAGCTCAGTTTCTAAGGAAACTTTAGCTACAGCTGCAGTGTCTATGTAGCTTTATTCAGGTTAGGTTAGAACCAGGGCCTCACACCTATAATCCTCATAACTCAGGAGGCGGAGAACTGGAAGTTCAAGCTTTAAAGCCAGCCTGAGCAGAGAAGTCTGAGAGACTCCATCTCCAATTAACTAACAAAGTATGAGATTGGTAGTAACTCAGATATTGTAGCACTGTCCATACCAAGAAAGCTGAGCCAGCGTGCAAGGTTCTGAGTTCAGTCCCTAGTACAAAAATAAACTAATTAAAAATAAAAAAATGAACTAATTAAAAATAAAGTTTGAAAAAGTTACCTGACTGCTACCCTTTATCACAACTACCTGTGACAAGTCAGGAGAAAATAATCAGGAGGTAATGATCAGAGTTGCAGGATCTAAATAGATGATTTTTGTTTTAGTTCTCAATGCTGGAAACACACTGGAATAAGTATTAAAAGCAAAAGGAAGATTATAGATCACAGCTATACATTTAGTACAGGTAATAATTGCTTGAAGATCAAGATACTAGAGTTTGTGGTGGAATGCAATATTAGTAGTTGATACAAGATACATTAAATGACTTTTTAAAATTTTTTCTTGTGATACTAGGGTTTGACACGGGTGCTCTGCCATTTGAATCTAGAGCTTTTCATTTTCTTATTTTCAAATAGATTCTTGCATTCATGCTCGGGGTAATCTAGACAGTATTCCTTCTATATATATTTCCTGCCTAACTGGGATGACAGTTGGGTACCACCATACTCACCTTTTGGTTGAGATAGCCTGACAAGATTTTATTCCATATGAATGTCTGGAACTGTGATCCTGTCCATTGCCTCCCGAGTAGCTAGATTTATGGACATGAGCCACTGTGTTCAGACTTTGTTTATTCATTTTTTAAAAAGAAAAGCTCTTACTGTATTGCCCAGGGTAGAGCCCCAAACTCTTATCATTGGGCTCCAATGACTCATGTCTCAGCCTTCTGAGTCATTAGCTCTGCAGTACAAATTGAAGTCAGATTTTTAAGTAAAACTGAACAAATTTAAAATAATTTGGGGCAACTTTTAAAATAGACAATTTAAACTCTGAATTCTAGCATCTCTTTTTTTTCTAGGGACAGTTTATTTGGTACTTTTTCTCTTTGTATGGGCTTTCTTTTGTTCCCTTTATGTGTCTCACTTTTTTATTGAAACCTGAACATTTTAAGTAATTGTAGTAGCTCTGGAAATAAAATTTTTTTCCAAGTTTCCTAGACTTTATTTTTGTTGCAATCTGAGTAGTTACGTTGTTTTTCTAAGGTAATTGTTAAATCTGTGAGGTGTGTTTGTGTCTCCACTGCTTGGCTAGTTTTGTGAATAGGAAATAAATGTGCATACTTCTTTAGATACCTGTCACTGAAGTCCTTCGTCTTGGATTATGGTCTTAACACTTACCCAGGGAACTAACATTACTGTAGTTCTATATGTGTAATCTCTTGATTAGATAGATGACAGCTTAAGGCCCTTTTACATCTTTCTGAGATTTGCCTGTACGTTTCTAAATTCTAAGTTCAAAGTTCTTCCTGTGAACTTCTTTTTCCCCAAATTTTACTTTTAAGTGTTTTAGTTGACCTTCAGTTTGTCCCAGCTACTATCATTCATTATCTCAGTCAGCAATGATATTAAACAAGGCCTTTTATTATTTTGGACAACTTCCCCAAAGAAAAATACCATTTTACTGAGCAAGTTCAAATAGAGATAGCTGTAGATGTAGTCTTTCAGAGAATGATCTGACAAGTGAAATAATGACAGTTCTTTGGAAACTGGGCTTTGAAGAAATTCTAGCCCTCTTCTGTTTCCTCCACTGGGTGTCAGACTGGTTCTACTAGTATTACAGACTTGGTTCTCAGACTTCTGTGGAGTCAGGATGTGGAACGGGAGAAGAGGAAGTTGAAATACCACATTGGTCTCGCTTTTGCTTTTCTTAATCAGAAGTCATTTTGGTTGACTGAATGCTCTTTGGACTACTTTGAGACTTTTGCTGATTTCCAGAATTCTGAAGCAGTTAATTTTGACAGTTCTTCCCACATTCCCACTGCTTTTACCAAGGAGAAGACTTGGGAGGTTTATGACCTTTTTTACTGACATTCTCCTAGATAAAGAAAATACATCTAGTTCATACAGTCATTATGACATTACTCAGATCTTAAATTAGAACAAGGCACAAATCAGTTTTGTTTTTTTTTTACAATTTAATCAGCAATACACTAGTTAACTCTCACCTTTCTGTGATAAAATCTAGTTGGTTCTAAAATCAGTTAGCTTGACTAAAAAATTTAAGAGCTATCTTGTATTTTAGCTAGTAATCTTAGTTTGAAGAGATCACATTGCTGGAAATTTATTAAGAATATATTGACATAACTTACTGGCATTGTTTATCATATCATTTGTTTGTTTAGAGGGAAATTGATTCATGACACATTGCAAAGATCCATAGGTCTGATCACACAAATATTTCCACTGTTGGTGTTCTTGGTATTCTAGCAAATTGTCAACGATTGCCCACATGATTGTTTCATGTGAAACAGTGGTTGCATCATGATAAATATATATGTTTGCCAGTACTGAGGCTTGAATTCAAGGCCTGATCACTCTCCCTGGCTTCCTTTTTGCTCAAGGCTAGCACTCTACCACTTGAGCCACAGCGCCACGTCTGGCTTTTCCTATATATGTGGTGCTGAAGAATCGAACCTAGGGGTTCATGTATGTGAGGCAAGCACTCTGCTACTAGGTCATATTCCCAGCCCCACAATAAATCTTAATTCTGTCAGCACCAGTGGTGCACGCCTGTAATCCTAGCTATTCCAGAGACTGAGGTCTGAAGATTGTGGTTTGAAGCCATCCCACACAGGAAAGTCCCTGAGATTCTTATCTTAACTAACCAACAAAAATTGGAAGTAGAATTGTGGCTCAAATGGTAGAGTGCTAGCCTTGAGCAGAAAAAGCTTGGGGATAGGGCCCAGGCCCTGAGTTCTATTCTGTGAAATAAATTGTGTGTGTGTGTGTGTAAATTATGGTCTAAGACAGAAAAACTGAAGAACCGTTCCAGCATCAAAGTGATAGAGTATTATAGCTAAAGATAGTGCGTGATTCTAGTCTAGTTCATATTCTTGAATTGGTACTTGTGGGAAATTAGATAATCCTTATGTGATCTGTAAACTTAAAAATGGGCCATTTTAATTGTAGTAGTATATGATGTTTTCTTCATAGGTTGTTCCAGTTTTAGTGCATCTCCTCTCTGCTATCAGCAGCATTAGGCTTTACATTCCTAAAGACCTTCGGCCAGTGGACAATAGACAGAGTGTCTTAAAGTCAATACAGGTATGCATGTTAGTTTTATACATAAATATAAATTTTATATAAATAGGGTATATGAGACGATACCAAAAGTTCTTTTAAATAAATTCAATTCAGGAAAAATGTAATCCCAATGTTTTTCATAAAAATATCATAGCAGATCTGTATTTAAATTCATTCCCTCTGAGTCTGCCAACCAAGTATATATCTTCTAATTTAACTGGGATAAATATTATATATTAACTTTTTTATGAATATGAATAGAACTAAATAAAATAATGGATTTTGTTTATTCTTTCGCATTTTGTCTAAGGGAGAATTAATTCCACATATTTTGTTTCAGGAGGTTCAGAAACGTTTTCCTGATGGTGTTCCTTTATTAGATCCCATTGATGACATGGGCATTCAAGATCAAGGGCTAAAAAAAGTTATCCAGAAAGTAGAGGCTTTTGAACATCGAATGTATTCTCATCCACTTCACAATGACCCCAATTTAGAAACTGTATATACACTATGTGAAAAAAAAGCTCAGGTATGGCAAAAAGTTTTATTTTTATATTTGAGTTCTATATATTTTTATTAAATAAATACATGGTTTTCATTTTCTTGGTTTTTTTTTTTAGTTATAACAGAATGAATAGCAATCTTTTAAATGAACTTATCAACGTAGGAATATAAACCATTGTCAGAAAATCAATGTTTGTTTTACTATAGTTTAATATTTAATTGAACTTTTTAAAGTAGTTTTTAAAAATTAAGATACAATTTATATAGCATAATACATTTTAAAGTATGCTGAAAATTCAGGCTTTTTAATATATTCACAGATTGCTATAACCCCTCACTACTATATTAATTCGAGAACATTTTTTTCATCATAAAAGAAAAAACAACTTTGAGCCAGTTGCTGGTGGCTCACTCCTGTAATCCTAGCTACTCAGGAGGCTAAGATCTGATAATCATGGTTCAGAGCCAGCCCAGGTAGAAAAGTCCAGGAGAGTCTTTTTTTGTTTGTTTGTTTATTCAGGAGACTATTATCTCCAGTTAACCACCAGAAAACCAGAAGTTAGCTGTGGCTCAAAGTGGTAAGAGTGCTAGCTTTGAGCTGGAGAGCTCAGGCATAGCATTCATGCCCCAAGTTCAAGAGTTCAAGCCCCATAACCCACAAAAAAGACCAACAACTTTGTATCTGTTAGCAGTCATTCTGTGTTTGTCACTCTTTAGCTTCTACCAACTAGATAAGTACTTTATGTAAAAAAAAAAAAAAAAAGAGTGATGGGAAAGTAAAATAAATCAAACTGTTGGAGGTGGCTAATGAAGAGATTGGATGAGGATGAGCATGATTAAAGGAATTTGCATTTATGAAAACAGAACCAAGGATACCTGTTGAAATGGATTAAGAAGGGCAAGAGTGTTAAGAGGACAGTGATTTATCAGGATATATTCTATACATGGCTGCAAATGTTACAATGATGTACAAGGGGTTATACATCTAACAAGTATACTAATTTAAAAAGAGATGGAGAATGTAGCCAAGAACCTATTGTATATCCTACAAAATTAAGAAAAATAATAAGGGTAGGACTGAGGTGAACTGTTGAAAGGGGTTTTATTGTACAGTGTTCATAAACTGCTTTGTTAAAGGCAATTCCTATTTGTACAACTTCTTAAAAATTATGTATGAAGCCAAAGAAAATTCATTTACATAAATGTTCACTTTATTATTAAATTTTCTTTGCTTTTATATGGCATAGATTGCAGTAGATATTAAATCTGCAAAACGAGAACTGAAAAAAGCAAGAACTGTCCTGCAAATGGATGAGCTTAAATGTCGCAAACGTGTTTTAAGAAGGTTGGGCTTCGCTACTTCCTCTGATGTCATAGAGATGAAAGGAAGGGTGGCGTGTGAGATCAGCAGGTAAAATCTGATTCTGCTAGAAATTTTTAAATGGCTTAAGATCTTCAAATAGCATATTATTTTTAAATGAAGGATGTTAATCTTTAGCAAAAAGTCTGTCTTAGATATAAAGGTTTTATACACATCCAGTACTGTTGCAGTACAATCAAGAAATACGAAAAGCCTCTTGTAGTGTAGTAATGAACTCAACCATTTCTAATTTCTAGCCCTTTTTATATTAATGAACACCTTGAATTGGTCATTATTCCCTAAGCTGTTATTTACACAACTTTTACTTGGTTTTATAAATAATCTAGGGATGCCATATAGAAAGGATTTCTATATAGGCTGTATGCAAATACCATGCCATTTTATGTAAGGGACTTCAAGTAAGTATCTTCAAGTTTTAGTATTCATAGAGATATTTTTAAAGCAACAAAACAAATAATCCCTCTCAGAGACTGAGGAACCACTCTATTAGTCTTGGTTTTGGTAATCGGTTACATTACGAATGACCTCTCAACTGTTTGGACTTAAAACAATAGTTCCTTTTTTTGTAATGGCTTCTTTGTGTCAGAAATTCACTAAGGCCTTGCTTGGATCTTCTCATTGCCGCGAGACTTGTGGTTAAACTACAATGGTAAAAGTCTGCAACAACTGGGTAATGGTAGGATGGGTGGATCTCTTCTTCTCTCCCTCACCTACCTTTCCCTTTTCTCTTTTCCCCTCTCTGTTTTCATATGGACTACTGTCATTACTCAGTGATAGCACTGACTAGAATAAGGTGAGGGCTGGGGATATGGCCTAGTGGCAAGAGTGCCTGCCTCGGATACACGAGGCCCTAGGTTCGATTCCCCAGCACCACATATACAGAAAACGGCCAGAAGTGGCGCTGTGGCTCAAGTGGCAGAGTGCTAGCCTTGAGCGGGAAGAAGCCAGGAACAGTGCTCAGGCCCTGAGTCCAAGGCCCAGGACTGGCCAAAAAAAAAAAAAAGAAAAGAATAAGGTGAAAGTGCATCCTGTTTTCTGGCCTTGTTTTACTTTGTTACCTATGCATATCATATACCATTACGTGGACCACATTCTCATCACATTTGAATTAAAATGCTCCTGGAATCAAATAAAGGACAGTTAGTCTCCATCTTAAAAGGGGAAGTGGCTACTGTCCCATATAGGTTTCTGTAATGATTGGATTTTTCTATACTTGCACTGTCTTTACTGTGGCCCTTAGCACATACCACTTGAGATGTGATCATTGAAACTGGGGAAACAGCTTAAAATGTTAAATTGTCACATGAGTATAGGGTAGTTTATATAGATCAGTGTGGGTCTAGAAGGCATTGTGGAATAAGAGATGCTGTTGTATTGTTTGGTGTGGTACCTCAAGCCTGTAATCAAAGCTACTTGGGAGCAGAGATTGGGAGATTTGGGGTTCAAAGCCAGCCTGACTTCCCCTCTCCTTCCCCCCCCCCCAAAAAAAAGAAGAAAGTTTACAAGATTCACTCTTAACCCAAGATTGGGCAAGGTGATAATGCACCTGTCATTGCGGTTATATGGAGAAGCTTAAATGAAAGGGTTGCCGTCCAGGCTGGCTCAGACGTAGAGTGACATCTATCTTAAAATTAACCAACACTTAAAAAAAAGGGCTGGGATTACATAAGTCATAGAGTGCCTGCTTTGCTAGAAAGTGCAAAGCTCTGAGTGCAAAACTGTATACCGCCCCTCTCCCCCAAAAGGAACTGTTGCCATCTTCAAAATCTAAAATTTTACATCAGCCTTAGAAACCATAACCTTTTAAATTCTTAACTTTTGGAATCCTTAACTTTTGAAATTCACAGGATGTTTTGTCTGTGTAGTAGTGGACCATTCATCCTCGATGCTAAAAGACAGTTTTGAAGCAGCCAAATATTGACAGGCCAGTACTGATTAGAGATATGTTTGAAATCTAGATTTGTATTAGCCAGACAGATATTTTACAGATTCATAGACTATTGATGAACAGTAACTTGAAATCAAAGGCCTTTTTACCCATCTTGGTTACATACACATTTGTTTTGAGATGGTGTCTTAACTTTGTAGTTTGGGTTGGCCTTGAACTTACAACACTCAGCTTGCTGGGTACTCAGATCATGTTACCATTTCTGGCATCATATATACTTTCAGCACTAGGAAAATAAGATGCAAAATGTGATCTTATTGGTACATTCCAATAAAGATTGTTTCTATTACTCTGTAGATTAATAACAAATGCTTACAATTAGAGTCCTGTGATCCCAGGAAAAAAGTGCTTATGACTTTTCTCTGATAAGTTGAGAGACCATTTGCATTTTGCTATTTGAGATCTTTTATATGAAATGTCCATTCAACATTTCCTACTTGTAATTTGAAAATATAGTCCTGCTCTTTCCTTTAAATCTTTCCCATTGATTTCTCCTTATTAATATGTTTAATTAAAAACTATATGTTAATGCTACATATGTCTTTGGCATTTGAAATTTATCTCTTCTTTTTATGATAGTGCTGATGAGCTCCTTCTCACTGAGATGATGTTTAATGGCCTTTTTAATGACCTTTCTGCAGAACAAGCAACTGCATTATTAAGCTGCTTTGTGTTTCAAGAGAATGTAAGTTGATAGATTTGTTAATTCATACATTATATAGTTGAGATTAAATAGTATAATGGATATTTCTTAATTATAACAATACTGTATCAGACAGGCACTAGTGGCTCACTCCTCTTATTCTTCTAGCTCAGGAAACTGAGATCTGAGGATTGTGATTTCAAGTCGGCCTGGGCAGGAAAGTCTTATCTCCAATTAACCATCAAAAAACTAGAAGTGAAGCTGTGGCTCAAGTGGAGGATTACCATCCTTGAGCAAAAAAGCTGAAGGACAGTGCCCAGGCCCTGGAACCAGCTCTATTATAATATAATCTTTGATAATATTAAATACATATAAGAGAGTAAGGTTTTATTTTTGGCCAGTCATTACTGGTCATATTCCAAGTTTTTAATTTTTCCTATAGCCCAGTTTTTTTGTTTTTTGTTTTTTTAATCTATCCCAGTCACATTGTCCTAGAAAGAAAAAAGATTTCTGAAAGTAAACTTAGGGAAATGTAATGAAACTGAAGGGAGATGGTGAGATTACATTAAACACACCCCATTAATAGACGTAACTTTGAACCAAATTGATTCTGTTAGAAACTGAAATCTTAGTTTTCGTGGGTAAGGTGTGAAGCAGAGACAGTAACTCTTGAAGGTTTAATAGTAACTTTTTCATGTACGTGATTAGTCCAAAATGGCTGGGCTAAGGATATACCTCAGCAGTAGAGTATTTGTCTGGTAAAGAAATCTAACACTGAAGTTTTAGATGGAACACACAAGAATACTAATTTGAAGTGTGTTTCTTTTTTTAATGTAATTTTTTTTTGGCCAGTCCTGGGGCTTGAACTCAGAGCCTGGGCACTCTCCTTGAGCTTCTTTTGCTCAAGGCTAGCACTGTACCACTTGAGCCACAGCATCATGCAAGGCAAGTCCTCTACTGCTAAGCCACATTCTCGCCCCTAAATTTGTTTCGTCGTCGTTGTTGTTATAAAAGTGATAAACAGAAGGGTTACAGTTACATAAGTCAGGTAAAGAGTATAGTTTTAGTATGCATTTTTAAAACCAGCATTAATTATTTTAAAAAGTAATATATGTTTTCAATTTTTCAAATTTAAGGCTTCAATGGTTATGAATGGATTGAGGAAAATAAGAGATTAAGACAAGGACACTTTTCTTCCAATACAACTTATTGTTATCTGATTTTATTTATTTTTCCCAGCTCTGAGTCTTTGAACTCTGGGTGTAGATGTTGTCCCTGAGCTCTTCAGATCAAGGCTAGCGGACTATACCACTTGAGCCACAGCACCACTTTCAGTTTTCTGGTGGTTAATTGGAGATAAGAGTTTCACACTAGGAAATTGGAAGGGAATACCAAAATCGAGAGACACAGGGTAAAAAAAGACAAACAACTACAAAAGCAATACTTGCAAAACTGTTTGGTGTAAATGAACTGAACAACTCACGGGGGGGAGGGGAAGGAAAGGGGATGAGGGAGGGGGGAATGAGGGACGAGGTAACAGTACAAGAAATGTATCCAATGCCTAATGTATGAAACTGTAACCTCTCTGTAATTCAGTTTGATAATAAATTATATATATATATATATATATAGAGAGAGAGAGAGAGAGAGAGAGAGAGTTTCACAGACATTCCTTCCTGGGCTGGCTTTGTGCCACAATCCTCAGATCTCAGCCTCCTGAGTAGCTAGGATTACAGGTGTGAGACACCAGCACCCAGCCACATTTTAAAATAATACTAACAGTAATTTAAAAACAGGGTAACAGTGGCTTGAGCTGTGATCTTGCTATTCAGGAGACAAAAATCTAAGGCTTTGGGGTCAATGGTAGCCATCAGCCTGGCATTCTCAGATTTCAGCCTTCCTGGTAGATAGGATAAAAGACATGAGCCACCAGCACCTGGCTAGGGACATTATTTTTAATGTTCTTTATTCCAAATGTTTGATTTCTACTAATCTAGAATTTTTTAGAAACTAAAGTTGTTTCCGACTTAAGTAAGCCATTTATCATGTTGATGTATCTGATTTTGATATCTGATCTCATTTCCATTGATAAGGCAAAAAGGTGGCTCGTGAGCACACTTTGCAGATTTAGCAGTGTAATATTTTCTTCTGAATGTAATTGAGGATGAAAATGATTTTTCTTATATTAAACTTGAGTTGATTAGAAACTCAAAATGCTAATAATTCACGCCTTGAGATTAGACTTGAAAAGGTATCATAGAAGCCTTCATTTAAACAAGCAGTTAGTATGCAACTATACTTTAAACTTGGATTTTTATATCTAACTTCCCTTTTTTTATAGTCTAGTGAGATGCCCAAGTTAACAGAACAATTAGCTGGACCACTTCGTCAAATGCAGGTGAGATTGTACACTACAAAATAAATGTTTTGACAGTCTAATTATAGTACAGTTTAATTATTGTCTTACAGAGAAATGATGTGAGTCATGTCATTTAATGTTACTTTAATTTTTAAAATTTTGCATTGATATTGACATTGAACTTGAAGCTGTATTTCCTGAAGCAAGTGCTCTACCATAGTCGAACACTTCCATTTAATGGTGTTTTATCACTATTTTCTTTTATCTTCATTTTAGTAATTAAACTTTCTTCATTGTTGCAATCACTTGTGTGAAGTTTGTTGAGTGCCAAGTTTAAACCAAATAATATGGATAGGCTATCTGACAATTTATTACTTGTATCATTTTCTTTAGTATTTAGAAATGGCATCCTATAGACTAGGTTTAGTTTAAATTTCTTGTACATTTTACATTCTAGTTTGCAGTGATTTTTTTCTGTTGATTTTAGTTAATGTATATTAAAACAAAGTGAGTTTTACTATGTTCTCATATATGCACATACTGTACTTTGGTCATTTTCATCTATATAGCCTCCATTCTAGTCTTTCCTGTTCCTCCAAGTGATCAACCTCTTCACATTATTATGTTTTTGGTAGTCTGAAAACATGTAATATTTGGTTTATTTTGCTTAGTATGATGATGTTCAGTTTCAAGATCATATTCCACTTTATATATGTGCCACATGTTTTTCCCCATCTTATCCTAATGGATAAGGATATTGTACATGTTTTCCTTTTGGAATTGTCTGTTCATTTGCCCTATATTTTATTCTTCAATGATTTGAGCTCTTTATATATCCCAGATACTAATCTCCTACCCCACATGTAGCTTGCAAAGAAAGATTTTTCTCATTCTGCAGGCTGTCTCTTCACTTTGTTAGTTGTTTCCTTTTTTTTTTTTTTTTGGCCAGACCTGGGCCTTGGACTCAGGGCCTGAGCACCCTCCCTGTCTTCTTCCTGCTCAAGGTTAGCACTCTGCCACCTGAGCCACAGTGCCCCTTCTGGCCGTTTTCCATATATGTGGTGCTGGGGAATCGAACTGAGAGCTTCATGTGTAGGAGGCAAGCACTCTTGCCACTAGGCCATATTCCCAGCCCTGTTAGTTGTTTTCTTTGCTGTGCAAAAATCTTATTTTTAAATTAATGTAGTGCCATTTGTCAGGACTTAATATTTTTCTGAGCTCTCAGTCCTAGTCAGTGAGACATTGCCTGTACCTTACCAAGAAATGGCTTACCTGTTTTCCTCTAGTAGCTTCAAAGTGCAAGGTCTTCATTAAGGTGTTTGGTCCAGTTTGAATTGAGTTTGCATAAGGTGAGAGATAGGAGTCTAGTTTCAGTCTTCTGCATGTGAACATAGTTTTCTAGAAAACATTGGTTGAGTAGGCTGTCTTAAATGGTATGTTTTTTGCCCCTGTGTGAATAATCCAATGACTGGGGGTGTGGGTGTATTTTGGCTTTGTTTCCCATGTGTCTACTTTTGTTTCAGTAACAGGATTTTTCTTTTACTGTTGTATTACGAAATCAGAGACGACTTGCTCAAGGTTGCCTTGCCGGTTCATTGGTCTTTTGAACTATCATGTGAATATTAGGGATTTTTCTCTTCTGTGAATTCTTTTTTTTTTTTTTTTTTTTTTTTTGCCAGTCCTGGGCCTTGGACTCAGGGCCTGAGCACTGTCCCTGGCTTCTTTTTTGCTCAAGGTTAGCACTCTGCCACTTGAGCCACAGTGCCACTTCTGGCCATTTTCTATATATGTGGTGCTGGGGAATCGAACGGAGGGCTTCATGTATACAAGGCAAGCACTCTTGCCACTAGGCCATATTCCCAGCCCCTTCTGTGAATTCTTGAGTGCAGTTTTGATGGTGTTTGTGTGCAATAAAGTTTTAAAATCAGTTTTATTAGATTGTATGTAGATCCTTACAGAAATAAAATTCCTGTCTGTCATTCTCTGAATGAACTGATTTTGGCCTGCCTTTTTCAGCAGTAAACAGGAAAATGGAAAGATGGGCTAAGTAAGGCCTTATACCAGGAGAAGGAAAATGAATCAGTGTTAACAGTTCATATCCCATTAGTATTATTAAAATTTGAGAACAGCAAATATTCATGTATTTTCATGAATTAGTGAGGAAATATTTTACTGTAGGATTTTTTATTTATTTATTTTTAACTGTAGGATTTTTTTCTCTATAATTTATTCTTTGTTATTTTTAGTGAATGAGCTGGAGATAAGTTAAATGCTGCCCTTGAAGATTTCTATTTTTTTTAATGATATAACCTAAAATCATGCTTTTATTTTTCTCAGCCAATATGACTTTTGAAAACTTAGTTGAACATTTAGCAGTGCAAGCACTGTGCTGCCTACTTAGAAAAGAATATCTAAGTGATACAATAATATCTAAGATGAAAAAGGGACTTGTAGAAAACTAGCTTTGGAAACCTACAGAATAAAAGTTATATGAGTGTTCATAAGTAAGGAATTTTAACCATGTTTTTTATCTTTTAAAGGAATGTGCTAAAAGAATTGCAAAAGTTTCAGCTGAAGCCAAATTGGAAATTGATGAGGAAAGTTATCTAAACTCATTCAAACCTCACTTGATGGATGTGGTATATACTTGGGCAACTGGAGCTACATTTGCTCATATCTGCAAAATGACAGATGTCTTTGAAGGTATGGTTAAATTTTTCATTCATATATTTTTCTAGATACAAGAAATGCACTTAAGGCTAGGGTTATTCCTCATTGGTAGAGTGCTTGCCTACCATATATAGAGTCTTAGAATCCCTCCCTCTTACCATACACACACAAAAAAAAGGAATTGAGCAATATACTAACGATCAGAGTAATAACTTTATGCTGATCTCTGGGCTGCTACTAGAGCCACAGCACCACCTCCCGCTTTTTGTGGTTCATTGGAGATAAAAGAGTTTTATGGACTTTCCTGACTGTGCTGGCATCCAATCGTGATCCTCAAATCTCAGCTTCCTGAGTAACTAGAATTACAAATGTGAGCCACCCGTGCCTGGCTTCTTTGTATTATTAAAAAAGCATAGTCTGTGTGCTTTAAGTTCTAAAATACAGTTCTAGCATCCAAAAACAGAAGTAACAAGTAGAGCCAGCACTTATTGAGCTTCTGTTGTTTTGTTGACAGCCATTAAACACTTTACATACATTCTCATCTCATAATAATCCCTTCTAGATTACATAATTAACATTATACATGTTAATTAACATTAGTTACCATTATATTATGCATTGTATATTAGCATAATTAACATATGTTAATTAACACGAGTGTTGTGTGTGTGTCTGTGTCTGTCTGTGTGTCTGTGTCTGTGTGTGTCTTCTAGAGGCTGAGAAGATTAGGAGTTCAAGTCCCACCTTGTAAAAGTCTAAGATTGTTCCATGAACTCTTAGGCCAGGATTGAAACTGAAGCCTTTGCTGTACATTGCTAATTATAGATACTCCACCTTTTCAGATGGGGGAGAAAGGGGGGAAAAGAATATCTTAATCTCTAATCATACATCTAAAATTACTAACCTGCACCTAAAAAGGTATGAAGCACCTCTTGTGTTTCCTATTTTATACCAAGATTGAGAGTGGCTAAGTGACATTCATATCTGGAATGTGTTGGCTGTGAAATCAATCAGTATTTAAAGGTAATTTTTAAAGGAGACACCAAACCTCTTCTATTTTTCAAATTTTTCAAATCTGCTGATTTTCCAAATCTTGAAATAATTTAAAGGTCAGGATGAGTTCTCTGAGTAACAACATGAGTTGATGGCTATCACATAAGCACTTCACTTTTTCACGCCTGCAGTGGACAGGACACAGTTACTCTGCTTGAAGAAAATCCTCTGAGCCTCTCAGTAGATCCTCTGCAGTAACCTCAAGCGTTAAGAGTAGGAAGTAATGGGGTTCCTTCCATCTTTTACCTTAGGTATCACCAACCCAGTTCAATCTTTAGAGATATAATTGAGTTGTATGGTCCTCAAATCCTTCCCCCATGCAGAATTCTCTCAGGGCTTCCTCTTCCGCTTTCCTTAATGGCAATTCCAGATCTTCACTGCTCACAAGCATTTTTCCCACTTCAGCTCTGCTTCTTGCCTGCTCCCTCTCCTGAAGAAAGTTAACACCAGTAGGCATCTCTTCTTACCCAGAAATTCATCCATATATATCTTCGACCCTGGAGAAAAGACTTATGCTCCCTGTTGCTCTGAATCCCAGGGTCTTCCTCCTCCTCCTTCTTGTTGAATCATACCATTTTTGCTAAAGAGCCGTAATCCTACCTGCTTGATAGATGAAAGATCCTGGGCAAGTTTTGCTTGACTGTACCTGCTACTGGTGCTGGTGTGCCACACTTTGCACTTTGTATTTAATAAACATTAACTGCTGCTGCCCACTTGGGCATGGGAGTTATTTTCCTCATCCTCACTCTCTCATTCCTTTTACAGCTAAGCTCTTGAAAAAGAGCAGTCAGTACCCACTTCCCATTTCAGTCTGCTTGAACCACACCTCCACTTCTTTTTGCTGCATCTCTCAGACTTGTCTGCCCAGGCTGGCTCTAAATAGCTATTCTCATATCTCAGCCTCCTGAATATCTAGTTATAGTTGTAAGCCACCAGGACTGGCTTTATAATATTTAATTTTAAGTATACGTATAGCTTACTTATAAATTGTATAATTGTAAAGTACTTACAAAACCCAGCTCAGTCTATGTGTGAATTACTGTAACATGATTATATGCTTGCTTAGGATCTTACTGTCTAGATTCCATCTCTGATGATAGTCAATTTATTAACTTCACTGTGTTTTTCTCTCTTTGTAATATAGGGATGACAGTGATACTTGCCTCATGAAATTGTGAGGATCAAACAAGAGAAAATTCATAAAATACAAAGTATAGACGTAGGACAAGTACACAGTAAACATTAGGATTCACCAACTTTTCTAAAATCATATTCCAATTTTACTTTTATTTCAATTTTACCTTTCCTTCATCTTAAACATTTTTATAAACGTCAGTTATGCTGCTAAAATATAAGAAAACCTTGTTATTATAAGATGTTCATATATATGTAAATGAAGTGTCACTCTTGACCCTAGATTATAAAACTAATTCAAATTTAGCAACACAGTGTAGATTACAACACAAGTGTATATCCAGTCATTCTGTAACCCCTGATACCTTCCTTGGCTTACTCCTGCAAGCCATGTACAACCACATTGCACATGTAGTGTCCTTTTAAGTGTCTTTTTCAAAGCGTCTCTACTGTAGAGATCCTCTTTTTAGCCAGTGTCATCCCAAAAACCTCCTGCTACCTGAAAGAACATCTTTGTCGGCTGATTGCTGTGGCTTAGGACATGTTTAGAAACTAGACATGTTCTTAGTGCACCCTTGTACAACATTTTCAGGCTCCTTTTAACACCCCACTTGGAGAGGTGGTCTGTGGGTACTTCCTGAAGTCCTAGGTGTGTTTAATTCAGGCAGAGAACCCAGGGCCATCCTTGAACAAGTGGAACTGTTTACAGTTTCAGCTTTAATGTAGCTGTGTCAGACAGGGTGAAGATTCATAGCTAGTCTCCTCTTTGTGCTTCCTTGAGGCACAATGAGGAAATTATTTCAGTTCCACAAGAATGAAAAGCCTTTACAAGACATATGGAATCCTGTTGTGTTCCCTCCACAGGATACTAGGCATGAGGTTGATACCTGAGGAGGCCATACCCAGGGTCCTGTCAGGCTTTTCTGCACTCTTATGGGCGTTCACTGCCTGCCTGACCTCATCCTTACAGACCCAGATTAAATACCATGTTTGCCAACCTTCCTCTTGTTTCATCACACAGGGCATTTAGTTTATCTACACTAAATAGCAAGTATCAACATGTAGTAAAATCTGTCTTCCTAACATTAGTCAAAAGTGGGAATTAAACTTGTCTTTTCTATAGACTTCATAGTGCCTAGCAGACAAGCCAGTCAAGTTTACTAGCTTATTTAGTGTCTCAAAGTACTGTTACTTGTTTTCTATATTCTTTTGCCTGGCCTCTTAACATTTTACTGTTCTTTAACTCATTTTACAAATAATTTGTTCCTTTTCTGTCTAGGCAGCATAATTCGTTGTATGAGGCGTCTGGAAGAATTGCTTCGACAAATGTGTCAGGCAGCAAAAGCCATTGGAAACACTGAGCTGGAAAATAAGTTTGCAGAAGGTCAGTATCCAGCTTTTCCTAATCATTTAGGCAAATCTTCTGTCACTTGAGCCACTGACACAACTTAGGAGGATATTTTGAAATGTCCTTGGTTTTCCTGGAGAATCATCCAGTAGTTTTGTTACAAAATTGAAATGTAGAGGATTTATATGGGGAAAAGTTTAGAGAGTTTGTATTTGTACTCATGAGTATTTATTGTTAAGTTCCTTTGTGCCAAACATTGTTTTAGATATTTGGAGTTGCACAGAGAACAAGGAGACAGGAATTGTTGCCTCCATGGATCTTACATTCTAGCATAAGGGTGACAGAAAAGTCAATAATTAAAATATATCAGATAGTTGTAAGTATGTAGGATTAAAACATGCCGAGGTTTGGGGGATGGGTGAGATGGCCTGGAGGGCCTCCACAAAGAAAGAGACCTTTGAGGCTCTCTAAATACAAAAGAAGAATCTCACTAAAATAACTAAAAGTATATTTATTTTCTCAGATGATTTTATTTTGAAGCAGTTTTCAACACTACCCCTACATATTTAGTGTACTTCAGTCAAACAAACAGGAGTCTGGCTTTCTAAGTTTTCCATCTTTTAGGAGGCTGTGAACTCCTTTTAGGTATCTTGGACCAACCACCGTGCTCTTGATTTGTCAGTTGCTGTTATTTAATCATGATTGTCATGCTGTCTTTGAAAGCTTAAACAGTATTTTCTTTTGTCCTAGGAATCACCAAAATCAAGAGAGATATTGTGTTTGCTGCCAGCCTCTACTTATAGTCAGCTTAAGGAACATGGATTTAAAAATACTCACCACTGGTTTGATTATAGTTGACTACAAATGCTTACAAGTGTTGTGGTTCTCTCATCTCAAACAGTTGTCCTTAAACATTTTAATATGTATTATATTTAAATCAAACATTATGGGAAAGTGTATTACATACACATATGTACATAAGCATTACATTTTTTAATAAAAATGTACATGTGGGGCATTGCTCTAGTGGAGGACTTGAAATTTGTTTTGGTGAACTTAGAGCGATTGGATAACCGCTATGTTAAATGTGACTGTATTTACTGATAAAGTGGGTCTTCAGGAGGTATAGCAGCAGCAGTCCTGGAAAGGCCTGTACACCAGGAATAAAGACACGTCCTGTTGGCTTCTAGTTGTAAGTCATTTTCCTTTAGAAAGCAGGCCAGTTTCATTTGCTACCTTGCTACTCTTCAGAGCTGGTGATTGTTCCGATAGTGAGTTCCTGCCGTTGGGGTTTTATGCAGAGTTGTGTGAGAGTCCTCCTCTTTTCTTTCTTTAAAGGGAGAATTTCTTGCCTTGAAGAAATCTGATACATACACGGCCTATATGGGACAAATTACACATGGAACAGTTATGTATATTTACTAGTGCAGTTTCCCTAAGGTTAAAAACCATGTAAAAAGGTGCACTAAACTGTTTGCAAAGATAAACAAAAGGATATGTATTGGGAATGAAAATTAAACTATAAAAAATTAATAGGTAATACAAATTTTAGTGAAAATGGTTATTGCAAAAAGAGTTGCTTTGTTATGCTTTAGGTAAATTGTTTCAGTCTACTAACACTTAATAATAAAAGTGTTAGGTACATAAGTTTTCAGTTCATACCAAAACTAAAATTGTTTATAGCCATAGGCTTGAACATAAGTATAAATTTAAGAGTTTTTATCTAAAGAATAACCTAATTTTTTTTTAATTAAACTTTTAATTTTTTTTTTTAAAAAGGGAACATAGCTGGGGTGCTAGTAATGCTATAGAAACAGGGTTAGAGGCCTAACTAGAGAAAAACCCTGATACTGGAGAGTGAACTGAGGAGCTTAAGGTCTGAAATCTGAAGAGAAAGAATAGACTAGGCAGTGGTCACCCTTCCAGCCCCTTGATATCTGCTTTAGCTCATTCCAGAAGGAAAGAAGACAAGGAAGTAAGGAGCTTCTCAGCAAAGCTGACTTTGCTTTGGTAATCTCACCTACTACCTGCCCCATTTAAGGAATTCCAGATAAAAAGTTTAGGACTGTTGGCACCCAGACCATCATTCAGGAGAGGGGAACTCATTCCAGGTTTCCACAGAACTCCTAGCTCAGATCTAGGGTACCCAGGGCTTCGGGTGAGCTCCTCTGGCCAACGGGTAGTCATGTGGTCAGTCCTGCTGCCTTGACCCCATCTCCAGGAGGGGCGATGGCCAGAGGAAGTAGAGGGAGTCCACCCCCCCACACCTTTTGAGGCACTGTTAGGCAGATAGGGAAGAAGGACCCTTAGGTCACTGGTTCTAGAAGGGATCCGATGGGGGCAGCAAATCTTATGGGCTGGACACAGAGTGGGAGCTTCAAGATAGCAGAACCATTCCCATGGGAGCTACAAGCCTCCATGGCCCATCTCGATTTCCTTTGGATTTCATCTGCTCCTGAACTGCACCTGTCATAGCAAGTCCATCTCCAGCCCCCATCTCCCCAGAGCCAATGTGAGTCAGGTGGACAAAATTCATTGGTTCCCCAATCATGGTTCGGTCAATCTGTCTTCTCTTCTTCTTCGGCTGGGGTTTCTCTACCACACAGCAGCCCAATTTATGCCAGAATTCACTCATATTCCCTGATGGTTTCAGCTTCACTGTGCCGGAGGCCCCAGAAGGAAACTGCTCTGGTGCCCTGGCCCACCCACTCCTTGCTCTTGGCACGTAAGGGCACTCTGGGTTCCGTCAGCTGGATGGGTGTGGACAGGGTGAACTCCTCAGGCAATGAAGTCAGGCTCTCAGACTCCGAGACAGAAACAGGGCCAGAGAGAATTGAAAGAGGAAAGGGATGGATGCGGATTGAAAACAGCTATAGCTTGCTAAGGTGTTAACTCTGGAAACTCACCTAAAAATTTCTTCCTGTGTGAAAGGCAATTTTCAGCTGCTGATTGAGAACTGCTGTCGTTTGTTGAAGGAATTGTCTCTAGAAACTCGGGAAATAGCTCATTCTTTTTAAAAGGGAGTTACCAGGTGTTGATTGACAAGAGCTGTAGCTTGTAAAAGATTAGCTCTGTGAACTTGGAAATCAACTTAGGCTGTAGAAGGGTGTGTCCAGAAGCCAATAGAGAACAGATGCAGCTTGGTAAAGGGATTAGCTCCTGACATTCGGGAAACAAACATGCCTTTGATAAAGGTGGTTTCCCTGTGCTGATTGAGAACAACCGAAGCTTTTGAAAGGGTGTACCTCTGGGAGTTAGGGAAACAACCCTTCCCTTTTTATTAGGAGTAACCTTTTGCCTACTGAGAACAGCTGTGGCTTATTACCGTGAGCAGGTGAAGGAATTAAGGAAAAAAAACTGCTTTGGTGTGCGAGGTACTTTCTCTGTGCTGATTCAGAACAGCTGTAGCTCGCTAAAGGTATTAGCTAGGGAACTCAGGAAAAAGTCCTAAGTTGAAAAAGAGTCCGTAACTAACCTGAAACCCAGCCACTAACCTAACACGAAAGCAAACACTATCCCTTGAAACAAACCTAACCCTAACCCTAGCCCCAAAACTAATGCGAAGGCCAACCCCTGTCCTCCAACTAACACTATCTCTAGTGCTGACCCTAACCTTAACATGAGCTCCAGCCCTAAAACAAACAGGAATCCTACTTCTAAGCCCAACGCCAAACCTAGCAAAACCTTATTCCTAGTTTGAACCTTATTATAGGGCCTAACCCTAGTCCTAAAACTAACTGGACATAAAAATACAGCCGCAACACTGTTACTATGACACCCTAGTCACAAACCTAATAATAACTCTAAACCCCAACTCTACACTTCAGCCTAAACCTAAACCTAAGTTCAGCCCTAACTGTAGCCCTAAACCTAACCCTTCAGCTTAACCCTAACCCCAGACACAACCCTAACCTTAACCCTAGCCCCAACATCAACAGTAAACCTCACTCTAGCACAAACCCTAAAGTAAACCTGATCCCTTACCTGAACCCAAACAAAAGCACGAACTCAATTCTGAAGAAGTCCCTCAATTTAAAGCCAAGTGCTGACCTGAAACATAGCCCTAAAACAAACCCCAGCCTAAACGCAAGCAGGAACTTAAAGCCAAAAGTGAACTCCAACTGAAATTGAAACTAAGTCCACATAGGGAAAACAAAACTGGAAGTGGAAAGCATAATTGAAATTGAGACCAGAATCGAAACCGAAACCCCTTCAACAGGAAGTAGAAACGAAAATCGAAATCGATACTGAAACCAAATTCCATACCGGAATTGGAAATCGAATCCGAAACCAAACTGCAAAAGGAATGTTGAAATCCAAACCGAAACCAACCCCCAAACCAGAAGATGAAAGAAAAACCAGAATCGAAACCAAAACCAACTTCTGAATGGGAAATGGAAAGCGAAAGAGATCAAAGTCCAACCGGAAGTGGAAACCGAAACAAGAATCGAAACAGAAACGAGACTCTGAACCAGAATACGAATCCAAATTGAAAACATCAATAAGAATCAAAACTGAATTCCAAGAACATATGGGAAGTTAAAACCCAAATTGAAACCGAAACCACAATGAAAGTCAAACCGTTAATGGAAATTAAAATCGTATCTGAAAGCGACCTCAAAAGCAAAACCAATATCCAAACTGGAAATGGAAATCCAAACTGAAATCAAAAACAAAACCAAAGTCCAAACTAGAAGTGGTAAATCGAAGCTGAGACCAATCGCCAAAGCAAAACTTGAAACCTATCCCAGAATCGAAACCAAGAAAACCCTCCAAATGGGAAACGGAAATTGAACTGAAATCAAACCCCAAACCGGAATTGGAATCGAAACCAAAACAAACTTCAGACCAGAAGTAAACAAAGAAATCAGAATTGAAACCAAAACCAACCTCTGAACGGGAAAGGAAAATGGAAACTAAAACCAAACTCCAAACTGGAAGTGGAAAACAAAATCAAAATCTAATCCAAGTTCCAAACCGGAAGTGGAAATCGAAACGGAAAGCAAACCTCAAACCTGAAGTCAAAACCGAAATCAGAATCAAAACAGAAACCAACCCCTGAAAGATAAATGGAAATGGAAACTGAAACCAAACTCCAAACCGGGAGTGGAAGTCGTAACCCAAATCAAACCCCAATGTGGAAGTCAAAACCCAAACCAGAATCGAGACCGAAACCAACCTCCGCCCTGGAAATGGAAATCGAACCTGAAACCAAACTCCAAACCGGAAGTGGGAAACAAAATCGAAATCGAATCCAAATTCCAAAACTGATGTGGACATTGAAACCGACACCAAATCCGGAATCTGAGAACAAAACTGAAACCAGAATCGAACCGAAACCAAACTCAATACCGGAAATGGAAATCGACACCGAAACCAAACCTCAAATCAGAAATCAAACGCGAAACAACAATCGTAAACATAACTAACCGACCACGGGAACAGAATTTCGAAACTGACACCAAATCCCAAACGGAAATTGGAAACCGAAACAGGAAATGATACCGAAAACTAACTCCAAATAGGAAGTCGAAGCCAAATTTGAAAGGTAAACCAGAATCGAAACCAAATTCAAAGCCCATATGGGAAGTGAAAACCCAAATCCCCACTGAGAGCACAATAAAATTCACAGTGTTAATGCAAACTTAAATTGAATCCCAAATGAACCTCAAAAGCAAAACCACCTCCAAACCCTAAATGTCTTTCAAAATCGATACGAAAACTTAATAAAACCATAGACCAACGACGAAACCAGAAACTGAGACCAAATTCGAAACAGAAACAAAGACACACCAAAACTGAAACTCAAACACAAACCCAGAGCCAAACATGATACTGTAAAAATCCAACCCACAATGAAAACAAATACAACATTAAAATCCAAACAAAAGTTGAGGCCTAAACTGCAAAGGCCTAGGACCCAGGCGGTGCTGTAACACTACCCCAAATGGAACCCTAGCTCAAATTGAAACCCTATCCCTAGTCCTAAGCTTAATCCTAATCATAAACCGAAGCACAACCTAAACACAACCAAGGACCCAAATGTAACTCTACCCCTAACCTTAACAAGATACATAACGCTAAGCCTAACCCTATCCCTAGCACTAATATTAACACTAATCCAAACCCTAACACTTAACTGTATCCGAAGGCCCAACTTTCACCGTAACCCTAAGACAATGCGCAATTGTAACCCTAACCGTAAACCCAATTCCAACCCTATTCCCAAACCCAGCCCTCACCCTAATCCTAAAACTATTTCCAACCCTATCCCTAAACATAGCCCAAACCCTAGCCCTTACCCTACACCGACCATAAGAAAACCCTATCTGTAACCCTGATTCTAGCCACAATGCTCATCCTAACCCTAATGATAGCAGGTATCTTGTTAAAGAAATTCACTCCGGAAACACGGGGAAAAAACTCTTAGGCTGTCAAAGGCAGTGTCAAGGAGCTGATCACCTACCGCTGTAGCTTGTTAAAAGAATTAGCTCAGGAAACTCAGGAAACAACTCCTAATTTGAGTAAGTGTTTCACAGCTGTTGCTTTTTAAGGGGATTAGCTCCCTGAGCTGGGAAACAACAGGTACCTTGTTAAAGGGAGTTTCCCTGTACCAATAGAGAACAGCTGTAGCTTGTTAAAATGATTAGCTCCTGGACCTTGGAAAAGAAATCATACATTGAAAGAGGGAAGGGATGGATGCGGATTGAAAACAGCTATAGCTTGCTAAGGTGTTAACTCTGGTAACTCACCTAAAAATTTCTTCCTGTGTGAAAGGCAATTTTCAGCTGCTGATTGAGAACTGCTGTCGTTTGTTGAAGGAATTGTCTCTAGAAACTCGGGAAATAGCTCATTCTTTTTAAAAGGTAGTTACCAGGTGTTGATTGACAAGAGCTGTAGCTTGTAAAAGATTAGCTCTGTGAACTTGGAAATCAACTCTTAGGCTGTAGAAGGGTGTGTCCAGAAGCCAATAGAGAACAGATGCAGCTTGGTAAAGGGATTAGCTCCTGACATTCGGGAAACAAACATGCCTTTGATAAAGGTGGTTTCCCTGTGCTGATTGAGAACAACCGAAGCTTTTGAAAGGGTGTACCTCTGGGAGTTAGGGAAACAACCCTTCCCTTTTTATTAGGAGTAACCTTTTGCCTACTGAGAACAGCTGTGGCTTATTACCGTGAGCAGGTGAAGGAATTAAGGGGAAAAAAACTGCTTTGGTGTGTGAGGTACTTTCTCTGTGCTGATTCAGAACAGCTGTAGCTCGCTAAAGGTATTAGCTAGGGAACTCAGGAAAAAGTCCTAAGTTGAAAAAGAGACAGTCTGTAACTAACCTGAAACCCAGCCACTAACCTAACACGAAAGCAAACACTATCCCTTGAAACAAACCTAACCCTAACCCTAGCCCCAAAACTAATGCGAAGGCCAACCCCTGTCCTCCAACTAACACTATCTCTAGTGCTGACCCTAACCTTAACATGAGCTCCAGCCCTAAAACAAACAGGAATCCTACTTCTAAGCCCAACGCCAAACCTAGCAAAACCTTATTCCTAGTTTGAACCTTATTATAGGGCCTAACCCTAGTCCTAAAACTAACTGGACATAAAAATACAGCCACAACACTGTTACTATGACACCCTAGTCACAAACCTAATAATAACTCTAAACCCCAACTCTACACTTCAGCCTAAACCTAAACCTAAGTTCAGCCCTAACTGTAGCCCTAAACCTAACCCTTCAGCTTAACCCTAACCCCAGACACAACCCTAACCTTAACCCTAGCCCCAACATCAACAGTAAACCTCACTCTAGCACAAACCCTAAAGTAAACCTGATCCCTTACCTGAACCCAAACAAAAGCACGAACTCAATTCTGAAGAAGTCCCTCAATTTAAAGCCAAGTGCTGACCTGAAACATAGCCCTAAAACAAACCCCAGCCTAAACGCAAGCAGGAACTTAAAGCCAAAAGTGAACTCCAACTGAAATTGAAACTAAGTCCACATAGGGAAAACAAAACTGGAAGTGGAAAGCATAATTGAAATTGAGACCAGAATCGAAACCGAAACCCCTTCAACAGGAAGTAGAAACGAAAATCGAAATCGATACTGAAACCAAATTCCATACCGGAATTGGAAATCGAATCCGAAACCAAACTGCAAAAGGAATGTTGAAATCCAAACCGAAACCAACCCCCAAACCAGAAGATGAAAGAAAAACCAGAATCGAAACCAAAACCAACTTCTGAATGGGAAATGGAAAGCGAAAGAGATCAAAGTCCAACCGGAAGTGGAAACCGAAACAAGAATCGAAACAGAAACGAGACTCTGAACCAGAATACGAATCCAAATTGAAAACATCAATAAGAATCAAAACTGAATTCCAAGAACATATGGGAAGTTAAAACCCAAATTGAAACCGAAACCACAATGAAAGTCAAACCGTTAATGGAAATTAAAATCGTATCTGAAAGCGACCTCAAAAGCAAAACCAATATCCAAACTGGAAATGGAAATCCAAACTGAAATCAAAAACAAAACCAAAGTCCAAACTAGAAGTGGTAAATCGAAGCTGAGACCAATCGCCAAAGCAAAACTTGAAACCTATCCCAGAATCGAAACCAAGAAAACCCTCCAAATGGGAAACGGAAATTGAACTGAAATCAAACCCCAAACCGGAATTGGAATCGAAACCAAAACAAACTTCAGACTAGAAGTAAAAAAAGAAATCAGAATTGAAACCAAAACCAACCTCTGAACAAGAAATGGAACTAGAAACTGAAACCAAACTGCAAACCGTAAGTGAAAAACAATGGAAATTGAAACCAAATTCCAAACCGGAAATGGAAATTGAAACCGAATCCAAACCTCAAACCACAAGTCAAAACAGAAACCAGAATTGAAACTGAAACCAACCCCTGAAAGATAAATGGAAATGGAAACTGAAAATAGACTCTAAACCGGAAGTGGAAAACAAAATCTATTTGGAATCCAAATTCCAAAACGGAAGTGGAAGTTCAAATCGAAATCAAACCCCAATGTGGAAGTCAAAACCCAAACCAGAATGGAAACTGAATCCAACCTCCAATACGGAAGTGGTAATCGAAACAGAAACCAAACCTCAAATGAGGTAAAGACATTGAAGACTCTATTCATAAACCTAAATACTGCTTACCATTTCTACAACCTGGTCATTTGGTGAAGGTATGTATGTCATTCTTATTTTATAGACAATTTGAATGTTTCAATATTTTCATTTATGTAACAGTTGGTCTTATATTACCTGTTTCGTTGGCTTGTCTCAGACTTACTGACTACTGGTTTTTATGTGAAGGAATATAATTTAATTTTGGAATCATGTAAAAATTTTCTAATTGTGAAGTTCTGCTACCAAATAAAACAGTTTTAGGTACTAGATAAGTTCATTAGGTATAAAAGCCTTAAAATATGAGAACAATTGCATTGTCATTTTTAGCATTTCTTTGTCAATTTGAGAGATTTCTGTTACTGTTGTTTGTAGAGTCCTGTGAAATCTGATGGTGATATTTTCTGTAGTATTAATAACCTAGTCCTTAAATCTAGCACTGACAGAGATTGGAGGCATGGCTCAGATGGTAGAGCGCCAGCTAGTGAGCTAAAGTGCCAAATACTGAGTTCAAGTCCCTGCCAGGGAGTTGGGTGGTAGAATTTAACAGTGACATTTGTTTAAAAATTAAGAAAATTAGACTGTTACTGGCCTATAACATGCATGTGAGGCTGTGATTTTTCTGGATATGAACATTCTTGTTTCTCTTTCATTTTCAGATGAAGAATGAAGGAGACGATTTTGGCTGGGGAGTAGTATAAATTTCTCAAAAATGTCAAATGTTAAGGTAAACTTATTCTTAAAGTAGGATTACATACATATTTTCAGTAGGTAAACTTATTCTTAGAGTAGAATTGCATGTATATTTTCAGTTAAATGGTTTGTTGTGTTGTTGTTTTTTTGCCAGTCCTGGGCTTGAACTCAGGGCCCTGAGCTTCTTTTGCTCAAGGCTAACACTCTATCACTTGAGCCACAGAGCCACTTTTCTGTGTATGTGCTACTGAGGAATTGAACCCAGGGCTTCATATATGGAAAGCAAGCACTCTACCACTAAGCCACATTCCCAGCCCTTACGTGTTTGATTTTTTTTAAGATTCATAAAATTTTTTAAGTAGTAATAGTATTAATTACCTTAAAACTTCTACCATAGGTATTCATTTTATGAATGATTGTAAATTTTGTGCTTGAAGCAATGTAATTATTTCCCAGCAAAGAAAATTTTTATTTCATGGCAATTGAGATTTTTCTTCCATTTCCCCAGGTTTTTTGTTTTAATTTGATTTTTGATTATCTTGTTCTTGATTATTACCAAAAGAATTCACTTTTGATACTTACAGATTAGAAATCTGCTTTAAATACAGGTTAGAAACTTGAAAAGAGATGGGAGAGCTGATCCGTTTTTCGTATTCTGTCTAAATGGAAGTAGTAAAAAAGTTGATTTGGGTCATTATTTATATACATATTTTGACAGATTACTATCCATACAGTCAAGCAGTATTTGTTAATTTATCAGGAGAGTGACTATTTTGAAATAAGTCAGCCATTGCACCTAGTTTCTCCAGCTGCAGAAAGCATACATGCCAGGCTTAGGAAGTGACCTCAAGGAAGACAGCTTCAATCCACAAGCCTTTTTAATCTTAAAATCTTAAGTCTTTTTAATCATTAAAATCCAGTTTGCATTAGACATGATATGTGTTCTTTTAAAGTAGACTAATTCATAGTTTTTTTGTCTTAAATTTCTTTGTATGTCTGTGTTACGGCAATTAGGAATTAAGTTTTGGAACTGGAAGTTAGTGAGTGAGAATGCAGTCAGGATTCCAATGTGTATCCCACAAAATTCAGAAGCATGAGGGAAGGGTGGGTAGGGAGTGGACATGTGAGAATGTTGAAAGCAGTGACATTATCAAAATATATAGTATTCATGGACTGCTTTGTTAAATGACAACTCTTTTGTACAACTTAAAGATAACAATAGTTAAAATATTTCTTATGAAAGAAATATGCAAACTGAGGTGTGTAAGCCATTTGTTGTAGAGAAACAAGATCTTAGGTTTGTGATAGGTATTTTAGTTCATGATGTATTCCTAGTTTATTGAGTATTTTTTATCGTGAAAATGTTTCACTATTTCAACATGTGTATTGAGATGGTCAATTTGATGGTGATTTTGTTTTTTACTCTAGTATTCTCATTACTTTGATTTTCATGTATTAAACCAACCTACATTCTCACATTGTCACGGTATTTTTTTACATATTGCTAGATTCATTTCTGGCATATTATTCCACACCCATATTTACAGGAAATACAAGTCTATAGGTTTTTCTTGTGATGTCTATCTGGGTTTGGTATCTGAGTAATCCTGGCCTCATAGAATATGATTATGAGTTGAGCTTAAACCTTGTGGGATTAGGTACAAAATGCATCCTATTCAGAGGACTTTTTATTGTCTTTCTGTAACTATGACTATCATGAGTCTCCTTAGCAAGAGCTGGCAGTTGGTCATAACTCTTTGTTTATCTCATTGTTTATATAATTCATTCCATTTCATAAAATTCATTGTATACACTCTTTGTGTATCTAGGTATTTATAACATCAAATTAACTTAATAATGACCAGATACATGTATATATATATATATATATATATATATATATATATATATATATATATATATATAATATAAATACACATGTGTATATAAAGATATATGTGTATATATATATATGCTTTTTATACATAAAACTAGACGAAATCATCAGTAACAGAAAATTACTATCTCCAAATCATACAAATTAAGCACACAAAACAGATTAGATTATATATCTACATATAATGGATTATGTTAGGTATATATGTATGAATGTACACATATGAATGTGTATGTGTTTACATACATGGATAAGTAATCTTTGGAGATAAAAATAATCCAAATCAAAAAATATTAACCATCTTTAGCAAAAAGATTGGTTTGAAATATACTCTTCTGAAACAAATTATTGTAGTATGCATCTATATTCCTTAGATATTTAGAAACATGGTTTTATTAGAATGTACAAGACTAAATGATGCAATGAAGTGATGTGAAAAACTGTTATAAATGTGCCAGTATAGTTAGCAATAAAATAATCAATTGTGGGGTTTTTGTTTTTCCCTCCGTCTTGGGGCTTGAATTCAGGGCCTGGGTGCTATCCCTGAGCTTTTTTGCTCAATACCAGCACTCTAGTACTTTGAGCCACACCTCCACTTCCATTTTTCTAGTGATTAATTGGAGATACAACTCTCATGGACTTTCTTGTCAGGGCTGGCTTTAAGCCTCAGTCTTCAGACCTCTACCTCCTGAGTAAGCTACTATTACAGGCATGAGCCACCAGCGCCCGATGTCAATCTGTTTTGTGTGTTTAATTTGGATGACTTGGAGATAGAATCATTTTGTTACTGATGATTTCGTTTCAGTTTTCTCTAATTCTGGCAGAACATAATAAACTAATCATTAGGAACTTGAAGTTGATATTTCTATCACAGCTGACAGTAGTCCTACTATTAAATGAGGATTCATAAATACTGAGTTGTTGCTGTGTTTTCTGATCCAGTGGAAAACAATGAAAGATGCAGAGCAACAACCTTCATTTTCTAAAAGAAACATGTACTGCATATTACGTGCAGTCATCATGCAAAATGTCAGAAAATAGGTCCTGTATACCTGGTATTTGTGTACTCATTTTAAGGAGTTAATAACCTTCTTTTATCCTATTTCCTAGCCTAATTCTGGTGAACTGGATCCTTTATATGTAGTAGAAATACTTCTGCAATGTAGCAAGGAGAGTTTGAAGAATTGAGCTACTGAGGCTGCAAAACCAGCTAAACCTGGTGAGAAGGGAGAGATGCAGGTTTGTATTTTATATTTGTAGCTTTCAGATTATGAATTATTTATCATCATAAGAGTTTCACTGTGATTGTAATGAACATTCTGTCATAATTTGTAAATGAGAAGTTTAAGATATTTTGATATTCTATTACAACCATTTGAAATACTAGTAGAGTGATAATAAGATGTTAAGTGTGTGTGTGTGTATGTATACATGTGCATGTGTATACATATATATGTGTGCCAGTACTTGGGCTTGAACTCACCATCTCATGCTCTTGCTTGGCTTTGTCACTCAACTGATACTCTCCCATTTGCTGTTCAGGTTTTATGCTAGCTAATTGGAAATTAGAATCTCTTGGATTTGTCTGCCTGGGCTATCTTTGAGCCTTGATCCTCAGATTTTTGCCTCCTCAGTAATTATAATTACAGGCATGAATCATCATTGTTCAACTTAGACATTTTAGTTTTCTCTTAGGAGATTTTTGACCAAGTAACTAATGACAAATAAAAAGATAATACTTTAAGTTTTTATGTGAAACTAGATTTTTACCATGAATACAGTTTTTTATTATCCATTAACTTTAGAGTTTGAATCCCTCCCTTCATGCTATTTATTTCACTGTGCTGAAAATAAAGATTTAAGTATTGGTTTTTTAATGATAAAAATTACAACCAGAGTCTTAATTAAAATTACTTAATTTACAACTGCTTTCAGTTAAATGCAAGCCATTTAAAAAGTAATGAAGATAAAACAAAAAAGGAAAGAGAAACATTTGACTTTGGCACATTAGATACCTTCTTTCTTTCTTTTTTTATTTATTTTTAATGGTACTAAGAATTAACCCCAGTGCCTCATAGAAGCTAAGCAAATAGTCTACTTCAAGTGTGCGACTTAAAGGCTTGGTCTTTCAGGAGTCATATATGTGACAACAAGCTTGGCTTCTAGAAGTAGAATCTACCTCTGCAGCATCATAGACTTATTTTGGATTAATAAATGATTATGGGACTTAGAAATTGGCAGATTTAAAAGTTAACTTCTTATTGGAAAACTTCTTTTTAAATGATGCTTTACAAGTTTATAAGTGTTTACCTTTTGATACTTGTCTTTTTAATTGTTAGATTTATTCTTTAGAATTTCACCACCAAGAGAAACATGGTGTTTTGTTCTTGTTTTTTCCCCCTCCTAACATTTATATTACCTACTGACTCCTTAACTATAAAAAAAGGCTAGGGGCTGGGAATATGACCTAGTGGTAGAGTGCTTGCCTTGTATGCATGAAGCCCTGAGTTCAATTTATCAACACCACATATATAGAAAAAGCTGTAAGTGGCACTATGGCTCAAGGAATAGAGTACTAGCCTTGAGCAAAAAGAAACCAAGGACAGTGCTTAGGCCCTGAGTCCAAGCCCCAGGACTGGCAAACAAACAAAAGAGGCCAAAACTCATCACAGCTTGCCACATAGTCACTGTACCTGAATGGACCTTAGGAGTCCTTGCAACTTGAAATAGCAAATATGTGGCATTTATGCCAAATATGTGGCTTCCTTTCTTAAGGCAGACATTGATAAGTAGTATGGTGTTCTTTCATGCTGAACTTCAGATTATTTTCCATGAAAAAAACCCAGGAAACCATTACTATAATATTCATTGGAGTTAGCATTTCAGGTGAAGCCTGTTTGGTCTCCTTCTTAGTTTGAGGCCTAAGTTATTTTTAGGCCCGCCTGCCTTGCCTCTTAATCATACTATAATCTTTGAAGTCCTCAGGTGCAGTTTAACAAACTTCTTCAGGGAAGAATCTTGGGTAAACTGAGGCTCTTTTACTTCTTTACCACTTTTATTTGTTTTATTTTCCCATAGTTCTTTTAAAATTCCATTTATTTCAGTCTCCACTTGTGAGGAAATTAAGGAGGGGGGAAGATATAGTAACATGCATTGTTTTCTTCAGTAGTTGTACAAAGAGGTTACAAGTTCATAAATCAGGTTATGAGTACAGTGCTTCTTGATCAATCTCATCCTTCCATTCTCCCTATTTCCCCTCTCTTATCCCTAAAGTAACATGAATTTTTTTTGTTTTTTAGTTTATGACAGCAAGGATTACAGCTTAAAGACAGGGAGCAAATTTGTGCTGCTTCAACGACATATAAACATCAAAGATGTATTCTTTCTATGCCTACAGCTTTTAATAAAGTAGGCTTTATAAATGAAGTGAGACTTGAAACTTGGTAGGAAAACTTTTTTTATTTTGGGGGAACAATGGAACTTTTTTAGATAAGAATTACATTCTCAGTATTGGAAACAACGTGAAACTCCCCTCTGTAGATAAAAACGACTCCAGGGTTGGAGGTATGGCTCAGGTGGTAGAGTGCCAGCCAGTGAGCAAAACTATCAGAAACTGAGTTCAAGTCCTAAGTCTTATACAACTTCCAAGTTATTGTATATTTGAATGACAATAGCATAATAAAACGCATAGGACTGTTCTTTCCAAAGCAGAATTTTTATATTAGTTTTGTTAAATTAATATGTTGAATAGGAGCTCAGTTTCTAAGGAAACCTTAGCTACAGCTGCAGTGTCTATGTAGCTTTATTCAGGGTAGGTTAGAATCAGGGCCTCACACCTATAATCCTCATAATTTTGAATCTAGACCTTTTTCCTTTGTTATTTTCAAGTAGATTCCTACATTTATACTGGGGCTAATCTAGACAGCAATCCTCCTATTTCCTGCATAACTGGAATGATAGTTGGGTACCACCATACTCACCTTTTGGTTGAGATGGTCTCACAAGATTTTTTTCGTATGATTGTCTGGAACTGTGATCCTGTCCACTGCCTCCTGAGTAGCTAGATTTATGGGCATGAGCCACTGTGTTCAGACTTTGTTTATTCATTTTTGAAAAGAAAAGTTCTTACTATATTGCCCAGGCTAGAGCCCCAAACTCTTACGATTGTGCTCCAATGACTCATGTCTCAGCCTTCTGGGTCACTGAGAGTACAGGCACACATCACCATGATCAGCTCTGCAATACAAATTGAAGTCAGATTTTTAAGTAAAACTGACCAAATTTAAAATAATTTGGGGCAACTTTTAAAACAGACAATTTAAACTCTGAATTTCAACATCTCTTTTTTCCCAGGGACAGTTTGTTATTTGCTACTTTTTCTCTTTGTATGGGCTATCTTTTGTTCCCTTTATGTGTCTCACTTTTGTATTGAAAACTGAACGTTTAAAGTACTTGTAGTAACTCTGGAAATAAACATTTTTCCAAGTTTCCTAGACTTTATTTTTGTTGCAATCTGAGTAGTTATGTTGTCTTTATAAGGTAATTGTTAAATCTGTGAGGTGTGTTTGTGTCTCCACTGCTTGGCTAGTTTTGTGAATAGGAAATAAATGTGCAGACTTCTTTAGATACCTGTCACTGAAGTCCTTCGTCTTGGATTATGGTCTTAACCCTCACCCAGGTAATTAACATTACCATACTTCTATATGTGTAATCTCTTGATCAGATAGATGACAGCTCAAGGCCCTTTTATGTCTTTCTGAGCTTTGCCTGTACATTTCTAAATTCTAAGTTTAAAGTTCTTCCTATAAACTTCTTTCTCCCCAAATTTTACTTTTAAGTGTTTTAGTTGACCTTCAGTTTTCCCTGCTACTATCATCCATCATCTCAGTCAGCAATGATATTAAACAAGGCCTTTTATTATTTTGGACAACTGCGCCAAAGAAAAATATCATTTCAATAAACAAGTTCAAATAGAGATAGCTGTAGAATGATCTGACAAGTGAAATAATGACTGTTCTTTGGAGACTGGACTTTGAAATAATTCTAGCACTCTTCTATCTCCTCCACTGGGGGTCAGACTGGTTCTACTAGTATTACAGACTTGGTTCTCACACTACTGTGGAGCCCGGATCTGGAATGGGAGAAGGGGAAGTTGAAATACCACATGGGCTTTGTTTTTTCTTTTCTTAATCATTTTGGTTGACTAAATGATCTTTGGACTACTTTGAAACTTTTGCTAATTTCCAGAATTCTGAAGCAGTTAATTTTGACAATTTTCCCCACATTCCTACTGCTTTTACCAAGGAGGTTTATGACCTTTCTCCACTGACATTCTCCTGGATAAAGAAAATACATCTAAGGAGAAAGATGGCGCCGAAAGAATAGGTAGGCACCCCGACTCGCACCAACTGAATAGCGAGCTGGGAACTCCAACACCCAACACCCCATCAAGAACCCAGCAAAACCAGCACCCAGAAGCAGTGGAGAAACGCAGGAAAACAAAAAGGAGCAAAAAAGAAGAACCGAAAACCTACACGGAGCCGGAGATTCTCCGGGGCACCTCCTCCCACCAGCCGACCCTGGCCCAAACAGGGCCAGGCTGGGAAAGGGGAACCCAGCGATCGGCGGACAGGCTGCCAGGAGCGCAGAATTCATATAGCGGGAGACCCCACGGACACAAGGCAGGGTGCGGACCAAGACACACACCTGCAGTGACGAGAAGTTCGGGTCCACACCGGGTTCGGACAAGGGAACCCAGCGCGGCAGAAAGAGGGAACGGGGAAGCCACCACGACACTTCGCCAACCCCTGAAGGGCTAACGGCTGCGCGGGACACACACACAAAGCAGCAAAAGTGAGTCCCCCATAATCCCTTCCCCCAACGGGAGACCCAAGCCCGAAAAGAAGCTAGATCTCCCTCCCTCCCCCTCCCCACCCCCAGGGAACAAAGAACCCCCAAATCAGGCGGGAAGCTCCCATCAGGCGCTGGGAAGCCAGTTTAGCAGGGGAAGGGTGGAACAGCCCTAAGGCCCCACAGGTTCCTGAACTGGCAGAACCGGCCCCGCCCCCTTCCCAACAGGGGCCGGGGGACGGTGGGCAGTGCAAGCCCCACCCGAGGTGCCTGGACCTCGCAGACTCTTACAACTAAAACCACAGGCGTTGGTGGGCAATACCAGCCCAGCAGGGTCACCTGAGCCTGATCACGTCCCCCTCTCACAGCGGAGGTGAGGTCTGAGGGTGCCAAGCCACACCCAGACAGTCGATCCCACTGGGCCCCACACATACCGCCTCCCCCAACGGACTCGCGGGAGGGCGCAAGCACAACCCAACAACCCAGGACTCGCTCTGGGAGGCATATCCCACTAAAGTGCATGTTGTAGTGGACAACAGCGCACAGAAGGGCGGGGCCCCCGGCGACAGCGCACACTCTGGTAGGCGTACCCTGCACTGGTGGGCGGGGACACAGCGACAGCACCTGCTGCCGTAGACACGCCTACGCAGGAGGGAGGAAAGAGCTACAAACCAAACCTGAGAAGCTATCCACAGATCTCCAGATGGGCAAATCACAAAAAAACATAACTCAGTTCATCAAAGGGCAAGCCAACTCGCCAGCTCCAAAAAGCAGCACGACTGAAGAGGAGATGGAGACTAAAAAAGCAAATGAGGCTATGTTAACAGGAATGATCGAAAGCGTCAGAAATAAAATCAGAAAACAATTCCAGGAGTTTAGAGCAGAAATCTGGAAGGACACCCAGGAAGCCAAGAAAGAAATGGAAGCAGAACTGGATACAATGCAAGCCTGCTTTAAAGAAATGGAAGCAAAAATGGATGCAATGCAAGCCGCCTTTAAAGAAAATCTCCACATCCTGAGAATTGAAATGCATGACAAAATAGATTTAAAATACAACTCTTTAAAGGAAGAAATTTCCACGATGAGAGCTGATATGACAACCATAAATAGCTCTCTGACATCCATAAACTCCGCAATTGAAACCATAACACAAAGAGTGGACCATATAGAATCCAGAATCTCTCACCTGGACGATGAAGCAGCTGACAACAACCAGAAAATGACCACACTCCAAGAAAAGGTGAAGCTTCAGGGAAGATTAATCCAGGAACTAATGGACAAAGACAAGAGATATAATCTGCGCATAATTGGAATAGAAGAAGGAGCCGAATATCAGAGCAGAGGGCTTAATCATGTTCTCAATAAAGTTATTGCAGATAACTTCCCCAATCTCACAGGGGACCCCATCCAGGTAACCGAAGCCTATAGGACACCTGGCAGGCCAGACCCCAGGAAAACCACCCCAAGGCACATAATATTCAAGACTACAGACCTCAAGATTAAAGAGCAAATTCTGAATTCAGCCAAAGCGAAGAAAGAAACTTTTTTCAATGGGAAGAGGATTCGAATAACATCCGACTTATCCACACAAACTTACCAAGCTCGAAGTGAGTGGAAGAATACCATCCAAGTACTTCAGAATAACAATTTACAACCTCGGATCAAATATCCAGCGAAACTGGAGTTCACATTCGAAGGGAGAACCAGATCTTTCCACACCAAAGAGGAGCTAAAGGAGTATGTGAATAAAAAACCAGCCCTACAGCGAATATTAAGAGGGGAAGCCCACCCAACAGAGATCGTAAAAGACACACAGACAGAATCAGAAAGAAACTTCAATAGCCAAAGTCCAGCAGAAAGACCAGCTCACTAAAGACAAGAAAAAAAAAAAAAAAACAGGAAAAAACAGCCCAACAAGAAAATGGAAGGAGAAAAAAACACCCTTATCCTTGATCTCTTTAAATATAAATGGCTTAAACTCCCCGATTAAGAGGAGCAGACTGGCAGAATGGATTCGCAAACAAAAAGTTGACATCTGCTGTCTACAAGAGACCCACCTTACAGCAAGGGACAAAAACAGGCTTCGAATGAAAGGATGGAGCAAGATCTACCAAGCAAATGCACCCACCAAAACGGCAGGTGTAGCCATTCTGATCTCAGACAAGCTGGACTTCTCTTTAAAGTCCACTCAAAAAGACAAAGAAGGACACTACATATTAATACAAGGAAAAATCCAGAATCAAGACATCACGGTGATAAATGTATACTCACCAAACAAAAGAGGCCCGACATATGTCAAGCAAATTCTCATAGAATTACAGAGCAAGATAGATGCAAACACAATCATAGTGGGTGACTTTAATACTCCTCTCTCTCCAAGAGACAGATCCAACACCCAGAGGATTAGTAAGGGAGCTGAGGACCTAAATAACACCATTTCCCAAATGGATCTAACAGACCTATATAGAACCTTCCACCCTACAGAGACCCAATACACCTTCTTTTCAGCAGCCCATGGATCATATTCCAAAATAGACCACGTCATAGCCCACACAAAGAACCTCAGCAAATACAAAAGTATTGACATCATCCCATGTATTATATCTGATCACAGTGGATTAAAGGTAACCCTCAACAACAAAGGAAACCACAGACACTATACACACTCTTGGAGACTAAACCCCACGCTGCTATCCAACACTTGGGCCACAGATCAAATTAAAGATGAAATCAAGGAATTCATAAGCCACAATGACAAAGAAAACACATCACAAAGAAACCTATGGGACACAGCTAAGGCAGTACTGAGGGGCAAGATCATTGCACTCAGTACCCACATTAAAAGAATGGAAGCAGAGCAGGTGAATACCCTCACGGTGAAACTAAAACAACTGGAGAAACAAGAAATGACAGAATCTAAAACGACTAGGAGGGGAGAGATTACAAAGATTAAAGAAGAGATAAATCTGATTGAAAATAGAAAGACCATTCAACAAATAAATAAGACTAAAAGCTGGTTCTTTGAGAAAATAAACAAAATTGACAGACCCCTTGCAAGACTTACAAAAAAAAGAAGAGAAGAGACTCATATTCATAAAATCAGGGACTCCACAGGAAAAATTACAACAAGTACACACGATATTCAAACAATCATAAGGAGCTATTTCCAAAACCTCTACTCAGCAAAAAACAATAATTTTACAGAAATGGATCAATTCTTAGAGAAGTACAAACTGCCCAAACTGAACCAAGAAGAAATAAATCAACTAAATAAACCAATAACTTACGGTGAGATACAAGAGGTAATCAAGAACCTCCCTACTAAGAAAAGCCCAGGCCCAGATGGATTCACCAACGAATTCTACAAAACCTTTAGTGAGGAGCTAATTCCAATACTCCTCAAACTCTTCCGCGAAATAGAAACGGAGGGAGAAATCCCAAACTCATTCTATGAAGCTAATATCATACTCATCCCCAAACCAGGCAAAGATCCAACGAAAAAAGACAACTACAGACCAATATCACTAATGAACACAGATGCAAAGCTCCTCAATAAAATATTAGCTAACAGGATCCAGAAACTGATTAAGAATATCATACATCATGACCAAGTAGGCTTCATTCCTCAGTCACAAGGATGGTTCAACATCCGTAAATCAATCAATGTAATTCACCACATAAACAGAACTAAAATCAAGAATCACATTGTTATCTCAGTCGATGCCCAAAAAGCCTTCGACAAAATACAACATCCATACCTATTAAAAGCTTTGGAGAGAACAGGAATAGATGGAACATTCCTCAAAACAATAAAAGCCATATACAATAGACCAACTGCTAATATCATATTAAATGGAGAGAAACTTAAATCATTCCCCCTAAACACAGGAACAAGACAAGGATGCCCACTCTCCCCACTTCTGTTCAACATAGTGCTGGAATCCCTAGCCATAGCAATAAGGCAAGAGGAGGACATCAAAGGGATCCACGTCGGCAAGGAAGAAATCAAGTTATCCCTATTCGCAGACGACATGATCTTATATCTCAAGGACCCAAAAAACTCAGTACCCAAACTTCTACATCTAATAAACCAATTTGGCAAAGTAGCAGGATACAAAATCAATCCACAAAAGTCAGCAGCTTTTCTGTACACCAGCAATAGACAAACAGAAAAGGAAATTATGGAAACAATTCCATTTACAATAGCCAAAAAAAGAATAAAGTACCTAGGGATCAACTTAACCAAGGACATGACGGACCTATTCAATGAAAACTACAAAAATCTAATAAGGGAAATCAAAGAAGACACAAGGAGATGGAAAGACCTCCCATGCTCATGGGTAGGCAGAATCAATATAGTGAAAATGGCCATATTGCCCAAATTGTTATACAAATTCAATGCAATACCTATCAAAATCCCAGCCACATTCTTCACTGAAATAGAGAAACCAATCCATAAATTCATATGGAACAGCAAAAAACCTAGAATAGCCAAAGCAATTCTAGGCAAAAAACATAGTGCAGGAGGTATCACCATACCAGACTTCAAGCTCTACTACAAGGCCATCATAACAAAAACAGCATGGTATTGGTATAAAAACAGATCGGAAGACTAGTGGATTAGAATTGAAGACCCAGAAATAAAACCACACTCTTACAGCCAACTGATATTCGACAAAGGAGCTAAAGACATACAATGGAATAAACATAGCCTCTTCAACTACTGGTGCTGGGTGAACTGGGCAGCCATATGCAGAAAACTCAAAGTAGACCCAAGCCTATCACCATGCACCAAGATCAACTCAAAATGGATCAAGGACCTCAACATCAGACCTGAATCCTTGAAACTACTGAAGGACAGAGTAGGAAAGACACTAGAACTTATAGGCACAGGAAGGAACTTCCTGAATAGAGTCCCAGGGGCACAACAAATAGGGGAAAGACTCAACAAATGGGACTACTACAAATTAAAAAGTTTCTGCACAGCTAAAGTCATAGCCACCAAAATAGAAAGACAGCCAACGATATGGGAAAGGATATTTACCAGCACAGCAACAGACAAAGGCCTGATATCTGTCATCTACAGAGAACTCAAAAAACTAAGCCCCTCCAAGCCCAGTAAACCTATTAGGAAATGGGCAAAAGAGCTAAAGAGAGACTTCACAAGAGAAGATATAAAAATGGCAAAGAAACACATGAGGAAATGCTCAACATCCCTGCTAGTAAAGGAAATGCAAATAAAAACAACCCTGAGATACCACCTCACCCCAGTCAGAATGGCCTAAACTCTGAACTCAGGAAACAACAAATGCTGGAGGGGCTGTGGGGAAACAGGAACCCTTCTCCATTGTTGGTGGGAGTGCAAATTAGTACAACCACTTTGGAGAACAGTATGGAGGTTTCTCAAAAAGCTCAATATAGACCTACCCTATGACCCAGCCATACCACTCCTAGGCATCTATCCTAAACAGCAAAACCCAAGATATCAAAAGGACATTTGTACTTCCATGTTTATCGCGGCACAATTCACAATAGCCAAAATTTGGAAACAACCCAGATGCCCCTCCACAGACGAATGGATCAAAAAAATATGGTACTTATACACAATGGAATACTACATAGCGATTAGGAATGGTGAAATATTGTTATTCGCAGGGAAATGGTCAGAACTCGAACAAATAATGTTGAGTGAGACAAGCCTAGAACACAGAAAACAAAGGGGCATGATCTCCCTGATATATGACTGTTAACAAAGGGAGACGGAGAGACAGTAGAGACCAAGTCTGTGAACACTGTATATGTGCTTGATACATTGTATATTGCATATGTGTCTACCTGACCTAGACAAGGGATGGAAAAACAGGTTGTAAGATATCACAAGAAATGTACACACTGCCCTACTATGTAACTGCACCCTCTTTGCACAACACCTTGTAAAAAAAAAATTTATGTTCAATTAATAATAAAAAAAAATTAAAAAAAAAATAAATAAAGTTATTGCAGAAAACTTCCCCAATCTCACAGGGGACCCCATCCAGGTAACCGAAGCCTATAGGACACCTGGCAGGCCCGACCCCAGGAAAACCACCCCAAGGCACATAATATTCAAGACTACAGACCTCAAGATTAAAGAGCAAATTCTGAATTCAGCCAAAGCGAAGAAGGAAACTTTTTTCAATGGGAAGAGGATTCGAATAACATCCGACTTATCCACACAAACTTACCAAGCTCGAAGTGAGTGGAAGAATACCATCCAAGTACTTCAGAATAACAATTTACAACCTCGGATCAAATATCCAGCGAAACTGGAGTTCACATTCGAAGGGAGAACCAGATCTTTCCACACCAAAGAGGAGCTAAAGGAGTATGTGAATAAAAAACCAGCCCTACAGCGAATATTAAGAGGGGAAGCCCACCCAACAGAGATCGTAAAAGACACACAGACAGAATCAGAAAGAAACTTCAATAGCCAAAGTCCAGCAGAAAGACCAGCTCACTAAAGAAGAAAAAAAAAAGAGGAAAAAACAGCCCAACAAGAAAATGGAAGGAGAAAAAACACCCTATCCTTGATCTCTTTAAATATAAATGGCTTAAACTCCCCGATAAAGAGGAGCAGACTGGCAGAATGGATTCGCAAACAAAAAGTTGACATCTGCTGTCTACAAGAGACCCACCTTACAACAAGGGACAAAAACAGGCTTCGAATGAAAGGATGGAGCAAGATCTACCAAGCAAATGCACCCACCAAAACGGCAGGTGTAGCCATTCTGATCTCAGACAAGCTGGACTTCTCTTTAAAGTCCACTCAAAAAGACAAAGAAGGATACTACATATTAATACAAGGAAAAATCCAGAATCAAGAAATCACAGTGATAAATGTATACTCACCGAACAAAAGAGGCCCAACATATGTCAAGAAAATTCTCACAGAATTACAGAGCAAGATAGACACAAACACAATCATAGTGGGTGACTTTAATACTCCTCTCTCTCCAAGAGACAGATCCAACACCCAGAGGATTAGTAAGGGAGCTGAGGACCTAAATAACACCATTTCCCAAATGGATCTAACAGACCTATATAGAACCTTCCACCCTACAGAGACCCAATACACCTTCTTTTCAGCAGCCCATGGATCATATTCCAAAATAGACCACGTCATAGCCCACACAAGAACCTCAGCAAATACAAAAGTATTGACGTCATCCCATGTATTATATCTGATCACAGTGGATTAAAGGTAACCCTCAACAACAAAGGAAACCACAGACACTATACACACTCTTGGACCCCACGCTGCTATCCAACACTTGGGCCACAGATCAAATTAAAGATGAAATCAAGGAATTCATAAGCCACAATGACAAAGAAAACACATCACAAAGAAACCTATGGGACACAGCTAAGGCAGTACTGAGGGGCAAGATCATTGCACTCAGCACCCACATTAAAAGAATGGAAGCAGAGCAGGTGAATACCCTCACGGTGAAACTAAAACAACTGGAGAAACAAGAAATGACAGAATCTAAAACGACTAGGAGGGGAGAGATCACAAAGATTAAAGAAGAGATAAATCTGATTGAAAATAGAAAGACCATTCAACAAATAAATAAGACTAAAAGCTGGTTCTTTGAGAAAATAAACAAAATTGACAGACCTCTTGCAAGACTTACAAAAAAAAGAAGAGAAGAGACTCATATACGTAAAATCAGGGACTCCACCAGAAAAATTACAACAAGTACACACGATATTCAAACAATCATAAGGAGCTATTTCCAAAACCTCTACTCAGCAAAAAACAATAATTTTACAGAAATGGATCAATTCTTACAGAAGTACAAACTGCCCAAACTGAACCAAGAAGAAATAAATCAAGTAAATAAACCAATAACTTACGGTGAGATACAAGAGGTAATCAAGAACCTCCCTACTAAGAAAAGCCCAGGCCCAGATGGATTCACCAATGAATTCTACAAAACCTTTAGTGAGGAGCTAATACCAATACTCCTCAAACTCTTCCGCAAAATAGAAACAGAGGGAGAAATCCCAAACTCATTCTATGAAGCTAATATCATACTCATTCCCAAACCAGGCAAAGACCCAACAAAAAAAGAGAACTACAGACCAATATCACTAATGAACACAGACGCAAAGCTCCTCAATAAAATATTAGCTAACAGGATCCAGAAACTGATCAAGAAAAGCATACATCATGACCAAGTAGGTTTCATCCCTCAGTCACAAGGATGGTTCAACATCCGTAAATCAATCAACGTAATTCACCACATAAACAGATCTAAAATTAAGAATTACATTGTTAGGAGAAGAAAGATGGCGCCGATGGAATAGGGAGGCACCCCGACTCGCTCCAACGGCATAGTGAGCTGGGAACCCCAACACCCAACACCCCATCAAGAACCCAGCAAAACCAGCAGCCAGAAGCAGTGGAGAAACGCAGGAAAACAAAAAGGAGCAAAAAAGAAGAACCGAAAACCTACACGGAGCCGGAGATTCACCGGGGCACCCTCCCCCCTCCAGCCGACCCTGGCACAAACAGGGTCAGGCTGGGAAAGGGGAACCCGGCGATCGGCAGACAGGCTGCCAGGAGCGCAGAATTCATATAGGGGGAGACCCCACGGACACAAGGCAGGGTGCGGACCAAGACACACCGGCAGCGACGAGAAGTTCGGGTCCACACCGGGTTTGGACAAGGGAACCCAGCGCGGCAGAAATCGGGAACCAGGGAAGCCACCACGACACTTAGCCAACCCCTGGAGGGCCAACGGCTGCGCGGGACACACACACAAAGCAGCAAAAGTGAGTGCCCTCCCCTCCCCCCTCCCCCACCCCTGAGGGAACAAAGAACCCACAAATCAGGCGGGGAAACCCCCATCAGGCGCTGGGAAGTCAGTTTAGCAGGGGAAGGGCTCAGCAGCACCAACACCCCACAGGTTCCTGAACTGGCAGAACCGGCCCCGCCCCCTTCCCAACAGGGGCCGGGAGACAGCCGGTTGTGCAAACCCCACCTGAGGCGCCTGGACCTCGCAGACTCTTACAACTAAAACCACAGGCGCTGGTGGGCAATACCAGCCCAGCAGGGGCACTTGAGCCTGATCACGTCCCCCCTCCTAACAGCGGAGGTGAGGCCTGAAGGTGCCAAGCCACACCCGGACAGTCGATCCCACTGGGCCCCACACGTACCCCCCCCCACAACGGTCTCGTGGGAGGGCGCAAGCACAACACAACAACCCAGGACTTGCTCTGGGAGGCATATCCCGCCGAAGTGCCTGTTGCACTGAACGCACAGCGCACAGGAGGGCAGGGCCCCCGGCGACAGCGCCCGCACTGGTAGGCGTACCCTGCACTGGTGGGCGGGGACACAGCGACAGCACCTGCTGCCCGTAGACACGTCTACACAGGAGGGAGGGAGGAGCTACAAACCAAACCTGAGAAGCCATCCAGATCTCCAGATGCGCAAATCACAAAGAAACATAACTCAGTTCATCAAAGGGCAAGCCAACTCGCCAGCTCCAAAAAGCAGCACGACTGAAGAGGAAATGGAGACTAAAAAAGCAAATGAGGCCATGTTAACAGGAATGATCGAAACCGTCAGAAATGAAATCAGAAAACAATTCCAGGAATTTAGAGCGGAAATCTGGAAGGACACCCAGGAAGCCAAGAAAGAAATGGAAGCAAAACTGGATACAATGCAAACCTGCTTTAAAGAAATGGAAGCAAAAATGGATACAATGCAAGCTGCCTTTAAAGAAAATCTCCACATCCTAAGAATTGAAATGCAAGAAAAAATAGATTTAAAATACAACTCTTTAAAGGAAGAAATCTCCACGATCAGAGCTGATATGACAACCATAAATAGCTCTCTGACATCCATAAACTCTGCAATTGAAACCATGACACAAAGAGTAGACCATATAGAATCCAGAATCTCTCGCCTGGACGATGAAGCAGCTGACAACAACCAGAAAATGACCACACTCCAAGAAAAGGTGAAGCTTCAGGGAAGACTAATCCAGGAACTAATGGACAAAGACAAGAGATATAATCTGCGCATAATTGGAATAGAAGAAGGAGCCGAATACCAGAGCAGAGGGCTTAATCATGTTCTCAATAAAGTTATTGCAGAAAACTTCCCCAATCTCACAGGGGACCCCATCCAGGTAACCGAAGCCTATAGGACACCTGGCAGGCCAGACCCCAGGAAAGCCACCCCAAGGCACATAATATTCAAGACTTCAGACCTCAAGATTAAAGAGCAAATTCTGAATTCAGCCAAAGCGAAGAAGGAAACTTTTTTCAATGGGAAGAGGATTCGAATAACATCCGACTTATCCACACAAACTTACCAAGCTCGAAGCGAGTGGAAGAACACCATCCAAGTACTCCAGAATAACAATTTACAACCTCGGATCAAATATCCAGCGAAACTGGAGTTCACATTCGAAGGGAGAACCAGATCTTTCCACACCAAAGAGGAGCTAAAGGAGTATGTGAATAAAAAACCAGCCCTACAGCGAATATTAAGAGGGGAACCCCACCCAACAGAGATCGTAAAAGACACACAGACAGAATCAGAAAGAAACTTCAATAGCCAAAGCCCAGCAGAAACACAAGCTCACTAAAGACAAGAAGAAAAAAAAAAGAAGAAAAAACAGCCCACCAAGAAAATGGAAGGAGAAAAAAACACCCTTATCCTTGATCTCTTTAAATATAAATGGTTTAAACTCCCCGATAAAGAGGAGCAGACTGGCAGAATGGATTCGCAAACAAAAAGTTGACATCTGCTGTCTACAAGAGACCCACCTTACAGCAAGGGACAAAAACAGGCTTCGAGTGAAAGGATGGAGCAAGATCTACCAAGCAAATGCATCCACCAAAACGGCAGGTGTAGCCATCCTGATCTCAGACAAGCTTGACTTCTCTTTAAAGTCCACTCAAAAAGACAAAGAAGGACACTACATATTAATACAAGGAAAAATCCAGAATCAAGAAATCACGGTGATAAATGTATACTCACCAAACAAAAGAGGCCCGACATATGTCAAGCAAATTCTCAAAGAATTACAGAGCAAGATAGACGCAAACACAATCATAGTGGGTGACTTTAATACTCCTCTCTCTCCAAGAGACAGATCCAACACTCAGAGGATTAGTAAGGGAGCTGAGGACCTAAATAACACCATTTCCCAAATGGATCTAACAGACCTATATAGAACCTTCCACCCTACAGAGACCCAATACACCTTCTTTTCAGCAGCCCATGGATCATATTCCAAAATAGACCACGTCATAGCCCACACAAAGAACCTCAGCAAATACAAAAGTATTGACGTCATCCCATGTATTATATCTGACCACAGTGGATTAAAGGTAACCCTCAACAACAAAGGATACCACAGAGCCTATACACACTCTTGGAGGCTAAACCCCACGCTGCTATCCAACACTTGGGCCACAGATCAAATTAAAGATGAAATCAACGAATTCATAAGCCACAATGACAAAGAAAACACATCACAAAGAAACCTATGGGACACAGCTAAGGCAGTTCTGAGGGGCAAGATCATTGCACTCAGCACCCACATTAAAAGAATGGAAGCAGAGCAGGTGAATACCCTCACGATGAAACTAAAACAACTGGAGAAACAAGAAATGACAGAATCTAAAACGACTAGGAGAGGAGAGATCACAAAGATTAAAGAAGAGATAAATCTGATTGAAAATAGAAAGACCATTCAACAAATAAATAAGACTAAAAGCTGGTTCTTTGAGAAAATAAACAAAATTGACAGACCCCTTGCAAGACTTACAAAAAAAAGAAGAGAAGAGACTCATATTCGTAAAATCAGGGACTCCACAGGAAAAATTACAACAAGTACACACGATATTCAAACAATCATAAGGAGCTATTTCCAAAACCTCTACTCAGCAAAAAACAATAATTCTACAGAAATGGATCAATTCTTAGAGAAGTACAAACTGCCCAAACTGAACCAAGAAGAAATAAATCAGCTAAATAAACCAATAACTTACGGTGAGATACAGGAGGTAATCAAGAACCTCCCTACTAAGAAAAGCCCAGGCCCAGATGGATTCACCAACGAATTCTACAAAACCTTTAGTGAGGAGCTAATTCCAATACTCCTCAAACTCTTCCGCGAAATAGAAATGGAGGGAGAAATTCCAAACTCATTCTACGAAGCTAATATCATACTAATTCCCAAACCAGGCAAAGACCCAACAAAAAAAGAGAACTACAGACCAATATCACTAATGAACACAGATGCAAAGCTCCTCAATAAAATATTAGCTAATAGGATCCAGAAAGTGATCAAGAATATCATACATCATGACCAAGTAGGCTTCATCCCTCAGTCACAAGGATGGTTCAACATCCGTAAATCAATCAACGTAATTCACCACATAAACAGAGCTAAAATCAAGAATCACATTGTTATCTCAGTCGATGCCCAAAAAGCCTTTGACAAAATACAACATCCATACCTATTAAAAGCTTTGGAGAGAACAGGAATAGATGGAACATTCCTCAAAACAATAAAAGCCATATACAACAGACCAACTGCTAATATCATATTAAATGGAGAGAAACTTAAGTCATTCCCCCTAAAATCAGGAACAAGACAAGGATGCCCACTCTCCCCACTTCTGTTCAACATAGTGCTGGAATCCCTAGCCATAGCAATAAGGCAAGAGGAGGACATCAAAGGGATCTACATCGGCAAGGAAGAAATCAAGTTATCCCTATTCGCAGACGACATGATCTTGTATCTGAAGGACCCAAAAACCTCAGTACCCAAACTCCTACACCTAATAAACCAATTTGGCAAAGTAGCAGGATATAAAATCAACCCACAAAAGTCAGCAGCTTTTCTGTACACCAGCAATAGACAAACAGAAAAGGAAATTATGGAAACAATTCCATTTACAGTAGCCAAAAAAAGAATAAAGTACCTAGGATCAACTTAACCAAGGACGTGACGGACCTATTCAATGAAAACTACAAAAATCTAATAAGGGAAATCAAAGAAGACACAAGGAGATGGAAAGACCTCCCATGCTCATGGGTAGGCAGAATCAATATAGTGAAAATGGCCATATTGCCCAAATTGTTATACAAATTCAATGCAATACCTATCAAAATCCCAGCCACATTCTTCACTGAAATAGAGAAACCAATCCATAAATTCATATGGAACAGCAAAAAACCTAGAATAGCCAAAGCAATTCTAGGCAAAAAAAATAGTGCAGGAGGTATCACAATATCAGATTTCAAGCTCTACTACAAGGCCATCATAACAAAAACAGCATGGTATTGGTATAAAAACAGATCGGAAGACCAGTGGATTAGAATTGAAGACCCAGAAATAAAACCGCACTCTTACAGCCAACTGATATTGACAAAGGAGCTAAAGACATACAATGGAATAAACATAGCCTCTTCAACTACTGGTGCTGGGAGAACTGGGCAGCCATATGCAGAAAACTCAAAGTAGACCCAAGCCTATCACCATGCACCAAGATCAACTCAAAATGGATCAAGGACCTCAACATCAGTCCTGAATCCTTGAAACTACTGAAGGACAAAGTAGGAAAGACACTAGAACTTATAGGCACAGGAAGGAATTTCCTGAATAGAGTCCCAGGGGCACAACAAATAGGGGAAAGACTCAACAAATGGGACTACTACAAATTAAAAAGTTTCTGCACAGCTAAGGTCATAGCCACCAAAATAGAAAGACAGCCAACGATATGGGAAAGGATATTTACCAGCACAGCAACAGACAAAGACCTGATATCTGTCATCTACAGAGAACTCAAAAAACTAAGCCCCTCCAAGCCCAATAAACCTATTAGGAAATGGGCAAAAGAGCTAAAGAGAGACTTCACAAGAGAAGATATAAAAATGGCAAAGAAACACATGAGGAAATGCTCAACATCCCTGCTAGTAAAGGAAATGCAAATAAAAACAACCCTGAGATACCACCTCACCCCAGTTAGAATGGCCTATACTCTGAACTCAGGAAACAACAAATGCTGGAGGGGCTGTGGGGAAAGAGGAACCCTTCTCCACTGTTGGTGGGAGTACAAATTAGTAAAACCACTTTGGAGAACAGTATGGAGGTTTCTCAAAAAGCTCAATATAGACCTACCCTATGACCTAGCCATACCACTCCTAGGCATCTATCCTAAACAGCAAAACCCAAGATATCAAAAAGACATTTGTACTTCCATGTTTATTGCAGCACAATTCACAATAGCCAAAATATGGAAACAACCCAGATGCCCCTCCACAGACGAATGGATCAAAAAAATATGGTACTTATACACAATGGAATACTACATAGCGATTAGGAATGGTGAAATATTGTTATTCGCAGGGAAATGGTCGGAACTTGAACAAATAATGTTGAGTGAGACAAGCCTAGAACACAGAAAACAAAGGGGCATGATCTCCCTGATATATGACTGTTAACAAAGGGAGACGGAGAGACAGTAGAGACCAAGTCTGTGAACACTGTATATGTGCTTGATACATTGTATATTGCATATGTGTCTACCTGACCTAGACAAGGAATGGAAAAACAGGTTGTAAGATATCACAAGAAATGTACACACTGCCCTACTATGTAACTGCACCCTCTTTGCACAACACCTTGTAAAAAAAATTATGTTCAATTAATAAAAAATAAATTAAAAAAAAAGAAAATACATCTAGTTCATACAGTCATTATGACATTATTCATATCTTAAATTAGATCAAGGCACAAATAAGTTTTGGATTTTTTTACAATTTAATCAGCAACACACTAGCTAACTCTCTCTCATCTTTATGTGATAAAATCTAGTTGGTTCTAAAATCAGTTAGCATGACTAAACAACTTAAAAGCTATCTTGTATTTTAGCTAGTACTCTTAGTTTGAAGATATCACATCGCTAAAAATTTATTAAGAATATATTGAAATAACTTACATACATTAGCTACCACATCATTGATTTGTTTAGAGGGAAATTGATTCATGAAACATTGCAAAGATCCATAAGGTCTGATCACACAAATATGTCCATTGTTGGTGTTCTTGGAATTTTAGGAAATTGTCTATAATTTTCCACATGATTGTTTCGTGTGAATCAGTGGTTGCATCATGATAAATATATATATTTGCCAGTACGGGGCTTGAATTCAAGGCCTGATCACTGTCCCTGGCCTCTTTTTTGCTCACAGCTAGCACTCTACCACTTGAGCTACAGCTCCACGTCTGGCTTTTTCTATGTCTGTGGTGCTGAGGAATCGAACCCATGGGTTCATGTATATGAGCCAAGCACTCTACCACTAGGCCGTATTCCCTGCTGCTGCAATGTTTACTATAAAGTGTTTACTAACCTCAACTGTTAAGTTACCAGCACCCTGGCTGCCACATCGCCAGGACCTGAACCTGCTTCTACCTCACCATCGAGGGAAGGAAGACCCATCTGCGCTACCTTGAATGACACCAGAATGGACCAGGATTCCTCTATTTCCTATGGACTGAGCCAGATAAGAGACCCTCTATTGCTTTGTGCCTGTGTTGTAATTGCTCATGTGTTACAGTTGCTCATGTTTGCATTTGCCTTGTATTACGATTGCTTATGCTCATGTCTGCTTTATGCTCCCATTTACGTTATGTTTACACTGCCCTGTGCTAGACACATGGGTCTCTTATATTGTAAGCGATAGGCCAGAGCTGTCTAGGTACCAAGTGGCCTTTGGCCTTTTAGCCATATAGGAACCCCATGAGGCTTGTTACTCGACCCCTAGGACCTGCTGCTCACTGAGGTCCACTGGCATGAGAGAAAATTATCAGGGCTTTCTTTCAAGTGCCAATCCCACTCTTCCCGAGTCCTCTCATCGGGCCCGCCAGCCCGGCAGGAAGGTCAGCCTGAAGAGCTAGGGTGTTAGCCCAAGACAGGTACGACCCCCCATGGGGGGGGCAACCTAAGACATGGCGCTCTCTCAAGTAGGGTGCCTCCTGCTGTTCAAAGAAAAAAAATTAAAAATAAATGTAAAAGAGGTAGATGTTGGGATCCAGCCCTTAGACTTGGCAGGGGGCTTGACACCCTTCCCCCAAGCCCTAGCAGAATGCGGAAGCAGGCTATGGTTCTCTGGGTCTGGAACCAGAAGAACTGGCTTTGCACCCAGCCCCCAATTCTCTCGCCAGCCCAGGCGCTTCCCAGTCTCACCGGCCCAGGCGCCTCCCAGTCTCACTGCTTTTGAGTGACATTAGCTCAAGGGGATCATGTGACAGTTTTCAGCCTATTGGCGTCCTGGCTGATCGCCCTCTCTCGCTATCATCTCCCTTTACCTCCGCCTTAATAAATCAGTTGGCTCTAGAAGCTTTCTCCGAGACTTGCGTACACCTGACTTTATTTACCGGTAAGGAGGCGGGCACGCTTTCTTGTCCGGCCGCGCGCGCGTGAGGTCGGCCCTGACCCCTCCATCCCATCTTGGATATCTGCCGGCCGGGTGTCCAGGAGAGAGGATGAGAAAAGGGGGGTGGCGAGAAACCTAGCTGAGCCTTGTTCCCCACGCCGGGAGAGGCAACCGAGCCCGACACCCTGCCCCACAATAAATCTTAATTCTGTCAGTACTAGTGGTGCACACCTGTAATCCTAGCTATTCCAGAGACCGAGGTCTGAAGATAGTGGTTTGAAGCCCGTCCATACAGGAAAGTCCCTGAGATGCTTATCTTCAACTATCCAACCAAAACTGGAAGTAGAATTGTGGCTCAAATGGTAGAGTGTTAGCCTTTAGTGGAAAAAGCTTGGGGATAGGGGCCCAGGCCATGATTTCTATTCTGTAAAAAAAAAAATAAAGTGTGTGTGTGTGTGTGTGTGTGTGTGTGTGTGTGTGTGTGTGTGTGTAAAATCAGGGTCTAAGAAAAACTGAAGAACTGGTCCAGAATCAAAGTGATAGAATATTACAGCTAAAGTTAATGCCTGATTCTAGTCTACTTCAGATTCTTGAATTAGTACTTGTGGGGAATTAGTCTTTATGTGATCTGTAAACTTAAAAATGGGTCATTTTAATTGTAGTAATATATGATGTTTTCTTCATTGGTTGCTCCAGTTTTGGTGCATCTCCTCTCTGCTATCAGCAGCATTAGGCTTTACATTCCTTTACTTTTCTTTTTTTTTTTCCAGTCCTGGGCCTTGAACTGAGGGCCTGAGCACTGTCCCTGGCTACTTTTTGCTCAAGGCTAGCACTCTGCCACTTGAGCCACAGCACCACTTCTACCCATTTTCTATATATGTGGTGCTGGAGAATCGAACCCAGGGCTTCATGTATATGAGGCAAGCATTCTTGCCACTAGGCCATATTCCCAGCCCTAGGCTTTACATTCCTAAAGACCTTTGGACAGTGGACAATAAACAGAGTGCCTAGGTCAATACAGGTATGCATGTTAGTTTTATACATTAATATAAATTTTATATATATAAATAGAGTATATGAGAAGATATCAAAATTTCTTTTAAATAAATTGAACTCAGGAAAAGTGTAAACCCAATGTTTCCCATAAAAATACCACATCAGATCTATATTTAAATTCATTCCCTCTGAGTCTGCCAACAAAGTACATATCTTCTAATTTAACTGGGAAAAAATGTATATATTAAATTTTTTATGTCCATATGCATAGAAATAAATAAAATAATGGATTTATTTTATTCTTCCATGTTTTGTCTATAGGAGAATTAATTCCACGTATTTTGTTTCAGGAGGTTCAGAAACGTTTTCCTGATGCTGTTTCTTTATTAAAACCCATGGCATGACATGGGAATTCAAGATTAAGGGCTAAAAAAAGTTATCCAGAAAGTAGAGGTTTTTGAACATCAAATGTATCTCATCTACTTCACGATGACCTCAACTTGGAAACTGTATATACACTGTGTGGAAAAAAAGCTCAGGTATGGCATAGTGGCATATGGTATAGAGTTTTCAGGGTATCTGTTTTAATTTCGAGGTCTTTGATCCATTTGGAATTGATTTTGGTGCAGGGTGATATATAAGGATCTAGTTTTAGTTTGTTGCAGGTGGTGAACCAGTTTTGCCAGCACCATTTGTTAAATAGGGTATCTTTCTTCCATCCTATTTTTTTACTCCTTTATTGAAGATTAAGCAGGCATAGTTCTGTGGGTTCATTTCTCAGTCTTCAGTTCTGTTCCAATGGTCTTCAGGTCTGTTCCGGTGCGAATACTAAGCTGTTTTTATTACTATAACGTTATAATACACCTTGAAGTTTGGTATTGTAATTCAGGCAGCAGTGTTATTTCTGCTTAGGATTGTTTTTGCTATTCATGGTCTTTTATTGTTCCATATGAATTTCTGGGTTGCTTCCTCTATTTCATTAAAAAATAGTTTTGGGATATTAATAGGTATTGCATTGATTTTGTAGATAGCCTTTGGCAATATTGCCATTTTGACAATATTTATCCTTCCAATCCAGGAGCATGGGAAGCTTTCCCATTTCTTTAGTTCTGCCTTAATTTCGTTTTTCATGTTTTTAAAATTCTCATCATAGAGGTCTTTCACTTCTTTGGTTAAGGTTATTCCTAGGTATTCTATGTTATTTGAGGGTATTGCAAAAGGTGTTGATTTTCTGATTTCTGCCTCGCTCTTCAGGTTGTTTGTGTATATAAAAGCCATTGATTTTTTGGGCTGGGATTATGGCCTAGTGGCAAGAGTGCTTGCCTCCTACACATGAAGCTCTCGGTTCAATCCCCCAGCACCACATATATGGAAAATGGCCAGAAGGGGCGCTGTGGCTCAGGTGGCAGAGTGCTAGCCTTTAGTGGGAAGAAGCCAGGGCTGGTGCTCAGGCCCTGAGTCCAAGGCCCAGGACTGGCAAAAAAAAAAAAAAAAAAAAAAAAAAAAAAAGCCATTGATTTTTGAGGGATAATTTTATATCCTGCTACTTTGCCAAAGTGTTGGATCAGCTCTAGTAGTTTGGGTGTAGAGACTATGGGGTTCTTTCGGTATAGGATTATGTCATCTGTGAAGAGAGAAAGTTTAACTTCATCTTTCCCTATTTGGATCCCCTTTATGTTTCTTTTGCCTAATTGCTCTGGCTAGGATTTCTTGTACTATGTTGAACAGGATAAGAGAGAGACGACATCCCTGTCTTGCTCCTGATTTTAAAGGGAATGGCTTTAACTTTTCACCGTTTAGAATTATGCTTGCTGTTGGTCTGTCATAGAGTACCTTTATTATATTCAAGAATGTTTCCTGGAATCGCAGTTTTTCCAGGACTTTTATCATAAATGGGTGCTGGAAGTAATCGAACGCCTTTTCCGCATCTAGGGATATAATCATGTGATTCTTTACCTTGCTCTGGTTGATGTAGTGGATTACATTAATTAACCTACATATATTGAACCAACTTTGTATCCCTGGGATGAAATCAATTTGATCATGGTGTATTATCTTTTTAATGACCTGTTAAAGTCAGTTGGTCAGAATTTTGTTGAGAATTTGTGCATCAATGTTCATCAGGGAAATTGTTCTATAGTTCCCTTTCTGTGGTGAGTCCCTGCCTGGTTTTGTGATGAGGGTTATACTGGCATCATAGAAAGTGTTTGGTACCGAACTTTCTCTTACAATATCATTGAAGAGTTTGAAAAGTATTAGTGTGATTTCTGTTTTGAAGGCCGTGTAGAATTCTGCTATGAATCCATCTGGAAATAGGCTTTTCTTGGATGGGAGATCTCTTATTGCCGTTCCTATTTCAATGCTGGACATAGGTCTGTTTAGAAGGTTTAAATCTTCATGGTTGAGTTTGGGGATATTAATTTTTGCTAGGAAATCATCCATTTCTTCCAGGTTCTCGAATTTGTTGGTGTAAAGGTTTACAAAACAGGCCCTTGTTGTGTTCTGAATTTTGGTTGTTTCTGTGGTGATGTTACCTGTTTCATCTCTGATCTTGTTTATTTGGGTGGGCAACCTTCGTTTTTTGGTGAGATTTGCTAGGGGTCTGTCGATATTGTTAATTTTTTTCAAAGAACAAACTCTTCATTTTGTTGATTCTTTTGATTGTTTCCTTTGACTCAAAGTCATTTAATTCTGATTTGATTTTAATTATTTGCTTCCATCTATTGGCTTGGGGTTTGGCTTGTTGTTCTCTTTCAAGGAGATTAAGGTGCTTCCTTAAGTTGTTGAATTGATGTTCCTCCAGTTTGATGTTGTAGGCACTCAGAGATATATATTTCCCTCTGAGTACTGCCTTTGTTGTGTCCCAAAAGAGCTGGTACTTTGTGTACTCATCTTGGTTTAATTCTATAAACATTTGAATTTCTGTTCTAATTTCTTCTATGACTGACTGATGGTTCAACAGTGTGTTGTTTAGTCTCCAAGAATTGTAGGATTTTCTACGGTGGCTGTTTGAGTTGAGCTCTAATTTTATTCCATTGTGGTCTGAGAGAAGGCAGGGAATGATTTTGATACTTGTGAATTTGTACAGATTTTCTTTGTGCCGTAAGATGTGATCTATTTTGGAGAATGTTCCATGTGCTGCTGAATGAATGTGTATTCTGATGTTGATGGATGGAATATTCTATAGATGTCAGTCAAGTTTAGTTGGTCTATGAAGTTGTTTAGTTCTGTGTTTTTTTTGTTCAGTTTTTGGCGTGTTGATCTGTCCAGAGGTGACAGTGGTGTGTTAAAGTCCCCAACTATCAATGTGTTTGGGTCTATGAGTGTTTTTAGAGTCGGTAGTGTGTGTTTGATGAAGTTGGGTGCTCCTGTATTTGGTGTGTACATATTTAGGATGGTTATATCCTCCTGTAGAAGAGATCCCTTTATTAGTATGTAGTAACCTTCTTTGTCTCTTCTTACCATTTTTAATTTGAAGTCAATTTTATCAGACACTAGGATTGCAACTCTAGCCTGCTTATGGGGGCCATTTGCTTGGTAGATTTTATTCCAGCCTTTCACTTTTAGATGTTTGCTTTTGCTGGATAGATGTGTCTCTTGGAGGGAGCAGAAAGATGGATCTTGATTTTTGATCCAACTTATGTGCCTATGTAGTTTGATTGGAGAGTTAAGTCCATTAATGTTGAGAGTTACGATTGAGAGATGAGCGTTTGTTCCTTTCATTATAGCTATCTTGTTAAAAGCTGTGTCTTCCCAATTCTTCAATTAATGTCCTGGTTTCCTATTTAGGGTTCATTTCTCTGTCTGTATAGTGGTCTTGATTATTTTCCCTGTATAGTACATCTTTGAGGATTTTCTGTAAAGCTGGTTTGGTGGAGATATATTGTTTCAGTTTTTCCTTACTGTGGAAGAGTTTTATTTGACCTTTGGCTATGATAGTTTAGCTGGGTACAGTATTCTTGGTTGATTTAAAAAATTTTTTTTTTTAGCGTTTGGCATACCTCATTATGTATTAATCCTTGGTTCGCCTCCTCATACTCTAGAATAGTTGTCTGAAGACATTCAAACTTTTCATTTAACATTTTTGTCAGTAGAGTTTGTAGAGCATTTTGAGGGTTCTCTTCTAGGTCTTTGATTGACTGCTCTGCTTCCTGCTTATTTTGAGTGGGAGATGAAATTCCCTTGTTTGCCCTCTTTTTGCCCATTCTTCTTCCACCCATTTCAATTGGAAATGCCAATCTACAAGCACCTGTGAGCTCAGTTTAATACCCCAAGCAGACCTTATCAAGCACTGTTGTATAAATCTTAGAAATTCACAATTATATACAGATATCTCCTCTGCCTTTTTTGTATATAAAATCAAATTTGGTGTCCCCAATGAAAATAGTTTTAATATAACAACCAACCTTGAGCCCTGTATTCAGTAGTTATTTATTTACCATTATACCCTATGAGCAATTTTTGTTTTTATATTTAGTTCTTTTTGGACTGGTGGGATTTTTCTATGCACCCCTTTGACTCACTCAGATTGAATAGCAATACTGTCTATCCGATAACCAGGGGTCAATGGAGTCTGGAGGTCCTGGAAATAAATTTAGGAGGGTAAGTTAGAGGTAATGAAGAGAATAATGTAAAATGGATGCGGGGGTGATGATTTTGGTTTAGTTTTAGTGAAGTGGAAAGATGAAGAGTAGAATCGGTAGAAAGAACGATGTTAAAATGATAGACAATGGACAGTCGGCAGAAAAGATTAAAGGAGTTAGTCAAAGGAAAGTAATTTTAAAGAAAAAAATGTGAAAAGAGAGACAAAGAAAAAATAGAAGAAAACAAACCCACAAAACACAAAAAATATTGCCAAAAAAACCCAATGAAACAAACATAAAAACAGAAAACAAAAAACAAATGACAACTCAAAATGGAAAATAAAAAAAGTTTTTTAAAATGTTAAAAAAAAAAAAAACAGAAAAGAAAGAAAAGAAAAGTAGAGTCTTCTTTGTGTGGGTGGCCTCTTTCCAGTCTCTGGTTTTCTTGCAATGGTCCACAGTCTATTTTCCTGCTGCTTGGCTGGTTTGATTTGCTTTCCGCTTGCAGGGGGTGGATCTGCTGTGACCCTACTCCCCTGTTAGCTGAATCCTGTCGTTTGCACAGCTTGCAGGTAAGACTTAGGTGTCTTCTGTAGTTGGGGAATGATGAACAGTCTTGGGAACCATGGCTCCACCCATCTGTTGTGTGGCCGCTGCCTTTAACACCTGGCTCTAAATAGACTGGGGACTCAGCAGGGCAAGGCACCTCAGGCCAGGTTTACCTGGCTGAGGGATGCTTGCCCCCGGGGAGGTTCCTCCCTCCTGGGGGGGCAACCTTCTCCTGTGTGGAGCTGGCTGTGGAGTTCATCTCAGTTTGTTGGTGGGGGTTGGGAGTTGGGGGTCCTCTGTAAAGGAGCAGATTGTCTGTCTCAGGAACTGTATACTCTCCATGTGATTGTTCCATGCCGCCAGTAGTTGCTCCCTATTTTCAGTTTGATTTTAGAGTTTCCGGCTGCTGGAGATTCGGCGGCCACAGCGTGGCGGGGCGGAGTGGGGCGGGGTATCTCTGGCTGAGTTTACCTGAGTCTGTGAGCTGAGGCCCAGTAAGGAGCATCCTGCATGGGCGGGGGTTTTTCTCCTGGGCAGAGCTGGCTCTCACCAGTCAGTCACTCTTGCCCTTTTCAAAGATGGCCCCTTCATCCTCACTTTCCTCTGGCCCGCTTTAGTTCCAGTCTGCTCTGACCAGGTCTATGCCAGTGTCAAAGATGGCGCTTTGGACTGGCGGTGGGGGAAGGGGTAGCTTCCAGAAGCTGTTCTGTGGGCGTGAGTGAGAATGTCTTTTGTGGAGTACACATGCTTCCTCTGCAATTTCGGCCCCTCCGTGGTCAGCCTGGGATCTGTCTGCCGCTGTCTGGAGGATTTCTTCCTGTGAGGAGCCTGAGCAGCTGTTGCATGTCTATATTGTAGCTTGGGCTTGACCAGGCCCTGAAGTTTCCTAGACTAACTGCAGAACATGTCAGTGTGAAGCCTGAACAAAATGCAGTCTAAAATAATCAAGGTAGCCAGAGAGACTTCATTTGACCAGAGGTCAGTTAAAGTTAGCATGCTTTAGCCATTGTTTATAAGACACTTCACTGCCTTGTTTGATAATTGTGCTGTGTACTGGAATATCAGCAGATAAATATTTGAATTGCCAGGTGCTCCACCAGGCAATTAAGCCCCTGACAAGTTACTGCCCCAATAAGTAACTAACGTATACATAGCAGGAGGGAACTGGCACCAAAAGTCCCTTGCAGCACCCCCCACTAACAGTCCCGAGGTTGATAATAGGTGCAGGCTGACCCCAGATGTCTTTTGCCAACTTTGACTAACTGTCTTGCTGATAAGCGACAATGCCCAAGCTAATCAGGAATAGATAACACACTAAAGGTTAACCAATCACATGTCTTTTTAACTGACAATCCCCTAGACTTGTTTACTATATAAACCCAGTGTAATCTGTGCTTGGGGCCTTCATCCATCTTGACTGTGTCCTTGTGGGCATAGGTCCGAGCTCGAGCTTACTAATAAACAACTCTTTGCTTTTGCATAAGAATCAGCTTCTCAGTGGTCTTTGGGGGGATCTCAAATTTTGGGCATTTCACCTGGTCGCCGCTCTGTGCTTTAGGTGCGTGGAGTGCTGGGCACTGTGCCGGCGATGGCACTGCCATGGTGGCGGGACACTGCCCGGAGCTCAAAACTGTGTTTTCAGGCCAGCAAAATAGATTTTTCCTTCCTGGCCAGAATCCCTGTACTGTTATAACTTGCTTGAGCTGTCTTCTAGGAGTAAAAGTTTCTCTGGAGTGGTAAAACTGGGATGTCAGAGGGAGCTTAACTAGGGCTCTGCTGCTCCTCCGCCAACTTACTAGAAGTCTCACAAGATTCACTCTTAACCCAAGATTGGGCAAGGTGATATGCACCAGTCGTTTTTGTTACATAGAGAAGCATAAATAAAAGGGTTGCAGTCCAGGATGGCTCAGATGTAGAGTGACATTCTATCTTAAAACTAACCAACATTTTTTAAAACGGCTGGGATTACATAAGTGATAGAGTGCCTGCTTTGCTAGCAAGTGCAAAGCTCTGAGTGCAAAGCTGTATACCGCCCCTCCCCCCCCAAAGGAACTGTTGCTATCTTCAAACTCTAAAATTTTACATCAACCTTAGAAACCAGTTTGTGTTGGTCCTTAACTTTTGAAATTCACAGGATGTTTTGTCTGTGTAGTAGTGGACCATTTCTCCTCCATGCTAAAAGATAGTTTTGAAGCAGCTAAATATTGATGGGCCAGTACCTACTAGAGATATATTTGAAATCTAGATTTGTGTGAGCAAGACGGATATTTTACAGATTCATAGACTATTGATGAACAGTAACTTGTTGACGTCAAAGGCCTTTTTACCCATCTTGGTTACATATGCATTTGTTTTGAGATGGTGTCTTACTTTGCAGCTTGGATTGGCCTTGAACTTGCAACACTCAGCTTGCTGGGTACTCAGATCATGTTACCACTTCTGGCATCATATATACTTTCAGCACTAGGAAAATAAGATGAAAAATGTAATCTTACTGGTATATTCCAATAAAGGTTGTTTCCATTACTCTATAGATTGGTAGCAAATGCTTATAATTAAAAATAATTGGGGGGCTGGGGATATAGCCTAGTGGCAAGAGTGCCTGCCTCAGATACATGAGGCCCTAGGTTCGATTCCCCAGCACCACATATACAGAAAATGGCCAGAAGCGGCGCTGTGGCTCAAGTGGCAGAGTGCTAGCCTTGAGCGGGAAGAAGACAGGGACCGTGCTCAGGCCCTGAGTCCAAGGCCCAGGCCAAAAAAAAAATTATAATTGGGGCTGGGGATATGGCCTAGTGGCAAGAGTGCCTGCCTCATATACATGAGGCCCTGGGTTCGATTCCCCAGCACCACATATACAGAAAATGGCCAGAAGTGGTGCTGTGGCTCAAGTGGCAGGGTGCTAGCCTTGAGCAAAAAGAAGCCAGGGACAGTGCTCAGGCCCTGAGTCCAAGCCCCAGGACTGGGCAAAAATAAAATAAAATAAAATAAAATAAAATAAAATAAAATAAAATAAAATAAATAATTGAGTCCCTTGGTCCCAGAAAAAAAGTGCTTATGACTTTTCCCTGATAAGTTGAGAGTTCAAAAATGATTATGTGAATGATCATTTGCATTTTGCTATTTGAGATCTTTTATATGAAATGTCCCTTCAACGTTTCCTACTTGTAATTTGAAAATATAGTCCTGCTCTTTCCTTTAAATCTTTCCCATTGATTTCTCCTTATTTTTATGTTTAATTAATGCTACATATGTCTTTGACATTTGAAATTTATTTTTTTATGATAGTGTGATGAGCTCCTTCTCACTGAGACGGTGTTTAATAGTCTTTTTAATGACCTTTCTGCAGAACAAGCAACTGCATTATTAAGCTACTTTGTGTTTCAAGAGAATGTAAGTTAATAGATTTTTTAATTCATACATTACATAGTAGAGATTAAATAGTACACTGGATAATTCCTAATTATAACAATACTGTATCAGACAGGCACTAGTGGCTCACTCCTCTTATTCTTCTAGCTCAGGAGACTGAGATCTGAGGATTGTGATGTGAAATTGGCTTGGGCAGGAAAGTCTATGAGACTCTTATCTCCAATTAACCATCAAAGAACTAGAAGTAGAGCTGTGGCTCAAGTGGAGGAGTACCATCTGTTAGGTCCTCTCCCTGAGGGCTCCATGCAGATGCCCCCACCTCATTAAGTCTCCACCCAGTTACCTGGGTAACCTGCAGACCTGGAGGCAGTTACCTCCCCTTTCCCTGAGGTCACATCCTATTCAACCTGGTCACAGCCCTTGCCCCTGCCCTAGATATAAGGCAGGGCTGGGTGGGGGTCTCTCTCTCCTCTCTCTGTCCCCCCTCTCCCTTCTCTCTGGCCATGGATCATCTTGGCCACAGGCCAGCAGTTCGGTAATAAACTTTCTCTCCTGCCTGAATACCACGTGGTGTTCTCCTTTACTGGCTACCTACTTTAAAAACCTAACACCATCCTTGATTAAAAAAGCTGAAGGACAGTGCCCAGGCCCTAGAACTGGCTCTATTGTAATATAATTTTTGATAATACTAAATACATATAAGAGAGTGAGATTTTATTTTTAGCTAGTCATTACTTGTCATACTCCATTTTTAATTTGTCCTATAGCCCAGTTGTTTTATTTTTTTAAATCTATCCCAGTCACCTTGTCCTAGAAAGAAAAAAGACCTGTGAAATTAAACTTAGGAAAATGTAATGAAAATGAAGGGAGACAGTGCGATTACATTAAACACACCCCATTAATAGACATAACTTTGAACCAAACTGATCCTATTAGAAACTGAAATCTTAGTTTTCATGGGTAAGGTGTGAAGCAGAGACTGTAACTCTTGAAGGCTTAACAGTAACTTTTTCATGTCTGTGATTAGTTAATTATTAACAGCTCCTTAGAAATCCAAAAATGGCTGGGCTAAGGGTATACCTCAGCAGCAGAGTATTTGTCTGGTAAAGAAATCTAACACTGAAGTTTTAGATGGAATACACAAGAATACTAATTTGAAGTGTGTTTCTTTTTTTTTTTTTTTGGCCAGTCCTAGGCCGTGAACTCAGGGCCTGAGCACTGTCCCTGGCTCCTTTTATGCTCAAGGCTAGCACTCTGCCACTTGAGCCACAGCACCACTTCTGGCCATTTTCTGTATATGTGGTGCTGAGGGATCGAACCCAGGGCCTCATGTATACGAGGCAAGCACTCTTGCCACTAGGACATATTCCCAGCCCCAAGTGTGTTTCTTTAAAAAAAGAAAAAAATTTTTTTTGCCAGTCCTGGGACTTGAACTCAGGACCTAGACACTGTCCTTGAGCTTCTTTTGCTCAAGGCTAGCACTCTGCCACAGTGCCACTCCTGGATTTTTTGTTTCTGTGGTACTGAGGAATCATTCCAGGGCTTCCTGCATGCAAGGCAAGCACTCTACTGCTAAGCCACATTCTCGGCCCTAAATTTTTTTCGTTGTTGTTATAAAATTGATAAACAGAAGGGTTACATTTATATAGGTCAGGTAACCAGCACAGTTTTAGTGTGCATTTCTAAAACCAGTATTATTTTAAAAAGTAATATATGTTTTCAAATTTTCACATTTAAGGCTTTATTGGTTGTGAATGGAGTGAGGAAAATTAAGAGATTAAGATAAGGACACTTTCCTTCTAATAAAATTTATAGTTATGATTTTATTCATTTTTCTGAGTCCCAAGTCTTTGAACTCTGGGTGTGGGCGCTGTCCCTGAGCTCTTCAGTCAAGGGTAGCTCTGTACCACTTGAGCCACAGCACCACTTCCAGTTTTCTGGTGGCTAACTGGAGAAAAGTGTTTCACAGACATTTGTGCCTGAGTTGGTTTTGAGCCACAATCCTCAGATCTCAGCCTCCTGAGTAGCTAAGATTACAGGTGTGAGACACCAGCGCCCTGCCACATTTTAAAATAATACAGTAATTTAAAATCAGTGTAACAGTGGCTTGAGCTGTGATCTTGCTATTCAGGAGACAAAAATCTATAAGATTTGGGTTCAACGGTAGCTGTCAGCCTGGCATTCTCAGATTTCAGCCTTCCTGGTAGATAGGATAAAAGACATGAGCCACCAGCACCTGGCTAGGGACATTATTTTTAATGTTCTTTATTCCAAATATTTGATTTCAACTAATCTAGAATTTTTTCGAAACTACAGTTGTTTCAGACTTAAGAAAGACATTCGTCATGTTGATGTATCTGATTTTTTTTAATATCTGATCTCATTTCCATTGATAAAGCAAAAAGGTGGCTCGTGAGCACACTTTGCAGATTTAGCAGTGTAATATTTTCTTCTGAATGTAATTGAGGATGAAAGTGATTTTTCTTATATTAAACTTGAGTTGATTAGAAACTCAAGATGCTAATAACTCACGTCTTGAGATTAGACATGAAAAGGTGTCATAGAAGCCTTCCTTAATTTAAACAAGCAATTAGTAGACAACTGTACTTTAAACTTGGATTTTTATATCTAACTTCCCTTTGTTTATAGTCTAGTGAGATGCCCAAGTTAACAGAACCATAGCTGGACCACTCCATCAAAGGCAGGTAAGATAGTACAAAATAAATGTTTTGACAGTCTGATTATAGTACAGTTTAATTATCATCCTACAGAGAAAACTACAAGTGATGTGAGTCATGTCATATAATGTTACTTTAATTTTAAAGTTTTGTATTGATAGTGACATTGAACTTGAAGCTGTATTTCCTGAAGCAAGTGCTCTACCATGGTAGCCTTTCCTTCAGCCTACCATTTAATGCTGTTTTATCATTATTTCCTTTGATCTTCATTTTAGTGATTAAACCTTCTTCTTCATTATTGCATTGACTTGTGTGGAGTCTGTTGAGTGCCAAGTTAAAACCAAATAATATGGATAGGCTACCTGACAATTTATTATTTGTATCATTTCCTTTAGTATTTAGAAATGGCATCCTATACACTAGATTTAGTTTAACTTTCTTGTACATTTTTACATCCTAGTTTGTAGTGATTTTTTTCTTTTGCGTTTAATGTATATTAATACAAAGTGAGTTTTACTATGTTCTCATACATGCATATACTGTACTTTGGTCATATTCATCTATATATCTTTCATTCTAGTCTCCCTTTTTCCTCCAAGTGGTCCACCTCTTCCCATAATTATGTTTTTCGTAATCTAGATTTTGTGTATGAAAGAAAACATGCAATATTTGTCTGGTTTATTTTACTTAACATGATGATGACATCCAATTTCATGATAATATTCCATTTTATATATGTGCCACATTTTTATCCATCTTATCCTAATGGATAAGGATGTTTTCATTTGGGAATTGTCTGTTCATTTGTCCTATCTTTTTTTCTTCAATGATTTGAGCTCTTTATATATTCTAGATATTAATTTCCCACCCCACAAGTAGCTTGCAAAGAAAGATTTCTCCCATTCTGCAGGCTGTCTCTTCATTTTGTTAGTTCTTTCCTTTGCTGTACAAAAAAAATTATTTTTAATTTAATGTAGTGCCATTTGTCAGGTCTTAATATTTTTCTGAGCTATCAGTCCTAGTCAGCGAGCCATTGCCTGTACCTTACTGAGAAGTGGTTTACCTATTTTCCTCTAGTAGCTTCAAAGTGCAAGGTCTTCATTAAGGTGTTTGATCCACTTTGAATTGATTTTGTACAAGGTGAGAGATAGGAGTCTAGTTTCAGTCTTCTGCATATGAACATAGTTTTCTCATTGGTTGACTAGGCTGGCTTAAATGGTATGTTTTTTGCCCTGTGTGAATAATCCAATGACTGGGGGTGTGGGTATATTTCAGCTTTGTTCCCCTGGCACATGTGTCTACTTTTGTGTCAGTAACAGGCTTTTCCTTTTACTGTAGTTCTGCATTACAAAGTCAGAGATGACTTGCTCAGTGTTGCCTTGCTTGTTCATTGGTCTTTTGAACTATTGTGTGAATATTAGGATTTTTTCTTCTTCTGTGAAAGATAGGCTAAGTAAGACCTTATACCAGGAGAAGAAAAATGAATCAGTGTTAACAGTTCATATCCCTTTAGTATTACTAAAATTTGAGAAAAGCAAATATTCATTTATTCTCATGAATTAGCAAGGAAATATTTTACTGTAGGATTTTTCTCTATTTTTTATTTTTAGTGAAAGAGCTGGAGATAAGTTAAATTCTGCTCTTACATACTTTTAATAAAGATTTCTATTTTTTTAAAGATATAATGTAAGATCATGCTTTTATTTTTCTCAACCAATATGACTTTTGAAAACTTAGTTGAACATTTAGCAGTGCAAGCACTGTGCTGCCTACTTAGAAAAGAATATACAAATTACACAATAATATTCAAGATGAAAAAGGGACTTTGTAGAAAACTAGCTTTGGAAATCCACAGAGTAAAAGTTACATGGGTGTTCATAAGTAAGGAATTTTAACCATGTCTTTTATCTTTTAAAGGAATGTGCTAAAAGAATTGCAAAAGTTTCAGCTGAAGCCAAATTGGAAATTGATGAGGAAAGTTATCTAAAGTTATTCAAACCTCACTTGATGGATGTGGTATATACTTGGGCAACTGGAGCTACATTTGCTCATATCTGCAAAATGACAGATGTCTTTGAAGGTATGGCTAAATTTTTCATTCATATATTTTTCCAGATACAAGAAATGCACTTAGGGTTAGGGTTATTCCTCATTGGTAGAGTGCTTGTTGCCTACCATATACAGAATCTTAGAATCCCTCCCTCTTACCACACACACACACACACACACACACACACACACACACACACACACACACACGGAAATGAGAAATATACTAAAGATCAAAGTAATAACTTTGTGCCAATTTCTGGGCTAGCAATCTACTACTTGAGCCACAGCACCACCTCCCGCTTTTTGTGGTTCATTGGAGATAAAAGAGTTTTATGGACTTTCCTGACTGGGCTGGCATCAAATCGTGATCCTCAAATCTCAGCCTCCTGAGTAACTAGAATTACAAATGTGAGCCACCCATGCCTGGCTGAGGAAACACAGGAAAAACCCCCAAAAAAGAAAAAGAAAAAGTCCCATGAGGTTCCTCAGGAAAATGGGGTGGAAGAACCAGAGCCCTCCGTCTCTTTCTCCAAGCACCCGAAAAAGCTTTTTCCAAGGAGGAGTTGGTTAGAAGTGATCTTGAAGAGACAGCTGGTGGCAGCACAAGTCCTCCAAAGAGGAAAAAGCATCCTAAGGTGGAAGTGGCAAATGAACCAGAGGAGGCAGCCAGCCTCCCTGACCCCAAGAAAAAGAGGAAATCCTCCTCCAGGGAGAAACCAGTCAGCAGCAGGCCTGAAAAGGCTGCTAGAAGCAAAAGCAGTACCAAGAAAAAGAAAAAGCTCAAAAAAGCATCCCAGGATTAGAGTAGACATTACCTGGGGGGAAGGGCATGCCTCAAGGTGACCTTTATCATTCCATGTCCTAAACCCCAATAAAAACTAACAAAAAACAAAAACAAAAAAACAACAAAAAGCATAGTCTATGTGCTTTAAGTTCTAAAATACAGTTCTAGCATCCAAAAACAGAAGTAACAAGTAGAGCCAGCACTTCTTGAGCTTCTGTTGTTTTCTTGACACTCATTAAACTTTACATACATTCTCGTCTCATAATAATTCCTTCTAGATTATATAATTAACATTATACATGTTAATTAACATTCGTTAACATTATATTATGTCATCGTACATTGGCATAATTAACATGTTAATTAACATTACTGTTTTTTGTTTGTGTGTGTGTGTGTGTGTGTGTGTGTGTGTGTGTGTGTGTTGGTGTCTGTGTCTGTGTGTGTCTTCTAGGGGCTGAGAACATTAGGAGTTCAAGTCCCACTTTGTAAAAGTCTAAGATTGTTCCATGAACTCTTAGGCCAGAATTGAAAGGAAAGCATTTTCTGCACATTGCTAATTATAGATGTTCCACCTTTTCAGATAGGAGAGGAATGGGGGACAAGAATATCTTGGGCTGGGGATATAGCCTAGTGGCAAGAGTGCCTGCCTCGGATACGCGAGGCCCTAGGTTCGATTCCCCAGCACCACATATACAGAAAACGGCCAGAAGCGGCGCTGTGGCTCAAGTGGCAGAGTGCTAGCCTTGAGCGGGAAGAAGCCAGGGACAGTGCTCAGGCCCTGAGTCCAAGGCCCAGGACTGGCCAAAAAAAAAAAAAAAAAAAAAAAAAAGAATATCTTGATCTCTGGCAGAAGAAGATGGTGGAGGAGCAGCAGAGCCCTATCTAAGCTTGTTCCCAGAACCCAGTTTTTCTTCTACAGGGAAACTTCTAACCCTAAAGACATAGCCCAACCAGGTATAACAGTACAGAGCTTCAAGTTGGGAAGGAAAAAATGAGAGCGCAGATCCAAGAATCCAGATTTCAGCTGCAGGCGGTGATGCCGCCACCAGCCGGCTGCTTATTGGGTGGAGCCAAATCCACACCCACCTCCAGCACCACAGCAACGAGGCGAGAAACCCGCCAGACGGCAGCAGACAGACGCACTTCCACAAGCAGAGTGGGAAAGCTCCGGAGAGCCAGAGGAAGCATGAGGACTCCACAAAAGGCAGTCTCACTCTAGTATGCACCCACAGAACGCCATTCAGAAAGTAGCCCATCCCCCCATCCACCACAGTGAATCTCCATCTTTGTCCCTGGCACAGACAGAGCAGACCAGAAATAAAGCGTGCCAGGGGAAAGTAAGGTCAAAGGGGCCATCTTTGAAATGGGCAAGGTGCCAGAGTGGCAAGCCCCAGCTCCGCCCAGGGGAAGGAGTCCCCGCCCAGACAGGAGGAACCACGGCAGCCCTGCAAGCCGCCCTGCAACACCAGTAAACAAAACAAGAGGCTTGCTTCCAGGCAGCCATCACTGCCACTACTGCTGAGACAGCAACAGACTGGTTTCCTAGGCCAAATATTATCCACCAGTGTCTGGGGGCTCCCAGGCTCTTCCCGCAAACCCCAGCTAAGGACACAGCCAGTCCCGCCGAGGGGGGAGGAACTTCCTTGCAGGCAGATCCATCCTCCCAGCTAGAGCCCACCGCTGAGCCCTTCAGCAGCCCCAAGGTCCCACTCAGGGCCTGCCACCAGCAGTCTGGAAGTCACGGCGTGGGCTTGGCAGGTGCAGGTACAATTCAGAAGTCGCAGCCCTGGCACCACAGACAATTCAGGAGTCAAGTTGGGGCTCTGTGGGCATGTCAGGGGTCCTACCCAGGGCTCTATCCACAGTTCAAGGGTCCCACCCCAGGCTCCGCTCCACAGTTCGAGGGTCCCACCAGGGGCACCCCAGGCAACTCAGGGGTCTCAGCCAGAGTCCAACGCCCACTGTCGCCGGCCCAGAGATCCCAGCTGGGACCACCGAAAGCAGCACAAGGGTCCCAGCCAAAGCCCACTGCCCACCTTCAGCAGCCCAGTGGTCCCATTCGGGACCCACTGCAGGCAGCTCAGGAGGCCCAGCCAGAACCTGCTGCCTGCCCTCAGCAACCCAGAGGTCTCAGCCAAGAGCCACAGGTCCCACTGCCTCCGAGGTAGAATGCTGCTGCTGGCAATGCCTCGGGAGCAACAGACTGGTTCTCCAGGTCGTCCACGTCCACAATCTCCCAATTACTGAGGGCACCCAACTTCTAACCACAACCCTCAGAGAACCACAGAGGCACCACCGCCCAGGACCTCCAGAATCCATTGAGCCAAGGTTAATGGTAGGCAAGATAATAGGCATGGAGGGTCAATCTGAGTGAATCAAAGGTGTTCATAGAGCAATTCTATCAACCCAAAAAGAAATAACAAGGTTGTAATGGTATAAAATAGAGCTACTGTTGGTTTTTACTTCCAAAGTGTAATTTGTGGGTACACCCAATCTGCTGCTATACCCCAAAAAAGAGAGGGAACTTACCTGTCTAGGTCTGTGTACCTATAAGAATAGCACAACAGGACCTGATAAGCTCTGGTTCCGACCATAAACAGTGCCAAAGGTGGCTAGCAGACTAGCATTCAAATCCAAATGGGCAGAAGAAACACAAAATGTATGGCAAGACAGGGAAACTCATCACCCACTCAAAACAAACAGGAAACAGAGCATTCAATTGAAATCCCAGGGGAGAGCCCTCAAAATGCTCTACCAACTATGCTGATAAAAATGATAAATGAAAAGTTTGACTGTCTCCAGACTAGTATCCTAGAACATGAGGAGGCGAACCAAAAAATAATTTGTGAACGTGATGAATCCAATCATAAGTTAATACAGGACTTCATGGCCTCCACAAATAGAATGATAAATGAACTCCAACAGAAAGAAAAAGAGTCCTATGAAAAGATAGCTACTCAGCTAAAAGAGATTAGAGACAGTACCCAGAACCAAATCAATGAAGTAAGGAAGTCCATACAGGACCTAAGAGAGAGTTATAGCAGAGACATGGAAGACATCAAGGAAGATCAATCCAAAGGTAGGAGATAAGAAAACAAGTTGCAAGTTTAGGGAGCATACTGGACAATGCAGAAGATCGAATCTCAGGAATTGAGGACAGCCTAGACATTATGAAGAAAGAAGAAAAAACAATACAAAATCAAACCAAAAAGCAAGACAGATCATGTCAGGAGCTTCAAGAGGCCCAATATAAGACTAATAGGAATTGAAGAAAACCTAGAAAAAGAAGTCAATGGAATGGGCAACTTACTTAACAGAATATTAGCTGAGAACTTCCCAAACATCCAGAAGGACAGGCCTATCCAGATAAAAGAAGCATTTAGAACCCCAAACAGACCAGACCAGAAAAGGACTTCCCATTGACACACTGTAATCAAAACAGGATCAATAGAGGCCAAAGAAAGAATCCTTAAAGCTGCTAGAGAAAAGAGAACAATCACGTATAAAAGAAAACCAATCAGAATTTCCCCAGACTTCTCAGCAGAGACCATGAAAGCTAGGAGAGCCTAGAATGACGTTTTCCATATCCTAAAGAAAAATAACTTCCAAGCATTCTGTACCCAGCTAAACTCTCATTCATAACCGAAGGTCAAATAAAAGTCTTCCATAGCAAGGAAAAATTGAATCAATATATCTCCACCAAATAAGCATTACAGCATATCCTCAAAGATGTCCTCCACATCAAGAAAACACCAAGACAACAATCCAGACAGGAAAAGCAACCTTAAATAAAATTCCAGATTAGCAAAGCAAAAAGGGAAGACACAGCCCCTACAAAGATAAATACAATGATATAGATACACCTCTCAATCCTAACTCTCAATATTAATGGACTTGACTCTCTGACATAGATTGACATAGATTGACAAGTTGGATCAAAAAACAAGATCCATCTTTCTGCTGCCTCCAAGAGACTCACCTTGCCAGCAAAAGAAAACATATTCTAAAATTGAAAGGCTGGAATAAAATCTATTAAGCAAACGGCCCCAGCAAACAGGCCGGGGTCGCAGTTCAGTATCAGATAAAATTGACTTCAAACTAAAAACAGGAAAAAGAGACAAATAAGGTTACTACATACTAATAAAGGGATCTCTCCTACAGGAAGACATAACCATCCTAAACATCTACACTTTTTTTTTTTTTTTTGGCCAGTCCTGGGCCTTGGACTCAGGGCCTAAGCACTGTCCCTGGCTTCTTCCCGCTCAAGGCTAGCACTCTGCCACTTGAGCCACAGCACCGCTTCTGGCCGTTTTCTGTATATATGGTGCTGGGGAATCGAACCTAGGGCCTCGGGTATACCGAGGCAGGCACTCTTGCCACTAGGCTATATCCCCAGCCCCTAAACATCTACACTTTTAACACACCATTGTCACCTCTGGACAGATCAACACACCAAAAGCTGAGCAAAGAAACCTCAGAACTAAACTACATAGACCATGTAGATTTAACCGACATCTACAGAATACTCCATCCAACAACACCAGAATATACATTTTTCTGAGCAACACATGGAACATTCTCCAAAATAGATCACATCTTAGGGCACAAAGAAAACCTGTACAAATACAGAAACATTGAAATCTTCCCTTGCACACTCTCAGACCACAATGGAATAAAACTAGAGGTCAACGCCAAGGCCACCAAAGAAAACTCCACAACTCATGAAGACTTAACAATACATTGATGAACCAGCAATGGATATTCGAGGAAATCAGAACAGAATTAAAAATGTTTATGGAACTAAACCAAGACGAATTCACAAATTACCACCTCCTCTGGGACACAGCAAAGGCAATACTAAGAGGAAAATTTATAGCCCTGAGCACCCACATCAACACATTGGAAAAATCCCAATTAAACAACTTAAGAAAGCAACTCAAACTCCTTGAAGGAGAACAACAAGCCAAACCAGAAATGAACCCCATAGACCTACGGCTACTTAATCTTTGACAAAGAAGCTAAAAATATAAGTTGAAACAAAGAAAGGATCTTCAACAAATGGTGCTGGTGAAACTGGTTCAACACCTGTAACAAACTAATACTAGACCCCTATATATCACCCTGCACCAAAATAAACTCCAAATGGATCAAAGACCTGGAAATAAAATCAGACACCCTGAAAACTACAAGAAGAAATAGGAGAAACTCTAGGACTCATTGAAACTGGAAGAAACTTCTTCAACAAAGGCCCAGAAATCCAACAAATCAAAGAAAGGCTGGACAAGTGAGACTGTATCAAACTGCAGAGCTTCTTCGGGGCAAAGGATATAGCTCCCAAGATAAATAGAAAGCCCACCGATTGGGAAAAGATCTTCACCAGCCATACAATGGACAAAGGCCTGATATCTAAAATATACACAGAACTCAAAAAATTAAATTTTTCCAAAACAAACAATCAAAGAACCAACAGCCCTCTTGACAAATGGGCTAAAGGCCTAAAAAGAAAGTTCTCTGAAGAGGAAATGAGAATAGCCAAGAGTCACATGAAAAAGTGCTCTACATCACTGGCTATAGCAGAAATGCAAATCAAAACAACACTGAGATACCACCTCACCCCAGTAAGAAGGTCCATTATCAGGAAATCTAATAATAACAAATGCTGGAGAGGATGTGGCCAAAAGGGAACTCTACTACATTGTTGGTGGGAATGTAAACTTGTTCAACCCCTCTGGAAAGCAGTATGGAGGTTCCTCAGAAGGCTAAACATAGAGTTTCCCTACAACCCAGCAGCCCCACTTTTGGGCATCTACCCAAAAGACTACAAGCAAGACCACACTAAACCCACCAGCACAACAATGTTCATCGCAGCACAACTCGTCATCACTAAAACATGGAACCAAGCTAGATGCCCCTCAGTAAACAAGTGGATCAGGAAAATGTGGTACATTTACACAATGGAATTCTATGCCTCCATCAGAAGGAATGACACTGCCCCATTCATAAGGAAATGGAAGCAATTGGAAAAAAATCATACTAAGTGAAGTGACCCAGACCCCCAAAAAATAAACCCTATGGTGTCCCTCATAGGGAATAGCTAGTACAGGAATAGGCTAGTCATGGAACAACCAAAATACCCCAATAACTACACCCATATGACCACATAAGAAGTTGCCAAGTGAAATGAACTCCATGTTGAGGAAACAAGAGTTATACCACTGTTGTAAGTCTTCTCAACATGCTATGTGAACTCATACTACTTTTTTCCTTGTCAGTTTGTTTGACTGAATGGTTTGTCTAGTTTTGTTTCTCTTGTAGTCCCTTCCTGTGGCTGTACCCTCGCTACTACTGTACTACATCCGAGTACCCTGGATATTGTCCAATACAGGTAACAGAACTGGGAAAGGGAGGGAGAATGGCAAAATCGAGAGACAAAGAACAAAAATCATCACTTAGAAACCATTTGGTGTAAACCAACTGCACAACTCTTGGGGGGAGAGGGAAGGGGAGTAAGGGGGAAAGTGAAGGAGGAGGTAACAAGTATAACAAGAAATGTACTCACTGCCTTTCATATGAATCTGTAACCCCTCTGTATCACATTTTGACAATAAAAAAATTGAAAGAAAAAATATCTTGATCTTTAATCATACATCTAAAATTACTAACCTGCACCTAAAAGGTACGAAGCACCTCTTGTATTTCCTATCTATACCAAGGTTGAGAGTGGCTAAGCTACAGTCATCTGGAAAGTTGGCTGTGAAATCAATCAGTATTTAAAGGTAATTAAAAGAGACAGCAAACCTCTTCTATTTTTTGTGTTGTGCTGATTTTCCAAATCTTGAAATAATTTAAAGGTCGGAATGAGTTCTCTGAGTAGCAGGGTGAGTTGATGGCTATCACATAAGCACTTCACTTTTTCACGCCTGCTGTGGACAGGACACAGTCACTCTGCTTGGAAAAAATCCTCTGAGCCTCTCAGTAGATCCACTGCAGTGGCCTCAAGAATAGGAAGTAATGGGGTTCCTTCCATCTTCTACCTAACCCAGATCAATCTTTGACTAGAGAAAACATTGAGTTGTATGGTCCCCAAAACCTTCCCCCAAGGAGAATCTATTCTGGGCCTTCTCTTCCACTTTCCTTAATGGCAATTCCAGATCATCCTTGCTCAGAAGCATTTTTCCCACTTCAGCTACGCTTCTTGGCTGCTCCCTCTCCCAAAGAAAGTTAACACCAGTAGGCATGTCTTCTTACCGAGAAATTCAACCAAATATATCCAACCCTGGAGAAAAGTCTTATGCTCCCCGTTGCTCTGAATCCCAGGGTCTTCCTCCTCCTCCTTCTTGTTGAATCATACCACTTTTGCTATGTGCAACATATAGTGTTTAAGAGCTGTAATCCTACTTGCTTGATAGATGAAAGATCCTGGGCAAGTTTTGCTTGAGTATACCTGCTACTGGTGCTGGTGTGCCATGCTCTGCACTTCATATTTAATAAACATTAACTGCTGCTGCCCACTTGGGCATGGGAGTTATTTTCCTCACCCTCACTCTCTCATCCCTTTTACAGCTAAGTTCTTGAAAAAGAGCAGTCAGTACCCACTTCCCATTTCAGTCTGCTTGAACCACACCTCCACTTCTTTTTGCTGCATCTCTCAGACTGCCCAGGCTGGTGCTAAATAGCTATTCTCAGATCTCAGCCTCCTGAATAGCTGGTTATAGGTGTAAGCTACCAGGACCAGCTTTATAATATTTAATTTTAAATATACATATAGTTTAATTGTAAATTGTATAATTGTAAAGTATTTTAGAAAACCAAGCTCAGTCTATGTGAATTACTGTAATATGGTTATATGCTTGCTTAGAATCTTACTGTCTAGATACCATCTCTGATGATAGTCAATTAATAACTTCACTGAGTTTTTCTCTCTTTGTAACATAGGGATGACAACGATACTTGCCTCATGAAGTTGTGAGGATCAAACAAGAGAAAATTCATAAAATAGAAAGTATAGACATAGCACAAGTGCACAGTAAACATTAGGATTCACCAACTTTTCTAAAATCATATTCCAATTTTAGCTTTATTCCAATTTTACCTTTCCTTCATCTTAAAAATTTTATGAACATCATTTATTCTAATATATAAGAAAGCCTTGTTATTATAAGATGTGCATACATATGTAAATGAAGTGTCACTCTTGACCCTAGATTATAAAACTAATTCAAATTAAGCAACACAGTGTAGAATACAACACAAGTTTCTACCCAGTCTTTCTGTAACTCTGGGTACCTTCCTTGGCTTACTCCTGCAAACCATGTACAACCACACTGTACATAAGAGATGGCAGTGTCCTTTTAAGTGTCTTTTCTGGGGCCTATCTATTGTAGAGATCTTCTTTTTAACCAGTCTCATCCTAAAAACCTCCTGCTACCTGAAAGAACATCTTTGTAGGCTGATTGCTGCGGCTTAGGGATGTGTTTAGAAAATAGACATGTTGTCCTTATTGCACCCTTGTACATTTTCAGGCTGCTTTTAACACCCCACTTGGAGAAGTGGTCTGTGTGTACTTCCTGAAGTCCTAGGAGTGTTTAATTCAGGCAGAGAATCCAGGGCCATCCTTGAACAATTGGAACTGCTTACAGTTTCAGCTTTAATGTAGCTGTGTCAGACAGGGTGAAGATTCATAGCTAGTCTCCTCTTTGTGCTTCCTTGAGGCACAATGAGGAAATTATTTCAGTTCCACAAAAATGAAAGGCCTTTACAAGACATATGGAATCCTGTTGTGTTCCCTCCACAGGATACTGGGCGTGACATTGATACCTGAGGAGGCCATACCCAGGGTCCTCAGGCTTTTCTGCACTCTCAGGGGCATTCACGGCCTGCCTGACCTCATTCTTGCAGACCCAGATTAAATATCATGTTTGCCAACCTTCCTCTGTTTCATCACACAGGACATTTAGCTTATCTGCATTAAATAACAAGTGTCAACATATAGTAAAGTCTGTCTCTTACTAACATTAGTCAAAGCTGGGAATTAAACTTGTCTTTTCTATAGACTTCATAGTGCCTAGCAGACAAGCCAGTCAAGTTTACTAGCTTATTTAGTATCTAAAAGTACTGTTACTTGTTCTATATTCTTTTACCTGGCCTCTTAACATTGTACTGTTCTTGATTAACCCATTTTACAAATAATTTGTTCCTTTTCTGTCTAGGCAGCATAATTCATTGTATGAGGCGCCTGGAAAAATGGCTTCGGCAAATGTGTCAGGCAGCAAAAGCCACTGGAAACACTGAGCTGGAAAATAAATTTGTAGAAGGTCAGTATCCAGCTTTTCCTAATCATTGAGGCAAATATTCTGACACTTGAGCCACTGACACAACTTAGGGGGGTATTTTGAAATGTCCTTGTTGGTTTCCATGGAGAACCATCCAGTAGTTTTGTTACAAAATTGAAATGTAGAGGATTTGTATGGGGAAAAGTTTAGGGAGTTTGTTTTTGTACTCATGAGTATTTATTTATTTTTATTTTTTTATTTTTTATTTTTTGGCCAGTCCTGGGGCTTGGACTCAGGGCCTGAGTCCCTGGCCTCCTTCTGCTCAAGGCTAGCACTCCGCCACTTGAGCCACAGCGCCACTTCTGGCCATTTTCTGTATATGTGGTGCTGGGGAATCGAACCCAGGGCCTCATGTATATGAGGCAGGCACTCTTGCCACTAGGCCATATCCCCAGCCCCTCATGAGTATTTATTGTTCAGCTCCTTTGTGCCAAACATGGTTTTAGATATTTGGAGTTGCACAGAAAACAAAAATCACTGCCTCCATGGATCTTACATTCTAGCATAAGGGAGACAGAAAAATCAATAATTAAAATATATCAGATGGTTTTAAGTATACAGGATTAAAACATGCCGAGGTTTGGGGGATGGGTGAGATGGCCTGGAGGGCCTCCACAAAGGAAGGGACCTTTGAGGCTCTCTAAATACTTGGTATATTTGTGTGGCAGTAAGTGGCTAGAGCAGACTGAGCGGTAGGGTTTGGAAGGCCCCAGGCCTTTCTCTGCAATGATTAGAGGTTTGGATCTCAAGAATGATGTAATTCTTGCTTTGAGAGTATACATGTAGTGTAGCAAGTTAGGCAGGATTGCTGGGCCAAGGATTTGGGGGTGGGTAGAGGAAGTAAGCACATTTGTTAAATAGATTTGTCTTCCTCATGAATAAATTTGAGAAAAGAAACAAAGAATGGCAACCCCACACTGTTACTCTGAATCAGTCAATGCTTGTTATTTCTGCTTAGTGTTATAAGAAGAGATTTGCAAAAACTGGCTTATTGTCTGGCGTGGTGGCTCATGCCTGTAATCCTAGCTCTGAGGTCTGAGAATCATTGGGGCAGAAAAGTTCCCTACCTTCTTATCTCCAATACACTACTCTGAAAAGGCTGGAAGTGGTGCTGTGACTCCAGTGGTAGAGTTCTAGCCTTGAGCAAAAGATGCTCATTGACAGCTTAGGCCCAGAGTTCAAGCCCCAGGACTGGCAAAAAAATAATTCTAAAAAGAGACTGGCTTATTTTTCAATATTGATTAAATGAACAGTTTTAAGCATGAAAGTTTTAAAAGCTACCTGCCCTGTTTTTGTACAAAAGAAGAATCTCACTAAAATAACTAAAAGTATATTTACTTTCCCAGATGATTTTATTTTGAAACAGTTTTAAACACTACCCCTACATATTCGGTGTACTTCAGTCAAACAAACAGGAGTCTGGCTTTCTAAGTTTTCCATCTTTTAGGAGGCTGCAAACTCCTTTTAGGTATCTTGGACCAACCACCAAATGCTTTTGATTTGTCAGTTGCTGTCATTTAATCAGGATTGTCATGCTGTCTTTGAAAGTATTTTCTTTTCTCCTAGGAATCACCAAAATCAAGAGAGATATTGTGTTTGCTGCCAGCCTCTGCTTATAGTCAGCTTAAGGAACATGGATTTAAAAATACTCACCACTGGTTTGATTATAGTTGACTACAAATGCTTACAAGTGTTGTGGTTCTCTCAAGACAGTTGTCCTTAAACATTTTAATATGCATTATATTTAAATCAAACATATGGGAAAGCGTATTACATACACATATGTACATAGCATTACATTTTTTAATAAAAATGTACACGTGGGGCATTGCTCTAGTGGAAGGCTTGAAATTTGTTTTGGTGAACTTAGAGCTATTAGATAACCGCTGTGTTAAATGTGACTATATACACAGATAGAGTGGGTATTCAGGAGGTACAGCAGCAGCAGTCCTGGAAAGGCCTATACACCAGGAAGAAAAACACATCCTCTTGGCTTCTAGTTGCAGTCATTTTCCTTTAGAAAGCAGGCCAGTTTCAACTGCCACCTTGCTACCCTTCAGGGCTGGTGATTGTTCCGATAGTGATTTCCCGCTGTTGGGGTTTCATGCAGAGTTGTGTGAGAGTCCTCCTCTTTTCTTTCTTTAAAGGGAGAGTTTCTTGCCTTGAAGAAATCTGATACATACACGGCCTATATGGAACAAGTTACACATGGAACACTTATGTATATTTACTAGTGCAGTTTACCTAAGGTACAGAAATCTTTTTGCAAAGATAAACAAAAGGATATGCATTGGAGATAAAAATTTAGACTATAAAAATTAGTATCTAATATGAATTTTAGTAAAAAAGGTTATTGCAAAAAGAGTTGCTTTTTTATGCTTTGGTAAATAGTTTTAGTCTACTAACACTTCACAAAAGTGTTAGGTACATTAATTTTCAGTTCATACCCAAAATAAAATGGTTTATAGCCATAGGCTTGAACATAAGTATAAATTTAAGAGTTTTTATCTAAAGAGTAACCTAATTTTTATCCAGTGTGCTTAATATTTACTTTAAACACGTGATTCTTAGCCACTGGGAGCCACATTCTCTACCTTGTCAGTTTTCTCTTTGGGTATTTTTTCCGCTTATTTATCCAGATGTTGATGGTATCAATATATCAGCTGCTTCCCTGTATACTTACAACCAATACTGCAACCACAGCTCCTTGAATGAGTCCAGTCAACACATCACTCCAATGGTGTTTGTAATCAGAAACTCGAGAAAGGCCCACATAAATGGCTACAGCAACAAGACCAAATTGTAGTGTGGGACGTAAGAGTCTTGCCCAGTCTCCCTTCATCCTGGCTTGAAGGTAAAGCTAACAGAAAAGATAAGAATAAAGAAAATAGTTCATTACTATGGCAACTGAAAATCATGCTTATAAAGAGTTGGCATTTAAAATGACTACCAGGATAGCTATTATACATGGAATAGAACTTTAAGCAAGCATTCTTGTACTCATTAATACCTTAAAGTTAATACCGTCAAACATAAAATACAATATACTATTGCAATTGTAACTTATGTTCCAAAGAATTTACTAGTTATCTGGCAATTCTACCCTTCAAATTATAAAGCCAGTGGTTGCTTTATGACTTTTAAGACAGGATTTCAAGCCAGCTTCTCCCTTTTGCTGTTTGGGTTGTCAAGCACAATGATCCTAGTTTAGAGATAAATTGTTAGCATTCCCAGCACAGCTTGCTCAGCTCATCAGAGACTGTTTTCTTAACTTACCAGTTTACTTGAAAGCTGTGCTAGCCTCAAACTATTTAATGGAGCCACTGAGACTAAACACATTATTGGTGTAAATAAATAAAATTGGCCCAAATAAGTAACACACATTGTAGCACCCTTTTTAGGTACTATCAGGCCTGGAAATTTACCCTTTCTGATACCTGCCTTTTGATGTTGGATGCATTAGTATCTCAAGATTTTATTGTTTTTGTGGAATTGAAGTCTGAACTTGGGGCCTCATGCTTGCTATGCAGGCACTGTATCACTTGAGTTAATCTACTAGCCCATTATCTAAAAGTGTTGAAGCAAAGGAATTCTTGAGTGAAACTACTCACTTTTTTAAGGATAACTTTACACTAGTTCTAAGAATATAAAATTGCAGTATTATTATAGATAGAAATTAAGTTTATTTGTGTATGGTGGTACGCAACTGTAATTCCAGCACGCTACAGAGTCTGAGGCAGAGGATCACAAGTAAGACAGATAAATCTACATAGTAGGGCTGGGAATATGGCCTAGTGGCAAGAATGCTTGCCTTGTACATATAAAGCCCTGGGTTCAATTCCTCAGCACCACATATATAGAAAACAGCCAGAAGTGGTGCTGTGGCTCAAGTGGCAGAGTGCTAGCCTTGAGCAAAAAGAAGCCAGGGACATTGCTCAGGCCCTGAGTCCAAGCCCCAGGACTTGCAAAAAAAAAAAAAAAAAGTTTTTTAAAATATACATAGTAAGACCTTTTAGTAAAAGAAGAGTATAAGATTAGCATTCATTTAAAAGTTCTGTGCAAAAATTTAAGATTCAGATAAATTAAGTGTAGTCTTCAGAAAACACTTTGTAAGGCTCTGCCCAATGGCATTACCTATTTAAAATAGATGTGCAAATCCATTCCCAGTTGTGCATTGCTGTGGGTGTTTTGTTCTCAGCAGCTGGCAAAGACCCAGAGGTTGTCTAATTTTATCAAGTACACAGCATAAACATCTAAAAGAGCATACCAGCTGTTTAACTGAGTGTGACTCATTTGCTAGAATAAGTGCTACTAGAATTCTATGTATTCTCCAAACACAAACCTTGTTTTTTGTTTGTTATTCAAACTATGACAATAGTAGCAAAAAGAGACTTGTCTCAAGATTTGCTTATTATTTCTGTCTTAATTGGAAACTATTAAGAAGAAAAGACTATAGCTGAAACTAAGCTTTGGATATTGCTGTCAGAATGGTTCAGCTATTACCAACAGGTTACTCAGACTATAAAAATATAAATCCAGGAATTACAGGCTTCTGAACAGAGGTATCTTAAGGCCTACCACTTAAGGAAAATAGTGTCCATCTCTCCTTAGGAGAAAGCAAGAAAAAAAAATACACCTCTCAAATGGGACTTAATTAAGCTGCTTCCATTTTGTACCTCCAACCTTTCCTCATGTAAGGTCCTAAAATTCCCTTAGCAGTATTTTCCTTCCAAAGAATCCTGGCTTCAATTATAGGTATAAAATTGTTTTTGTTAATTGTAATTAAGTATTATTTTCCTCAAATTTCTTCTCTAACATCCCGAGGAAGGGAATTTATTCACTCTGGATCGGTAGTCAAAAGCTGCAGCACCTTCAGAGAAACCTTTGCCCCTGGTAAATAGCTGGTTTTCTCCTATATATCTGCCTGTGTACAAGCTTCTCCCATCAATGAAACTCATTATAGATGCAGAAATTATTTTACCTTGAAGGACTTCAGGGATCTGCTTTGTTCTGCCCCTAACCTATGTTCTATACTCTGGTTCCTCTAGGTGCCAATGGCCATGTTTGAGAACACTTGCTAATTGGAGTACTTTATGTTTGTGTGTACTGCGTTTTCTTGGAACAAGGGTACTCAGGGTTTTCCCTATGAAAGGCATTTCTTAGAGCTTTACTCTTCCACATGAAGACTTCTCTATTTCAGTTGACCTCAAGAAAGTAAACACCACCAATTTTTTGGACTTTGATTCATAGGTGACATGCCTAGAATTCCACTGTGACTTTTGTCCCAGGCTATTAATCCTGTGTGAGTAGGTTCAGAAAAGTACAACATGACTTCATGGTTTAGAAAAGCACAACATGGCTTCACTTCCTAAGCCTCTTCAGGTTCTAGGGTACAAATATTTTAAAATCTCACCCTCTGGAGATGGGGCAGTTGAAAAGTTGGTTAGTAAGTCTACATTTTTCCATAGCCAGTCTATTTTTATCCTGAAGTTCTTGAACACATCACATCAGAGTGCTTCCTGCTTAAAACAAAGATGACTGAATGTATCAACACATAGGTGTGATTTCGATGCCAGGAAACACAGCTTCTGGTTCCAAGAGTGTCACTCTACATTACCCGGTGATTTTGTACAAAGCAAGTACTTTGCATAACTTATTTTTAAAGAATCTCTCCATCATTCTAACTGCTACAGAGAAACATTGTCTGAAGCTCAAATTAGAAATAGGGACAGAGCTCACAGTAAAAGGCTCATTATGTCTCTGCCTTTGCAAACTCACATCTTACTCCTTTCCCCATATGTCTCATCTGCTGATAGCATTAGTCCACTCTGGATAAGACTTTTCCATTTTTTTTTGTCAGTGGTGGGGCTTGAACTCTGGGCCTGGGCACTGTCACTGAGCACTTCAGCTCAAGGCTAGCACTCTACAGCATGCATAGAGTTCCTAAGCTTGACTCAAGCTTCTATGGGCCATGAGCTGTTTCTCATTTGCTCAATGCCCAGAGATTCTTTCCAGTCTCAGAAACAGGGGCATGAAATATTAGCAGTACTAAGTGATGGATTGAAAATGGTGTAAATTGTGAGTAAAGAGTGGTGTGAATTAAATTGGTGAGTAGCACTAGAAATCTGGGAAGCAGTTTGTGGCAGGGAAGAAAGCCTTAAACAGAGAGGGATTTTCTAACAGGCAGTGATACTAGCAACCTGGGGATTCAGAATCCACAGTAATGAATAGGAAAAATCTGTGCATTTCTCATGTCTAGTACCATGATTATCCTGAATAACCACCCAAATTTGGAACTGGCAGTCAGCCAAATTCAAGGGCAGGCACAAAGCACTCCAACTGGCTTTGTGCAAAGCCACTCCTTCCCTGCGTGTCTGCTAGTCAAGGCAGCTCTTCCAGGGGGCCTCCCTGACACTGGCAAGGGGTGATGCTGGGCTCCCAATCAGGGCAGAACAATTGATGGAACGGCTGTAGGAGACATTTTTATCTGGAAGTTAATTTCTAGACGTTAGAAATTCTTAAATGACTGCACATCTTCACCCAAACCTGGGACTGACTCATGATGCCAAGATGCCCAAAGCATTGAGATTTATCTATTGCCTAAGGAGTTTGAGAAAAGATGCTAAATGCTGCATAAAAACAGGAAAGCTGAAAAGCCAGAAGACACCTATGTATTAAGAACTGAAATAAAATTTGGGACTATATCCCAATCAAGAAAATATTTATGGGGCTGGGAATATGGCCTAGTGGCAAGAGTGCCTGCCTCGTATACATGAGGCCCTGGATTCGATTCCTCAGCACCACATATACAGAAAATGGCCAGAAGTGGCGCTGTGGCTCAAGTGGTAGAGTGCTAGCCTTGAGCAAAAAAGAAGCCAGGGACAGTGCTCAGGCCCTGAGTTCACGGCCTAGGACTGGCCAAAAAAAAAGAAAATATTTACGCTGTCCAGTTTCAGGAAAAGGCAGTGCATTGTTAGGCTTCTCCAGGAAGGCTACAACAAAAATGGACCTGGACTATTTCCTCATAATTTACCTCTAAATGGCTTACATTGTCCTATATTTACCATATCATGATTGAGGTAATTTTCCATTTGTGTATGTGTGAGTCCTGCTCGCGGGCTCCTGGATATCCACCTAGCACACCTGTATCTAATCACTGAGACTTCCTACTAGACTTTAAGTAATCAATAAAGTAATCAATAAAAACAGTTTCTGACTGTTAAGAGGTGCCTTGAAAGTTCAGAGACATTAGCAGTCTCCTCTCAGAGATATTTTTCTTCATAGAGATTATAAGAAAGTCAATATTTTCAATAATGTAAGATAAAAGTCAGTGTCACAAGATTTGCCAAGTCTCTATGTGAGTCTGGTTCCACACTTCAAATATAGTTCAGTATAGTCACAGACTGGTGTTCTGGGGAAAGGTCTTGAGATGGTGACTGCTCTCACCATTGCCTCACGTTCCCCATGTCCTATTTTTAAAAGAGCAAAAAGTACATTGGCTCCCTTTATGAGGAAAGCAAATTTTCCTAGTAAGATGAATGGGAGATGTGACAATGGCATATGCTGTTAGCCACCTTGAAGTAAATTTCTCATGGAACATCTACAGAATCATTTAGGTGTTAAAAAGGAAGCCCTAAATTCTGCTGAGTTTGCATTCTGTTGCTTCCTTACAAAATTTAACATAAGATATGAAAGACTTAAAATTTCCAGACTGTTGGAAAAGCCAAAAATTATTCTGTAATGGCTTGATATTCTGGATCCGAATTTTTTAGAACTGGCTAACAAGTTATACAGAGGAGATATTTATTTCATTGCTAGATAAGAAATTTACATGTTACATGGCACCTGCAATTTTTACCGTTTTATTCCCCATGTACTGGGGCTCAAACTCAGTGCCTCAAGCTCCTGCTTGGCTTTTTTGCTCCAGGCACCACTTAAGCGACACCTCCAACTTCAGTTTTTGGTGATTGATTGGAGTTAAGAGTCTCATGGGTGTTACTGTCTGGGCTGGGTTCAAACCATGATCACCATATCTCAGCTCCTGAGTAGCTAAGATTACAGGTGTGAGCCATCAACTTCTGGCTTTCACATGGTTTTAACTTAGGAAATTTGGCTTTTCAAATAAGATTCTGGTACAGATGATTTTAAATTCTGAAGCCAATTAAATCCCTTTAGACTATGCTTAATATTGCACATGATAGAATTTTTAATTTAACCCTTAAATAATCATACATCAACATGATCAAAGAAAAAATAGAAGTCTACAAATACACATGAAACAAAATTACATGAGAATCTATTCATGAAGCCAATACCTATACTTGATCTGTTAGGATAGAAAGCTCTCTTTGTCCTCTAAATGTTGACAACATACATAAAACAGTGATGCATATAATTTTATAAGTAACATATAAATAGGAAGCATTATAAAAAATCAATTGAAACTGATCCTTAAAAATTCCTTGAATGTGTTTTCAAGCTTGGTCTTCCAATAATTACTGTAAAATATACACCCAGGGTTAAGGTGACTTTGGCTCAAGTGGTAGAGAGTTTGCCTAGCAAGTATAAAGCCCTGAATTCAAACCCCAGTATTGCAGACAAACACACACACACACACACACACACACACACACACACACACAACCAAAAGGGACACATGCATCTCTAGTTTTACAAGCAAAATATAGGTACAAACTTTGCTAAGGCCTCTCAGAGAACTTAAGAATAACATACATGCAAATGACCAGGCTGCTCAATAGGCCAGCCATCAGAAATGGACCAGGGAGTTCCACAGACAACTCCCAGAAGTGGAAAAACTGGTCCCGTGGAAAGCAGTGTGAGGAAAGTCCAGCAAGTGAAAGGAAAACAAAAACTGCTAAAACAGGAGCCACAACAGCTGCTTTGCTGTTGATAATCAAGTTCAACTCAAGAGAGCAAACTACAGAAGGTAAATATCAGGACTAGTGAACCCACACTGAGAGGTTAGGAATTGGGGGTGACTGTTGTAGGTGCACAGAAAGCTATGTGTGGGCTCCAAAAATGGCCCAAGTCTAAGGATGCACATTCTTAGCAGGAAACTTGAGAGACTTGCTGATATGTTCACTTTCACCTGCCCTGTGCAGCATGAAACACCTATGCACAGAAGCCACCCACGTAGCGCATAATCCAACCATCAGTAGGCACAGAGTACTTACTGCCACGAACAGCATGCAGTACATGGAGAACGAAGAGTGGCCTGAGTAGAAGGACAATCTAAAAGAGAAAGAAGAAAATATCAGTATTTTCCTCTTAGAAGCTGTCACTACTCCTTTCTTCCCCCCCTAGTGGGGCTGGAGAGCACAAGCAGGCCTTCCTTGGGTGTACTTTAACAAGCATTCTATCACTGAGCCACACCCATGCCCTAGACCATTCTTAATTTCATAAAGCTTATAGCTTCACAGTGCACATGCTCCGTCCCTCCGCCTTTTAAGAATTTTCAGGATGGGGGTAGAGGACAACTGTCACAACATTATGGAGTGTACAGAGGTCTAATGGCAGATGTCCACACAGGATCGCTGATGTCTACACAGCAGTATCACTCTATTGAAACTTCCAAGATGGGCAATGAGTCATGAGCAAACTTGCCAAGCATTTCTTCAGATGTCAGAGGAGTAATAACTTGACAAGCCATAACTGGTATAAGTGGCCTTGACTTTATTACATAAAAACTCATAAGCCCATATTTAAGGTTTATTTTTCAACTATAGCATTTGCTCCCAAATAACATGATAACTACTCAGTTACTTCATTTCTTCCATCCATATATTTGTGTGTGTTCCATGAGCATGTATCTTGTCTTTCCAAACAGATGAAGTGTTTTTGTTTGCTACTGCCCTTTAAATTGTGCACAGACAATGCTGAACCAGATGAATATCTCATTATTATAGTCTACAAACCTCTGAGCATCACCTTTACACCTAAAAATGACAGTGATTACATAACTTAAAAGAAAAACTAAAGCTAACACTGCAGATATAAGTTCTGCTTACACAGAATTAGCCACTGCTACGAGAAGCTGGGCACGTTAGTGGAGGGTGTGGAAAGCACCCAAGCAAAGCACTGCAATGTTTCTTCTATTTTCTCCACACAAGAATATGAATACAGGGCTGGGGATATAGCCTAGTGGCAAGAGTGCCTGCCTCGGATACACGAGGCCCTAGGTTCGATTCCCCAGCACCACATATACAGAAAACGGCCAGAAGCGGCGCTGTGGCTCAAGTGGCAGAGTGCTAGCCTTGAGCGGGAAGAAGCCAGGGACAGTGCTCAGGCCCTGAGTCCAAGGCCCAGGACTGGCCAAAAAAAAAAAAAAAAAAAAGAATATGAATACACACACTGTACTTACTATACTCTGTCTTATTCAAAAGGATTATGTCTTATTCAAAAGATGCTGAATTCAGAGAAGAGAAGGCTCATATCAAAAAGTGTGTGTGTAGTGAGTGGGGAAGTAATGAGTAATTAAATACATGTTGATGGTGGCTCTAGAGAAAAATCTAAACCAAGAGCTTTGTCTTTTTGCAAGTCAGATATATTCTCAACACAGTGAACCTTCTAGTTTCCTGTGTCATCCAGAAATTATATAATTAAACCTGATTATTTTGACCATTATATATTTTAAAGAAAAAAATCACTTTTTAGCCTTATATCTGGCTACAGAGAATTGATCAAAACAAATCTCTATTTTAAATCAGATAATTACAGCAGAGTTCTGTGTATTTTATGGTTAATTTCAATAAACTACGCTGATGAACTGAAAGAAACAACTTCAGAGATTGTCAAAAGCCATTGAGCCAACATAACCATGATCATAGAAATATTTTCAAAGTCAAGCCATTTAGTTTAGTTCCTTCACCTTATAGTACAAAATCATAAACTCAAAACTAGTTTTTAACGGTCTTCAATCTAGTATAATTTAGTCAAGTACAAACAAAATCAATTCTTTATTCTGAATATATAAACACATTTTTTATTCAATATAGAACTAGCCACAAAGTCTGCCTATGATTTTGACGGGGATTAAAAACAAAGGGCTAACTATTCAATCTTGGTTTTTAAGTCTTCATCCATAGTAACTTATCAAACAGATCAGGTAATATGGGTTTTTATTTCTATTAAAATGAAAATAGCCAGGCAATGGTGGCTCACACCTGTAATCCTAGTGACAGTTCAAAGCCAGCTGGGGCAGGAAAGTCCATGAGACTCAACTTCAACTAACCACCAGAAAGCCAGGATTGGCACTTTGCCTCAAGTGGTAGAGCATTAGCCTTGTGCTAAGGAGCTCAGGAATAGTGCCCAGGCCCAGAGTTCAAACCCCACACCCCCCCCACCAAAAAAAAAGAAAGGTCCTTCAAAACGATGCTGCATTAATTCTGGGGAATGGTCTGTAAACAATAAGCAACCTTAAATAATCAAGTGCATTAGCCTTTACTACATTACTGTGAATTTCTATTAAAATGGCAAACTTAATTAGCCAGGTGCCAGCAGCTCACACCTATAATCCTAGCTACGCAAGACGCTGAGATTTAAAGACTGCAGTTCAAAGCGAGCCTTGGCAAGGAGAGTCCATGAGACTCATCTCCAATAAAAGATTCAGGAAAAACCAGAAGTGGCACTGTAGTTCAAATGGTAGAGCATGAGCCTTAAGCACAAAGAGGCTCAGGGGTAGCTCTCAGGCCCTGAGTTCAAGGCCCAGGACCAGCATTTGTCACATAGAATACCCCTTTCTCCTAGGAAAGTGATTAAGTTCAGCCTGAACCCCAGTATCACAGTCCTCAGAGAATCCATAACTATTCACCCACTCCAAATCGTATTCCTTCTCCTCCTCCTCTTCTGTACTCCAACATCTAATCCATGTTCAACCTACCTTATAAATTACAAAGACAACCAAATCCATCAGAAATCAACCAATATAAAGCGTTTCTTCTTAGCATTTGAGGGCTTATAGGAAGATTATATTACAAGGAACCTGGCTGATCATCAATTTTGTCTTCTTCCACAACCAAAGTTTCTTTTTCCTAGGCCTCTCCATTCTTAAAAGTTAAGGGGAAAAAAAAAAATCACAAAACAGCTGTTGCCATTGGCTCAAGACTATAATCCTAGTTTCTCAGGAAGCTGAGATCTGAGAGATCACAGTGTAAAGCCAACCCTGGCAGAAAAGTACAAGAGACTTCATCTTCAAATTAAGCAGAAAAAAAGCCAGACTGGAGGTGTGGTTTAAAGTGGTAGAGCACCAGCCAAGCAGGCTAAATGTAAATCTGAAAACTAAGATGGAAGAGATGGCTTTCAAATAGTGTGTTTATGTAACCTGCAACTAGTCTGCCAATGTTTAACCTTCCTACAGACCAGGAAATCATGAATTTCTAGTCACCAGAACCAAGAGAGCAAGGAAAGTATCTTTAGGTACAAGTTAAAGCAGATAACAACAGTAAGAAGAGAAGAGGCCAAAACCCAAAGAGCTGTCAAATTATTTTGTTCACTAGGAAGCTTGCAAGACAGGTCACTCTTGTTCCTTTCAGATAGACCAGGTGACATCACTGCAGCTCACATAACCATAAGGACTAGCACCGTGCCTCAATACCTCCCTTAAGAGCTCTCTACTCAGTAGACAAAAGCAGAAAAGTACCCCAGTTCTTGCTATTAAAATAACAATTCCCATCATGGAATCTTTAAGGTTGCCATTCTAGTACATTTAGACTATAATTATGGAAAGGACAGCTAAATATGTTTTGCAAATATAAAAACAAAACAGGATCATTTTGCTTGTGCTTCACGCCCTTCATTAGAACAAACTGCTGAGCATAGAGTAACAGACCTCTCTAAGCCCTGCCAACTTCTCCAGAGCCATCATCTGCTAACAAACTATTTAGTTCCTGACATGTTCATGCTGTACTTGTTCATCCTCTCTCCTAGACTAAGCTTCCCACATTCTTTCCATAAATATTATTCAAGAGTCAATTCAGCCACTGATTCCTCCATGAAATCTTTCCTTAAAAAAACAGACTATAGAGCCAGGTGCCAGGGGCTCATGCCTGTAATCCTAGCTACTCAGGAGGCTGAGATCTGAGGATCACAGTTCAAAGCCAGCCTGGGCAGGAAAGTCAGTGAGATTCTTATCTCCAATCAAGCACCAAAAAGCTGGAAGTAGAGCTGTGGTTCAAGTGACCGAATGCTAGCCGTCCACACAAAGCTCAGGGAAAGTGCCCTAAGGACCCCCTGCCACACCCACCCGAGACAGACAGACACACACACACACACACACACACACACACACACACACACACACACTGCAGTTATTCCAAGGAAAAAAGCCCTACTTGCATTCAAATTTATCAACTATACACCAAGTTCCTTAGGTAAAAATCATTTCCTACTGAATCTTCTCCTTCCATTATATCAAAAGTTGGAGCAAGAGGAACAAGACTTTTTAATAGCCTTGGGTGTACTTTGTTAGTACATCATTTTTAAAATAAAAATCAATATACAGAGAAACAAAAGGAAAATTGTTGGTAAATACCTTAAACGAGATCACATCTAATACCCTAACACTTTTCCCAGTCATCACACATTCAGTAGGTGCTCAGCACATTTTTATTTGATTTTTACACCTAAATCCCTAAAGTACTTTCTCCACATAGCTGTTAGAAATTTCAACTTTATCTTCAAAGCCCAGGAACAGAAACATTAGGAGGTACAGTCAACATCCTGTCATGATCACCCTTCACTCAGAAATCCCAGGCTAAATAAACAGAACTTAGTGCACTGTCTCAACACATCGGGGAAGGCAAGCATTTTTAATAATGCATACAAAATGCCCCCAAATCCTTTATACATTGTACTTAAGGGAAGCCAGATTGGTTGAGCAAATAATGTCCATAATGACATAATAGTAGCTATGTTTTGTTGTAAATTTTTTCAAGTCTAAGCAAGTAACATACAACAATAACAAGGAGAAAAGGTTTAAGTATCACCTGAATCCACTGCCTGTATGAAGATCTCTTAAATTTTTAAAGAAGCATTTTACCCATCAAAAAGCAAATCTTATTCTTAAGTTTTCAAAATGTTACTTCAGCTGCAAAGCATTACCATTGCAATAGATTACATAAAAAATTAATGGTTAATATAACACAAACAAAAAAGAAGATAACGATTCCTATAATCTTGCTTTCCAGTGTATATAAGTTTATTATATATAAGAACAGTAATCTTATTAAACTTTACTGTTTTCCAAACCTGTCTCCAAAAAAAGCATCAAAAATTCCATGAAAATTTTGCTATTTGCCTGCTCAATAGAGAACATCATAGAAATTCAAGTCAATATTCAGGCACTAGGGGTCAGGAAGCTGCTGTTAAGAAACTTCAGTTGGTCCAGGCAAGGCTGGTGGCATGTGGGTATGAGAAATTGCTGTACCCTTTAAAGCAGTTGAGTTACTGCTTTCCTTACCTGCACTCTGGTCTTCGACATCAGAAGAATCTTACTCTCTAAAAGCAAGTTGCTGAGTTCTGTACCCCTTCAGCTATTCATTATCTCACACCTGGATTAGCACTATATTCTCCCAACTAGTCTTTACACTTCATTATCTACAGCATAAGTTCATGCTCCTTAGAGTACTACTCCAAACTCCCAAATCTGAATACTCTAAACATCCAGCCTTTGATCATGTGGCTCCCTGAACTGAGATATTATTTCACTCCAAATCTACACACTGAAGTCTTTTTTTGGTGTGTGTGTATACTGTTACTGAGACTCAGGGACTAGGCACTGTTCCTTAACTATGTTCTTTTTTTTTTTTTTTTAATTTCTGGCAGTAGTGGGGCTTGAACTTTGGGCCTGGGCACTGTCCCTGAGCTATTCAACTCAAGGCTAGTGCTCTACTACTTGAGCCACAGTACCACTTCTGGTTTTCTGGTGGTTAATTAGAGATAAGAATCTCACAGACTTTCCTACCCAGACTGGCTTTGAACCATAGTCCTCAGATCTCAGTCTCCAGAGTAGCTAGGATTAAAGACATCAGCCACTGGCATCTGGCTCCTTAACCTTTTTTACTCAAGGATATCCCTCTACCACTTCAGCCAACTCCATTTCTGGCTTTTGATGGTTAACTGGAGATACTGCCCAGGCTAGCTTTGAAAAACAATGCTCAGCTCTTAGCTTCCTGAGTAGCTAAGATTAAAATCTACAGTTGAAATCTTACTTATTCTTGAACTAGAATCCAGCTACTCATTCTTTGATTTCATGTGGAAATTTATCTTAGATCACTTTCCATCAGCCACTTCATCTCTAAACACATCCATCTTCATCGTAAGCACCATAAGAACAGCACAGGTATCTTGGCAGTTCCCACAGTGATCACAGCACAAGAACTGTAAGACATGCCTAACAGGGAAACTAAAAAGAGTCATTAATCTGTGTGTGTGTGTGTGTGTGTGTGTGTGTGTGTGTGTGTGTGTGTGTGTGTATTTTCATTTTGTTTGGTTGGTTGTTTTTTTGCCTGTGTGGTGGTATTGAGTTTGAACTCAAGGTCTTGTGTCTTTGTAGGGAGGCACTCTACCATTTGAGCCACATTCCTAGCCCCCTTTCACTTTATTCTTCAGATAGTCTCATGATTTTTCCCTGAGGCTAGCCTCAAACTATAATCTTACTATCTAGATCTCATGTAGCTGGGATGATAGATTCATATCACCACATGTGGCATATTGGTTGAGATGAGGGACTTAGTAACATAGAATCCTACTGATCTCTGCCTCTCAAGTATTTGCATTATAGGTATGTACAACAATGACCTTTTAAGTCATTCTATTTTAAAATATAACAACTAAGGCTCTCTTCTTACAAAGTGAAAAATAATTTTAAATCATTCCTCTACCTCACTGTATATGTAGATATTTCCATATAGATGCAGAAGGTTCCTGGTTACTACCCATGCATGAAAAAGACAATAAGTCTAAACAAATTAATATTTTGGAAATTAAAAAGGTTACTCATTAATATTTACACTTAAACTATGTAGATGTTGCTCTAGCAAGTTTTACCAGGCACTTAAGTACCTAGAAGGCACCAGCCACATTATAATGGGTTTCCACAGGTTTCATATAGATAATTTTCCTTGTCTTATGCAAGACATATACTCAAACATGGGGGGAGGTCACACTTAAAAAAGAGAAACCGTTTCATGTGGGCAAGCATACATATTGCTATTAGACATCAAAATGATACAAGGCAACTATAATCCAAACAACTTTATTTTTGCTCTCTGATTCACAGAGATGGAGATCAGGAGATCAATCACCCAGAACTGATCAGAAACATTTACATTTACACTTAAAAGACATAATTTTAAAGTGTGGATAAAGCTCAGTGGTATCGCATATACAAAGTCCCATTTTGACTCATCCCAGCACAAACAAGAATAGGAGAGGGGGAATGAAGAGGTTAGGAGGAGAGGAGATAGAAGAAGATAGAAGAGGAAGAGCGAGGAAGAGGAAAAAGGCAGGGGGGGAGGAGGAGGAAGAGAGAATGTGAAGGGAGAAAAAAGAAAAAGGAGAGGGAGAGGGAAAGAAGAAGAGAGAAGGGAGAAAAAGAAGGAGGAAATTGAGGAGGAGAAAGAGAGAGGAAAGGGGGAAAGGAAGGGAAAGAAAAAAACTTAAAAGCAAGGGGAAAAAGTAAATCTCTTAAAAGCAGCCAAAAGGTTTCTATAGGTACTATCACAAGCAAACCAGTTAGCTGTACACATTCTGCAATTCTCATGTCAAACAAGATAAATACAAGACCCTATATCTTGAGAAAGATGCCATATGAGGTCCCATTCTATGTGACCTACGGCAGTGGTTCCCAAAGTGTGGTGCCAAGATCAATAGCGGTATCTGAAAACCTGTTCCCTACCTAACAGAACCACACTTGATATGTTTTAACAAACCCACTAGATTATTCTAACAAACCACTAGTCTAAAGAAGTTTGACTCAGAAGGGAGCTACGGTTCTGAACTACAAGCTCAAATATTCTCCTGATATTCACCTGGCATAAGAAATGGCGCTCTGTAACAATATACTCTTGGAATCCATAGAAAACTCTCAAATACTAATTTTAAGCAGTGCATAGAAGTCTAGATACTAAATTAATAAGCATTCCATTAAAGTTCATTCCTGTTCCTTTTATGTTTAGAACCCAAGGACTATCACAGTTGAAGTCCAGTAAAAGTTTTATGATATCAGCGACAACAGACTCAGTACAAGAGTGCACACGTTCAAAAAAAAAAAAAAAAGGTGAGGAGAAAGAAAGAAAATCAGTGTGGCAAACAAGACTACAATTGCAGGATATTCTCATCCTAACATGTAACTCTGACTCATCTACACAGTTAACAAAAATGCCTCATTTGGGGTGCTTATGTTCCTTCCCTCCCAGGACAAGCATTGTAATTTTATAATTAAAAATGTATTTGGTAGCAGGCTATGAAAGCAAATAAATCAAAAGAGGAGACAATTCTAAGCTATAGATGATGTTTAGACTGAAATGTTTTTACATTTTTTGGGGCTTCCTGAATGTTAAATTTCAAGAGAAAAGTAGTAGGAAAGTCTGTGTCCAGTCACACTATATTCCACAATAGAACAGCAAGCAAAGCCACAGTTATGGACCAATATTATATATCTCTATGACTGGCAACAACTGAATCATTCTGGAATCACTGATGGAAATCACATTTTTCTAAAATTTCTTCTTTTAATTTCAATTAAGCAACCTTAATCACAACAATGACTTTCTTAGATGCCTTGGCTAAGAGTAAAAGGTGAGTTTTACTGTTTGTTTGGTGATTAGACCAGGAGAGATATTACTCAAGACATAGCCATAGGATTTAGTGGAAAAGTACAAAATGAGAACCAAAATCCTGAAGTTGAGACCCTACTTCCATTATTACAGTTTCTGGGATCAAAATTAAGATGTTAATTTTCACTGTGTTAAAGATGCTTCTTTCATAAAAATGGGACATACTACTTTCCATACTATGTTACAGAATGCTAAAAGCAGCTCAAGCAGTAAAGGGCTTGAGTTCAAGTACAATCGAAAGGAAATGAAAGGGAAAGAGGGAAAGGGAGGGAGAAAAAGAGAAAGGGGGAAAGGGAAAACAACAACAACAACAACAAAAGAAAGGGAGGGAGGGAAGGAGGGAAGAAGGGAGGGGAGCTAAAAGGCAATGGTCTGTGTATTTACACCAGATAAGGAAATACTAAACTCCCACATTAGTGGTTCTTAAGTAAACAATGTTAACCTTAAAAAATTTAGACACTAATAGAAGAAAGGTTTTAAAGATATGCAACTGAAATTAATTTTCATCAAGAACATATATAATTGGAAAGTGTTCTCAATTTTATTCATAATTTAAAACATGCTTACAATGTACCTCACCTAGCAATTTATTTTACACATAATAATAATAATAATAAAGGTGACATTTACCACCCAAATAGGATCCTTCTGACTAGGGGACACAGAACACTTTCTGGCCCTTTCTTTTTTCCTTCCTATGCTTTTCATATACAGATCTACAGAAGCAAGATCCCCACATTAGTACAAACCACTGAACAATTCAGTATAAAATTCGTAAGTATAAAACTTATGGAAAAATAGAAGAAATTCTTTGTGACTTTAGGTTAAGAAATTTTTTTTCTTAATCTTTTCTTATCTTTAGTTGTACAAAGGAGGTGCTATGTAACAAAGCAGTTTATGAATATAATGCATTTTAATTAGTGTCACCCTTTCAAAAAAAATTCTTACATAGGAATAAAAGGCCTAAAGTAAAAGTGTAAAGTTTAAACAAATTTAATCAAAAGCTAAAACATTTGTTCCTCAAAAGGCACTACTTTCTCTTAAGAAAATTAAAAGCTAAGCCACAGATTAGGGGGAAAAAGTGAAACAAAATATATAACTGATATAACAGACTTGGAAAAAATATAAAAAGAACTCTTAAAAAGCTGTTTGATTATAAGAAAATAATTTCTTAAATGGATGAAAGTTTATGAAAATAAGGATATAATAATGGTAAGTATATAGAAAAGATCAATACCACAGTAATTAGAGAAATGCAAGTTAAACATACTATCAAATATTAAAATGCTACTATTAAAATTTTCAGCCATGAAGCTGGACAGTGGCAGCTCACTCTTGTAATCCTAGATACTCAGGAGGCTGAAATCTGAAGATCACGGTTTGAAGCCATCCTAGGAAGAAAAGTCCATGAGACTCTGATCTCCAATTAACCAGTAAAAACCTACAAGTGGAGTGTGTGGTAGAGCTCCAGCCTTGAGTGAAAAGGCTAAAGCTAAAGGATAGTGCCCAGGCCCTAAATTCAAACCTCAGTACTGTTGGGAAAGGCACACATATGTGTGCATATACACACACATGTGCATACACACACGCACACACACACACACACACACACACACACACACAAGATCCTCCCCACTCAATGGCAACAATGCAAATAATTTATAATAACTCAAATTCTCCCATTCTGCTGGTAGGAATGTATACTGGAGTAAGTAATTTGGAAATGGCTTCTCAGTTTATAAAAAGTAAAATGCCTATCTACTACATAACTGAAGCATATCACTCTGCTATGGTTTGAATGTGTCTTTCAAAGTTCACATGTTAGAGCTTAATTTCCAAGACAACAGTGTTGAGAGGTGAGACCTTAAGAGGTGATTATGTCATGAGGACTGTCCTCATGAATGAACTTTGATGATATTATGCAGCACCAAGGATGAGATGAATTCTACTGTCTTCTTTCATTTGTTCATTTTCTCTCTTCTTCCCGCTTTACATTCCTCTCTCCCTAATCCCTCCCATCCTATTCCATCTCCTACCACACAAATGCCATGTAATATTTTTCTCAATGCCATGACACATTGTTGATCTTCCCAGCCTCCAAAACTATGAATTTTTATAAATCCTGTTTAAGTTGCTCTATGATATTGTTATGGCAACACAAAACAGATTTAGAGAGAAAACAAAATGCGCCACACATAGGAGGATGAAACATGATCAACAGCACCTCTTTCTTCAGAAATAATGGAAGTCAGAATACTGAGCAATAACACATTCACTGTATGAGAAAAAAATACTACAAAAAGTTATATCCAGTAAAGTTATTGTTTGAAAAATGAAGTAAAAAGTAAAAGACATTTCCAGGCAAACAAAAGCTGAGAATTTGTTGCTGGAAGACCTAAGGTAAAGACTACTTCATGCGGAAGCACATAACACATAACAGTAACCTGAGTTCCAAATCCTTCATTCCGTACTACTTTGAAACTTTGTGTGTTTAAAGTTCCTCACCAGAGATTTACACACATCCCAATCATTAGATCCACTCACTGACTTTCTTGTTAATTTACCTAAACTTCAAGATGCCAACACTATTTTTCTGAGTTTATAATGTATGTGGATAAAACATATATTCTCTTCAAGCATGTATCTGCTGTAATCACATCAACTTTTGTAATACAGGTCTTAGCCGGTGTAAGACAAAGAAAAGAAATAAAAGGCTACAATGAAAGAAAAAGAACTCGAATTCTCTTTATTCTCAGAACATGTGAATGGGAGATGAAAACCTGAGGAACCAATAAAAGTTATACCTGAAGTAATAATTTTGTTAAATTACCAAGATTATAGGACATGAGAAAAAAAATAAAAGCCAACTGTATTTCTCCACAATCTAAAACAACTGGAACTTAAAAGTATATATACACTAACATACACACACACAAACACACACACACACACACACTCTTTTTACAATGTAATCAAGAAACATTAAGAACTCAGTATGGTATTTTAAAACATGTGTATGTAATGGTTTGAATTTGAAATACCCCCTCAGGCTCCAGTTGTTAAACACTTGGTTTCAAGTTCACACTAGTGGCACCATTTTGAGAGGCTGTGGAAATTATAGGTGGTAGTGCCTACCCAGAGGGAAGTAGGCTACAGGGTGTGTAGCTTTAACATTTATCCCTGTCCTCCAGTTGCTTTCCCTGTTTCCTATCTACTATGAGATAATGAAGCTCCTGTATGATTCATTCTTGCCACCATGATGTTTGGTTCAACAACCCAATGACAACGAACATGGACTGAGCTGAAATAAATCTTTAGTCTAAACTGTTTATGACAGTCATTTTGTCAAAGCAATGAGGAGAAGGTAACAAAGACACTGTACCCGTACACTGACTACTAAACATATTGACAAGACAAACTAAAAGAAAATCATCAACGAGGAGATATACCGTATTCATGACTTGGAAATCTTAATGTTAAGATTACCATTTGTCATAATTGATATAGATTTAAAGCAATTCAATCAAAATTCCAGCAAAGAAAACACAAAAGTTGTACAATGGACAAAGCAAATTTAAATGAAGAACAAAGTAAAAGCATTAATAGTACTTCATTAAGACTTCATTAAGTACCTCATTAAGAGTGCTTGCCTCATATACATGAAGCCCTGGGTTCGATTCCTCAGTACCACATATATAGAAAAGGCCAGAAGTGGCGCTGTGGCTCAAGTGGCAGAGTGCTAGCCTTGAGCAAAAAGAAGCCAGGGACAGTGCTCAGGCCCTGAGTCCAAGCCCCAGGACTGGCAAATTAATAATAATAATAATAATAATGGATTTATGAGAGAAAGCATATGAAAAAATATTTACAATCTTCAGACAAGTAAAGATTTCTTGAAACACTAAAAATACAAATCATGAAAAGGTAAATTAAGTTTCATCAACATCTTATACTTCTAAGCTTCAACAAACAATAAGAAAATGAAAGGCATGCAACAGCTTGTTGAGAAAAGCCTTTCAAAACATATCTAACAAAGGACAGTTATTCAAAATATATAATGAACTCTTAAAAACTTAGTAAAATAAGCTATCCCCTTTTTTTAATGGGCTAAAGAGTTGAATAGCCATTTCACAGATGAAAACAGCTAAATGGACCAAAAAGCACAAGAAAAAATGCTCAAAACACAATAAATACAAATTAAAATCATCCTGAGATACCAAAACAATACTCTATAAAATAAAACTGACTAGTATCAAATATGCAAGGAGGGCTGGGAAAATGGCTTAGTGATAGAGTGCTTGCCTAGCTAGCATGCATGAATCCCTGGGTTTCATCCTCAGCACCATATAAACAGAAAAGTCCAGAAGTGCTGCTATGGCTCAAGTGGTAGAGTGCTAGCGTTGAGCAGAATGAAGCTCAGGGACAGTGCCCAGGCCCCAAGTTCAAGCCCCAGGACTGACAAAAAAAGATGCAAGGAACAGAAGCAACTGGGCCACTAAAACATTCTTGCTTTGTTCTTTAACAAAGATAGAGTACAATCACTATGGAAGTTGGATGGCTTCTTAGAATGGTAGCAAAGTTATACTCCAGAGACAGAGATAGAAGAATCATGAGTAACCTAAAGCTGCACAGATAATTCAAGGCCAACGGGAGCTACATAGTGCTATCTTTTCTCAATGAGGGAGAAAGGGAGGGACAGAAAGAGAAAGGGGTAGGGAGACAGAGAAGAAGAAAGAAATAGACTAAAAATAAACAACATGGATGAAACACAAAACTAAGACATTAAGTTAAAGAAAGCAAACACAACAAAGTTCTCACCATATGCTCCCCCTGACACAACATTCTAAAAACACTGAAAGGACAAAAAGACTAGATCTAGGCAGTGTAGAATTGACTGCAAAGTCTCAGGAACTAACTTTTGGAGTAATGGAAATTATTCAAAGGTTTATCTTGGGGAACACTAGTCATAGAAAAATATTCACTACAATTTTAGGGTATGTGAATTATAAGTCAATAAAGCTATTTAATAATCAGCTGGAAGCATGGCTCAGCAGTAGAGTACTTGCCTAACAAGTATGTGGATCCCAAGTTCAAACCCTAGTACTGAAAAAGAGGGAAGGAAGAGGGAAGGGAAGGAGGAGGGGGAAGCAAAAGAGGAAAAGAGGGAGAGAGGGAGGAAGGAAGGAATTTTTTAAAAGCAGATCAAATAAAGTCTTCAGATGTCATTATTATAATGGTTTAATATGCAGATTTTCAGCTTGACCATGGCATGAAAGCAATACTCATTAAGCTTTAAATAGAAATTATACTTTGAATTTTGATCTTTTCAATATATGACTAATGATACAATCTCCTGACAATATTCTGAAATTCTGGGCAGTGGTAGTGAGCCACAATTCCTAGTCAGCCATACAATCAAGAGGGATGTTGGATAGGCCTATTATTTTTACTTATAATATTCCCAATGTATGATGCATTTATCAGATTATCCCATTATAAGATGAGTATCTATATCCAATTTTTATTTTCCTTTGTGATTTAAATCCATAAAAGCAGTTTTCATTAGTGTGTGTGTGTGTGTGTGTGTGTGTGTGTGTGTGTGTGTGTTGTTGTTGTTGATGATGATGCTGTTATTTCACTGTGTTAGGGTTTCACTGTTTTATAGCCCAGGTTTGGCCTCACAATCCTCCTGCCTCAAGCCTTCCCAAGTATGGATTATTGCCATGGGCCACCAGTCTGACTTTGTATGTTTGTTGTTTTGGTTATTGGACTGGGGATTCAACTTGGTACTTTCCACCACTTGAGCATGATCCAGTCCTTTTGTTTTGTTTGTTTTTCAGTTAGGGCCTCACACTAACTTTGCCTGAAAAGACCTTTATCCCCAATCCTTCACCTCCACCTCTTGAGAAGTTGAGACCACAGCTGTGCACTACCACACTTGGTTTGTTTTTGAGATAGGGTCTCATTGACTTTTTCTAAACTGGCCTTGGACGTAATTCTCCTGACTCTGCCTCTTGAGTAACTACAATTTACAAAAAAAAAAAAAAAAACTTTTACAGCTTTTTGTTTTATTTCTTTATTTTACTTTATTGTTATTATAAAGGTGATATACAGAGGCTTTCCTACATGAGTCAGGTAATGAGTACATTTTCTTTTGTACAGCGTTATCTGTTCCCTCTTCTCTCCCATTCACTCCCTCCCATCTCCACCCATGGGCTGTATAGTTCAGTTTAATCAATGTTCAGTATGCTACTGCTGCACTTTTTCACCCTTTTTCCTCAAGTCCTGTACTTTCCCCTCCTGAAGATAAATCATATATATACCATATATAAGGTAAAGATACAGAATCGTCAGAAGAAAAAAACATTTTTTAAAGTCTTTTGTTTCCATGTCTTAGGAGTTCACTTCAGTACATATTATTTTATTTAATTGTGAAGAGCACATAGGCATTCAGTACATATTATTTTATTTTATTTTATTGTGAAGAGCACATAGGCATTGCACCTTTGTGATTCGCTCCTAAGGCTATCCTCTTTTGGTCTCATTGTATCTAGAATCCTGTGTAATTTGTCAGATCCCAGTGTATTTTAGATCTAACTTCCGTATCAGAGAGAACATGTGCTGCTGTCTCTCTGATCTTGGCTTACCGTACTTAACATGAGTTGTTTTAGTTCCATCCATTTTCCTGCAAATGACATTATTTTATTCTTTCTAATGGCTGTGTAAAATTCCATTGTATATAGGTACCCTATTTTTTGGATTCACTCGTCTATTGTGGGCCATCTGAGATGGTTCCATATCTTGGCTACTGTGAATAGGGTGGCAATGAATATGGATGTGCAAATGTCCTTATCATATCCTGGTTCATGATGTTCAGGGTAAATGCCTAGGAGTGGTATGGCTGGAAGTGGTATAGGGAAGGTCTATGTTTAGCTTTTTGAGGAACCTCCAGAATGTTTTCCAGAGTGATTGTACTAGCTTACATTCCCACCAGCAGTGCAGTAGGGTTCCTTTGTCCCCACAACCCTGCCAGCATTTGTCACTGTTCAAATGCAAATGGTTCGCCAGTCTAAATGGGGTGAGATGGAATTTCCAAGTTGTTTGGATTTTAGTACTCTACACAACAGTGGATTCTCCCTAGCAACAAGCTATAGAAATGATCCTTGAGAGGACTTCCGGGAAGACGGTGGAGGAGGAGCAGAGCCTTGAGCTCCCTCAGACATTGCAGTTTTCCCACTCCAGGGAAAATTTTACCCCTAGAAAGACAGCCCAAGTAAGTTATAACAGTACAAGGATTCTGGTCAGAAAGGAAAAATCGATTTTGCTGGCCTGAAAACACAGATTTGGGCTTCGGGCGGCAACCCGCTGCCACACCAGTGCCGGCACAACAGCCTGCACTCCGTCCACCTAAAGCACACAATGGCAACCAGGGAGAAATCCTCCAGAAGGCGGCAGACACACACGGATCACAGGCTGAGCACGAATGGGCTGAAATAGCAGAGAAAGCATGAGTACCCTGCGAAAGACATTCTCACTCGTGCCCACAGAGCAGCTCTTTGAAGGTAACCCTTCCCCCACCACCAGAGCAAAGCGCCATCTTTGACACTGGCATAGGGTTAGACCAGACTGGAACTAAAGTGGGTATGGGGAAAGCGAGGACAAAGGAGCCATCTTTGAAATGGGCAAGGGGGACCGACTAGTGAGAGCCATCTCTGCCAAGGAGAACGCCCCCTGCCAAGGTGGGAGGCTCGTCCTGGGCTGCGGCTTACACACTCGTGTGAACTCAGCCAGAGGTGCCCTGCCCTGCCTGCTGGAATTTCTAAACTAAAATCGAAAGCATTGAGCAGCTACCGGTGGCACGGAACAACCAGATGGGAAAACAAACAGTTCCCAAGACAGATAAACAGTCCCGTCACAGAGGAAGCCCAATTCCCAGCCCAAAACAGAGCTGAATTCCATAGCCAGCTCTGCCCAGGAGGCCGCCCAGGAGGGAGGACCCTCCCCGAGGCAAGCTACTCTCAGCCAGGTAAACCAGGCCAGAGGTACCCCGCCCTGCTGAGTCCACAGCCTATTCAAAGCCAGGCATTAAAGGCAGCGGCCCCACAGAAGATGGAAGGAGCCATGGTTCCCAAGACTGTTCACGTCCCCATCTACAGTGGACTCCCAAGGCCTACCTGCAAGCCGTGTGAACCACAAAGCCCCAGGATTTCACTAACAGGGGAGAGGGGTCAGAGCAGATCCAACCCCTGCAAACTGAAAGTAAGTCAAACCAACCAAGCAGCAAAATAGACTGCAGACCATAGCAAGGAAACCAGGGACTGTAGAAAGCCCATCCAAACAAGGAAGACTCCATTTTTTTTTCAAAACATTTTTAAGCATTTTTTTTTATTTCTGAAACGTCATTGGTTTTTTGTTTTACATTTTTACCTATTTGTATTATCAAGCTTTTTATCAAGTTTTTTTCTTTTTTTAATAACTTTTCTCTCTTTTATGCATTTGTTGTCCACTATTTTTTCTTTATCTCTCTCTTCACATTCCCTTTCTTTAAAAATTTATTTTCCTATGAATAATACTTCCACTCTTTTCTGCTAATACTCCATTGTCTATCATTTTAACCTTGTTCTTTCTACTGATTCTACTCTTCTCCACATTTCCACATCACTGAAACTAAACCAAATCATCACCCACCCCCATACATTTTACTCTATTCTCCTTACTACCTCTAACTTACCCTCCTGACTTACTTCCAGGACATCCAGATTCCAGTGACCCCTGGTTATTGGATAGAGGATATCCTGGCTCAATCAGAGAGAATCAAAGGGGTTCAAAGACAAAGCCAGCCAGTCCAAAAAGAATGTAATATAAGAACAAAAATTGCTCATAGGGTTTTAACAGTAAATAAGTAACTACTGAATACAGGGATCAGGACTGGTTGTTATATCAGAATTGTATTCTTTAGGAACACCAAATCTAATTTTATACACAGGTATACAAGGTATCTGTATATAATTGTGAACTTGTAAGATTTACACAACAGTGCTCGGTAGGGTCTGCTTTGGGTCTTAAACGGTGCTCACAAGTGCTTGTAGATTGGCATTCCCAATCCAAATGGACAGAATAAACACAACAAAGATGGCAAACAATGGAGTCTCATCTCCCACTGAAAACAAGCAGGAAGCAAAGCAGTCAATCAAAGACATAGAAGAGAACCCTCAAAATGCTCTACAAAGTCTACTGATAAAAATGATAAATGAGAAGTTTGAATCTCTTCAGTCAACTATTCTAGAGCATTAGGAGGCAAAGCAAAAATTAATGGAGAATTTCATAGCCTCGACAAATAGAAAGATAATTGAACTTCAAGAGACAAACGAAAAGATAGTTACCCAGCTAAAATATTTGAGAAACAGCACTCAAAACCAAATTAATGAAGTTAATGAAGTAAAGAAGTCCATGCAGGACCTAAGAGATAAGTATAGCAAGGACATGGAAATCATCAGGAAAGTCCAGTCAGAAGGAAAAGAGATTCTAAATCAAGTAGCTAGCCTACAGTCCCAAATAACTGAAGCAGAGGATCGAATCTCAGGAGCTGAAGATTCTCTAGAATCTATGTAGAAAGATAAAAAATTAATACAAAACCAATACAATCGACAAAACAGATCACTCTAGGAGCTTCAAGACACAATCAGGAAGCCCAATTTAAGGATAATAGGTATTGAGGAAAACCTAGAGAAAGAAGTTAATGGAATAGGCAACCTATTTAACAGAATATTAGCCGAGAACTTCACAAATATCCAGAAGGATAGGCTTATACAGATACAAGAAGCATTTAGAACTCCAAACCGACCAGACCAGAATAGGATATCCCACTGACACATTGTGATCAAAACAGAATCAATAGAGTCCAAGGAAAGAATCCTTAAAGCTGTTAGGGAGAAGAAAAAAAATCACATATAAAGGAAAAGCAATCAAAATTACCCCACACTTCTCAGCAGAGACCATGAAAGTAAGGAGAGCCTGGAATGAAGTATACCAAACCCTAAATAAAAATAACTACCAACCAAGAATACTGTACCCAGCTAAACTCTCATTTATAGCCAAAGGTCAAATAAAAGTCTTCCACAGTAAGGAAAAACTGAAACAATACATCTCCACCAAACCAGCTTTAAAGAAAACCCTCAAAGATGTACTATACAGGGAAAATAATCAAGATCCCAGTACAGAGAGAGAAAAATGAACCCTAAACAGTAAACCAGAATATCAGATCAAGAAATAGGAAGACAGGACACAGCTTTTAACAAGATAGGGATAATGAAAGGAACAAATGATCACCTCTCAATCCTAACTCTCAACATTAATGGACTTAATTCCCCAATCAAAAGACATAGGCTCATAAGTTGGATCAAAACTCAAGATCGATCTTTCTGCTGCCTCCAAGAGACACATCTATCCAGCAAAAGTAAACATGTCCTAAAAGTCAAAGGCTGGAATCAAATCTATCAAGCACATGGCCCCCATAAGCAGGCCGGACTTACAATCCTAGTATCAGACAAAATTGACTACAAATTTATAAAGGTAAGAAGAGACAAAGAAGGTTACTACACACTAGGAAAGGGATCTCTCCTATAGTAAGATACAACCATCCTAAATATCTACACACCAAATACAGGAGCACCCAACTTCATCAAACAAACACTACTGACTCTAAAAACACTCACAGACCCAAACACATTGATAGTTGGGGACTTTTAACACTCTACTGTCACCTCTGGACAGATCAACACGCCAAAAACTGAATAAAGAAACCACAGAACTAAACAACTGCATAGACCAACTAGACTTAACCAAAATCTACAGAATATTCCATCTAGCAACAACTGAATAAACATTCTTTTCAGCAGCACGTGGAACATTCTCCAAAATAGATCACATCTTAGAGCACAAAGAAAATCTGTACAAATTTACAAGTATCAAAACCATTCCCTGCATTCTCTCAGACCACAATGCAATGAAATTAGAGCTCAACTCAAACAGCCATCACAGATAATCCTACAATTCTTGGAGACTAAACAACACACTGCTAAAGGACATCAGCGGGTCATTGAAGAAATTAGAACAGAAATTGAAATGTTTATGGAATTAAACCAAGATGAGTACACAAAGTACCAGCTCCTTTGGGAGCAGTACTGAGAGGGAAATTTATATCTCTGAGTGCCTACATCAACAAACTGGAGAAACAGCAACTCAACAACTTAAGGAACCACTTTAATCTCCTCGAAAGAGAACAACAAGCCAAACCCCAAGTCAATAGACAGAAGCAAATAATTAAAATCAAATCAGAATTAAATGAATTGGAGACAAAAAAAAAAAACATCAAAAGAATCAACAAAACAAAGAGTTGGTTCTTTGAAAAAATTTACAAGATAGACAGACCCCTATCAAACCTGACCAAAAAACGAAAGCAGCAAACCCAGATAAACAAGATCAGAGATGAAAAAGGTAACATCACCACAGAAACAATCAAAATTCAGAACACAATAAGGGACTATTTTGCAAACCTTTATGCCAACAAATTCAAGAACCTGGAAGAAATGGATGATATCCTACAAAAAATTGATATCCCCAAACTCAACCATGAAGATTTAAACCTACTAGACAGACCCATATCCAGCATTGAAATAGAAACGGCAATAAGTGATCTCCCATCCAAGAAAAGTCCAGGCCCAGACGGATTCACAGCAGAATTCTACAAGGCCTTCAAAACAGAACTCACACCAATATTTCTCAAACTCTTCAATGTAATTGAAAGAGAAATTTCACTGCCAGACACATTCTATGAAGCCAGTATAACCCTCATCCCAAAAGCAGGCAAGGACTCATCACGGAAAGAGAACTATGGACCGACTTCCCTGATGAACACAGATGCAAAAATCCTCAACAAAATTCTGGCCAATCGACTTCAACAGGTCATCAAAAAAATCATACACCATGTTCAAACTAGATTCATGCCAGGGATGCAATGTTGCTTCAATAAACGCAAGTCAATTAATGTAATCCACCACATCAACTAGAGCAAGGTAAAGACTCACATGGTTATATCTCTGGATGTAGGAAAAGGAATTCAATAAAATCCAGCACCCATTTATGCTAAAAGCCCTGGAAAAACTGGGATTCCAGGGAACACTCCTGAATATAATAAAGGCATTCTATGACAAACCAATAGCAAGTATAATTCTAAATGGTGAAAAAATTAAGCCATTCCCTTTAAAATCAGGAGCAAGACAGGGATGTCCGCTCTCTCCCCTTCTCGTCAACATAGTACTAGAATTCCTAGCCAGAGCAATAAGGCAAGAAGAAAATATAAAGGGGATCCAAATAGGAAAAGATGAAGTTAAACTTTCTCTCTTCGCAAATGACATGATATTATACCTAAAGAACCCCATAGACTCTACTCCCAAGTTACTCGAGCTGAACCAAAACTTTGGCAAAGTTGCAGGATATAAAATAAACCCTCAAAAATCAATGGCACTTCTATATGCTCATGACCCAAATGCCAAGGCTGAAATCAGGAAAGCAACTCCTTTTACAATAGCCTCAAAAAACATAAAATACCTTGGAATACCTTAACGAAAGAAGTGAAAGACCTCCATATGAGAACTTTAAAAACATGAAAAACGAAATTAAGGCAGAATTAAGGAAATGGAAAAACCTCCCATGCTCCTGGATTGGGAGGATTAATATAATCAAAATGGCAATATTGCCAAAGGCTGTCTACAAATTCAATGCAATACCCATTAATATCCCAACACAATTTTTTAAAAAATGAAATACAGGAAGCAATCCAGAAATTTATATGGAACAATAAAAGACCTAGAATAGCAAAAACAATCCTAAGCAGAAAGAACAGTGCTGGAGGAATTACAATACTCAACCTCAAGCTGTATTATAAAGCTATAGTAATAAAAACAGATTGGTATTGGCACCGGAACAGGCCTGAAGACCAATGGAACAAAATTGAAGACCCAGAAATGAACCCACAGAACTATGCCCACTTAATCTTTGATAAAGGAGCTAAAAAAATTGGATGGAAGAAAGACACCCTCTTTAACAAATGTTGCTGGAAAACTGGTTCAACACATGCAACAAACTACAACTAGATCCTTATATATCACCCTGCACCAAAATCAATTCCAAATGGATCAAAGACCTCGAAATTAAAACAAATACCCTAAAAACACTAAACAAAGGAGTAGGAGAAACATTTGGGCTCCTGGCACAGGACGGAATTTCCTTAACAAGGACCCAGAAATGCGACAAATCAAAGAAAGGATGGACAAATGGGACTGCATCAAACTGTAGTGCTTCTGCAGGGCAAAGGACATAGCTCGCAAGATAAACAGAAAGCCCACAGATTGGGAAAAGATCTTTACCGGCCATACAATGGACAAAGGCATCATATCTAAAATATATGCAGAACTAAAAAATTTACATTCCTCCAAAACAAAACCACAAAGAACCAATATCCCCATCAAAAAGTGGGCTAAAGACTTACAAAGAGACTTCTCTGATGAGGAAATGAGAATGGCCAAGAGACATATGAAAAAGTGCTCTACATCACCAGCCATAAAAGAAATACAAATCAAAACAACATTAAGATTCCATCTCACCCCAGTAAGAATGTCCTATATCAAGAAAACTAACAATGACAAATGTTGGAGGGGATGTGGCCAATAGGGAACCCTACTTCATTGTTGGTGGGAATGTAAACTGGTTCAGCCACTCTGGCAAGCAGTATGGAGATTCCTCAGAAGGCTAAACATAGAGCTCCCCTATGACCCAGCAGCCCACTTTTGGGCATCTACCCAAAAGACCACAAACAAGAACACACTAAAGCCACCAGCACAACAATGTTCATCGCAGCACAATTTGTCATAGCTAGAATATGGAACCAACCCAGATGCCCCTCAGTAGACAAATGGATCAGGAAAATGTGGTACATATACACATGGAATTTTATGCCTCCATCAGAAATAATGACATTGCCCCATTTGTAAGGAAATGGAAGGACTTGGAAAAAATTATACCAAGTGAAGTGAGCCAGACCCAAAAAAACATGGACTCTATGGTCTCCCTCATAGGGAATAATTAGCACAGGTTTAGGCTAGCTACAGCAGAGGATCACAAGAGCCCAATAGCTATACCCTTATGAACACGTAAGATAATGCTAAGTGAAATGAACTCCATGTTATGGAAACTTACTTTCAACATGCGATGTGAAACCATAGCTTCTATTATTGATGACCCTCTTATGTCCCCTTCCTGTGCTCATACCTTCACTATCTCTATATCTTATCTGAGTACATTGGAAACCGTGTATACAGGTATTAGAACTAGGAAACAGTAAGGGAATACCAAAATTGAGAGACACAGGGTAAAAAAGACAAACGATTACAAAAGCAATACTTGCAAAACTGTTTAGTGTAAATCAACTGAACAACTCATGGGGGGAAAGGGAAAAAGGGAAGGGGGAAGGGGGAATGTGGGAGGAGGTAACAAACAGTACAAGAAATGTATCCAGTGCCTAATGTATGAAACTGCTCTGTATATCAGTTTGACAATTAAAAAAAAAAAAGAAAAAAAAAGAAATGATCCTTGAAGTATAGTCTTGGTATTGTTTTTAAGCTAGAGCTAAGCTTCAATGGATTGTTGTGATCATTTTATCTGTTAATTTGGGGTTTTATTCTGTATTTTTACATAGCCATTTACTTGCTCTTTACAAAAAATGTCCTAAATTTCAGTCACTTCTAATAAGCTTTCTCTTCTCCAACAAGCTGTTTGTTCATCTCCTCCATTCTAATTCCTCTGCTACACAATATGGAATTCCATTTTTAGTGTTAAAGTCTCTTTCTTGTCCTCTGTCTTCAAACTCTCCCCTGAAGTTTCACTACATCTCCTAGCTATCCAACTAAAGAGACTTTCTTTAGGATACTGCTTGGCCCTGGAATCCTACAAAAGCAGAAAAAGTGATCTTCAGCTTTCTTGTGGAGTTATGGGACCTTTATCACTCCATAAAGATGTTTCTGGACTATTTTTTCTTTTTTCTAAATTTAATTAACTTATTTTTATTTTTTTCTTATTTATTGTCAAAGTGATGTACAGAGAGGTTACAGGTTCATACGTTAGGCCTTGGGTACGTTTCTTGTACTGTTTGTTACCTCCTCCCTCATTCTCTCTTCCCCCTCCGCCTTTCCCTCTCCCTCCATGAGTTGTTCAGTTGGTTTACACTAAATGGTTTTGCAAGTATTGCTTTTGGAGTCATTTGTCTTTTTATCCTTTGTCTATCGATTTTGAGATTCCCTTTTACTTCCCTAGTTCTAATACCAGTATATACAGTAATCTGGACTATTTTTTCTCTATAAAAACATTTACTCTTATAAAAACATTTACTCAGCCAGGCACCGGTGCCTCATGCCAGTAATCCTAGCTACTCAAGAGGCTGAGAGCTGAGGATCACCATTAAAAGCCAGCCCAGGCAGGAAAGTCTGTGAGACATTTATCTCCAATTAACCACCAGAAAAAATAAAAGTGGACTATGGGTCAAAGTGGTAGAACACTACTGGCCTTGAGCTGAAGACCTCAGGGACAACACCCAGGCCCAGTGACCAACACACACACACACAAACATTTGCTCACATGACCCTAAGTTAATAGTACTATTTTGTTTTCTACCACATACTATTTCTTGATTGCCTACCTCTGGTCACTTTTCCCTCTTCATTAGAGAACGACTATATTATTCCTCCTCATCACCATACAACTTGTCATTCAACAACCTGATCTACTCTTTGGCTTCTTTCCAGGAAGGTTTTCTTCCAATCTCATCATTTGTTTAATGTAAGTCTTCCCTGGTAGACTAAACTCCATGAAGATGGGGACCAAAGATGTCTTGTCCACTGCTGAATCCCTAGCAAGGAGCATAATATATACACTAGTTAAATAAATTGTTTTTCCATTCATACTAAATGCAAAATGGAGGCTACTAAAGACCTATTTGCTTACAAGAGTCTCAGCAAGGCCAAAGAAATATCTGGAAACCTTATAAAAGTAATTAAAGATATTTTTTCCTATTAATACCTATCTTAGAACATAAGCAGGTAACCATAACAGAAAAGACAGGGCTGATAATTATGATATTTCAGGTAAGGAATTTGCTTTGCTACTAATTAGTGTTCTTGCTTAATATTATTGGGTTTCCAGTTTTTTTCTCATCTGTACATTAGAGGTAGGCTTTCTGAGTTCTAAATGTTCTACTTCCTTCAACACAAAATGGTATATAAGAAGGCAACCTAGGCTAGGGATATTGTTCAATGGTATAGTGCTTACTTGACATGTATGAAGAGGCCATAGTTTCAGTCCTCAGAACCACAAATAAAATTTAAAAAATCAAACTTAAAAAGAGGTAGGCTCCCCACTTTTGGTCATCTACCCAAAAGACCACAAACAAGAACACACTAAAGCCACCAGCACAACAATGTTCATCGCAGCACAATTTGTCATAGCTAGAATATGGAATCAACCCAGATGCCCCTCAGTAGACAAATGGATCAGGAAAATGTGGTACATATGCACAATGGAATTTTATGCCTCCATCAGAAATAATGACATTGCCCCATTTGTAAGGAAATGGAAGGACTTGGAAAAAATTATACTCAGTGAAGTGAGTCAGAAACATGGACTCTATGGTCTCCCTCATAGGGAATAATTAGCACAGGTTTAGGCTAGTCACAGCAGAGGATCACAAGAGCCCAATAGCTATACCCTTATGAACACATAAGATGATGCTAAGTGAAATAAACTCCATATTATGGAAACGACTGTTATATCTTTGTGTAATTACTTTCAACATGTGATGTGAAACCATAGCTTCTATTATTGATGACCCTCTTGTATCGCCTTCCTGTGGTTGTACCTGCACTATCTCTGTATCTTGTCTAAGTACATTGGAAACTGTGTATACTGGTATTAGAACTAGGAAACTGAAAGGGAATACTAAAATCGAGAGACACAGGGTAAAAAGACAAACAACTACAAAAGCAAGACTTGCAAAACTGTTTGGTGTAAATCAACTGAACAACTCATGGGGGGAAAGTGAAAGGGGGAGGGGGGAGGTGGGAATGAGGGAGGAGGTAACAAACAGTACAAGAAATGTATCCAATGCCTAACATATGAAACTGTAACCTCTCTGTACATCAGTTTGACAATAAAAATTTTTTAAAAAGAAAAAACAGCAACTAAGAAAAAAAAAAAAGAGGTAGGCTGGGAATATGGCCTAGGGGTGAGTGCTTGCCTCATATACATGAAGCCCTAGGTTCGATTCCTCAGCACCACATATGTAGAAAAAGCCAAAAGTGGCTCAAGTGGTACAGTGCTAGCCTTGAGCAAAAAGAAGCCAGGGATAGTGCTCAGACCCTGAGCTCAAGCCCCAGGACTGGCCAAAAAAATTTTTAAAAATTATTTTTAAAGAGGGAGGAGGCAACCTGTGGACTGAACCAAGTTACCTTACAAAAACATATTATATATACACACACACACACACACACACATTCTTGAAGCCTTGCAGCATGGCACCTTCCCATAATCACAAAACTCAGGAAACTAAGATATGAAGTTTAAAAGTCTAAAATCAGATTGGGCTGGCTATATAGTGGGACCTCTTGAAAGACGAACAGGAGAGGGAGGAAAGGGGAAGAGAAGAAGGGGAGGGGACTATAGAGCTTTCAAAATGATTGGATTAGATCCAAGTTTCAGCAACCTATGACCCCTGGGGCAACTGCTGTTAGTATAAACAAAGTGTTACAGGAACATAACCACACCCATTCATCTAAGTATTGTCTATGGCTGTTTTTCTGCTGTCATGGCAGAATTCAATAACTGTGAAACAAACTATATGGCCTACAAAGTTTCCCACATTTATTATCTGGTATCTTAAGAAAATATTTACTGACTGGAAGAAATGATCCCCAAGTTCCATTTTACATTTTTATACAGGGACAATGAAAAGAGATTTAGCAAAATGCTTCTAAACAGATAAAAAAAAAAAAGCCATGGTTAAAACAGGAAAAAAAGAATGAGGAGAATGAACATGAGTCAAATATGAATTTAATTCACTCCTGGTGATTACATCAGTATTTCCCTTCAAGCTGGTGACTTGCCTTCCAGTCTCTGAAACCTTCTAATTTAAGAATACTCAAGCTAAAGTAAGCACCAAAGATTCAACACTCACCTGCCTTCCTTTACTTTTTGTGCATTCCCCCGACATATGTAGTTCTCAATGTAACCATCACTACAGTTGATTTTTGACCAATCTGGGTCACAAACATCCAAGAAGTGAGGTCGAAGTCTGCCTATTGAATACTTGGCAATGTCAGTCAGGGACTGACTAGCAGCTGCACCAAACAAAAAGGTTCCAATGGCTTTGTAAATAGTGGCTATGTAGTTATTCCTGATAAAGGAATTTGAGTGCAAGAGGTTAAAGTAAACAGAAAGAGTTTCTCCAACAATCATCTGAAAAAGAAACAGAAAAATAACGTTAAAATAGCAAACAAGCACTTAAAACAAACACTAGAAAATGGTAAATTACATTGTTCTTTTTTAAAAAAAAAATAGCCAAACTCTCCTCACCCTCAAACTTTTCTTTTTTTGAGGGGTGGTGACTGTTTTTATCTTTACAAAAATAGCCAGCTTAAGCTATCTAATCCTAAACAAAACAAGACAATGAGCCTGAGCAACTGTAGATACTACTTACAAAGCCAAAACTAAGTAAAAAACATGGCATAGTGTACCTGAAACACTAAAGCTATTTCTCCTCTTGTATTCCAAGACAGTGATATATCCCAGAAGACAAAAAAAATAGCCTATTCAAAAAACAAATTTCCAACCCACAATTTCCTTTATAATAGTCACTTTTGTCTGGAAGTCTTTATTTTTGTCCAATATTCATTCCTCTGGACCAAAGACATTCATAATATTAAAAAGGGTAAAAAAAAAAAGTGTTAGGGAGCAAAAAACAACAACAACAACAAAACAAAACAAAACAAAACAAAACGGGGCTGGGGATATGGCCTAGTGGCAAGAGTGCTTGCCTCGTATACATGAGGCCCTGGGTTCGATTCCTCAGCACCACATATACAGAAAATGGCCAGAAGTGGCGCTGTGGCTCAAGTGGCAGAGTGCTAGCCTTGAGCAAAAAAGAAGCCAGGGACAGTGCTCAGGCCCTGAGTTCACAGCCTAGGACTGGCCAAAAAAAACAAAGAAAATCAGTAGGGTTCTCTAAGATAGAAGCCATATGTCCAGAGGGCAAAGAATCAGGTTTGTAAGTCCTGCCTTCCAGAAATCCTTTAAGGGGGGGTGGGAGGCACCTTATGGATTTTTTAATCAAGTACCAACACTTGGGGTTCTCCTTTCCCCAAAGCAACATTTCCACTGAGCCTTGTTATTGTTTTTTCCACTCACTTTTCTAAAATCAGAGCTAGAGCTTCTTCATAACTATATTGTGAACTATAAGGTGTTTATAGTACCTATGTATGTGTGGATGAATACAAAAGTGTACCAAATTTAAAAGCACTAAAAATATATCCAGGAACTTTACAAGTTCACAAACCATTATTCTGAGAAATTATAAAAAAAATACTCAATAGCAACATTATAAATAGTGACATTTACTAATTAAATAAAAATAGCCATCTGAAACTGAAACACATATTTAGGAAACAGTCTGCTTGCTAGTTTATGTGGGGGCAAAGGGGAGAATGTAACAGTGTCATTTGATAGTTTTCCTGCTAGATCTAAATTACATATGCTAATTTTCTAAGCATTTGAACATTTCCAATGTAAGGATTAACTGTCTTCAGGGTTGGTTTTGCCATAATGAAAAGAAATCGCTGCTACCTAGAAAGGACTTCAAGAACCTGATATCAAAAATTCTTTCTTCAGTACTCCTAGAACTCCATAGAGTCTTTTAATTTTGACAACCAGACTATGAACTCTACAAATAAGAGGGTTTTCTTTCTTAATTGTCAAATAAAAAGCAAGTATTAATTACGGGATCTAATCTAAATAGGTGGGTCTATTTTTAATTGAAGGTACTGCCTGTAGGGGGAGAGACAGAAGACACACAAGAAAAAGAGAGAGACTGAGACAGAGTCCCTTAAAACATACACTGATGGAAATAGAGCCCTTATGGGAATGAATTCATCAAACCCATAACAGGAGAGGAAAACTATGAGCACTTAAACTTTCACCATGTTGCTTGGGGTATGAAAGCATACACTGCCTCCTTGGGCCATTGTGGGTGGTGTCCCAGTAATTCCCAATTGGTCAGAAGTCAGAATGAATTTTGCTAATGGTTCATTATGGAATTGATCTTTGACAGTTAAGAACATAACATGTATATCAAAAAGCCAAATTTTAGCTGTGGACATTTCCATATCCCAGTTGTCAAATGTTCTTTTTCCCTCTCTCCCTCCCTCCCTCCCTCCCTTTCTTTCTCTTTTTGCTGCAAATTGTGGCTTGAACGCAGGCCTGATACTCTTCCTTGGCTTTCTTGCACAGTTAATACTCTACCACTTGAGTCACACCTCCAGTCTAGTATTTCTGCTGGCTAATTGAAACTTTGCTTCCCAGACTGGCTTCAAATCTTTATCCCATGGGTCTTATAAGTAGCTACAATTACAGGTATGAGCTACTGACTCAGCTGTACTTAAATACTCAGCTATGTTCCAGACAGCCTCGTGAGTCTTCCTACTCAGATTCATCATTACTTAGGACCACCTAAATTCTGTTCTTGCCAACAATGAAAGAAATTGCTTCGCTGGAAACATTCAGAGTGCTGAGTGAAAATTACAAGCAGATTGACAGTTAATGCTGGGGTGGTAGGGGACTGTTCTGGCAACTGCTGGGTTAGCTCACATAATTTTTGTTTGTTTGTTTTGCCAGTCGTAGGGCTTGAACTCAGGGCCTGAGCACTGTCCCTGCCTTCTTTTTGCTCAAGGCCAGCACTCTACCACTTGAGCCACAGAGCGATATCTGATATGCATGTATATGGAATCGAACCCAGGGCTTCATTTATGCAAGCTAGGCTGGGAATATAGCCTAGTGGTAAAATGCTTGCCTTGATAAATCAAGTGTGTTTCTCTTTACTGGATAAACAGAAGAGAAGTTCTAAATCAAGTTATATGATTTAAATGTAGAGTTGTGTCTGCTCATTTGATCTACACAGGACAGTCAAGTCTTTTTATTTTTCATTTGTGTGCATCTACTTCAATTCTTAGATGCTGATGAAGTGTATACCTAAGCCAACTGTGCCCTAATTAATCATAGAACTGAAAAATCTCTTCATGTGTTATTTACTTAAGACTCTAAGGATAAAATAAAATTTTAAGGAACAAAAGGTAATGGATGGGAAACAATACAAAGAACAAGGTTAGTAATTGTTTAAATCACTATGAATCAATCTTTTTAAGTTTATGCCTCATAATAGTCTCTCACCATCTCCTTTATAGTTCCACTGAGCAGTTTTATATCTTTATACTCTCCCTACAGTTTTATGTCTTTCAGGAAAGAACCAACTTCCCAAAACACATTTCCACATCATCCACTCCTTTCCAAATAGCTATGCCTCATTTCTTTTACCTTACTGAGCCTTTCTCAAAAGCCAAAACTGAACCATCAAGCTGAATGGATTTTTAAATATTTATCCCCTTTAGTTTCTCAGTAGTATTTGGCTTCAATGAGCATCTCTTCCTAATTGAAATTCTCTAATGTCTTATAAGAAACTATACTATTCTTGGTGTATTTCCATAATGGTAAGAGTGAAAGGAGAAAAGCCATGTAAATATGCATGCATGTATGTCTCCATGAAAGTCTGATATTGAGTCTGTAACTGTTCTTAATGATTTACTTTCTAAAGAACAAAAGGAAACATATACAAATCTAACCAAGTATTGCCTCAAAGAAGTTGAGTTAATGAATAAACAAGAATTATTATAATTATTTTTGCCAATCCTGGGGCTTGAACTCAGGGCCTGACCACTGTCCTTGACATCCTTTTACTCAAGGTTAGCACTCTACTACTTGAACCACAGTGCCACTTCTGACTTTTTCCATTGATGTGGTGCTAAGGAATTGAACCTAAGTCTTTATGCATGCTAGGTAAGCCTTCTACCACTAAGCCACATTCCCAGCCCCAGATTTATTTTAAATTAGTACATGAAACCACTGCCCTAAGCATACTTTGTCCTTCTTGATACTGCTGATATGGAAATAATACTTTTATAGGATCTTTAAATAATTATCAATTGTTTGAGTGTATGTTTGTCGGTGTTTGCATGTGCTGCTACTAGCGCTTGAACTCAGGCCGCTGCACTCTTTCACTTAACTTTTTTGCACTAGGCTGGCATTCTATCACTTGAGCCACACCTCTACTTCCTTGCTGGATAATTGGAGATAAGAGTCCTATTAATAGCCCTTTATGCCCAGGCTGGCTTTGAACTACAATCCTCAGATCTCAGCCTCCTGAATAAGCTAGAATTACAGGTGTAAGCCACCTGTTCTCTTAAGAACTTTATACTCATATGAACTTACTTGTCCTTTTATTAAATGTAAAGATAACTTCCTTAGAAGTTGTGTTGAAAAAGAAAGTTCTAAGTTCATAAGATAGGGTCGTTTTGTTAGGCTCTGTGCATGGGGCACAGGTTGCATTACATCAACATGGTACCAGAAAGGAGCACCCTATTCTCTTGCAGCCTTTGACTTTGCAGCAGATTCTGAAGTTTTGTTTATAAACATCCTTTTTATTGAAAGGGATGCTGAACAGAAAGTTATTTCTAGAACTAAGAGACCACATGAATTTTGTCTGATATTAGGTATAGGCTGCAAATAATTCATATTTGCAATTATAAGGCCTACTTCTAAAAATGTTAAAGTTAGCAATCTTTCATATACATTTATACTTTAAAAAAACAATAAGCCCTGCTAGGAGTGTGGCTCACATAGTAGATCATCTGCCTAGAGTTAAAATACCAGTACTCAAGTGCAAGGCCATAAAGCACTGAGATAAATCCCCAGGACTCCAAGTAAGGTAGATTCTTCCTCCCTCTTTAATTGGACAATCACAGGCTTGGCTTGCTAGGTAGTAAAAACTCAGTGAGTATAAAGATAGAATGGTTTAAAAACAATAAGCCATGCTAGGAGTGTGGCTCACATAGTAGATCATCTGCCTGGAGTTAAAATACCAGTACTCAAGTGCAAGGCCATAAAGCACTGAAATAAATCCCCAGGACTCCAAGTAAGGTAGATTCTTCTTCCCTCTTTAATTGGACAATCACAGGCTTGGCTTGATAGGTAGTAAAAACTCAGTGAGTATAAAGATAGAATGGTTTCTTAAAACTTCACCATATTGTAAGACAAGTTAACAAGATTACTGCATAATTACTCCACCACTGCATTTATGAAAACATGTAGTTTCAAGTACGGTGTTAGGCTATGAGAGGCTCAAAAACAGGCTGAGAGGACACCAAGTGAACAAGTAATTGGCCTTCACAAAACTGAGTCTTGTGAAGCAAATATTTATATACTAAAATTTTCTTTTATATGTTGAATTAATTTTCAACTCACAGCATATGAATTGAGATGCTGTGATCATTTTTAAGGCATTTGATTTTTAAATCAATAAGTTCTTTAAAAGTAAATTTCAAAACACAAAGATATATGTTGTTAACCTGTTGTCCTTTATTTTGGATAGGATGATATTTTCTGCTTTGGGGGTAAAGGGGGGCTGTCCTAGGGCTTAAACTCAGGGCCTGGGAGCCATTCCTGTGCTTCTTCTGTTCAAGGCTAGCACCCTACCACTTGAGCCACATCACTACTTCTGGCTTATTCTGAGTAGTTTATTGGAGACTGTTGTCTCCAATCTGAGATCCTTCGATCTCAGAGCTTGGATCACAGGGAGGAGCCACAATGCCTGGCTTGTTTTCTGCTTTTAATATAAATTTTATTTCTAAAGTTACAAGCTTTGGATCACAAAACAAACTAAATAATAGAATTTGTGGGTACAGAGACTTAGAAAATATCTCATCTAATTGTAGAGATCCTCTAACTAAAACTACATTATCTGAACATTTCCATCTAAAATACAAGAAAACAAGAGCTATCATAATTGTTCAAAGATTCAGCCTTGCCTTCAATACCAGTAAAAATGCTTTCATGTTTACTGCCTTTTTCTCCTATTTATAGCAATATTGAAAAATTCTTTAAAGTAAACATGGGTTGAACAAAATTCTACCTTTAGTTAGCAATTTCTCTTTTCTGGAACTCAATGACTAAACAATAGGCAATATACAAAGATACAATAAAGTATATAAAATATGCTAGAAAGTATATAAAATATGCTAGAAACAAATCAGTAATCACACCATTACTGAAACAGTAAAAGGTTTTGCCATGACATGAAAAAGAACTAGTATGAAAACTATACGTATATTCTGAAGGGTTCTCCTAATTATGCATTGTCACTCTTTTGGTCTCATTAAAATAACTGAGATGATCTTGATCAAATACCCATCAATTAAAGGTTAAAAATATACACTGTCTGTGATGGATTATACATTTAACCATAACATAAAATTAAGCCAAGTGCTCAAAAGTTATAAACTTGGAAAAGTGATTTAACTTACAACGATAATACTGAATGGAATGATTATTCCACCTAATAACGCATAAGGTATGGTGTCTTCTTTGTAAGGGTACTTGATGGACTCATCATTACAGAATACTCCTCGTTGGAAGGGGGCATGCCTTGAAGTAAGAATTGCAAAAGGCAATCCAGCTAGCAAAAAGGAATAAATGAAAATATCATTAAAAGTTATCAAAACTGATTAATGGTAATTACTATCCCAGAGACTGTTTATAAATGCATTCGCCATGAAAATAAATAAGAGCACGCGTAAAAAGGAAATGCAGCAATGCATGCAAAAGAAATTAGAAGTGCAGTTTGGGGTAAATAGTTTTTCTATAGGAAACAAGGCTTCCAAGTCTGCTATTAGCCAACTTAACAAGGAACATCTTTCTGCCCAAATACACTATATGGATTTTTGGGGAAATCTCCCATGCTCTTATTGTCATTTAACCATCAGGTTTTCAATACTATTACCCAACTAATTTGTCATCCCCCATATTATCACTATGTCACCCTCACATTTGGAGAGGATCTCATCACTGTTTAAGCTAGCAGAGTATCTAAATTGAACTTTATCCACTCATTTCTGTACTACTTAGAGAAGATTTATTAGAGGTGCTATGGAAGAAGTCTAAAGCTAAATTTCTTAAGATATACTATGGCGGCAAGAACAAAACCACTCAACAAATACATAACAAACCACAATACAAAAGCACATTTATCATTTATGTTTTCTGTAAAGATCATGCCTCACATTCATCTGCTAAATACAAACTTTACCTAAACGTGAACTTTAACAATACTTCAGTTCTCCTTTACTTCACTGAATCTGGCCTACTGATTAATAAATACTGCAGTATACTTGACTCATATTGGTTATGAAAGAGATGCAGTTTAGCATGAACTCTCAACAGGAGGTCAACTTCAAGACTAAGCTAAGTATGACTTTCCCTGTAAGTATTCCAGCTCCTTGCAGTATACCACAGCCACTAAGCAACTGGCTCATTTGTAGTTCAAGAGCTATCTCTCCATGAAGTACCAAGCTTTGATGACATTTCCAGTTTTCACTAACTACATTAAACTCCTAATTGCTGAGTGATAATCAAGGTTCTTCTACTCTGCCCAACTGTACTTTACTTGAACCAAAGTTTATTTCCCTGTGTGAGCAATTTGTCAATAGCTGACAACCCTTTAAAAGTCTTCAAAATACTACAAAGTTCCCAAAACCATACTTCTAACTGATCCTTATACTAAGTACCCCCTATATCCAAAGAGAGAGGAATGGGATGAAATGGTTTATACCACAGCTTCAAACGTATAGATGTTTTGCACTTATCAGCATATCTTGTACAAGTAAATAAATCGAGTGGTGGGCTGGGAATATGGCCTAGTGGCAAGAGTGCTTGCCTCATATACATGAGGCCCTGGGTTCCATTCCTCAGCACCACATATACAGAAAATGGCCAGAAGTGGCACTGTGGCTCAAGTGGCAGAGTGCTAGCCTTGAACAAAAAAGAAGCTAGGGAAAGTGCTCAGGCCCTGAGTTCACGGCCTAGGACTAGCCAAAAAAAAAATCGAGTGGTGAATTTAGTTGCTACCTGCCCTATAAAGCTAACTAAGCATTTAGCTTTCAACCAACAATCTTATGCTAAAAATGAACAATCTTACTTTAGACTTTACAGTAAACCATTGCTCCTATAGTTCATTTTACTCAAAAGAATCCAATATAAAATCGTGGAAACATTTGCTATTTACATATAGCACATTTCTGAATTAGCTGCATTTTAAAAGCTAGGAATTAAAGTGGTAAATTGTGTGAATCCATTGTGCAAAAAAATTTGATAGGTGTTACCAGGAATACTAAGCTCAACAAAGCACAGTACATAATTATGGCAAAGAGATATAAGGAACTTCCAGGGCTCAAGGAGAGGAAAATTGATTTCAATCTCAGTAGAAGGAGTCTAGAATAGAGATATAGGTTTCGGGATATAAAGGATCTCTGTAGTTACAAAGATGAGAGATACAGCATAGGATAGAATAAAGTGGGGAGGAGGGAAGTAGTGCAGTAGTGATATTAAAGAGCAGAAAAAACACCTATGGTGAGCTGAAGGGAATTCAAGCGCAAGTAACATCACCAGGCCTACACTGAAAGGAAAGGACATCTCAAGAGATGGAGGTTAGAGCTGGAGGTATGAGCTGAAGGGAAGTCAAGAACAAGTAACATCACCAGGCCTACACTGAAAGGAAAGGACATCTCAAGAGATGGAGGTTAGAGCTGGGAATATTGCTTAGTGATAGAAGGCTTGCCTAGCATGCATGAAGCCCTATGTTCAATTCCTCAGTACCACATAAACAGAAAAAGCCGGAAGTAGTGCTGTGGCTCAAGAGGTAGAGCATTAGCCTTGAACACATAGAAGCTCAGGGACAGAGCCCAGGCCCCAAGTTCAAGCCCCAAGACTGTCAGAAAAAAAAATCTGGGAAAACTGGTGCCTAGTGACAGTCCATTTAAAACTTAGATTCTGATATTAAACCCATATTCACCCACAAGTAAAGTACAGCTTTGAACTTTAGCCAGTGGATATTTATAATGATCCAGAAGAGTACATGATATGGTAACAATTCATGACTTCCACAAACTAAATACCACATGAACACTTCTCCATCCTTTATCAGAGAAAAGAAAAGACAATCTTAAGAGCAGTCACAACACAATTTCTTTTCTCTACTGTACAAATACTTAGGACCCTGGAACCATAACAGAAATATTTACAAACTGCTTTCTCTCTCTCTCTCTCTCTCTCTCTCTCTCTCTCTCTCTCTCTCTCTCTCTCTCTCTCTCTCTCTCTCTCTCTCTCTCTCTCTCTCTCTCTCTCTCTCTCTCTCTCTCTCTCTCTCTCTCTCTCTCTCTCTCTCTCTCTCTCTCTCTCTCTCTCCCTCTCTTGTTACCAGTTCTGGGTCTTGAATTCAGGGCTTGGGTAATATCCCTGAGCTCTTTTGCTCAAGGCTAGCACTATACCCCTTGACCCAGAGCTACACTTTCAGCTTTTGGGTGGTTAACTGAAGATAAGAGTCTTATAGACTTTCCAGCCCCAATTGGCTTTGAATCACAAATCCTCAGATCTCAGCCTCCTGAGTTGTTAGGATTATAGGCATAAATCACCAGCATCTGGCACAAACTGAGTTTTCAGAAGGATTGATGGCTGGGTTTCCAGCAAGACTGTGAAATTCTAGTCATTCTTTTATAGCTGGATGCTCATGGACTGCTGATGACAGAATCCAGGTCTGAGTTCAGTATATACACACAAAAAAACTCTATTATATGTAAACCCTCTTAATAATAATGAAAACTATATAAATGTCCCCACAAAACAGTGTTTTTAAATTATCACAAGTTATAATTTTCAGGACACCAGTGGCTCATGATACTCAGGAGGCCAAGATCTGAGCATCAAAGTCTGAAGCCAACTTGGGCAGGAAAGTTCATCATACTCTTATCGCCAATAACCACCAAAAAGCCCCAAGTAGAGATGTGACTCAAGTGGTAGAGCACTATCCTTGAGTTAAAAAGCTAAGAGACAGAGCTCAGGCCAAGTTCAAGCCTTGGTATTGGCACACACATACACACACACACACACACACGATTTTTTTCACACAATAGAGAATCCATACTGTACAATAAATTGATATTGTTACTTTTAAAAAATAATATTCTTTTGTATAGACATTAAACATCTCAGATACCCAGAAGTCAATAACATACAATTCCAGAGCCCATAGTAGCAAATATTACAGATATGCTGACTCAGGGCTAACTGCAGCAGGCAGCAGGATGAGAAATCACAGTAATGGACACAGTAATGTCCACAGCCTGGATATCTGTTGCAAGGAAACTTCATCAGGAACCACATCAATAGTCTGGAAGACAACTCCAGTGTCTGACCAAAGATTCCATTTAAAAGAGAGACAGACAGACAGACAGAACAGTGTCCACTTGTAAAATATTTCAGCAATCACATTCTCTTCTTAATACCTAAATAGGAGAACAAGGATGAAGATGGAGGTAAGAAGCCTAAAGAACTCAGAGGTACAGGTTATACTATAGAACAGTGAGTAGATTGTTATTTTTGCCACCTGATCGTACCCCTTGACTAAACAAACATGTTATGCATGTGTATATTTAGTCTACCTTCTCTATTAGGTCATTTGGAAATCTACCTTTATTTATTTACCAATGGGGAAAATTCCAAATGTGAAGTAGTCAATTTTGAAAATGCAAGCTGGAGCTGGTGGCATACAGCTCACAAATATAGCATATACTTATGTTGAAGCCTAAAATATAAAAAAGTAGAAGTGAAAATACAGGAGGCAAAAAAAAAAATGGTAGAGGTAAAGCTCAATGGTAGAGGTACTTACTTGCCCGACATGTATATAGTCCCTAGTTTGGTCCCAAGTACCATAACAAGAAAGGAATAAAGGGAAAGATGGAAAGAGGAAGGAAGCGAGGAAGGGAACAAGTTGTCAAAAGATAATAGCAAGCACACAAAATATAATCCTGCTTATTAAAATATCAAAAAGAATGTGCCAGTACTGTGCTTCTTTCCTTCTTTTCACTTATATTTAAGAGAATGAAACTGTGGTGACTCCTAGACAATCTGTCCAGTCATGGATGAAACCAAGTAAACTAGGGCACATAGGGATAACATGAGAAAATATAGCTCAGTAAACAATATATCAGAAACAAAAGTAACTACTGAACTATATCAAAAAGCAAGAAGCAGAGCCAGGTGTGAGGATAAATGCCTACACTCCCAGTAATTAAAGACTGAAGCAGGATAACCAGGAGTTTGGGGCTAGCCTGCACACTAGATGGTAAGACATTATCTAACAAACAAACAAAAATGGCAAGAACTAAAGGAGAGAAAAAAAAGGTCCACAGTACTATATAACTAAAAGTCTTACCTGGACTACCACATGAATGTATTTCCTTTCCTGTAAGCAATTCAGAACAATGATCCTATGCATCATGTACTCTTCTTTATGTGACTTGGAGTATACTTCATTAATATTTCTCTTTACCAGGAGCAAAATTCTTAAAAACTGAAACATAACTATTTTCAGATTTACAGTGAGAATTACAACTAACATAGGCTAAAGACTAAAATTTTTTTCATTGGTTAAATCTACAGAAAGACCCATACAGTATTATCTGTGAAGCAGTTTAATATTTAACACATTTAAATATAGTTCAGGGTATACTCCAAAAAGGCATCCAATTTTTACAAATTCCAGAAACTTAAAAATGTGTTATTTTTGTTGACATTAAGGAACATTTCATTTACAAACTTCTACCACAGCTAAGAAATGGAGAACTTAATGTTTTCTGTTCAACAATTGAGTGCCTGCCCAAAGTAGGAACTCTCACGTAGAGTTTGTGAGCATGTCTGGCCCAGATCTTACAGTGGTTAATATTAAAGTGAAGGCAAAAGGATTTGCTGATGAACTAACTGGGTTTAAGAAAGAGTAATCAAAAATGACCTCAAGGCTTTCTGTTTGAGCAACCCTAAGTCTAAAGTTGCATTAAATGAGATGAGGTAGATAGGAATGGAGGCAAGGGATAGATCCCAAGAGTTTGTTCTTGGACTAGTCTTGCTTGAGGCACCTTACCTAATAGTAAAGATGTCAAGTAGGCAGAGAATGTAAAATCTGAAACTTGGGTGAGAACAGGCTAGAGATAAAATTTGGCAGAGATGGTATTAGAGCTATGAAACCAGATGATGTTGGCAAGCATAGCTACAGAAGAAATAAGGGTCCAGAGGACTGATTCAGAGCACTACAAGTAAAAAGTCAGGAGGAAGAGAAGGACCTTATAGAGAATGTTTCATTTTAAGTATCTGGTATCAGTTGCAGGTAGCTCACACTTGTAATCTTAGCTACTCAGGAGGCTGAGATCTGAGGATCATGGTTTAAAGCCAGCCAGGGTAGGAAAGTCTATGAGACTCTTATCTCCAATAAACCATTCAAAAACCTGAAGTGATTATGTGGCTCCACATGGTAGAGCAATAGCTTTGAACAAAAAAAGTTCTGGGACAGAGCCCAGACCCTGATTTCAAGCCCCATGACTGACAAAAAAAAAAAAGAAAGGATCTGGTAAGATGAAATTAAAACCAGGAGACCAGTGCTGGTGGTTCATTCTTGTAATCCAAACTACTTGGGCAGGCTGAAAGGAAGGAGACAGCTTAAAGTCAGTCTAGGAAGAAAAGCTCATAAGACTGAATCTCCAAGATAACTAGCAAAAAGCCATGCTGGACACATGTCTGTTGAGAGAGAGCCAGCTAAACAAATGCAAGACCCTGAGTTCAAACCCCACTACTGGCAAAAACCCAAGAATGGATACTCAAATCCTAGAATTAGAGAATAAGAGAGACTAAGATCACAGAATAGAAAGGTGAATACAAAAACCAATTCAAGGGCTGGGAATGTGGCTTTGAAGAGGAGTGCTTGTATGAAGCCCTGGGTTCGATTCCTTGGCATCACATACACAGAAAACACCAGAAGCGGAGCTGTGGCTCAAGAGGTAGAGTGCTAGCCTTGAGCAAAAAGAAGCTGGGGACAGGGCTGGGAATATGGCCTAGTGGGAAAAGTGCTTGCCTCCTATACATGAAGCCCTAGGTTTGATTCCTCAGCACCACAAATATAGAACAGGCCAGAAGTGGCACTGTGGATCAAATGGCAAGTGCTAGCCTTGAGTAAAAAGAAGCCAGGAACAGTGCTCAAGCCCTGAGTTCAAGCCCCAGGACTGGCAAAAAAGAAAAAATCAATTCTATTTTTATGTACTAGCAATGAACAATAGAAACCAAAGCACCATGTCATGTTGGACATACTTGATAATACATACTTGTACTCTGAGAATTTGTAAGGCAGAGACAGGAGGATTCAGGTTCAAGACCTACATGGTGGTTACCCAGTAAGATCCTATTTCCACAAACAATTAAATACACTATACCACTTATAATAACTCAAAATGTTGAAATACTTTAGACATAAATGTAACAACATATACAAAGAATCTGTATACTGAAAACTATGAAAGGGATGAAAAAAATCGATGCTCTATAAAGATACCATTTTCATAGATTGAAGTCTTAAGATAATCATGTCAATTCTCCCCAAATTGATCTACAGATTTAATGCAATTCTTATCAAAATTCCAGCAGGATCTTTTCACAGACATGAACATCTTCACTTTAGATTTATGCATAAAGGCAAATGAACAAGAAGATCCAAAAAATTATGAAAAAGAATAAAGTGGGAAGAATTTTTAGAAATTTTTAGAAAAACAATCCTCTTGTTTTCTTCTCCTCACTCAATTTTAAACTATTTGGTATATGCATATATGTATATTTACTACCCAATATACAACTACAGTAATCAACTTGGTGTGGTAGTAGTAGAAGGCTAACAAGCAATAGCTGGACATGGTGGCAAGCAACTGTCACCCCAGCTAGTCAGAATGTATAAACAAGAAGACCACAAAATGGACTGAAGTCATAGCTCAAGTAATAAAGTGCCTGCCTAGCAAGCAAGATCTTCTAAGCTCAAACCCTAGTACCACAAAAAGAGAGAGAGAAAAAAAATAATCCATATATACACATGTTCATACAGTTTTAGCTAAAACCTGGTAACAGTCAGGATGTCCCTCAACAAACTTTTATACATCCATAAAATGGAATAATACTCAACAATGAAAGGAAAAATTACTGGGACAACAGGCATCCCTCTGAATTAAAAAAAAAAAAAAGAGGTGAATGGTGCTCTTGGAAATTGAATGAGGAGTAATACAAAGTAGCTGCTGCTGCAAGATAATAAGCCAAGATCTATCATAACTATTCAATGAGTAACTACAGAAGACTATAGTAAAATAGTGCAATTTGGAGGTGCTGAGGAAGTTATACATAAGGATAAATTGTAGGTTAAAAAATTACAGATCAAGTGGTAGACATTGCAAAATTCATACTGAGTACCACTGGCTCATGCCTATAATCCTAGTTATTCAGTAGGTTAAGAACTGAGGATGGAACTTCAAAGCCAGCCTAGGCAGGAAATCTGTGAGATTCTTATTTCTAATTAATTACCAGAAGTGGAGCTGTGGTTGAAATGACAGAGTGCATAAGCGAAAAAAAAAAAAAAAAAAGCTCAGACAGTGCCTACATCTTATATTCAAACTCTAGGACCACAATCAGACTATAAAGTGAGAGGACTAAGTTCCCAGTACTGCAATTTGGGAAATTTTTCTGTTAAAAATACTTCCTGTGGGCTGTCAGAGTAACTCAAGTGATAAAGTACCTGCCTAGCAAGTACCAGATGGAGTTCAAACTCCACTGCCACAAAAATATTTTAAATAATTAAATCAAATAAAATAAGTTACTTTATAATTAATTTGTGGATGGGGGTAGAGTTTAGTAGCAGAGTGCAAAGCCTGGATTTGAACCTTGACATCACAGGAGGAAAATAACCATCCAAATACAGTCTATCTTCAGAATGTGCTTATGTAGGGCTCCAGATTTTATCTTATCTTAAATTCCTTTCCATGAATTTCAAAAAATACTTGGTTATATAGATTCTATACCTCCTGGTTTGTTTATGGATTCATTTGTTCAGAGTTATTTATATCAAATGCTACAGGTAGGGGAGGGGTAGTCACTCTATAAGTGATTTAAGCAACAGAGCATCAGCCATAAGCTAAAATGTCAATTTAAAGCAAAAACTCTGAAAGTACAAGTCCCAGTACTAGTGAAAACAAACAAAAATAAAATTCCTAAGGTTTTAGTTCTTTGTGGGCTTTGTCCATTATAAAAACTCATACTGAATTTACAATGACTGAAATCATAATTACAGTACAATATTTTCTAAATGAGTTTCCACTGAATCATTGAGTCTTATAAATAAAAGGCTTATTCTAGTTATTATACTACTATTAAACTGTATTCCTCTTTGGTAAGAGCCAATGAGAAGCTAAGGATACAGTTCAGCAGTGGATCACTTGCCTTTTATGTGTGAGGCCTTGAGTTCAATGCCAAGCACCAAGAGGAAGAAGAAAGCAAAGGAAGTAAAGAAGGAAGGGGGAGAACAGGAAGAAAGAAAGGGAGGGTGGGGGAGGAGGCTGGCTTTGTATCAAAATAAACTTTTTTTTCTTTGTTATTGGTATATTGTACAAAGGAGTTAAAATTGTATAAGTCAGGTTAAAAATATAATGCTTCTTGGTCAATGCCACTCCTTTTTTCTCCTCCACTTTTCCCCTTTGTCTCTACTTACAAGTTACATAGTTCACTTATTACATAACATACACTGAATATGATGACTACAACATTTGCTCATCTTTCTTTTCTCCAATCCTGTGGCCCCCTCCTTTGCTCATACCCCCAAAATATATTTCCACTTCCTGGTATTAATTTTGATAAACACTACATTAGTTGTTTAGAGGAGTTAGGCCTTAAGCATACCCTCCTTTAGTGAGTTTGTGTAAATGCATTGAGCCCTGTTTATGTTATTATGCAGAGTTATATTTTAGATCTAGTCAAAATAAATATTCTTACAAAATTAGTTAACAAGTTATATGAAGTACAACTCTGAAATATTACTTTTTAAAATCTTATCAGGTAATTATGGTATTAATATCCACTTTGAGGATAATCTTATGAAACAATTATTACTATTATTTAGCAAAACAGCATTTATATTTTACTAGAATCTATGAGTACATTTTAAAATGTTTTAGAATTAATCTGTGTGTGTGTGTGTGTGTGTGTGTGTGTGTGTGTGTGTGTGTGTGTATTGGACTCAGGACCTTGAACAGGTAGGCAAGTGTTCTACCAATAACAAGCTACATCCCCACATCTTAGTTTATTTTTTAAAAGCAGTTCCAGGCTTAGAGAAAAACTGAACAAAAATATTACATACTTTTCTTCCATTCCTACCACTCAGTTTCCCTCATCTCATGTTACTGTAGTACATTTGTTATAACTCTCCACCAATATTAGTATACTGTTACTAATCAGACCACAGTTTTGGAGTTTGTTCTTTACATTATGTAGTTCTATGATGTTGATAAATATGCAGTATCCTGTACCTACCATTACAGTGTCATAGAGTATTATTTTACTGTCTTAAAATTCCTGTGTTCATGGGCTGGGAATATGGCCTACTGGTGGAGTGCTTACCTCACATACATGAACCCCTGGGTTCGATTCCTCAGCGCCACAAACAGAAAAAGCCAGAAGTGGTGAGGTAGCTCAAGTGGTAGAGTGTTAGCTGCGAGCAAAAAGAAGCCAGGGACAGTGCTCAGGCCCTGAGTTCAAGCTCCAGGACTGGCAAAAAAAAAAATCCTGTGTTCTGCATATATAACCTTTTTCGATCTGTTCCTCAAACTCTGATAATTACTCATATTTTTACTACCTTTGTACAGTATTGCCTCCACCATAGTTAGAAATCATACAATTTGTAGTCTTTCAATCTGAAAATCATACAATATGTAGTCTTTTCAAATTGGAAAAACTTTTCAGTCTTTTCTGGCTTTCAGTTGTCAATTTGCATTTAAAGTTCTTCCATGGCTTTTTATAGGTTGGTAGCTTTTTGTTTGGTTTTTTTCTTCCACTGAGAATGAAATCGAGGGCCTTGCAAATGGCTTTTATTTTGAATTTTCACTATTTGATGCACAGTGGTAGCTCACAATTTCTTAATTACAATTCCTAATGACATTTAATATCTCTTCACATGTTAACTTGCCATTTGTATATATTCTATTTTTAATTTAGGTTGTTTTCTTATGGTTAAGTTTTAAAAGTTCTTTGTGGATGAGTACCATGGCTCACACCTGTAATGTCAGGAAACTGTAAGGATCATGGTTTGAGACCAGGACCAGGCAAAAGGTATATAAGAAATCATCGCAATCAATAAAAAAAAACTGAGCATGGTACACACCAGTCATCCACCTAAGCAGAAAATGTAAATAGAACAGGAAGAGTGAAGTCTAGGCTTGCCTAATCATAAACCAGGCACCCTCCCTCAAAATAACTAAAGCCAAAAGAACTAGTGATGTGTAGTTTAAGTGGTAGAGGACCTAACAGATGTTAAGGCCCTGAGTTCAAACCCCAGTGCTACTGAATATAAATATACATATATCTGTGTGTATATGAAAAAAATACATATATATTTTTTGGATACAAGTCCTTCCTCAGATGCTTTGTAAATGTTTTCTCATACTATGTTTATTTACTCTCTTAACAGTACCTTCACAGAGCAATTTTTAATTTGAATTAAGTCCAACTTATCAATTATCTACTAATGCATCATGCTCTGGTGCTGTAAAACTCACTGTTGGATCGAAGGTGTAGCTTTATTTTGAATTACCAAAATAAGTGGTGGTGCACACCTGTAATTCCGGCACTAGGGAGAATGAGACAGGATCATTAGTTTGCAATCAATATGGATTACATAGTGAGGGAAAAAAAATCCAAACAACAATGTTATATGTTCAACCAATTTCTTAGAATCTAAAAAAGAAAAAGCAACATGTTGAGTGATAATCCCTTTGTACAACTACTTAAAGTTAATAAAATATAATTTTTTAAAAGGAAAAGCACATAACATCCTCAACTAGTTTACAAAATATCATTTATAACAGGAAATTTTATGAAATATTAACATATTTTCTTAATTCTATTTGTTTGATCATAACTACTACCATGTCAATGAAGTTTCACTCCAAGTCATCTTTTTTTTTTTTTTTTGCCAGTCCTGGGGTTTGAACTTATGGCCTGAGCTCTGTCCCTGGCTTCCTTTTGCTCAAGGCCAGCACTCTACCTCTTGAGCCACAGCATCACTTCCTGCTTCTTTTGTTTACGTGGTGCTGAGGAATTGAACCCAGGGCTTTCATGCATGCTAGAAGAGCACTCTACCCCCTAAGCCACATTCCCAGTCACCAAGTTATCACTTAATACCAAATATTAATTTGAAACAGCCTTTCAAGGAAAAAAATGAGACAATATGATTGTATTTATTCCTTGCTAAAGATATTTAAAATATGGGGGAAATAAATGCCCATTAGTATTCAAAAAAACATGGTGATATGAAGGCTGATTTCTTAGTTTGAGAAGTTTCTTGTTTCATATGGAGCTGTGTGAAAAATAACGGTGCTATAAGTCCTTATGAAAAATGTTCTTTCTTTAGACAATTGTCACAAGCTAGAATAAAACTATAAGCATCCCTTAGTAATTAGTTTTTTGACATAAAAGCGTACTAAGTGCTTGGATACAGTATACCTTAGTATTTGTTATATATCCACTTTATAGAACACATGTAAATGTCTCTTTTTTCTTATTTATTGTCATAAATATCTTAATAACTTTTACTTTATATAATTAAACCAAATGGAAAGAAAAAATTATGTAACTATTGAGTACATACTGTTGTTTGTTTTCAGACCTAAGGATTAAGCCCAGGGCCTCACACATTTTAGGCAAATATTCTGCCACTGAACTACATCCTCAGCCTAAGAATATACTGCTAATAAAAACTGAAGCTCTGGGCTGAGATGTGGCTTAGTGGAAAAGTACTTGTCTAGCAAGTATGGAGATCTGGGTTCAATACTCTGTACCATAAAAAAAAAAAACCTGAAGCTCTATTACTTTTTAATAATTCTATTACCTTTATATTAACTGCTGAGATTTTTCCAACTGGCCTTTTTTAGAACAAAAATATATGCTCTGTAGTTAAAATTTTCTACCTCTATTTTATTAAACATCTACTGCATTTTAAGTGCTGTCTGGCACTGAGGATATGTTAAGTGAGCAAATATGATTGTCCCTATAAGGACATACTCTTAGTAAAGTTTGTTTTGTTGCCTACTGAATACCAGCAACACAGTACCTATGTATGTCATCATGGAAGCAAGGGAAACAAACGTGAGTAATGGGTTCTTTGGACCACGGCCAGAAAAGACATTAAAAAAAAACTTACCATCCTATAAAAACCAACAAATTCTAATTGATCTCTTGCCATCATTCAGGAGAGAGCCTAATGCTATTTGCCATAAAATTATTTATGTATTGCTTTAGCCCTCATAAAAATACATATGTAAAACCTTTGTTAATCAGACCAAACTTTCTTCTCAATATTGCTTTAATTTCAATTCACTTAGGAACATTAAATCTTTTTAAATATTTTTTTTTATATTTTGGGGCAGTATTTTTCTCTCAAATTTTGACACATACTCTTTGCTCATTTTCCTTTGGGCCATTCATCTATTTCTCACTAATTTATAAGATACAAAAAGAGATTAAGCCCTTTCCAGATATATTCCTAGTCTGTAATGATGTTTTTTGAGTCACTTCAAATAATAGAATGTATCATTAAGAGCTTGATATATTGTTCATACACACACACACACACACACACACACACACACACACACACAAATCAATGGCTATTTTAGGCTAAATTTTTTACCTAAGGGCTATGCAGAAATCAAGGTCTAAGGAAGACAACTACTCACAATTAATAATCAAGTTGATTTGAAAATAATCAAATATACGTAAGAATTTTCAATTTCTAAGCTATACCCATTGAACTCCAGATACATACTAACTTTATTGTTGCTATAACAATACAGTTGCTATTATTCTGAAAGTTGACAGGGAGACTTAGGTTTTTATCCTTTTCTAAAAACATGATTACAAAAGTAAAGGAACTGCCTTTATAAGGAATTACCAAAGGAAAAGGAAGACCAATACAAAGTCAAACAAAGAAAGGAAAACCTCCAAAGAAACTTTAAGCTAAATAATATAAAAAAAATCTAGTTTTCTAAATTTGGCATCTTTTGATAGCTAATTAACAGAAAGAAATGCATTAATAAAAAAAATATGGTCCTCAAATTTTAAAAGGCACTGCTCAGCCAGGCGCCGGTGGCTCACACCTGTAATCCTAGCTACTCAGAAGGCTGAGATCTGAGTATCACACACAGTTCAAAGCCAACCCAGACAGGAAAGTCAGTGAGACTCTTATCTCCAATAATCTGCTCAGAAAACACTGGAAGTGGTGCTGTGGCTCAAGAGGTAGCAGGCTAGCCTTGAGCACAAAAAGGCTCAGGGACAAGAACCAGGCCCTGAGTTCAAGCCATGGGACCAGGAAGCCCCCCCCTGCCCCCCACAAAAAAGTCATTGCTCTAAAATGTTTACCACAATTTTTTGCCTATCATCCTAAATCTGAGTGTTCATCATCAAATTATAAAATATGTGCATAATGGTACATCAAACATAATTCATTTTACTGAAAATAAATTATATTCTATATATGATGTTATATATAATTTATTATATTACATATAGTTATCAAAACTAATAAATATGTCACAGGAATTATATAAGCTATCAGAACATTTAAGGCCCAGAAGATAGCTTAAATTACTTCTTTTAGTACAAATAAGTTTGAGTTAATATTATTTTCAAGTCAATTATTTCAACAATAAATTCACAGGATGAATTCCCAGAACTCAGGGATGCATATCACTCTAATTTAAACTGTGTATTGTGTTCATATTTATTTTGATAAGCATTTCAAAAATACATGTCATAAAGACAAAAAACTGAATTTATAATGTATTCATATATAAACATACAAACTGTCACACTAAAGTAAATGTTGATAATAGTTGAAGACAATTAAGAAAATTAATACTGCTTAGAAAAAAGTAAATAAAATGAACCCAGATATGAAATGGAAAACCAAAGAATTCAATTATTAGTCTTAGCCAATTTTGAGGCAAAATACGAAAGAGAAGTCAGCCATTCTTACTGTAGAACAAGACTGCTGCTGAATTTACTGAAAAACTAGAATATTCTAAGTGCCTGGAGAAGCCAACTGACAGAAGTCAGAGAGGTCAAGGAAGAAACAATGGCTGATCTGCAATACTCCTTAGACATCCAAGGAGGTAAATCTTTGCCCTGCTAAAGATTTCTTCTATTTCCAAGTCACATAAAAAGACAAAGAATAAGGTTCAGAAATCAGAGCCAAGGATAAAGTAGGCACAATATCCCAAGTGGCAATCGTAACCTAGTTTGAGATCTGATCTAGAATGGAAGATTCCACTTATCTAAAACAGTAAAATCCAATATTGGTCTACAAATCGATAAGCTCTATAAATATCACAACTTTTAAATAGAAACACAGTTTTGATGTATTCTACAGAGTCTATTACACAGATCCCTGTAATATGTTTTTGCTAAGTTCATTTTCTTTCAAACTGGTAAGTAAACATCAAATTTTTATCTCAATTTCTACTTGCTACTACAATAAAACAAGTATTATCTGAGTTTTAGTTCCATCATAAAATAGCCTACTGAACTTGAGCAAGTTATCTGTGCCTACATTTCTTCATTCATACTGAAAGGAGTTGGTTCAAATGGTTTAAATGAATCCTTACATTCTAAAATAATCATTCTATAATTCTTCAGGATGACAAGTTGTTTTAGATTACATCTTTAACTGAAAAATCACCTATGAGTTAACAAATAGTAGGGTTTATTCCTCAAACAACTATTCACCATTATAACACGTTGAAGAAATAACTTGGATTTACCCCCGCCATCTCCATCACTTCATCCAACCTCCAGCACAACAAACCCATCACTACCTACTTATTAATTTACTTACAGAGGAGATGGGTAAGCCAACCCCCAATATGATGAGCATAGTGGTTGTGACGGTACCATCATGGTACGGATACTTGATGCTGTTGTCTGTACAGAAAAAGCCTCTCTGAAATGGATATATTTGGCCCAAATTTAGAACAGCCATAGGCATGGAAGCTGTTGGGGAAGGGAGAGAAAGACACACATGATTAAATTCAATTCACTCCTTTAGGAAGTAAAGGCTACTCAATTGGATGCAAATTTTACTCATTTTGCCCTTTCTGGAGGAAGATCAGCATTCCACAATACCCAAGAGTGAGACTGATGCGATCAGGCAACATTTGCTTATACATTTGCTTTCACTGACCTCTGATTTTAGGCACAATCAGAAAACAAATTGCCATGGAGAAGAATAAAACTGGTGTATGGAAAAATAAAGCTGAAAAAACAGGAAGGTTTTCTATTTGCATATAGTCTAGAACTAACTCATATTTAAAATAAATTGATTATCTTAAATATGTTCAAGGAAAAAGGAAAAATTCTGTAAATAATTTTAACAGCATTTCAAAGTATAATATAAAAATTTGCTTCACATTAGAATTTAAATAATAGAGTTAAAAAATAGAAACCCTAAGTATGTCTGATAGTAAAAGCAGAAAGAAAGAAATAAGCCTCTTGTTTTCCAAATAGTATTTAGAAATGGATTGATTAGAAAGTTCTTTATAAAGAAACACCAAGGTAGATTTTTGGGGGGATGATGAAACTGTTCTACATCTTGACTGTGACAAAAATGTGACAAAAATGCTGCATAAAAGGCAGGAATATGCCATGAAAATAGAAATATAGCTAATTACTAAAAACAGTGTAAGAGAAATTTGGAATTTCAGAGGTCAATATGAATTGAGACAAAAAAGACATTGAAGAAGAGGCAGCTGAGTTGAACTTGAAACAGCAAGTAAAGCATAGGCAATACAGAAGAGAGCATTTAGTGGCCGAAGGATGCAAGTACAGCATGAGAGTGCATCAATACGAGCAGTGGGAAGGTGAGCAACGAGTTTTCAAGATACATGACATTTCATGGCCAACAAATACTGCATGCTCGCACATGCCAGTCACTAGACTAACACAGATTAACTCAATCCTTACCCTTACCCTATAAAGCTGGTACTATCAGTACCCCTATTTCTTATTAACAAACATTGCAGGTTAGAGAAATGAAAACATTACTGAAACTGTAAATGGGAAAATCAGGATTCCAACACAGGCTACTGACAAGTTGTTTCTACAGTCAGTGAACATATGTCCTCCCAGACTACAAGTGATCTGGCTAGAGTAACAGGTTAGAATGGTGGCAAGGAAAACAGGCAGTCTCTCCTTTTTTCCATTGTATTGTGATTAAACTCAGGTATGGAGCTCTACTTCTTTAACACCTCTTTTGCACTGATCATTTTCAAGGTAGGGTCTCATTTTACGCCTAGGCCAGCCTGACTGCAATCCTCCTACTTGTGTTTCCCTGGGTCAATGGGGGCACTCACCAATGTTCTTTGCCATTGTGCTGAGATGTTCCACAGCATCCAGCCACTAGCTCACAATCTCACCAACTTTTTATCCTCAGGTTAGCAACAATTCCTTGACCTCTACTTCCAAAATGCCTTGGAATACAGGTTTAAACCACTGCATCTGACCAGACAGTTCCTTCTTATCTGTCTAATGGCACCCTCTACATATGTCTACAACACTAGATTTTAAGTTGCTTTTCACACATCTTTCAGCAAATCTAAGGGCAAATACTGTATTATCCTTGTATCACTTTTACTAGGCACACAGTTAAATCTGAACTAAAAGTTATTAAGTGGATAAATGGATAAAATTCAGTGTAAAGATCAGAAGAGGTTAACATAAGAAGCTATAACTTAAGCCAGGAGGATAAAACAGTTTTCAGAAAAGTCATGAAGTCAACAATAAGAGGGACAGTGAAGGCAGGCAAGGACTAATATTCCTAGTAAAATCAGGAAAAGAGACTTGTCTTGTGAGATTACATCTCAGTAGAAGAAAATCAAGTATGGTAGCACATACCCATTACCCTAGTCTAGTCTAACACAATTGCAAACCAAAACAAGAAATGAGATCGTTCTCAAAAAGTATCCAATGAAATATAGATAGACTCTTACGCTTTCCCTCATTGGTAAAAATTAGTGTATGTTTAGGATAGTCCTAGCAGAGGATCACTATAGCTCAATAACTATGTACATATGATCATATAAGATGATGCTAAGCAAAATGAACCCCAAGATACTGGAAACAAGTGGTTTGCATTGTTGTTGTTATTTTTAATGTACTATTTGAAATTATTTCTTTTTTTCTGGCATTTTTCATCCCTATGGTTTAGCCCCTGTTGTCACTGTATTTGATTAACCATGAAAAAGTTGGAAGTGGAGCTGTAGCTCAAGTGGCAGAGCACTAGCCTTAAGAAAAAAAGCTCAGGCCTTGAGTTCAAGCCCAGGATTAGCACTTAACAAAAACAAAACAAAAACAGGGGTGAGTCTGGCATTTTTCAGTTAACATGAGCTGCATACATTTTCCTGAAAATTCTTTATGGCTGATTAGAGAGCTCTATCCAGTGTGTTAAAATTCAATCAACAAGCAAGGTGGGCACACATGGCTCATGCCTATAATCTTAGTTACTCAAGAGGCGGAGATCTGAGGATTACAGTTTGAAGCCAGCCTGGGTAGGAAAGTATGGGAGACTTTAATGTCTGGTTATCCACCAAAAAAAGCCAGAAGTAAAACTGTGGCTCCACTAGCTTGAGCCATACCACCAAGGAGTTACGAAGTGTCACAATGTCACAGGCCAGCACAGAAAGCCTGAGGCCTTTGCTCAGTGCTGTCAATAAGTAATGATAATAATAAGCACAAAAAAGGGGGGCTGGAGGTGTGGCTTAGCAATAGAGAACCTAACTAGCAAGTACTACAGCCAAAAACATAAAAAGAACCTTAGGTTCAATCCCCAAAACATACACATACCAAAAAAAATTTTCAAGCTTGTTTTCCACTGGGAAAACAAACTGCTAACAAAGATCAACAGGTTAAATATACCCATGCTAATTACTATACAAACTTATAATTTAAAAATCCCTGGAAACTTGAAGGCAGGTTCTACAGAGCCTAGTGTCCACTCTAGGCAAGGACTTAGGTGTGGCTATTACACAACACTTCTTTCAGCAGCACCCTCCCCCCTCCCCCTTTCTCAGTAAGAAAAAAGGTAGGACTCCAATTGCATTTTCTTTAACAACCTTATATTAAGTCCACAGCTTCCTTATAGGGAAGTAGGATGATCAGATTTCCAAATGAGATGTTGAAGAGTCAAAGTCAGAGTTCACAATAAAACTTTACAAGTAGTTAGCAATTTGCTCCACATTGAGCTTCTGGTCTCTTCTTAGGAACTGTTAAAAAACTATCATATGGGGCTGGGAATATGGCCTAGTGGCAAGAGTGTTTGCCTCATATACATGAAGCCCTGGTTTGATTTCCCAGCACCATATACAAAACGGCGAGAAGTGACGCTGTGGCTCAAGTGGCAGAGTGCTAGTGAGCAAAGAGAAGCCAGGGACAGTGCTCAGACCCTGAGTCCAAGGCCCAGGACTGGCCCCCCCAAAAAAACAAAACTATTATATGTATCATAAATTACACATATTCTACTCAAAGATAGTATTAGATTACCAATCTCAATACTCACTTTGTACATCTTAGAGTTAGCAAAGATGTCAGGTATCTGTGACTTTCTTCCAAGATTCCTATGTAAAATTTTCATAAACTATGTAACTTTTAATTTGTAAAATACCATGTACCCCGAATAAAAAGGACAAGTCATAAGGTAGCCTCTTTACCAGTAACAAATATTTATCCTTACTGGAAATAGTTAAAATATTCTAGGCAGCCCAGCTTATGAGCACTCAAACAGAAATCCTGCTAGTCTTGAACACAAATGTGCTTAAAAGAAAAGCTTGCTTTACAGTGAAAAGATTTATAGCATGGCTCCTTGTGGATATTTACTAAGTCTTTAAAGAGTTTCACTGCTAAAACAATTATTCATCTTACATGGCCCTTCTCAAATATGTCCAAGAAGAATGGAAAACAAACACTAAAGACCAATACCATGCAATAATAATTTCTGTTTTCATCATATTAGAACATAGAATATTTCAGATTTCCTATCATAAAAATCTGAAAAATCTAAGAACAGGAAAACCTACTCAGTAATATGACTATAGACAATAACACATAGAAACATGTCATACTGCACAGCAGGCAAAGTAATATATAAAATATTATATAGAGAATAGTTTCATTTATCTAAACCAATTTTTGTGTTTTATATAAATATGTACATAAAGTCTAGAAGAATATATGATCAACTTTTAAGAAGTTATCTCCAGAGATGGTATTAATGCAAATCTGGTAGGAGACTCATTTCCTACACTATGCAATTCCTTGTTTGATTAATTTCTAACAAAACAAGGTTAAAAGATTACATTTGAGGGCTGGGAATATGGTCTAATGGTCGACTGCTTGCCTCACATACAGGAAGCCCAGGGTTCAATTCCTCAGCACCACATATATAGAAAAAGGCAGAGGTGGTGCTGTGGCTCAAGTGGTAGAGTGCTAGCCTTGAGCAAAAAGGAAACCAGTGACAGTGCCCAGGCCCTGAATCCAAGTCCCAGGACTGGCAAAAAAAGAAAGAAAGAAAACAGAAAGATTAAATTTGAGCTTCTAAAAATGCTTTATTGTTATGAAAATACAGTGTTTCTTAAGATTATGCCTGTAACTTACCTGAAATTACAATTTACCTTAAAAAATACATACATACAATTTACGTTTTTTAAAAAGTGTGATTGTCTGAAATGGGCCTATTTTCTTGACCTGTAGGTTTTAAACTCAGAACCTCAGTACTACCTAAAAGTTGCTTTAGCTACATCTCCAGTCCTAATTTGTCTGAGGAAGTCTTTGTTTTTGTGTGTGAACGAGTTAGAACTCAGGGACTCACACATGCTCAATTTGCTTGTTCATTGCTGTTCTACCACTTGAGCCACTCCTCCTGTCAGGCACTTTGCTGGTTAACTGGAGATAGAGTCTGTTGGGCTGGCTTCAAACCAGGATCCTCTGATCTCAACCTCCTGAGTAGCTAGAATTACATGTGAACCACCAGCCCCTGGCCTAGGCCTGTTTTTTATTGGTTATTTTAAAAACAAGGTCTAAAGAATTTTTCTGGGGCTGGGAATGTGGCTTAGTGGTAGAGTGCTTTCCTAGCATGCTTGAAGTCCTGGGTTTGATTCCTCAGCACCACATAAGCAGAAAAAGCAGGAAGTGGCACTGCGGCTCAAGTGGTAGAGTGCTAGCCTTGAGCAAAATGATGCCAGGGACAATGTTTGTCCCTGAGTCCAAGCCCCAATACTGAGAGAGAGAGAGAGAGAGAGAGAGAGAGAGAGAGAGAGAGAGAGAGAGAGAGAGAGAGAGAGAGAGAATTTTCCTGCCAAGAGGGGCCTCTTATGATCTTTCTGACCTCAGCCTCCTGAGTACCTAAGAAAATGGTCAAGAGTCACCAGGGCCAGTCTTAAACCAGCCTATTTTTTTTATTCTGCTTAAAAAAAAAAGCCACAGCCAATACTCTTTTCCCTTTTTTCTCCCTTCCTCCCTCATTCCCTCCCTCCCTTCTTCCTTCCTTCCTTCATTCCTTTGGTCATGGGCTTGAACTCAAGGCGGGGTACTGACCCTGAGCTCTTTTGCTCAGGTCTAGTGTTCTACCACTTTGAGCCACAGCACCACTTTGGTTTTTGAGTGGTTAATTGGAGATAAGAGTCTCATGGAGAGTTTTCTGCCCAGTCTGGCTTGAAATTTCTATCCTCAGATCTCACTCTCCTGAGAAGCTAGGATTCAATGTATGAGCTGCCAGCACCAGCTGTTAAGTTTTATATTCATGTCTGGTTGATACATTCTCAGGAAAGATATAGTACTATACATGACTTTTTAGGGTTTTCCTCTCTTGCATTTTTTTTTTCCTTTTGGTAGTACTGGGATTTGAACTCAAAAGTCAAACTTGCTAGGTAGGCACTGTGCCTCAGCCTCCCAAGTAGCTAGGATTATAGGCATGAGCCACAGCCAAATACTACTGGCTGGAAAACAAGATTTTAACAAAATGTTTATACTACTGATCATACTATCAATTCTACTTAATAACTACCAGGGTCCCAATTTTTTTATCTATAAACAAGATAAAAGGCCTTTTCTCTGAATCTGCTTTGTATAAACACAAACCCGATTTTCTTCTGTTTCTTAGACTGGATTTGAAAGTTGCTCTGTGTGATCTTGCTCTACTACAGATGGACTAAAGCAGCCATCCTGACTTTTAAGTACTCTTTCTTGCAAACTATTCAAGAAAAATGTGGAAACTTCAGCAAAATTTACAACAAATAGTGAGAGAATTACTTCTTGGCTGGTGTTTTCCAAGAAGGAAGTTGATAAAACTCACAAGAAACACATTCCACTACAAACAAATAATCCCGTTTATGTAAATTTAACCATGTTTGTGCACTTTTCTACATGTATATTTGGATAAAGAGTAAGTCTACAGTTACTTTTGTGACATCTGCTTCTACAAACCCTTTCATTTTCTCCTTTTAGCAGTCAAATGTTAAAAGTAAATAAACCTTTTGGCTCTTTACTAGTTTGTGTTACCTGAGCAGTTTTTAGAAGTTTCTATTCATTCAACTTAAGGAACATTCTTTGTGTCCCATTCATTTGGGACAAAATACATTTGGGGGAGGAAAAAAAAACGTCCAATATCAGTTTCCTTTAGAAACAGCTTTTTAGAATCACATAAAAATTATCTTGCTAAGTCAACAGTTGAGTTATTTGTGAACAGAAGACTTTCCTTCTCTTCTTTATAAAGGAATGCTAGCTGTCCAAAGGTAAAAACAAATAAAATAGTCTTTTCTTGAATGGATCAAATGCAAACACTACTTCCCAATTATTCTTGACCACTTGACAAATGTTTTCATGTCTAGTACCCAGATAAGCATTCAAATCCAGTACTCAGGCTAAAAAGGAATCACTAATGGAAGTGGCACTGTGGTTCAAGTGGTAGAGTGCTAGCCTTGAGCTGAAGAGCTCAGGGACTGTGCCCAGGCCCAGATTTCAAGCCCCCGCCCAGGCCCACGACTGACAAAAAAAAAAAAAGGAATCACTAAAATTACTAATGTAAAATGTACAGTTGAATCCATAAGATTCCATTAAGACTGCTCAGAGAAAAGTGACAATAAAAAGCTACAAGGAGCTTTTTTTTATTGTAAAGGTGATATGCAAAGGGTCTACAGTTACATAAGTCAGGTAATGAGTATATTTGGTTTTGACCAGTGTCACCTCTTTCCTCCTTTTCTCCCTGTTTTCCCCTCCTGACCCTCCTCAACCAGACCACAAGTTGTACAGTTCATTTTCAACATAGTGTCTACTGGGCATCACTGCTGCATTCATTCGCCTTCTGTCTCACCATTACAAGGAGCTTCTGTTGAGGGTGGGTAGCAATAGGAAGGTGGAGGACTAACAAAGAGGGTGAATGAAGATGAGTATGGTCAAAGTCATTTATTTGTATATATGAAAGTACAACAATGAAACCTTTTGAGATTGTTTTAAGAAAGAGGAGTGGAATAAGTGATTAAGGGGATGAGATTGATCAGGATATATTGTATACATGTGCAGAAATGTTACGTGAAACCCACACCTTGCACAACTAGTATATACTATTAAAAAATAGTCCCGTATCCCTTATCTGAGTTGGCTGGAACCAGAAGCTTGTGAGATGTCTGAGTTTTTTAGGATTTGGGAATATTTGCATAGATGTTACTGTTTGGCATCACTAATCCAACTGTTTCAAAAACCTGAACTTTTTGAGCATCAGAACTCAGATTTTGGTCTTCAGTTTAGGGATGCTACACTAATATCAAGAAATTAGAAACAAGAGCACCAGGGGCTAGAAATATGGCCTAGTGGTAAAGTGCTCACCTCATATACATGAAGACCTGGGCTCAATTCCTCAGTGCCACATGTATAGAAAAGGCCGGAATTGGTGCTGTGGCTCAAGTGGTAGACTGCTAGCCTTGAGCAAAAAGCCAGGGAGAGTGCTCAGGCCCTAAGTGCAAGCCCCAGGACTGGCCAAAAAAAAAAAAAACAAAACAAGAAAGAAGAGCACAAAAGAATACTACTAGAGAAAGTGACATTATCAAAAAGGTCCTTAACAGACTACCTTTTACTTAGCTGTCCTATGTCCTTTGCTGCATGTTATACCCTTCTCTCAGTAGCACTGATCAGTGCTGGTGTCTGCCCCAAAGAGGATCAAGGGCCTGACTACACTGCATAACTAAACCTGCCTCATTGTCTTTGGCACTAGTAGAGGTAAGATACTGAGCATATCTGTGGTATTTGGTACGATAATAAATACAACACAAGCTTCCATTTAAAGTTGAGCCCCAGCGGTTCACACCTGTAATCCTTACTACTCAGGAGAGATCTCAGGATCAAGTTTCAAAGCCAACCCAGCCAGAAAAGTCCCTTAGACACTAATTTCCAATTCACAAGCAGAAAGCTGGAAATGGAAGTGTGGTTCTAGTGGTAAAGCATCATATTTGAGCAAAAAAGCCAAGTGAGAGCACAAAGCCCTGAGTTTGAGCCTCAGTACTGGAACACAAACAAATATATAAATAAATTTCCACTGCTTCACAACTCTAGAACACAGCTCCAGGAAGGTAGACATCTCCAAGAAGGCAGACATTTGTTTATATGCCAGACATCTACATCATTGCCTAGAATGTCCTTCAACAAATATTAGACGAATGAGCAGAATCATTCTGTGAAATAGGTATTATCATCCCCATTTTAAAGATCAAGAATGACTCAGAGAAGTAATTTTTGTTGTTATTGCTTTTAGTTTGGAGTTTGTTTTTGTTTTGTTTTTGAACTGGTCCTGAGGCTTGAACTCTGGGCCTGGGTGCCTGTCCCTGAGCTCCTCTTGCTCAAGGCTAGTGCTCCACACTCAAGCCACAGTGTCACTTCCAGCTTGTTCTGTGATTTAATTGGAGATAGAATCTCACAGACTATCCTGCCCAAGCTGGCTTCACACCACACTCCTCAGATCTCCGCCTCCTGAACAGCTAGGATTACAGGTATGAGCCACTGGTGCTCACTAGAAAAGTAATTTAAAGTCATATATATAATAAGCAAAGGTAAAATTTTAAATATTAACAATTAGTCCTAAGCCAGCACTAGCAGATAGCATTTGTAGTGAAGGAGCTAGGTTGTGTCATAACCTTTCAGCTGGTAGGATTATAGGAACCAGACTCAGAAATACTGGCTATTATAGCCTTGATATTAAGTGGTTCACTCAACATTTCAACCTGTACTGAGATATCTGACCCTAAAGCCTTCTTCTAAATCTGGAGACAGTGCACATAGCACTGTTTCCAGGGAACAGTGGGGGACAATTGGGGGTTTTAGTGGAGTTGAAAACCATTCAAAGCAACTTAAATGGAAAATAGAACTAGTGATGAATTAAGGGTTGATGACTGAATCAAGTCCTGGTGACTCATGCTTGCAATCCTAGCTACTCAGTCAACTAAGATCTGGAGGATTCAAGTTTGAAGAAAGCCCCCCCCCCCAAAAAAAAAGACCAAGATAACCAGACCAATAAAGATTTGGACTGGAGGCCTGGCTTAAGTGGTAGAGCACTTACTGAGCAAGAAAAGCTTAAGCCCTATGTTCAAACCTTAACACCTGAAAAAATAAAATAAAAAGATTGATGACTGACTTCAATATGTTGCCAGACAATTTTTTAATCCTGAATTAAAGTAGGATAGAGAGAAGCAGATGAGAGAAAAGCAAAATATGAACTGACAGAGCAAAATTCCAACGTAAAATTTTTCAATACCAGGTAAATAATCTGATGAAAAATCAGCACTGGTTCTTGAGCAAAAGGAGTTGATGAAAGCAGTAGTTTTAAGAACAATACACTTGTGCAAGGTGGAGGTGAAGAAGGGAGAGCCCAGAGGCAGGGGTCAGCTCTACAAAACATGGTAAAGAGTATCAATAGCAAGAGTTCAATAAAACCTCAGCTTTTAAAAGAGATACCTATGTTCTGACCAGCAGCACAACTTTTCTGAGGCTACTATAAAAATTTAGTTACCTTTCTAAATTTCTAAGTTAGGACAAAAGAAAGGGCAATTTGAAAGTTATACTTATGAAAGGATTTTACATTTTATGGTTTGGTCAATAATTACTTACAATATCTTCAGTCTTGGAGTATTTTATTCATAAGACAATCAAAATAAACTTGTGTGTATACTTAAAAGCTTCTTTAAAAATTCAGAGCTAGCATTGGGGATATAGTTCAATGGTAAAAAGCTTGCCTAGCATGTGTGAGATCTAGGAGTCCCAGCACAGCAAGAAGTCTAACTAAATAAATAAAGCTATTAGGGTAGGTTACTTTAGTATAGACCTTTTCTGAACTAACAAATTTCTTAGGAGAGAATCACAAAGCCTCAATAGCTATGTGTATATAATCATATAAAATATTCATAGAAATGAACTCCAAGAAATGAAAATGAAGTTTTTTTGTTATTTTACTTTTTGTAGGTTTTTTCCCCTTTGTCACTGTTTGTGATTTCTGCACTTTTTGTCTTGTATGTAAGTTTGTCTGTTTGAGGGAGGAAAAAGGGAGAGCACAGAAATGGCGGGGCAAAGGGTGAACTAATGCAGCAGTGATACTCACTAGACACAAGCTAAACAACTTGTGGGGGAGTACGGTTAGGAGGGGGAAAATGGGAGAAAATGTGGTAAGGGTTCAAAAAGAAATGTACTCATTACCTGACTTATGTAACTGTAACCCCTCTATCACCTTTACAATAAAAATTTAAACAAAAATATAATAAATATGCTATGTAATCATGCCCTAATAAAAATTAAAATCAGGAAGTGGATCACCTGTTGTTCCTCCCCAGAAAGACACATAGAAGCAGTGCCAAGTGGCCACAAACAAGATTCATTTCTCCCACTCCTTATGGAAACAGCTGTTCCTTTTATTTTTTGAGCTGACAAAGGTCACAATCAGTAGCAAACTTTCCATGCAAACTTCTATATATAAGCAAAGAGATGACTGACAGACAGTCCATATTTTTTTCTTTTTTCTTTTCTTCTCTGGGCACTTACCATGAATCTGAAATTTCTTTGGTACTTGAGACTATAACTTCATACTTTCTTAGCCACATAAAAATCCAGTTGGGAATAACATTTTGAAAGAGTAAAAAGAAAAGTTAGAAAACTGTACAGAATGATTGTAAAACATAAATGGCTGGCCTACCTAGAAACGCATTATGCTGAGATCAGATTCAAAAGACTGCATATTACTCCATTAACATGAATTATTTGAGTTTCATTTACATTAAATTATAGGATACAGAACAGCTCAGTGATTACTAGATAGAGCAGAAGGCAAGTGGGAGGAGTAGGTTACAAGGAAAAGCATGAGAGAATAAAAGGCCAATGAAGAGAGGAGGAACTGACCAATTAAGTAGCTTGACAGTGTTGTAGTTACATGACTAAATTCTAAATGCCAAGTGTGAATTTTACTACATGTAATTTTTTTTAATACTACTCAAAGTTGGTTTAAACATCATCTTATCTCTCTACGCCCATTGCTTGTTTCAAACCTCTTGACAAGCTCTATACAATGATCTCACTCCCAGTCCCTGGCTAAGTCTTACTTGCTAGTCTAGCTTCTATTAGGGTACTTCTGGAATCCTTCCTTTGGTGTGGCAGGGTGGAGTCCTGAAGAAAGTCAGGAAGTCAAATATACCTGACAGGGTTTACTTCTGGCATTCTCCCAGTTGCTACTTAAGTAAGTGTGGGCAAATTTCTTGCCTGAGTTCATTTTCCTGATCTACTAAGTGAAAATAAATTTTTATTTACCTCCCCCAAACTGTTGTAAACTAAACTAAATGATAAGTCTAATGTGGTATCTGGCATATTAAGAAGACTTAACAAATGTTTATTCCCTTATTTTTCTCCCCTGTTCTCTTGCAGTTCCCCCATGAACTAGATGAAACATAAATCCACCATACTTAATCCATGCTTCATAATTACCTCTACAAATAAAATGTCTCTTTAATCCCTGAATTCACAAAGTCAGACTGTTTATCATCTGATAATAAATTAAAGAATAACCTGTCAACTTGATCTGATCTTGTTGTTAATGGAGTTTAGAGGAAAAGGGAAAAGGAAAGAAGGGACAGAATAGGCCCAAGTACATTGAGAAGGTCTGGGATGGGTGACCAAAGGTTTCCAAAGTTTCTACAAAGTAACATATGCAATATAACTGCACAAAACTGCAGATAAATATACTAAAATGACAATAAAATTGCTTATGTCAAATACAGACAATGAAATATCATATAGCCATAAAAATTTGTAGAAAATTCTTCATTTATACCAAGAATATAAATAGAGCATGGTAGACACACCTGTAATCTCTGCTACTTAGGAGGCTGAAACAGATTGCTTGAGCCCATAAGTTCAGGAACAGAATATGATCACAACAGAGTGGGAATCCCACCTCAAAAGAATTACAAATAAATGCAGTAATATGCCAACTTTGTTTTTTAAAAGAGTGTTGTTTTTTTTAAGTGTGGGAATATATACATTTAAAAACCCACTGGCAGGGCTAGGAATGTGGCTTAGTGGTATAGTTCTTGCCTAGCCTGCATGAAGTGAAGCCCTGGGTTTGATTCTTCAGTACTACATACACAGAAAAAGCTGGAAGTGGAGCTGTGGCTCAAGTAGTAGAGTGCTAGCCTTGAGCAAAAGCAGCTCAAGGACAGTGCCAAGTCCCTGAGCTCAAGCCCCAGGATTAGCAAAAAAAAAAACAAAAAAAAAACCCACTGGCAAGAGATACAACCAAAATGTTAAAGTACCGGAGGTTAGGCTAAAAAGAAGGATGAAAGATGATGAATGCAGTCAAAGTAGATTGACTGTAATTATGAAAATAGAACAATGACACCTATTGAAATTGTTTTAAAGAAGGGGGAAGGAAGAGTGATAAAAAGGGTAAGAATGATTGTAAACGTGTGAAAGTGTAATAATGAAAACCCCTCACTATGTATAATTAATGTAAACTAATTTAAGAAAATAAGGAAAATGACATCATCTCTAGTGGTAGTGAAAATAGTACTAGTAATATCTCTCTTCTTTTGTTAGACTTTTAGTTACCAATTAATTATGAATAAATCTGAGAAAATGTGCAAGTCATACTTGACTAGAAATCACAGAAAGAGCTAACCTAGAACTTAATAGCACTAGTCTGTATTATCGAGGACTCAGAAACCTAGAAACTGGAAGGACTATGCCAAACCTATATACAAAATACTACATGTTTCCAAACTCAAAAGATTAAAATACATTTTAAACTATATACTCTTGGTGAGAGGGAAAAAAATATGATGAACTCCTCCAATACAAAGCACTTTTTAAAACAAAGTCTCACTGTAGAGCCCAAACTGGCCTTAAACTCATGATCTTCCTGGTTCAGCCTCCTCACTAACTAGAATTATAGCTGTGTACCACTACATTTTAACTTGTAAAATCTATAGTAGGTAACAGGAACACTTCATCACATATTTATAGTCTGTCTTTTTCTTCAGAGACTTAAACAGCCAACAAAGTTCAAAAGATTATACAGGATAGTTAATTAAGGAGAAGATTCACTTAGTTATAAATATCTCAGAAGTGTGTAGGCTAGTGATTGAGTGAAAATTTAAAACCTTTAAGGAACCCCCCTTTAACCAAACTTAAAAAGTAATCAAACTGACTTGATTTCATAGGCACAAATAATTTCAGTGCTCAAAATATGTGTAGAGGGAAGGGTTAGCATTGTCCCAAAAGAAATGTACTTATTACCTGACATATGTAATTGTAACCCCTCTGTACATCACCTTTATAATAATAATACAAATTTTATTTTTAAACTATGTGTAGGAAAAAAATCATGAATTTATAAACAGAGGCTGTGGATATGTCAGTGATAGAGCACTTACCTAACATGCTGGGGGGGGAGAGGAAGGGAGAGGGAGAGGGAGAGGGGGAGAGAGAGAGAGAAAGAGAGAGAGAGAATGTGGGAGGGAAGAGAGTAGGGAAGAGGGGGAGAGAAAGAAAAAGAGGTAAAGAAAAAACCTACAAACAATAATTTAAAATAAACAAAAATCCATATCTGAGACCACACATCCTAAGACATAATACAATTCATAATCCTCAACAAAAATATATTTTAGATCCTAAAAGTATTTATGTGGATCCATCTTTAACGGTCTGAAATTATAAAATGGCAATGCTCCACAAACTAAAATAAAGTTACACTAATTTTAGTGCCTGAGAAGAAAAGCAGTAAAAATTCTTACTTTGTCAGGAAGTTACCAAATTGGCATATCTAAATTAGAACACTTTGTTTAAAACACAGACTTTTTTTTAAGTCATACAATATAAGACAAAAAGTTTTGGAAGTTCTTTTTTTTAATGGTTATGATTATTGTTGTAACAAGTCACATATTCACTTTCCCAGAATGTACAACAGTTATTTTAAACACAGATAAACTGAAGCAAAGAAAGAATTCTACAAATGATTTCTTAGCCTTAAGGCTAAGAGCAAACATTCAATACTGGTACTATACTATAAACAACTGCCACTGTGGAAAACAAGACCAAAAAAAGCACATACTAGTTACCTTTACTTCCCATATCTCAAATCTACCCACTTTTTTTCATTTCCATCACCATCTTCTCAGTCTCCCTACTCACTTAAGACTACTTCAAAGCCTTCTAACAGATCTCCCTAAAATATCTCTTCTCTGCTCTGATCTATTTATTCTACTCTATAGACAAAGAAAATTGGGAGAAAAGAGATGCTGGGGATCGAAATTAGGGCCTTGAACATGCTCAGCACATATTCTACCACTAAGCTACATCTCAGCCCTAAAGTAATGATTTTTTTTAAAGCTAATCTATTCTCTATCCTTAAAACATCTTTTCAAGAGGCGCTATGGCTCAAGTAGTAGAGCCTTGGGCTCAGGGACAATGCCCAGACCCTGAGTTCAAGCCCCATGACCAACAAAAACAAAAAAAAAAACTTATTTTTATAAACTACTATAGTACCCATACTTCTTCATGAACATTTATTGCTTCATGGGGCAGGAAAAGTGAGGAAGTTTGAATTCTTGGCCTCCCACGCTCACTGGACTTTTTCAAAAATGGCTGGTGCTCTATTTATTATCTGAGCCACAGCTCCAGTTCCCGCTTTTTTAGGGCTTGCACTCAAGGCCTGGCTGCTGTCCTTGAGCTTTTGTGTTCAAGGCTAACACTCTACCACTTGGAGCCACGATAAACTAAGTGGCTAATTGGAGATGAGAGTCTCGTAACCTTTCCTACCTAGACTCGCTTCCCATGGCAATCCTCAGATCTCAGCCTTCTGAGTAACTAGGGTCACAGGCATGAGTAACCAGCACTAAGCTAGTTCCAGGTTTTTTTTGTTGATGTTGTTGTTGCTTTGCTGTCTCTTTTGTGAAGTCTCCAGGACTTCAAACCTCAATCCTCAGATCTTAGCCTCCCATGAAGTTGGGATTATAGGTGTGAGACATTTTTATATTTTATCTGGGGGATTATTCGCATCTCTACTACCTAAAACAATGCCTAGCAAGCAATACATGAGCAAGTAATATTTGTGGAATAAATAAATGCTACCTTATAGTGGAAAACACTGGGTCATATGCCAAGGAGGACACACAAGTAAAGACATAGACCCAGACCCTTTCAAAGAAAATAAAACTTTCAACTTAGGAGACTTGTCCAAGTGACAGGTGATGTCTATACTTAAACTTTTATATATCTTATCAATATAAAAGAATTTTGAATGTTTTTATACACTAACAGAAACAAATAAAAATGTGTTTCATATGTTGATGAAATATGAAACATTTTAATAAAGTTTTATTGAAATTGCATGCTAAGAGTTACCCAAAGGACAGGCATAGAGGCAAAACTAGAATCTGACTTCCAAACTAATAGCTCCTTCTATTAATCACACTTTGAACTCTAAATAAAATTACACTAATTGCTCTTCCCTAAAAAATCATATACAATGTCAAAATGTGACTGGAAAACTCATACAAACACTTATGTCCAAATGAAGAAATAACCCATTTGTTTTCAAATTTTGTTAAAAACTAGACTTTATTCAGTGACACACTTAGAATTTCACTCATACTTCAGGACATAAAGTAAGTTTTAATACAGATGTCCAACACAAGCTGTCAAGTAAGCATTACCCATAACTTGTCTAACAAGTTTTGATAGCATCAGGGAAACATTTTCTCCAACTAGACCACTGGGTCAGACATAGAAAATATTTAGAAAGGACAATTTTAAATTCCTGTCTCAATACTCTGGTTTCTCTTCAAATCATGTAAATTGTTCACCTTTTACTTAAGGGTCCTGCCTATTACCTATGCTCTCTGAAAAAAAAAATATATAACAAGTATCACTTGCCTGTGCTATAATGCATAAGTAAAGTTTCTCTAACTGGGAGTTTATTTTTAAGGTGTTTAAGGAAAAATTTTATAAAAGCATTAATTTTATTTTTATTTGGTCATATAGTTAACAAACTATCTCAGCTGAAGATCATTAACTAAATTCAGAACCATCTCAAAACACTAGAAATGAGTGTGATCATTAAACACATTTTTTTTTGTCAATAGTAGAGCTCGAACTCCGGTCCTGGGTGCTACCCCTGAGCTTTTGTGCTCATGGCTCTACCATGTGGAGCCACAACTCCACTTCTTCTGGGAGTTAATTGGAAATACAAGTCTTACAGACTTTCTTGCCTGGACTGGCCTCAAATGGCAATCCTCAGATCTCAGCCTCCTGACTAGCTAGGATTACAGGCATGAGCCACCAGTGCCCAACTACACATTATTCTCTTAAATTCTCATTGATTAAACTAAGTTAATAAAGAGAAGCAGTATGAAGTTTTCACCTAGGGTATACTCAATACCTTCATGTTTTGCAGCTTAGTATTAGGAAAAGTTATAACAATTCAAACTATGTCATCTCTATCACAAGCACCTTTAATTATTTTAATTAATTGTTTTCTCTCAAATAATGCACATTCATTCAGATACCCTATCTATGAGCTATGTGAATACTGCTCATCCAGAAATATAATCAGAAGTATAATGAGGCATTTGGTTCCAGAAAGAAACACTTAGAAGTAATTGACCATTTCTCATAGTAATCTAGGAACTGGGAACTAAAATATGAACTAGGGTACATCTTCAATCTAGGACTACATTAAACAATGTTCCAAAAGAAAAGTCACTAGTACATAAAAATCACATTTAAATACTATATGATATAACATTAGTTTACTAAGTTAATAATGATAATAAGAGCAACACTTTAATGCCTACTTCAGGTCAGGAATATTCTAAATGTACAACAAACATTGTCTCATACATTATCTCATCTAATTTCATAGCACTATTAGCATCATTGTTTTCCTCATTGGATGAGGAAACTCATAGGCAATTGAGGTGACTTGCCCAATATCACAGTAACAAATATCTCAAGAGTAGCTTACTTATGTATATTGCCTATTCACTCATGTGACAAATAACTCAATGACTACCACATGCCACATATTTTCTAAGCACTCATAATATGATAATAAGTACAGATTGGCATACTGAACTTGCTGCAGAAATTATTTCCAGAATTTAGCAATAGCCAAAAGTAATGCTCTCAAAACTTCTTATCTCTGCTGATAGAAGAACATGGTACCAGGGGAAAAGGTCCCTAAATATTAAAGCCAGACTTCATTCAAATGTCTGACTATCTCCCCTTCCAAGGTTCTGTGTACCTCTAGAAGATGAAGAACTTGTTTCATTCATTCTTGGTAGTCTCAAGTGTTTAGACATCATAGGCACTCAATAACTTATACAGTATTACTTTAATTTCTTATGAGTTTGCCTTCTATGGTAAGCAGGAAACTATTAAGATATGTATAGGTTTTATTTTTCCAACCATTTTTGTACTCCTGGTGGTACAATATAAAATGGGATTAACACTACACACTTCACAGAACTTTATGACATTATTTTTACTTTATGTTAAAATATTTACCAAAGCACATTCATAAGTTTCAAATAATGGGGTTTGTTTTCTCTATGTACCACTCAAAAGCAGTCTATCCATCACTCCCTAAAGTTGGTGCAAATAAACCAAAGGGCAAAGCAGAACCTGGTTTAACAAGCTGCCAATTAACTGCAAAGCTCATCCGCTACACATTTCCTATATGTTATTTTCCTAGACACCCCACCCTGAAAAAGACTTGGGAAACATTTCCAAGCAGTAACAACTTAGGACTAAACCACGAGGTTCTAACTATATCTGCTGGAATGTCTTACCAAAGGTGACTATGAACACTAAATACATGATTCACTCGAAACACAGGAAGTTCAAAGGTTCTTTCTTTCCTGTGAAGGAATGACTATAGGCATGTTACTAAACAGGGCCAATTAGTTACATCCTCCAGTTACATCCTCACAAGTTACCCTTGTTGCTAACTCTCAATAGTTATTAGGAGTTTGAATTATGAAAAATTAAAGTGCTTCCTTTAAACAGATATGTGCTCAACATATGTTAAGAAGAAATTGACTCTGAAAAATACATCACCAGTAAACAGAATTAAGACAGTCATAAAACATTTGGTCCTATAATGATCAATGCTTTATACAGTCATCCAATTCCCCCTATCTCTATGGCCTGTCTTTTCACTCCTTACAACCTTGTCCAAATCTGGACCAGTAAGTCAATGTTTGAAAGATATAGTCCTCAGCCTGGTGCCAGTGGCACACACTTGTAATTATAGCTATTAAAAAGGCTGAAATTAAAAAGACTGCAGGTCAAAACCAGCAAAAAAGTTGGCTAGAAGCATGGCATAGCTGGAATAGCCCTAGCTGTAAATAAGCAAAACTCAAGTCCGAGATCAAGCCCCAGTACCGGGGCAAAAAAATTTATAAGCCTCAGAAATGTGTTTATAACTGCAGACTCACACTGATTCCTAACCAGGTTGTTTTGGGTGAGTTTCCCAACTATTCTTCGCCTCAGTGTCAACATCTACAAAAGAGAGATGACCAAACAACTCTTGCTAAGGCAAGCAGTTGAGACTGTACAACCTACACCTTGCCTAGGAGCACTAAATAAATGTTAGCTGTTATTTCTGTTACCTTATATTTAAAACAAAATTTACTACTAAGAATATATATAGATGGTAACTGGGTACCAGTGGCTCATGCTTGTAATCCTAGCTACTCAGAAGGCTGAAATCTGAGGATCACGGTTTGAAGCTAGCCTGAGCAGGAAAGTCTGTAAGACTCATATCTCCAATAAACTACTTAGAAAAATTGAGATAAGGTGCTGTGGCTCAAGTGCTAGAGTGCTAGCCTTGGACACAAAGAGGCTCAGGGGAGAGCACCCAGGCCCTAAGTTAAGCCCCAGGACTGCCACAAAAAAAAAAAAAAAAAAAAAAATCTATCAGAGTGCCAGCTGTGAAAAGGAGTGGGGACGGGGGGGGGGGGGGGGGGAGCCAAGCAAGAACACCAGGTCCTGAGTGCAAGCCTAGTGCCAGCAAAAGAAAAAAAAAAGGATAAAAGGAACACTTGCCTAGTATACATGTGGCCCTGGATTTAATCCTCAGAATCAGGAAAGAAAAATACACATGTATAGTATACATGTATTGCTGGCCTGTTTTCTAATATAAAATGCCCTTTCCTTCTTGTTTCTCAAAATCTGGCTCTTCCCTATGCTTGAATTCCTCTTCCACCTTGTCCTTACACTCAATATAAACATCTCTCAATTCAATTATCCCTTTCTCAGAGAATTACCTTTGGGACTGCCATCTGTCATAACCATTTTAATTCTTTCTTTTTTTTTTTTTTGCCAGTCCTGGGCCTTGAACTCAGGGCCTGAGCACTGTCCCTGGCTTCCTTTTGCTCAAGGCTAGCACTCTGCCACTTGAGCCACAGCGCCACTTCTGGCCATTTTCTATATATGTGGTGCTGGGGAATTGAACCCAGGGCTTCATGTATATGAGGCAAGCACTCTTGTCAGTAGGCCATATCCCCAGGCCCTAATTCTTTCTTTTTTTTTTGGCCAGTCCTGGGGATTGGACTCAGGGCCCGAGCACTGTCCCTGGCTTCTTCTTGCTCAAGGCTAGCGCTCTGCCACTTGAGCCACAGCGCCCCTTCTGGCCATTTTCTGTATATGTGGTGCTGGGGAATTGAACCCAGGGCCTCATGTATACGAGGCAAGCACTCTTGCCACTAGGCCATATCCCCAGCCCCATAATTAATTCTTTCTTAAGTCTTTACAAATCTTTGTAATTTTCATATGTTAGTGTGGAGAATTTATCTCTTTTTCACACTAGTATTTTCAGCTCCCAGAATTGTACTAAGCAATTATGTATATTCAATAATTAAATGAGATACAAAATCAAGCAAAGAACCAGTGGCTCATGCCTATAATATTAACTACACAGAAGGCTGAGACCTAAGGATTGTGGTTTGAAGCCAGTACAAGCAGGAAAGTCTGTGAGGCTCTTATCTCCAATTAGACACACACACACACACAAACACACACACACACACACGAAAGAAAAAAAGCAGGAAATGAAGCTGTGACTCAAGTGGTAAAGTGCCAAAAAAAAAGCAGGAAATGAAGCTGTGGCTCAAGTGGTAAAGTGCCAGCCTTGATAATGCCAAAGGATGGTGCCCAGGAACTGAGTTAAAACCCCAGTATTAGTGTACACATGTACAGGCACAGGCATATGGGCACAGGTGCGCACACACACACACACACACACACACACAGATGACAGAAAGTCAAATGCTTCAAAAAAACTTACAGTACTTTCACAACAGAATATGGCCTAGTGGCAGCAGTGCTTGCCTTGTATACATGAGGCCCTGGGTTCAATTCCCCAGCACCACATATACAGAAAACGGCCAGAGGTGGCGCTGTGGCTCAAGTGGCAGAGTGCTAGCCTTGAGCAAAAAGAAGCCAGGGACAGTGCTCAGGCCCTGAGTCCAAGCCCCAGGAATGGCAAAAAAAAAAAAAAAAAGAAAAAAAAAAAAAGAAAAAGAAAAAGAAAAAAGAAAAATAATTTCAGCTTAACAACAATATTTGAAAAACAGGAGTAACAGGAGGAGGGGAAGAGGGAGTATTACACAAGTTTTTCTTTGCTACTTGGCTAACTGCAGAGATAAATTGAAATAACAGAATTTGACAAATGACAATGTGCAATTAGAGTCATTCAAAAATCTTAGGAATATTGACTCTGCTTTTTAACAAGGGAAGGAGCCAATGCCAAGGCCTGAGCAATAAAAAGTGAAAGGATAGCTAATTCTCATTTTCTGGGATAGAATGAAACTCAGGACTTATCACTGTATAAAGTATCAGTTTTTCCATTTATTTAATTACAGTCTACCACAGACCAACACAGATCAATTTCCACCATGCCTAGAATTACCACTGCTTGGAGATCATATATATGGCTTTTACACGTGATAGATAAAACACTAGGCTTTAAATTCATTCTGTGAGTACTCATGGAAAATGTTTTACAGTTTGTTTTTTACAGTTTGTAGTTTCTGCAAAACTAGTTAGTGATACTTTTTTACTCATATAATGATTATGTTATATGTAGTAGGATTATTTCAATCCAGCACTTGTGTCTCGTGCATATAATATCAGCTACTCAGGAGGCTGAGAACTGGAGGATCATGGTTCAAGTCCAGCCTAGGAAGAACAGTTCAATAGACTCCACCTGCAAAATAAACGAACAAAAACAAAACAACAACAACCAAAAGAAAACACCAAAGAGGAGGTCTCAGGGCCTTGAGTTAAAAAAATTAATACTACAAAAAAAGAGATTTTGTAAGTACAAAGCATTTCGCAAATACTTTATAAACTGACTTCAATATACAGCTGAGGAAACAAGCATAAAAAGAACACATTCTCAAGGTCATACAGTAAACAAAGAAAATGAAATCTGGATACATGTAGTATGGTATAATGTCCACTGCCAAAATATGTTGTTTCTAATGTTTAAAAAAAAAAAAAACCTACAGTTTTTTAAAGAACAAGTCACTCTCAACTTTAGATTAGTTTCAGTTTAAAAAAAAACAAAAAACCTTTGCCTGAGTTGTTTGTCATTTACACCTAAAGGTTGAAGATGCACAGGTCAGAAGGAAGAAAATAAGGAAGTATGGGACGAATAAAGATTAAAAGCCAGAAGTGGCACTGAGGCTCAAGTGGTAGAGTGCTAGCCTTGAGCAAAAGGAAGCCAGGGACAGTGCTCAGGCCCTGAGTCCAAGTCCCAGGATTGGCAAAAAAGAAAAACAAAATCTATTCTCTATTCAAAACAAAGTAAATGTAAGTTAAAATTCATCTTAAGAGCCAAATAGTGACAATTTCTTCTATGCCCCTACTTTTGTTCCAAACTATCCACTTATATTTGTTTCATATTAGTAGAATTGTCCCATGTTTCTTGTGCTTAAGAGTTCATACGCTATATTTTCAACATTTAACTTGTGTTTGTATCTTCTGTAAACAACATAAAATTGAATCTTGCTTTATTCAATTATTATTAATTTCTGCACTAAAATTTAAAAGAAATTACCTGTATAAACTGCTTTTATGGGTATTAGAACTGGGGAAGGGAGAGGGAATACCAAAATCGAGAGACAAAGAACAAAAAAACAAACCATTCAAAAAGAAATACTTCCGGGGCTGGGGATATGGCCTAGTGGCAAGAGTGCCTGCCTCATATACATGAGGCCCTGGGTTCGATTCCCCAGCACCACATATACAGAAAACAGCCAGAAGCGGCGCTGTGGCTCAAGTGGCAGAGTGCTAGCCTTGAGCAGGAAGAAGCCAGGGACAGTGCTCAGGCCCAGAGTCCAAGCCCCAGGACTGTCCAAAAAAAAAAAAAAAATACTTCCAAGAGAAGGACACAGGAGGATTCTACTGTTGACGTGTTATCTTTAAAGTTCTATGTGAATTTCCTGTGGAAATACCCTATGTGGTTACTGTATATGATTTTGGTACACTAGATACTGTATATATGCCTACCTGATCTAGGAAAGGGAAATAAAAATAAGGGTGTAAGATATCACAAGAAATGTATTCACTGCCTTATTATGTAACTGTACCCCCTTTGCACAACACCTGGTCAATAAAATTTAATAATAAAAAAAAGTCTTTGCTCTTAGCGATAAAAAAAAAAGCAATACTTACAAAACCATTTGGAGTAAACCAACTGCACAACTCTTGGTGGGGAAGGGGAAGGGGTGAGGGGGAAAACTGAGGGAGGGGGTAACAAGTAGGACAAGAAATGTATTCACTGCCTTTCATATGAATCTGTAACCCCTCTGTATCACACTTTGACAATAAAGAAAAAATAAAATAAATAAAAAATAAACAGAAAAAATGTTTTTAATATTTCATTTAAAAAATTGCTCACTTCTCTGTACCTCAGTTTTACAATAAAATTTTTTTTAAAAATGCTCACTTAACATAAGAAAAAGCTTTGCAATAGGATTCCAGTCTGACCCAAGAATATGCCAATTTGACAGTTTTGTTCATTTTTTGAGATTCCTTCCCTCACGGTGAGTGAAAGCAACAAGAAAAATTAAATTAAGTAAGGAAATAATACTAGCAAACTTTCATTAGAAGCAATAGAAATTTCCTTAGTTGGAGCTAATAGAAGTCAAAATTGCAAGAAGTTAGGCACTGTCTCCTACTTATTTTTATCTTCAGTACCTACCAAAACCTAGTGCCCACTAATCAACAAATGTGTTAAATAGTAAGTGAAAGAAGAAATCAGTATTAGAAAGGGGAAGGCACAAAATGCAAAAGTCTATTTAGCAAGTATGGATCTTTCCACAATATTTCCTCCAACCCCTCTACGAACTCTTTAATGAAGGGATTCAGATTGGAGATTAGGAAAGATACCGTTCCTCAGGGGTAGGGTAGAATGATGTCAGCATTATAGTAATAACAAATGACATCCATATTTGAGGTAATCAATATTGGAGTAACAAGGCATAAGGATTCCACAACCACCAGTGGTAACAATCACTACTTTTGCTGCCAGATTTTGTTCTCTACCTACTGACTCCACATTTAGAGCATGGTAAGGAAATCATAACCTGTTCCCTCCTAAGAAAGCCAACACTCAGGCCCAAAGACACCTGTTGCATCTGCTAATAAGAGGAGCCAGAATTGATGTCTAGAAAGAAGAGCTACCTCACATCTGGTTGGACATTGATGGGTATTACTGACCCAATCCTGGCCAAAATAAAAAAAGAAAAGAAAAGAACAGTAACACTCAAACAATATATTCAGGAGAATTTACTAAAGGAACCATTCCAGAAGATGTAGGTAGGGTTGGAGAAAGCATCTAGCATCACAAAAAAATTAACATCTCTAAGTCTAAAGGAACTAGAGAAGGGTTACCAGAAGCCAGAAAGATCTGTAACTGTAGCTAGCTGACAGAAAAGGCTATTGAATTTTCGTTGTGACCTACTCATAGAACACAGAAAAGCCCTTGCAACACAAATCCATCAGGAGGGAACTGGCTCTTTATAAAAGCAAGGGTTCAGATGAGGTATTCAATGGAAGTTGCTTCCCAAAGGACAGAGGAGGGTGGAGCAAAGATCTGGAGTAGCAAATGGAGAATATATAGAACAGAAGGGTATTCTAAATGACTGCCACAAAGCAAAACACAGACACAGAGAAAGGTTTTGATTAGTTCCCTCCAAATATTCTAGACATCATGGGACGTCCTGCAAATAACCCATAAACATATAAATACAGAGCAGAGTCTAAGCAACTTCTGGCAATGCTGCATCTCTAAGGGTAAAGAGCCATTTCTATATCGATCCAAGGGCATTCATACCTGCTTTATATATATACTATACACTATGTACTATATAGGGCAAAGATTGTTCATCTTTGTATCATCAGCACATAACAAGGTACAAAGCTGGCCTTCAATCAATGTACATGTAATCAATTAATGATTTCAGAGTCCATTATTGACATGTTGACAAAAATAGGGAATGATTCTTAGCAACAGAACACTAATAAACTGTATCTAAGATATAGTTGAATACACAGCCACTTTCATACCAGTCCTTCATCATCCTCTATAAATATGGCCTTTTCTACAACGACAGACCCATTCATCAAAAGAACCAGAGCAAGATGACTTTATTTCAGAAAAGAATCAAATATAGGTTATCTATCAAAATTCTCATTCTGTTTCCAAGGATTTACACTGAAAGGACTAATAATTTAAGCATGCGTATATAGAGGAATTAATGTTGTACAATGATGATAAAGACAATTTAGGGGCAGAAATACACACATAAATATATATACATATACATACAGCATGTTTAATCCCACTTCAGAAGCATTACTCTTAGTAAAATTATAAAGTACTTTTGAAACAAAATCACATAACATCATCACATTAGAATGGAAATACAGAATGATGTTAGAGTGGTCATTAACATAATCTGGAGCATATTCACATTATAATTATGCATTACTTTCACAAAACCCTGTACTTATAAAATGCTTAATCATCCTTTTGCTGGTATAGTCAATTCTTATCGGCAGATATACCACAGTAAAAGTTAAGGCCAAAGTGATAACCTCTTCAAGCCCTCAAGATTTTACTGCTGACAGTAAATTTAAAAAAAACAAAATGATCCTTATGCTCCCACTAGAAAATGCTAAGTTTACTACAGAAATATAAGCTTTCCAAAGGCTACTATGGAAAGTTTTGTATCATTGATATGACGTTGGTACCAAGGCTCTCCTTTATTGCTATTTCTAATGGAGAAGTGATGTTAAATCTCATATCTAATTAAGGTTATTTAGGGAAGTAAAGTACTTACTATTTATTTTTTTTTTTGCCAGTCTTGGGGCTTGAACTCAGGGCCTAGACACTGTCCCTGAGCTTCTTTTGCTCGAAGCTAACTCTCAACCACTTCAACCACAGCACCACTCCTAGCATTTTCTGTGTAGGTAGTACTGAGGAATTAAACACAGGGCTTCATGCATGTTAGGCAAGCACTCTACCAGTAAGCCACATTTCTAGCCCGGTACTTACTATTTAGAAAAAGTGAAGTCACGGGGCACCAGTGGCTCATGCCTGTAATCCTAGCTACATAGGAAGCTGAGATCTGAGGATCAAGAGTCAAAGCCAGGGCTGGGGATATGGCCTAGTGGCAAGAGAGCTTGCCTCGTATACATGAGGCCCTGGGTTCAATTCCCCAGCACCACATATACAGAAAACGGCCAGAAGTGGTGCTGTGGCTCAAGTGCCAGAGTGCTAGCCTTGAGCAAAAAGGAAGCCAGGGACAGTGCTCAGGCCCTGAGTCCAAGGCCCAGGACTGGCCAAAAAAAAAAAAGAGTCAAAGCCAGCCCGAGGAAGGAAAGTCCAGTGAGACACATGTCCAATTACCACCAGAAAAGCAGAAGTAGTGCTGTGACTCACGTGATAGAGCACTAGCCTTAAACTGAAGAGCTCAGGAACAGTACCCAGGCCCAGAATTCGAGCCCCACAATGGACCAAAAAAGTTTCAAATAGTGTTGGGTTTTTTTTCTAAAAATTCACAAGTCCACAAAAAAGAGCTTTTTGTGAAACCACTAATGACGTTTTAGATATCTTATTAAAAGTCATCATAAAGCATTTGCCTAGCAAGTGCAACATCCTGGGTTCAATCCCCAGTACCAAAAAAGAAAAGACAAAAAAAAAATGTAGTTAAAAAAAAAGAACAGACCCCTTTGGGCTGGGATGTAGTTCATTGGCAAAGCACTTGCCTAGCAAGTGCAAAGTCCTGGTTCAATCCCCAGTACCAAAAAAGAAAAGACCAAAATATATACATATATAAATATATATATATATATATATACATTTAAAAGTCATCATATTCCTCAAAAAGTTAGGTCAATGTAGAATCTCTAAGAAACAATTATATGTTTGCATCATATTGGAAATAGAGGTACAGAATTTATAATTTGTTAAATTGTACTACATACAGTCTCCCTTATATGTGATTTTAAAAAAAGAAAAGAAAAAAAGAACTTAGCCGGGTGCTGGTAGCTCACGCCTGTAATCCTAGCTACTCAGGGGCCTGAGATCTCCTGTGGTTCAAAGCTAGCCCTGGCAGGAAAGTCTGTGAGACTCATCTCCAATTAACCACCAGAAAACCAGAAGTGGTACTGTGTCTCAAGTGATAAAGCTAGCACTAGCCTTGAGCTGAAGAGCTCAGAGACACTCCCTAGTCCCAGAGTTCAAGCCCCATGACCTACCCCCCCAAAAAATGGAACTTGTATATAGGTTTATATTTAATAACATTAGCTGCAGCTACCTAAGAGCAGCATATATTATGTTTCATCCCTCTTTGTTATTGTTAGGTCTCTAGGAAGGAAACACCTTATTTTACAAGTTAATAATCCCATATGGTAAGAGAGGTTGATACATGACTATAAAGTATAAAATATGTGACAATACACCAAAACTAACAAAATTATTTCTAATTAAACATTTTCCTCTCCTTTCACTGAAGTATAGCTGTTTGATGATCAGTAAATATTAAAATGCATTCTAATTTAACATCTTTACCAAAAGTAAACTTTTCATTGCAAGTAAATTTATAAGTATATTAAGGTGCGTGCGTGTGTGTGTGTGTGTGTTTGAAACAGAATATGGCTATTCAATCCAGGCAGGCCTAGAATTCAAGAGCTTCCTGCCTCAGCCTCCCAAGTGCTGGGATTATAGAGTACACCATCACACTTGGCCTAAAGATTGTCTAAAACTGTATCCCCATCACCTAAAATTCACAATGGGCTACATAGGAAGTGTTCTGATAATAAAGAAGTTTCATAGATACCAAACAGATTTTCCCCCCACAGGAATAGAGGAAGGATAAGCAAATGTAGTTATTATATCCAATGTAGGTTATGTAAAAAAAAATGTAAGGTGAAGGAAGGGGTAACAGTGATCAAGAAGCATTGCACTCAACCTGACTTGTGGAATTTGAACTCCTTTTTACAACTCCTTAATAACAGCAATAAAAACTGAACTATGTAAGGAGGGTAGGGGAGAAGGAAAACAGGGGAGAATGAAGAGGTGACAATGACCAAGAAGCATTGTACTCATAACCTGACTTAATAGAATTTGAACCCCTTTGTACAACTACAAAAAAAGAAATTTTCCTGAGAGGTAAAAAAATACCAAAATTTATATGAACTTGTTAAGATTGTAAACACCTAAATGTAAAGAGAGTTGAACACACTGGAACTACTGGGTTAAAACAGGAGGAAACTTCTTCCCCCTAAGAAGCCAATATGCAGACTGGCATCGTGAACGCCAGAAAGCCAAGGCAGGCATCTCGGATCTGAGGACTTGCCAGAACTACTTAAACAGGAGTCGCACTACCAAACCTCCAACAGGTCTTGTTGTTTTCCCTAACATAACTGCCTGGTCTAATACATATTTTAACTAAAAGTCAAAGCCACTCCTTCCAACATCTATCCCTTTATCCAAATGAGTCCAAGTCTTTCTCATCCTAAGGAGGAAGAAGCACCTGGCAACCAGAAACCCCTGGAACTGAAGTCTTTCGATCAGAAAACAACGTCAAGTTTGCTGCAGCTCCTTGCAGGGTTGTCACAGGAGATGGAAAGCTAAACCACCGCAGGGTCTGCGCAGAAAAGGAAACCACCGCAGTCTGACACACACACACACACACACACACACACACACACACACACACACACACACACACACACACACACACACACACACACACACACACACACACACACACACACACACACACACACACACACACACACACACACACACACACACACACACACACACACACACACACACACACACACACACACACACACACACACACACACACACACACACACACGGCCCCCTCCCCTCCACCCTAAAGCTAGCGTCTTCAGACAGGAGATGGAAAGCTAAACCACCGCAGGGTCTGCGCAGAAAAGGAAACCACCGCAGTCTGACACACACACACACACACACACACACACACACACACACACACACACACACGGCCCCCTCCCCTCCACCCTAAAGCTAGCGTCTTCAGACCTACAGGCAGGAACCTGGCATCCTCATCCCGACTTACAACCTGACAATTTACAACCTGGCAACACCTTCTAATTAGGAGCCTTCTAGCCTTTTATAGCTGAAAAATTAAACTTTCTCACAAGTAAGATTAAACCAGGAACTGGCGCCTGCTACTTGAGAAGCCCCTGGTAACACCCCCACCTCCGGGCTTCCAGGCCAGGTTCTCTATAGAACCTGATGAGCCAGTGGCCGGGATTCTCTACAGTAGAAAAGGGGGAGCAGCCACCCCGCCTGCGAGACACAGAGGACAGGAGCGAAGGACCGAGCGCAGAGGCGCAAAGCAGGGCCGGGCTCAGCGCACCGAGTGGGCGACAGACAAGGCAGTGGGGGGCCACGCGGGAGCTGGGGTGCAGGCTTCAAAGCGGGGTCCCGCGCTGCGGAAGCACCCCCGCCCCGCGCCGCGTCGCGCTCGGCAGCCGCGCCCGCATCAGGCACACCCACCCCACGCGCCGCAGCGACTCGGTAGGCGTCCCCGCCGGGGGGACCCCGGCCAGGGCGCACCGTCCCACCCCGCCCACCCGGCTCGCGCGCACGCACGCACGCCCCTCGGGCCCGCGGCGCCTACGTACCCAGCAACACGCAGGTCACATCCAGGGCCACGTACGGCAGCCGCGTCTTGTCAAACATGGTCTCCACCTGGGCTGCGGGCGGCGGCGCTCAGCGCGGCGGGCAGCTTCAGGTACCCGAGTCTCGAGCCCGCGTCCAAGGGCCGGCTACTGCTCCTCCCGATCCGAGAGGGCAGACTTGGGACCAGGCGACACTCGGACTGCCAACAATGGCTCCCGCGACCCCTCCCCTCACAGCTCCCGCAAACACTCGGTCGGGGCTGAGGCACCGGCGTGCCAAGCCGCGTTGACCCGGTCGCCTCAGGCCCTCCCGGGTCGGCCCTGGCCCGCTTCGACTGCTCCCTGTCCGGTGCCCAGCGCCCTATCCAACAGGCGGAGCGTGTGGACTCGTGCTTTAAAGATGAGGACCGGTAGAGGGAGGAACGCAGCGCGGGCCCCTCCCGCCGGGCAGCACGGGATCCGCCACAGCTCGGCCTCGCGGGCAGCGGAGCAGCGGCGGCGACGGCCGCGGCGGCGGGGCGGGGCCGGGGAAACCCCAAGCCGGCACGGACCGCCAATCAGAACCGACGGCCCCGCCCCTCCGACCTGAAGAGCCCGCCCCTCCGACCTGCAGAGCCCGCCCCTCCGACCTGCAGAGCCCTCCCCGAGCTCGGGTGCTGGCTGGAGGGGCGGAGCGTGGTGCGCGGTCTGGAGCTTTTGCTCCAACACACGTTCCTCCGGTGGTCTCGGAACGCGGCCTCCGTAGCCCCGGCTGCTGGGCAACGCTGCCTTTAAAGGGGAGCCTCCCTACCCAGAATCCCAGAGCCGTGCTGCATGCCACCTCACTCTTCTTGTTTGGGGGGATGAGTAATCGGGAGGTCTTCCTGAGCCCAAGTGACAGATGTGCTCATGGCCCAAACTATTAAGTTAGGCACTTCTCGTCCCTTTTTTGTATTTGGCCTCTATTAGGGCCGGTCTGCCCCAGCTGAAGTCAGCCTTACCAAGAATCCTGCTAAGTCATCTGACATTGATATCTGATCTCTTAATATCAACAAATTTCTCATCCTCTCACCTTTAGTGTGTAAATAAATCTCTGGCCAGCCTTTAGCTAGAACCCCTCTCCCCTCTTGGTAATATCCTCTTGGTAATTTTCCATGCATCCTCTCCCTTCACCCTTGGCTACAAATCCCCCGATGTATTTGCTGTTTTGTGAGTTGGGCTCAGTTCCTTTTCCTTATTTCAATTTGTGATTCCTACTCATAACTACTTGTGGTAGACTTGAATAAGGAGGTCATTCTGAGAGATAGAAGATTGTGTCTCAGTGTTAAGAGCTCGATCCCCAGTACCACATAAAAAAAGGGAAAAATAGACTCCCTTATGTCAGAATAATTTTTCTTTAATAACAGCATCCCTTTGCCCTGTTCCGAGGAGTAGATCAGATTTAGTAATGTTTCCTAATCTCTAAAAATGAGGATGTTGATAATTATTGCCCTGTTCTGTTCAAGGGGAAGTGGTGAAGCCCAGAAAAGATAATATGAAAGTTATTTTTAAAAAGAGTTAAACTTCGACACATGTCAACACTTGATGTCTTTCCTCTTTACTTCTAGTTCACCTTATAGAAAGATGCAAAACAAAAATCACAAAACCATACCTGCCACTTCTCAGACTTTTCCTGCAAAGCTTCCCAAAAACTAATGGAAAGATAACATAAAACTTAGTGAAATTAAGACAGTCCCCCCAATTGATCCTTTGCATCAATAAGTATTTGAATCATGAACAGTGTTTTGAGGATTTCACCTTTTGTTCAACAGTTTCTCATTGCTTTAAGCAACTGCACCTAAGAGACCACTGTTCTGGGATTGAAGGCGTGGCTTTGGTGTTAGAGCTCTAACCAATGAGAAAGTGAGAGTTCCCCTGTGGAAGAGAGAGAAAGAAAGAAAGAAAAAGGCTGTTTATTCTATGGTTTTCTTGGCTTCCAGAATTATAAGTGTCCCTAACTGATAACTAAGTGCTAGGTACTCATTCAAAATAGTTATTGAGTACTTACTGTATTTCAGGTAGTCTGGTCTTAGTGTTTTATTTAAATGGTTTTTGAAATAAACATTTATTTTTTAAGTGGTTTTTCAAAAATCTTATCAAATTGCAGACCAGCAATGTTCCAGACCAGCCTGGGCTACATAATAAGACCTGGTGTCAAAAAAAAAAAAATCTTAATGATTCCATTTGCTACTTAGTCACTAATTCAGTGCTTATTTTTTTAACAGCTTTATTAAAAGACATAATTCATCTGAGTGCCAGTGCCTCTAGTCTTTAATCCTAGCTACTTAGGAAGCTGGGATGTGAGAATCAGGCCAAAAAGTCTGTGAGAATGTTATTTCCAATTAACCACTCCATTGGGTCTGGGAATAGCCTAGTGGTAGAGTGCTTGCCTCCCATGAATGAAGCCCTGGGTTCGATTCTTCAGCACCACATATATAGAAAAAGGCAGAAGTGGTGCTGTGGCTCGCTCAAGTGGTAGAGTGGTAGCCTTGAGCAAAAATCCAGGGACAGTGCTCAGGCCCTGAGTTCAAGCCCCAGGACTGCCAAAAAAAAAAAAAAAAAAAAGAAAACAAAAACACCCAAAAGCTGGAAGTGGAACTATGGCTTAAGTGGTAGACAACCAGCCTTGAGGTACAAAGCTAAGGGACAGTGTCAGGCCCTGAGTCCTGAGTTCAAGCCCCAGGACCAGAACACATACCAAAAAAAAAAAAAAAGCATAATTAGCAAACTCATTTAAATTATATAGCTCGTAGTTGTTAGTACATTCAACAAGTTATGTAAACTTTCCTATTAGTTTAGGACATTTTCATCACCCAAGAAAATCCTTAACCATTCCTTAATACTCATTCCCAGTTTCTCTCACTATACACAAGGCCCTTGGAAATTATTTTATCTATTTTATCTCTATAAGTTCTCCTCTTCCCTGTCCTATCTTAATTGTAATCATATAGATTACAGTGCCTCCCTGTCTCTCTTCGCTGCAACTACCCAAGCCTCTGATAACTACCATTCTACTTGTCTTTCTATGAGATCAGCTCCTTTAGATTCCATATATAAATGAGATCACAAAGTCTTTGTCTTTCTGTGCCTGGCTTATTTCACTTAGGATACTACTCAGTGGATTCAGCCATGTTGTCTTTTGTGGCTGGATAGTAGTCTCCTGTGTATATATACATGTCTTCCACCTACTTATATGCTGGGGGATGACTGGATTGCCTTCATGTCTTAGTCACTGTAACTAGCAGGAAACATAGGAATGCAAATGTCTACTGGATTTATTCATTGCATTTCCTTTAGATAAAGACTCAGTACTTAGATTGCTAGATTGTACGGTAATACTATTAATAGCATTTGGAGGACCATCCATTCTATTTTCTATAATTGTTGTACTCATTTACATTCCCACCAGCAGTGTATTAGAATTTCCCACTTATTGTGCCTGTAATATATTCCACACCCAGGACACAGCTGTGGAGAGGCCAAACCAGGCAAAAGGTCTTCAAGGAGCCTGCAGCCCAGTTCAGAAGCCCAGCATATAAATGAATGCAGCATTGTAGCAGAAATGTGTTGGTGTATAGCAGGCACACAGAGCAAAGACCGGGAGCTCTGGAAAGATGCCATAGGGTGGTGACGCATTGTTCTTTCCTGCCACTCTACCACACGAACAGATGTAGTCTTAGGCAAGAAGAAATAAACTGTTGATGTATTAAACAGTCCTCTACCTCATCCTTTGGAAGAGTTACTGATAAAGCTTTAAGAATAGATTAAGAAATCCAAGTTCATTAGGAGGCTTTAAGCCATTTCCTATTATTTGAAATGCTATCTGTGCTGTGTGCAGATTATAAGGAGATAACTCTCATTTGAAGAATGTAAAAAAAAATTAAATATTTGTTTTGGAGTAGAGGATTTGCTTGGGGAGGGTATTTTGGTTTATTGTCTTTATTAGATTTGGGGCAATCATTAACATGAAAAGTAATTTAGAAGTGGCAGTGAAAAAAATATTAAAAATGAAACATTAACACCTTGTGGAGGCAAGTATGGGCCTGTTCCTGGACCAAGCCTGGGACCTCAGAACCTCCCTTAAATGCTTCACCAAGTGCATCCTTGGATTTCGAGATTTCCTCTTACTATTATCAGCATCAAACTAAACCAAATGTTTTAAGGGAGTCCAGCCCCCTAAATAACAGAGAAATTAATTTGTTCTTATTACCTTGGTGAAAAATGTCTATCATCTACACCCTCCATTTCCGCTTTCTCTGTAAATGCTTCCATAGCCTCCATTGTTCCCCTACTGCTTTACTTGCACTATTCTTTAATACATTATTAGTAAGTCTCCTTCTCTCCAATTCAACATTGTTTCCTGTCTCAACCAATTCATCTCATAAAGTGATTCTACTAAGAATCAATGCTCTGAGGATATTTGTGTTTCCCTCTGTGTATATTCTTTCTCCCTAAATAGGCTGAAGCAAATATAGTTTTTGTTTTTGTTTTTGTTTTTGCCAGTCCTGGGCCTTGGACTCAGGGCCTGAGCACTGTCCCTGGCTTCTTTTTGCTCAAGGCTAGCACTCTGCCACTTGAGTCACAGCGCCACTTCTAGCCATTTTCTGTATATGTGGTGCTGGGGAATCGAACCCAGGGCTTCATGTACATGAGGCAAGCGCTCTTGCCACTAGGCTATATCCCCAGCCTGCAAATATAGTTTTTATGATAGCCAAATAATATTGCAAAACCAGAACAGTTAAAAGTGTAAATAATAATTGGTTTCCCCAATACATCTACCCTAAGAGAAAATTTACATTTATGATTAAAACTTTTTATGACCTTACTAAAGCTTTTATAATTTAATATTTTGTAGATACATTAATACATAAGTGAGGAAACATAATAATAAAATGAGCAACAATGAATCAACTCCTCAAAGATCTTTATAGTATCATTGAATCCCCATGTGTGTTCTCCTCCTCTCTTGTTACCTGATTCAGGAGAGGTAATTGCTGTCCTGAATTTTGTTTTTCTTTTACTCTGTTTTTCCCCCTGTGGTTTAATAACATATGTATGTATCTCTAAAACTAGATATATACTGTTTAGCTCACTTGTTCTTTAGCTTGTAAAAATATTATTGCAAATACATATATATCTTCTGCCTTTGAGAGTTTTTTTACTCAGTTATATTTTGTTATTTTGTCTAATTTAGTTTGAGATGGGAATTTACTTATAGCCCAGGCTAGCCTTGAATTTGCTATGCTGGCCTGGGATTGGGGCTCCTTCTGCCTCCATCTTCCCAAGTGGTAGGGTTATAGGTATGCATCATTCTACCTAGCTTCATATATCTTACATTCAGACCAGTTGCTGCAGTTGTAGTTCTGTTATATTGATATGGATATATCATTTCAATATAATAAATGATAGGAATTTATTGAGTTATTTCTATTAAAAATAAATAACATAGAGACAAAGGATAAAAAGACAAACCAATGCAACAGCAATTCTTACAAAACTATATGGTGTAAACCAACTGTACAACTCATGGAGGGGAGGGGGAAATGGAGGAGATAACAAGTTGGATAAGAAATGTACTCACTGCCTTACATATGAAACTTGTAACCCCTCTGTACTTCACTTTGACAATAAAGAAAATAAATAAATAAATAAATAGCATTGTTGCTGGGCATTGGTCACTCATACCTGTGATCCTAGCAACTCAGGAGGCTGAGATATTAGGATCCCAATTCAAAGCCAGCCCAGGCAGCAAAGCCTATGCTACTCTCATTTCCAATTAACCACTTAAAAAACCCATAAGGTTGGGCTGGGAATGTGGTTTAGCGGTAGAGTGCTTGCCTAGTGTGTATGAAGGCCTGGGTTCAATTCCTCAGCACCACATAAACAGAAAAAGCCAGAAGTGGCACTGTTGCTCAAGAGGTAGAGTGCTAGCCATGAGCAAAAAGAAGCCAGGGACAGCACTCAGTCCCTGAGTTCCATCTAAGGACTGGCCAAAAACAAACCAAACCAAAACAAAAACCCGTAAGTGGAACTGTGGCTCGAGGTGTAGAGCACCAGACTTGAGTGAAATAGCTAAGGTACAGCATTCAGGTCCTGAGTTCAGATAATAATAATAACAATAAAAATAATAATACTTAAAAATCATTTGTAAACATGTGTTATATATGGAATTATTGGCTATAGGACTGCTATATCATTGGATATGCATACATTCTGTTAGGTCCGTCCCTGGAGGGCTCCATGCAGATGTCCCCACCTCATTAAGTCTCCACCCAGTTACCTGGGTAACCTGCAGACCTGGAGGCAGTTACCTCCCCTTTCCCTGAGGTCACATCCTAATCCACCTGGCCACAACCCCTGCCCCTGCCCTAGATAGGCAGGGCTGGGTGTGGGTTGTCTCTTCTTTCCCCTCTCTCCCGTCTTGCATCGTCTCGGCCACTGGCCAACATTTCAGTAATAAACTTCTCTCTCCTGCTTGAATACCACATAGTTTTCTCCTTTACCGACTACCTACTTTAAAAACCTAACATGGTGCCATGACTCAGATAGGGCTTGAGTCAGAACAGGTGGAATTCCCCTTTATTTTTCTCCTTTTTCGGGGAGTATCCCTGTAGTGAAGGACCAGAGTAACCCCATATTGTACTAAGACCCCATTCTGTACCTGACTGACCTTACTGTAAGTCTACCCCCCCATCCCTCACTTCCCGGTAAAGACCATATCTGATTGTGAGTGTGATTTCCAGTAATTGTGAGTGTGATGTCCAGTATCTAATTGTGAGTGTGATTTCCGGTATCTAATCAAAACCCTGCAGCTGTGCACGTATCCCCCTAGCTACACCCCTATAGCTTAACCAATCCTGTAACACTTCCTTAAAGTTGTTTGTTCAATGCTATAAAATCTGTGCTGAATCTATGCTCAGGGCCTCTTAGCGTCACCAGTTTACTGAGTGTACGGAAGACCGAGCTAGCCCGAAATAAATGCCCTTTTTGCTGCATGCATTGGTCTTGGTCTCTGGTGGTCTCTCGGGTGATCCAAACTCGAGCATTTCATCCCCAGTCCTGACAGCCTTTTTCCGTGAACTGAACTGCTGCAAGACGCCACTTGGGACTTTTCACCAGCACCATTGCTGGCCTCCACATCCATGTCCTCACCACTTCTCTACCTGGTGAGTGAAACTGCTGCTGCTCTGGTTCTTTGCCACTCCATATGCAGTTACTGCCCAGTAAGCTCTCATTCACTCACCAGGCCACCTGCCTCCAGTGCTTTTAGGGGTTTTGCATCACAGTCACACCCAAGCCAGAAAACTGCTAGCATGCCTCTTGACAGTGCAATAGGGCCTGCTCGAAATACTCGCACAGATATAGTTTTTGCTGCTGCAATGGTACATGGTCAGGAGTCACTTATATTTAGGCTCGCTCTCTCTCTTTCTCTCTTATCCTCTCTTTCTCTTCCTTTTTCTCCCTCTCTCATCTTCCTGCTTGCTTGCTTACATTATAAAGCTCCAAGGCCTGATAATGTGCTCTTGTGCCAAGTCGCAAAACCACCACCAAGAAGACCACCGAGACTCAGACATTCCGAAATGCAAAAGCAAGGCAAGGCTTTATTTAAGTGAGCTGCAACTCGGGCCTCGTCCTACCCACTGACACAGCAGCGGTTAGGAGGCAGCCTAGAGCTGCGATTACACAGGGCTTATAAAGGCAAAAAACAAAGTTGCAACAATCAGGTGTTCAAGCAAGCAAGATTAGGACACAGGTACAAATCTGATTGGCTCAGGGCTCGAGGCATTCTGGGGGCAGTTAGAGTTAAGCATTCCCAGTGGTTAGAGTTCTTGACTGACTGGGCCCTAATTAGCTTGTCCTGGGTTTGCTCACAGGGCCTGCTTATCTCAGGTTCACGTGGTAAAGTGGGGTTCGCATGGTAAAGTGGGGCCTGACTTCAAAGTCTGGCACTTCAGTGCCTTGATCACAAAGCTGCCTCTTTTCACAGTTCTTTGAAACTGAGGCTCAACCACCAATGTGCTTTGTCAGCAAAGATATCTAAAAGTTATTTTCTCTAGCATTGGCCACATGGTGGATATTGTGTTTAATAGGCACCAGCTCAGGCGCCATTATGCCATGTCACGTGTTCTGTTAGTGTGTTTGTCCTCCTGCCACATGGCATCCCACTGGAGTTTATCAAAATATGGTTTCTCCATTTTATAATCTGAAAATTTTTGTTTGCTAGCAAAATTGTTTTTCTAACTGACCACGTGGTTCTAAAATATTGGGCAAAAAATGTCATTTACTATTTGTTAGGTTTTTTTAAAATAGGTAGCCGGTAAAGGAGAATGCCATGCGGTATTCAGGCAGGAGAGAAAGTATATTACCGAACTGCTGGCCTGTGGCCAAGATGATCCATGGCCGGAGAGAAAGGAGAGAGAGTGACCCCCACCCATATCTTATATCTAGGCACCCATGCCTTATATCTAGGGCAGGGGCAAGGGGTGTGGCCAGGTGTATTAGGATGTGACCTCAGGGAAAGGGGATGTAACTGCCTCCAGGTCTGCAGGTTACCCAGGTAACTGGGTGGAGACTTAATGAGGTGGGGGCATCTACATGGAGCCCTCAGGGAGAGGACCTAACATTATTGGAATTACAAAAGATTCTACGGCTGAAATTCATTTTTGCATGCTATAAAACCTATGTGCACAGTGTATGTGTGTTCCATGTGATTATGTCTGTGTAAACGTCATTTGTTAGTGAAGTCTCAGAAAAGGGAATTGAAGAAACAGTGTAGGAAGAAGATGGTATGGGTATGTCTTAAATTCATACAAGACAAATTTGCTAAATTGGTGTACAATTGTTGGCTGTGAATTAAACACTGATATAAATCCAATATGCCATCTAGCTATATGTCCACCTAGCTATATATCTGTGCTAAAACTCTCATCACATCTACTGAGATTCATCATTGCAGAATTCTGGCAAGTATTTGTTGGTCAATTCTTGACAAGGTGCAGGTAAGCTCTAATCCTCTTAGTCTCTTGTTGCCTTAATTGGGAATACAAAAGGGCTTTTTATGGCAAAGACTCTTTGGATTGCAGTTCGAAGCCAGCCTGGGCTGAAAATCTCCCTCAAACTCCATCTCCCAACTAACCATCAAAGAGCCAGGCTGGAAGCATGGTTCAAGAGACTTATCTCTAACCAGCCAAATGCTGGAAGTTGCATTATGGATCAAGGGGTAGAGCACTAGCCTTGAGCAGAAGTGTTCAGGGACAGTGCCCAGGCCCTGAGTTCAAACCCCTGTGAATGCTGTTATGTCGAGTCACGCGAAGACCACCAAGAAGGCCACCGAGACTCAGACGTTCCGAAATGCAAAAGCAAAGTCAGGCGAGCTGCAACTTGGGCCTCGTCCTACCCACCAACACAGGGATAATGGGCGGAGGGAACCCGTACATTATTTCAAAAGGAGTAAAGCCAAGCTGATAGGGAGAATTTCTTACTCTAAGCAGAGCAAAAGGAAGGAGTGACACCCAGTCTGCGCCAGTCTCTAAGGCCAATTTAGTTAAGGTCTCTTTTAGAGTCGGATTCATTCTCTCTACCTGTCCTGAACTCTGGGGTCTATAAGCACAATGCAATTTCCAATCCGTCCCCAGTGCAGCGGCTATTCCCTGACTTACTTTTGAGACGAAGGCCGGTCCGTTGTCCCACCCAATGGTGGATGGCTCAAATTTTCCAGGTTTAATTTCTGTGAAATCTACTTCCCAATACACGCCTGGCCTATCCCCACGGAGGCGAGCTCCTTTAGTAACTGGTTGATTGGGGGCATTGGTGAGCTGACAGGCCTTACAATTTTTAACAATATTTTCAATAAGTTGATCTCCTTTCTAATTTTCACTTTGGAGTGTTGGAGCAAGTCCTGCATTCTTCGGGTTCCCATGTGAGAAGCTCGGTGGATTCTCTTAAGGATCCCCTTACCCAGCCCTTGTGGCAAGATAAGTTTCCCTTCACAAGTTTTCCACCAGTCATTGTTTCCTTCTCTGTCCAGGGGTTTGTGGGCCATGGGAATTTTCTTTATCCATTCCAAGTCTTGTGGGGAATACTGGGGCACAAGAGGTAAAGCTCGTGGCTCTGGGTCTACTAGAGTCAATACTTCTCTGGGCTCAAGGGCTGCTTCCTTAGCTGCCTGGTTGGCCAGATTATTCCCTCTAGTCACCGAATCAACTACCTTTTGATGACCCGGGAAGTGCATAATGGCAACCTTTGCTGGTTCCCATAGGGCCCGGATGATGCTTAAAATCTCCTGCTTGTTTCTAATGGCCTTTCCTTCGGCTCTCAGTAGCCCCCTCTCTTGGTATTCATGTCAAGTAGGCCTAAGGCAGGGGCTTCCAGATGGCTTTTCTAGATTGCCTCAAAGCCTTTTTGCATCTGCTCAGTCCAATGAAATTCTGGGAGGTTTTTGGTGGCTTCATATAGAAGCTTGGCCATCTCAGCGAACCCAGGTATCCACAGCCGGCAAAACCCTGCTGTTCCCAGGAACTCTGACTTGTCTGGCTGACAGGCACAGGGATTTTCAGCACAGTCTCTTTACATGCATCTGACAGCCAACGCTTGCCCTCTTTTAATATGAAGCCCGGATAGGTGACTTCAGGTTTACAAATTTGTGCCTTTTAACATTCTAGTTTGTAAAAGCTTTTTCCTGACTGGCTAGGGAACTGATCTCTGATGACCTAAAAAAAATTACCTTTGCAGGCCTTTAACAGATCTCAATAAGGACACAATCTCAGGTCTACAAGCTTTCTTTCCTGAACAGATATATCAGCTTAAAATTCTCACGGCCAGTCAGAGCTTTGAGTAGATGTGGGGGTTGGGATTTTAAACTATCCTCTCATTTGACAAACTTACCCTTACTAACCACTATCACAGATGACTGGCAAGTTCCTGCCCAGTAGACAGACATGGGCATTGGAAAGGCATGCTTACAAACTATTCTGCTAGGACTTCCTGGCTTTGATTAACTTTTGAAAGGCCAAACAGGAGTGACTCTAGGATCTGACACCATCTCTGCCATCCAAGCAGTGGCTTACTGCCTCTGGATGCTCCATCACTTTTGTCACAAGAGGAGTGACTTTCCACTGGACTTGGACTCAGGGCCTGAGCGCTGTCCCCCAGCTCTCCAGCTCAAGACTAGCACTTTGAGCTCCACACAACTCCGTTCCCAGCACTCTGCTGGCTGATTAGAGACAAGTCTCTCACAGGGACCTTTCTCTGCCCGGGCTGGCTTCGAACTGCAGATTTCAGATCAGTGAGTCTTACAAGAGGCCACTTTACTCCAATTAAAGCAACAAGGTGGTCCACACAGAAGTAGTTTTTAAGCATGCTCTTACCTGGAACTTATTAAGGGCCAGTATTAGATCTTGACAAACTTGTAGGAATCACCTGTGCTTCTCTGTGGGCCTGCTGGAAACTGTTACAAAAAACCTACAAATAAGCTGGAATGGCAATTAAACTTTCTATTAAACTATCTATCTATTTATTTATTTATTTTTTCCAGTCCTGGGCCTTGGACTCAGGGCCTGAGCACTGTCCCTGGCTTCCTTTTGCTCAAGGCTAGCACTCTGCCACTTGAGCCACAGCGCCACTTCTGGCCATTTTCTGTATATGTGGTGCTGGGGAATCGAACCCAGGGCCTCATGTATATGAGGCAAGCTCTCTTGCCACTAGGCCATATCCCCAACCCCAATTAAACATTTTGGTAGCCATAATTCTCCATTTCTCACTTTGCAATAATTATTTAGGACAATTTTACTTCCAAATTTCTTATCTAGAAATGTATTCTTGATTTCCAAAGCCTTTTTAACACTAACACAACACTTTAGCTTTTATCTGCATTGGAAAAACTGAAGCTCACAGGCATTCTGAAACCAGGTGCCACCCTTTGCCTATGGGCTGCTTGTTTCAAAAGAGCCTTTTTTTTTTTCTTCAATCCCAGTTACTACATGGCATGAAGACCTTTGAACTCAAATGACAATTTTTCCTTAATGCAAGAATTACAATTAGAAATACTTATCCATTCAGCTTTCCAATATATTAGTGAGAAACATTGGCCCATTCTGCCATTTCTTCCTACATACATAGAGTTAATGAGAGTTTACTTCTATCCCCATTAGTTTAATATATTTATCCTTTTAAATCCAAATTTCTGACACTTAGCTCTGATTAAACATTTTTTAACTATAGTTCCTCTTTAAAACAATGCAATAATCCTTTAAAGCACTTGGTAATGCCCAAACTTGATGACCATTTGAATTTAAACTTAAACTCACTCAATTTTACATCATATTAACAGTCTTGAACATGTTCACACTCACACATGCACACACATACATATTCAAAAGATCTTAAAGCGCACAAAATAGGCATTGGCCATACATTTTCCAGTGGCAACAGATATTTTTGCCAATCTTACTCCTGCAACATTGCAAGTTTTAAGACAAAAACCTTTAACAAATGATTTTAGCATTCTCCAGCCTCATTTTCCAGGGCTTGATAGTCTTAGTAAAACATTTTTTAGTCTTAGTAAAACATCTTAGCACACCAAATAATTTTCTGCTTAAGAAGGCTGGGTGGGGGTCCCCCCAGCATTCTTTTTGCGGACACTCACACTGATTGTGAGCTGTCGCCTGTATGTCTCATGCAGGTTTGACACAAAAGAGACTGTCAGACTTGTAAACACAGAGACGACAGCGCTGCATGGTGCGGTCACTCTCTGCCACCTGCGGATGGCTTGGGCTGGCCCCGTGTCTGCCACTGTCGGCGGTGGCTGCGGGTCAGGACTCGGGGCCAACGCCTCCGTGCCCTGGGCTGCCAGCGCCAGGACTGGTCGGGACCCTCCAGAGTGGAGGGCACAGCTGAAACATTTTAAGAAAGGCCAAACCCAAGCTGGAGTGTCCCTGTCAACTAGTTCCCTCCAGGTGTCTGAGCTATCTCCTTGACTTCCCTCCAGTGAGCTAGGGACAAATCTAGGGGGCTAGATGGAGGTCCCCAAGATAGAACGTTACCCATAGCTCTGATCAGTTGTTTAGTTCAAAAGGCTACCAAAAAAACAAACAATACAACACACAGGCCTGAGAATAAGAAAAGCTATGAGTCGGAGATCTCCTAGGTTGACCCACAAGCCTCCTCCTGCAAGCTAAGCAGCAGGAGCAGACCTAAGTTGGCCCACAACCTCCTGCAAGGGTGCAGGAGGAGTGGACCCAAGTGGACTCAGGTAAGGGTAGAGATCTGGAACGTGCCCCAGTCTCCTCGGGATTGCCGAGTAAGCACGTCCGCTTCAACAACCCCTTTAAGAACCCTTTTAAGAAATAAGCAAAAGCAAAACAAACAGACAGACAAATTACAGGACAAGACAAATGAACAGCGCTGTTTCTTTACCTTCGGAGTCTGGGGTCTCGGGGGTCTCTGGGGCGATCCCGGGTGAAACCCCAAATGTTGTGCCTAGTCGTGAGATGACCACCAAGAAGGCCACCGAGACTCAGACATTCCGAAATGCAAAAGCAAGGCAAGGCTTTATTCAAGCGAGCTGCAACTCGGGCCACGTCCTACCCACTGACACAGCGGAGGTTAGGAGGCAGCCTCGAGCTGCGATTACACAGGGCTTATAAAGGCAAAAAACAAAGTTACAACAATCAGGTGTTCAAGCAAGCAAGATTAGGTCACAGGTACAAATCTGATTGGCTCAGGGCTCGAGGCATTCTAGGGGTGGTCAGAGTTAAGCATTCCCAGCAGTTAGAGTTCTTGACTGGCTGCACCCTAATAAGCTTGCCCTGGGTCTGCTCACAGGGCCTGCTTATCTCAGGTTCACGTGGTAAAGTGGGGTTCGTGTGGTAAAGTAGGGTTCGCGTGGTAAAGTGGGGCCTGACTTCAAAGTCTGGCACTTCAGTTATATCATTCCACTCCACCCCAGTTGCAGATAAACTCCAAACTTTCATCAAGACAATATTTTTGGAATTCTTCCTGCTAATTGGATAAGCATAATGTATAGGTGATTGTAATCTTACTTTGCATATTTAATCACTAGTGTCATTGGATATCTTTCCCCAAATTTATTCACTAAAGATGTTTACTCTTGACATAGCCACCGAAATAGAAAGACAACCAATGATATGGGAAAGGATATTTACCAGCACAGCAACAAAGGCCTGATATCTGTCATCTACAGAGAATTCAAAAAACTAAGCCCCCCCAAGCCCAATAAACCTATTAGGAAATGGGCAAAGGAGCTAAAGAGAGACTTCACAAGAGAAGATATAAAAATGGCAAAGAAACACATGAGGAAATGCTCAACATCCCTCGTAGTAAAGGAAATGCAAATAAAAACAACCCTGAGATACCACCTCACTCCAGTTAGAATGGCCTATACTCTGAACTCAGGCAACAACAAATGCTGGAGGGGGTATGGGGAAAGAGGAACCCTTCTCCATTGTTGGTGGGAGTGCAAATTAGTACAACCACTTTGGAGAACAGTATGGAGGTTTCTCAAAAAGCTCAATATAGACCTACCATATGACCCAGCCATACCACTCCTAGGCATCTATCCTAAACAGCAAACCCCAAGATATCAAAAAGACATTTGTACTTCCATGTTTATCGTGGCACAATTCACAATAGCCAAAATATGGAAACAACCCAGATGCCCCTCCACAGACAAATGGATCCAAAAAATATGGTACTTATACACAATGGAATACTACATAGTGATTAGGAATGGTGAAATATTGTTATTTGCAGGGAAATGGTCAGAACTCAAACAAATAATGTTGAGCGAGACAAGCCTAGAACACAGAAAACAAAGGGGCATGATCTCCCTGATATATGACTGTTAACAAAGGGAGACGGAGAGACAGTAGAGACCAAGTCTGTGAAACCAAAAACTGCTTGTCAAATAGTATTCCCCACAGGATTGGGGCAGCGACCCAACAGTATGTAACTAAAACCAAACAATTACTCAGCATATAAAGGTCAAAAATTGACCTCTCAGGGGAATACAGTAGCTCAAAAGCTAGGTATGTACGTTCATATGACTATTGTCGACATATGGTCTAATATCGACATTACATTTAAAGCCCTAGGTGAACTTTCTTGGGCGTGGCCATGTGGCTACTGTATATGTTCTCTTTTTTTTTTTTTTTTTTTTTCTGCCAGTCCTGGACCTTGGACTCAGGGCCTGAGCACTGTCCCTGGCTTCCTTTTGCTCAAGGCTAGCACTCTGCCACTTGAGCCACAGCGCCCCTTCTGGCCGTTTTCTGTATATGTGGTGCTGGGGAATCGAACCTAGGGCCTCATGTATAAGAGGCAAGCTCTCTTGCCACTAGGCCATATCCCCAGCCCCTACTGTATATGTTCTTGATACATTGTATATTGTATATATGTCTACCTGACCTAGAGAAGGGATAGAAAAACAGGGCGTAAGATATCACAAGAAATGTACACACTGCCCTACTATGTAACTGTACCCTTTTTGCACAACACCTTGTCAAAAAAATTTGTGTTCAATTAATAAATAAATTAAATTTAAAAAAATGTTTACTCTTTATTACTTTCCTTCCTTCCTTCTTTATCTCCTCCTCCTCCTCCTCTGCCTCCTCTTCTCCTGCTTCTTCCTTCTTTCTTCTTTTTTTGTTGCCATTGCACCTGCCTTGGGCCTAGCCATTGTCCCTGTACTGTTTTTTGCTCAAGGCTAACACTCTACCAAAATATTGAGCCACATCTCTAATGGGGTTCCCCAAGGAAGGAGACCACAATGTAAGGGGGTCCAAGGGGTCGGGGGAATCCCCCATCCCTCCAAGAGTCCACTACTCAGAGACAGTCACAAGTAAAAAGATGGATTTATTGGGGAAGTAAAAAGTATACTTACCAGCCAGGGTCACGACCCAGACTCAGGAACTGGGACCATGCACCCCAGGCCACGCTCAGGGTCGGGTTATAAAGGCAGACACCACATGGTCAAGCCTGCCACAGGCAGGTGGCCAATCTTATCACAGCGAAGGGGAACTTCCCTGAATAAGGTGGGGGAGATCTTAGTGAAGATGGAGTTGGTTTCTGCTCTCTTTAATCTGAGATGGAGTCAATCTGACACCCCTCAACAGCCCATGATGGTGCTGGCCAGACCTGACCTCCATATTACAATCTCCACTTCTAGCTTTTTGGTAGTTAATTGAAGACAAAAGTCTGAGAGTTTCCTCTTGGGCTGGCTTCAAACCATGATCCTCATGTCTCATCTTCCTGAGTAGCTAGTATTACAGGCATGAGCCACCAGTGCCCAGACACCATTTTTCTATGTAATCATTTTGCTTATTAAATTATAGACATTCTTTTTATTTTCTTAATAGTAATCTTTTATATTGTTATTTTTGTCCTCTTAATATATAACTTGTCATTTCAACTTCATGAGCAATTATGGGGTAGAGTTCTTGTAAATGTGTAGGAAGCACAAGGAAAACACTGGCAAAATTTCCTTCCCTTTCATTTCTACCTCCTTTGAACAAGGACATGATGTTTAGACTTATAACAAGCCTATTGTAGCCATGAGAAGATCAAGAAAGCAATGTCACTGGTCTTTATAAGGTTGAGCCATGAAAACCACCAGCAATGGGTTTAAGAGTACTAAGAAACATCAACAGGTACAAGGCCTTGAACCTGACTTCTTGAGAAACTGCATGTCATATTATGCTTAACAATTTTTTTTCTTCTTTTTTTTTCTTTTTTTACCAGCCCTGGCCCTTCAACTCAGGTGGGCTCTGTCCTTGAGCCCCTTTGTGCTCAAGGCTAGAGCTCTACTACTTGAGCCACAGCGCCACTTCTGGCTTTTTCTGTTTATTTGGTATTGAGGAATCACACCCAGGGCTTCATGCATGCTAGCAATCACTCTACCACTAAGCCACATTCCCAGGCAACAAAATCTTTTACTTGAGGTAATTAAATTGATATCCTGGTCTTTGAAATGTCAGAGCCTGAACAAAACAATTTGTATGGTAGAAAAATATTGACTGAGAATGGACCTGTGACTGGCAAAGTAGAAACAAACTGAAAGACTTCTTATAATGTCAGAGTGGAGAAGACCATAAAGCTGAGAACTCACATTAGAGATTAATGAAAAACAAGATTATAAAAGGCATGTATCAACATTTTCCAGCTTAAAAAAATGTGTTCAGACAAACAGGATTCATTGAAAATAGGTGATGATGTACTTAAAAATGGTCATTTAAATAATGTCTGCAGTGGGCTGTAAACTAAAGGTGAGTAGACCTTGTCTTATCAATTAGGTTATCTATACTCTGGTCCTTTCTTATGTTTACTTCCTTGTGTTCTTTTATTTGTTTTTGTATGTGTTTATTTTTGTTCCACTGGGTTGAATCTAGTGCCTCAGGCTTGTTAGTTCAGTGCTTTATTTATCCTCCTACCCTTTCTAAAATCTTTATGGCTTTATTAAGGAATAGTAAGGAAAAACAATCTTCTGTTCTCATAGGAGCCAGTCAAAAAGGTGTGGTGTGTGTGTGTATGTGTGTGTGTGTGTGTGTGTGTGTGTGTGTGTGTGTGCATCTGTGTCTATGACTGTTCCTGAGGTCAAGTTTGCTAAATATTGATCCTAGGACCTCACGCAGACAATATGTTTTGATAGGTTTATTGTAATAATCAAATTTAAAATGTAGACAGAGTTGTTTACCAAATGTCTAACATATGTAGCCACAGAATACATATGTTTTCAAAAACAATTCTTTTAACATGTACTCATCATGTTCCCTACACCCACTCAACCCCAGTACCTACCATGGTTCCTTAATCAACCAAAAAAGTAGGTTACTTTGACATGTCTTGTTCCTAGTAAATCCACACTTGGCTCTGGTGATCACCACTTCCTTTCTCTAAGATGCTCACAAGTTTAACAATCTGTTACCAGGAATATGCACCTTAATTGCCTATAAGGTATCTATAACCTTAAAGATTAAAAATATACTTTTCTATTAAAAAAAAAATCTTGGAGCCAGATACCAGTGGCTCTCACTTGTAATCCTGGATACTCAGGAGGCTAAGATTTGGAGGGTCAGAATTCAAAGCCAGCCTAAGCAAAAAAATCCACAAGAATCTCATCTCTAAAATAATGAAAGAAAATCCAGGCAGAAGGCTTGGCCAAATGTAGAGCCAAGCCATGAACAAGAAAGCCAAACAAGAGCATGAGGCCTTAAGTCCTTAAGTCCTTAAGTCCTAATAAAAACCTAGAACATAAAAGAGAGTCCTGTATATTTGCGTTTTCTTATAGCCGCCTCTTCTGCTGGTCATATTAAATTGCATTTTTCTTACAGTGCTTGATATATTTTACGTTGTATTATGTATAGTCATGCTAGAGTAGACCCTGGTCTTTTCTAGGGTATATAGGATAGAAACTCAATGAAAGCACGAATTATTTTTTAGTCATTTTTTAAGCAGCTGACAGAAAATAAAATTAAAAACAAAACAATGACTTATCCATAGTAAGGACTTTGGAAACAATGATTGGATTCAGTTTATAGCACTGAGTTTAGAAGATGTGTTAACATTCAGTGATCTAGAGAGCTGAAAAACATGAAGGTTGGGATCCTCATGAGTTATTTGAAGGAAAAACAATAAAGTACTGACTTTGTGTCAGAACTCTTAAGTGAAGCCATCCATCAACTTGTTGATTCAAGGCCACATAACAAAATAATAGGTAGAGTCAAAACTCCAAACCTGATCTGACTATGCCAGCGTGGGAGAGGAGGCAGAAATCACTAAACAAAGAATGAGTCACAAAAGCAAGTGATGTAGCAAAGGGTGAGTTAACAGAAGCAAGGAGAAAGAAGTTTGTGAGTTTGAGGCCAGCCTGGGCTGCAAAGTGAGTTCCTGTAAACAAACAAATAGAAGAGATATTCAAGAAAGAAAAAAGGAAAGAGAGCGAAAACTAAGAAAGGAAGGAAAAGAAAAGAAAGAAAGGGGGAGCCCTAAAGAAGTCTCTTGCCTCTTTTTCTATGAAAGGAAACAGCAAAAAGCTGATGGTTCAAATGCTATCAAGGATCTAAGAGGGGAGCCTTTTGACAGTATGGAGGTTTCTCAGAAAACTAAAAATAGGTTGGACTTAGTAGCTTATGGCTATAAACCCAACTACTTTGGGAGGCAAAGATCAAGAGGATTGTGGTGTGAGACTCAACCACTCCATCTAAACTCACATAATGGCACATGTCTGTGGTCTCAGCTACATCAGAAGCCATAAGTAAGAAGATCAACTCTGAAGCAAGACAATTAGAAACATTACTAAAACAAAAAATAGGTCTTTGGGTATGGCTCAAGTGGCAAAGCACCTACCTAGCAAGTTTGACACCCAGAGTTCAAATACCAGCACCACAATGAAGAAGGAAAGGAAAGATAGATAGTTTTGCCCAGGAAAATAACGTACACACACACACACACACACACACACGTGTATACATATATATGGATACAGATCCATATATCAATACCATAAGCTTAGAGGAGAAATGAATTTGGTTGCTCTGGTGGCCACAGATAATTAGACCAGACAGTGTACAGATAACAGAAATGATCCTCCTTAGCTGGGAATGTGGCTTAGTCATAGAGTGCTTGCTTAACATGCATGAAGCCTTCGGGTTCTATTCCTCAGTACCACATAAACAGAAAATGCTGGAAGCAGGTTGTGTCTCAAGTGGTAGAGTGCTAACCTTGGGCAAAAGCAGCTCAGGGACACTGCTGATGGCCTGAGTTCAGGCCCCAGGACTGGCAAGAAAAAAACAAAGGGAGGGAGGGAGGGATGAAGGAAGGAAGGAAAGAGAAAGAAAGAAAGGAAGGAAGGAAGGAAGGAAGGGAGGGAGGGAGGGAGGGAGGGAGGAAGGAAGGAAGGAAGGAAGGAAGGAAGGAAGGAAGGATCCTCATTGCTCAGGGAATTTGAAAGTAAGAGTTAAAAAATGAAGAAAAGCTATACAGGCTGTGAAAGAATGGGGATAAAATAGGTAGTGAGTAGGGCACTCCAAATGCTTCCACTTCCTGTTCATATGTATCCGGAAAATAAATCCCTTTGTATCTGTTGTGCCAAGTCGCAAGACCACCCCCAAGAAGACCACCGAGATTCAGACACTCCGAAATGCAAGGCTTTATTTAACGAGCTGCCAACTCGGGCCTCGTCCTACCCACCGACACAGCGGAGGTTAGGAGAAAGCCCCGAGCTGTGATTACACAGGGCTTATAAAGGCAAAGAACAAGGTTACAACAATCAGGTGTGCAAGCAAGATTAGGACACAGGTACAATCTGATTGGCTCAGGGTTTAATTCTAAAATGGGGTTCACGTGTCTGGCACTTCAGTATCCTCTAGGAAAACTTGTGTGAGTCTCTATACTTAGCTATGGCAAAAGCCTAGCATGGTGCCACTAAATAGCCACTCTTTTTTGTTGTTGATTTTGATGCAGTGTTCAACAAGGAAAAACTAAACTCTTCTGAATATTTAGAGCAGAGGAAATTTAATGACATGGAGGAAGGAGTAGCCAAAAAGCCAACGGGTGATGTGGAACGTGCCAGAGAGCAGATAGGAGCAGGAGCAGCTCAACAGCTGCAGGAAGGCACTTCCACCTCCAGGCCACAGGGATAGAAGGAAAAGATGTCATGTGTAAAGTCCAGGGGCTGTGGTCAGCTAGTGGGAGCAAGAACCATCCTGGGCTGTCTGGTGGAAGCTGGAACCCAATGGAGATACAATTGTGGACAGGGAAGTGACTCAGAGAAGAAAGAAAAACACTTTGGGTGTTTCTGCCCTCTGACAGATGTCAGTACTTCTGGGCAGATCCCAGCTGGAAAGAGCCTAGGAAACAGCCTTCAGGGGTCAGCCCCCCCTCCCCCCCCCACTGAACAGGAGATTGGAATTTAAGAAATTTTAGTTTCTCCTTTATTCATACCTGTATGTAAATTATTCATGAAAGCACAGCAGAATAGGTCCCAGGGGCAGCTTGGACCCCCCAGAAATGGGGGAGCAAATCCACCGGGGAGCCTATCCTGGGTTTCAGCACCAATGAAAGCAGAGGTCCCGGCCATCCCAGAGGACCATGAGGAGATAATCACAGACAGACAGGAGAAGAAGGTTCCTAAGGAGGTTTATTAGTGGGGCCATAGTTCCCCCGGGAGAGGGAGCTACATGGCATCTGCACCTTCTCCAGGTGGCAGCTTCTCTCTCTGGGGTAAAGGGGAAGTAGGTAGGTAGTGAGTAGGAGTGGCTCATTAGGTATGGGTGGATCTGGGGGCTAGTGGGAGGAGCTGAGGACCTGAGGCTAGGGAAATGCTAACATTTCATAGTAAGCATGCTGATTTATAATACATTGTAATATAATACAATATACTTTATAGTATATATCTCATTTTCAGTACAAAATATTAATCTGTCAGCACAGAAAAAGAGCAGGAAAAAAATGCTAACATGATCCCAGTGCTTGTTTCTCGCTTGTAGGACTAAAAAAATGTTTTTAAATTAAAAAAGAAACATGAAAAAAATTAAAAATTCTTTGTTTTAATAAATACCTATGGGTATTATAGTTTTGTAACTAAAGAACAAGAAGAAGGTAGAGAATCATGTTTCTAGAGATTTGATTAGGTAATTTAAAGACCTGAACTTTTTTTTTTTTTTGGCCAGTCCTAGGCCCTGAACTCAGGGCCTGAGCACTGTCCCTGGCTTCTTTTTGCTCAAGGCTAGCACTCTGCCACTTGAGCCACAGCGCCACTTCTGGCCATTTTCTGTATATGTGGTGCTGGGGAATTGAACCCAGGGCCTCATGTATACGAGGCAAGCACTCTTGCCACTAGGCCATATTCCCAGCCAGACCTGAACATTTTCTGACTGTTCTCTCCCTCCCCCAGGGATCTTCCTCCTCTTCCTCTTCCTCTCCTTCTTCCTCTTCCTCTCCTTCTTCCGATTCCCTCTCCTGTCCTCTTCTCCTCTTCTCTCGCAGGTTCAGTCAATGTATATTGTAGTCTTTAGTAATGAAGTTCAGAATGCCAAAAGTGCAGTGAGATGCATCCAGGTATATAAGACCAAATGATGGGGTTGGGATTTTTCAGGGATAGATACATAAATTGCTTTTGCTGGGGATTTTTATTACCACTGTGCTAATCATTCAAACTGCTGACCCTGTAATTCCACCAACCAGAGGACACTTGCTGCTAGGCACAACTTCTCCATTTGATGCATGTGACTCCAAACCTTAGCCCATTTTAACAAACAGTAGATTTAATAGGCAGGTTGAGGAGCCTTAGATTAGCCTGGAGGCAGTTTCGTCCTTCATCCCTCTGACATCAGCTTGTTTCTTGGAAGAGCTCACTACTTAGTTGTTCTCAGAAATGGTGACCATCTGATGCAAAGATGTGGACTCCAGTTCTTCAATTCAGACATTCCTTTTCTGGTCCACTCTTGCAGATAGATTTTAATATGTCAAGAAGACTTTAGCAGCAGATTTCAGTTGCCCCAGAATTTAAATTTAGATCACCATCCATACCAGAACATTGCTGCCAGGCCTGTTTCCTCAGCACTCTCAGCCCCGGCTGGCTGACTTTTTCTTTCCTGACAAAAGAGGGGGTGGGGGGGGGACTACAAAGACAGTAGCCCATACCACAGTAGGTGAGGTGGGATTTTCTGCTGCAAAACTAGATTGATGGCATTTGAATCACGAAAGTGCACTATCACTTTGCAAGGAACTTTGCTAATGGAAACTGTTCCATTGATGGAAAATTACTGAATTGCTTCCAGTTCTTTGCAGTTGTGTTTTTAATTGTGTTTTAAAGCCCCAAGGCTTTGTGGCAAGGGTTGCAGTATACATAAATAAAGTCACTTCATGACATCAAACCTTTTCAAACGCCAAAATCAGGAAAGGAAAGAAGAGTTGATTCAAGTGCCACAAAGAGGAAAATATGTTGTTCTAGGACAACGGAAAACAAATGATTGAAGTTCATGGTAATTTTAGTCTTATTTGCACGCATGTAACAAATAATCCTTTTTAAAAATTCTATTCAGCACTTGGGTACAAGAACATGACGTACCCAGGAAGTTCAAATGTCGATGATCATTATTAATACCCTTGGTTTCCTTGCCTGATCACTGCCAAGTAAAACAACCCATTAAGCACAGGCTCATGCAGAAAAAAATGACCAGAAGCACAAGAATCCCAGAGAGAAAAGGTCCACTCAGCTTTTCCATTTCCTCTAAGGAGAGCTTCTCCACTGACTAGAGCACATCCTTGGAGGAAGCTACCTACCTACCTACCTACCTACCACCTGCCCCATCTCACAAGCAAATGCATTCCCTTCCCTTGAATAGGATGAAGGCAGAGACTACCACTCTGAAAGAGGTAAAGGTCTTCTGCTCAGCACTGAACAGGAAGAATAAAAGAAGCCTCTAAGGGATGCACCCAACTCAGAGGACATGGTTTTTACTATGGAAATGCAACCTCTATATGGGGCCAGAGGTGGTTTGGTGGTGTTTTCCCTGGGGTTTTTGCACAGAGCCCTCCTATCTATGCAGACAGTTCTCAGTTCTGAGACAGGAGACTGGAGCAAGAACACTTTAGAGCCAAAGGTATGCAGATTTTAGCTACCATAGCCAAAGGAATGTTCCAACCAGGCATTTCTACCAATGAGGCAAACTAAAGGATTTTTCTTTCCTACTTTCTGGAACTTCACAGAACTGTGGAAGGAAGAAATGAGTATGGTTTCCTTTTTCTCCTCAGAGATTAAACTTAGAGGCTTGCGAATGCTCGACAAGTGCTGTACCACTGAGATATATCTTCTTTCCCCTTTTAAGCCTGAAACAAGAGTAGGATTGTAACTACCACAAGATGACTTAAAAAATTTTTTTTAGTGGCACCAAAGCCTTGGAACACTTGTGAGAATTAATGTTGTTATTGGGACCTTTACATTAGTCAAACAGAATGTGTGTGTGTGTGTGTGTAAGTTACACACACACAGTGCCAGCCATCTACCTGGTTGTTCCTCATTCAAGAAGGATAGGAAGATGGAATCATTCTATTCATGATCTTGGATAACTTAAGACTGCAGAGAAATAGATGTCAGTTCAACAGTCTGTAAATGGAAGAATCAGAATGAAGTTTTATCGAGCCCAGGAATGCCCTTGACATTCAAACCACGTGCCATAGCCTTGCTGACTACCAGACTGTAATTCTACTCCCTCTGGCCTGCGTATGCAAGTTTGGAGTAGTGCAATATTCAGCCTGAAGCCCTGAAACCTGGGGATGGTTTTATTTCTTGGAGATAAACCTGAGACCTAGTTGTATAGGGCTGATTTCAATGTCCCATAACAGAGGCCACTACATTTAACATATATAGCTAAAAAGCTGGGCACCCATGGCTCACGCCTATAATCCTAGCTATTCAGGAGGCTGAGATATGAGGATTGCAGTACGAAGCCAGCCTGGGCTGAAAAGTCCCTATGAGACTCTTATCTCCAATTAATACTCAGAAACTGGAAGTAGTATTGTGCCTCAAGTGGTAGAGTGTTTAGCCTTGAGTACCAAGAGGCTCAGTGACAGTGCCCAGGTCCTGAGTTCAAACCCCACAATTGGAATATATATGAAGCCACACAGGCTTTGAGATTCCATTTTTATCAGGTTTATGCCAAAGTGATTTTGCAGTTAGCGAGTAATTGGTTTCCATGTTGAAATATTTTTAAATGAATCTGTGAGTCAGTTTACTGGAATACAGTCTGGATGCTCTTTTGCAATAGTAAAACATTAGATTTTAAAGTATTGGACCAGTTTGCCTATGAGTTAGGAAGTCTCAGTGTTACTGTGAAGGTTATTAACACAACTACAAAATTTTTTTCTTCCTATAGTAGATTACATGGGTCATCACCTTCCCTGTGAGAAAAATGGTAGCATATTGTCAGTCTCATTTTTAGAAAGTGGAAAACAAGGCTAAAAATATGGCTTAGCCATAGAGTGCTTGCCTAGCATGCATGAAGCCCTGGGTTCGATTCCTCAGCACCACATAAACAGAAAAAGCAGGAAGTGGCGCTCTGGCTCAAGTGGCAGAGTGCTGGCCTTGAGCAAAAAGAAGCCAGGAACACTGCTCAGGCCCTGAGTTCAAGCCCTAGGACTGGAAAGAAAGAAAAGAAGATAAAAGAAAAAAAGAAAGAAAGAAAGGAAGGAAGGAAGGAAGGGAGGGAGGGAGGGAGGGAAGGAGGGAGGGAAGAAGGAAAGGGAAGGAAGGAAAGAAGGAAGGAAGGAAGGAAGGAAGGAAGGAAGGAAGGAAGGAAGGAAGGAAGGAAGGGAGGGAGGGAGGGAAAGAGAGAGAGAAAGAAAGGAAGAGAAAGAAAGAGAGAAAGAAAGAGAAAGAAAGAAAACCATATCCTTTACAGAAACATTTAAGTCAGCAAATGCCAAGTGTTTGTTTACCTTGTTAATGGGGAGCCATCAAGATGGTAAAACTGTTCCATAGGAGAATTCCAAAGATTCTGAATCTATATCTGTATCAATAGCTGTCTGTTTATCTATCTATCTATCTATCTATCTATGAATGACATAGATAGATATATGAGATATAAAGGATGTAAAAATAAGAGTGCTAAAATAGATTTAGAAAAGAAAACCCATTAATGAGAATGCAGACCATATAGTCACTTTAGAAAACTATTCACGCATTTCTAACAAAGGTAATTGTATTTACCAAACAACCCAGCAATTATGCTTCTAGAAATTTGCCCAAATGAGCTGCAAACATATCCATACAAAAATGTGAACATGAAAGTGTACAACACTTTTTCTATATATGTGGTGCTGAGGAATCGAACCCAGGGCTTCATGCATGCAAGGCAAGTAAGTTCTCTACCACTAAGCCATATTCCCAGCCACTATTTTTTTAAATTTAATTTCTCTAAAGGTCAGTTTCCTCATGAAAATAGTGACAAGAATGACCAGCCCACAAGACCCTTTACAGGTACTAAATAAATACTGAGTGGATGCTGTGACAGGTGCCACTAGTCCCAACTACTAGAGAAGTTGAGGCAGGAGGATCACTTGAGCCCAGGAGTTAGGGCCCAGCCTGGGCAATCCAAAGAGATCCTAGTTCCTAAAACTAGTTCCAAACTATATGGGGAACAGATGGTGTAATGTGCAAACCAAAGGGAGCACAAGGAATCTTTGTGATGGTGAAACTATTCTATATCTTGACTGTGTAGTAGATACACAATACTACCCAGGTAAATACACTGTGTGATAAATGCATACACAAACACACACATGTGTATGAGTCAAGATGGGGAAATCTGAATAAATTCATTGGATTACATTAATATCAGTATCCTGATGGTGATATTGCATCATAATTTCCAAAAAAAATTACTGTTGAGAAAACCTGGAGAAAGTGTACAACACATCTTACTAAATTATTTCCTATAACAGAGGATTGCCTAAAGGCATCTCAATAAAATGTTCCATTACAAATAATAATGTAATTTGTTATTGATGATGGTACTACATTCAATGATACACTTAATACTAATATCAAGATTGGAAAAATATCAACTAAGGATATATTCATGTACATTCTACACCACATTCCTGAGGACATATTAATGAATAGTTTGAAGTTTGAGGCTAGTAGGTTTACTTTATGAGCATAAGTAAAAACTATATCACTTTCCAATGACATTTTAACCCTGTAAAACTTAGTAAATATAATAATTTAAAATATATATATATATATTTTTTTTTTTTTTTGCCAGTCCTGGGCCTTGGACTCAGGGCCTGAGGACTGTCCCTGGCTTCTTTTTGCTCAAGGCTAGCACTCTGTCACTTGAGCCACAGTGCCACTTCTGGCCATTTTCTGTATATGTGGTGCTGGGGAATTGAACCCAGGGCTTCAAGTATGCAAGGCAAGTGCTCTTGCCACTAGGCCATATCCCCAGCCCTAATTTAAAAGATTTGGAAAATGATTTCAGACCACAAATGTAGACCTTGAAGCAACTCAAGTTATTTAATCCCTGTCCATTTTAACCAATTTGCTCAAAGTGAAACAAATGAAATAAGCTCCAAATTACAACAAAATTCTTTTGGAGCCCAAATCATCCAGTGATTCTTTATCCAATAATACCTCAAAAAGATTGTATGGAACAGCTTAAGTAACAAGTGAAATCCAGCTGGCTTCCTGTGTAGCCCTAACTTCCTTCTGTGCTTTTGTTCTTCACAAGTGTGGGGCATTTATTTGGTTTGAGGTATCTTCCAGTGGGTGAGTGTGGTTGAAACAATTTCTTGTTCCCTATCAGTTGTCTATTATTAAACTAAGCCTGTGACTGAAGAAGTATCTGAACTAATTACTTTCCCTATAACAGGCTTCTTAGCTCAAGAAATGACCAAGAAGGGTAATAGAAACAAAGGCCAGGCTTTGGAGTTGGTCATGGGGCTTGAACTCAGTGTCTGGGCACCGTACTCAAACTCTTGCTCAAGGCTAGCACTTTACAACTTTGAGCCACAGTTCCACTTTGGTTTTTGAGTGTTTCTTTGGAGCTAAGATCCTCACGGGGACTTTTATGTCCTGCTGGCTTTGACCCACAGTCTTCATAGCCCAGCCTCCTGAGTATCTAGGATTATAGGCTTGAGCCACAAGGGCCTGACTAGGACAAGTTTTTATATAACTAGAAAGAACCCAAAGAATCCTGTTTATTATTCATCTCTGTAATGCCAGATGGTGATGTTGCATCATTGTGCTCCTATGCTTTGCACATCTTCCCACTTCGAAAACTGCTTAGCCAGAAGCTTGAGAGGGCAAAGGATGAAGAAACTCATTCCTTAGTATTTTTGTGTCATAGTCTCATTTCATTTGATAGTAAATTGCAAACTTCTGATAAACCATGCCTTACAAAGCCACTTTTTTTTTTGTTTTGTTTTTTAAATGCTGGTGCTAGTTCCAGAGCTTGAACTCAGGGCCTGGGAACTGTCCCTGAGCTTTTGTGCTCAAGGCTAGTGCTCTACCACTTGGAGCTACAGCTCCATTTCTGGCTGTTTATTAATTACTTGGAGATGAGTCTCAAGGCCTTTCCTGCCTGGGCTGGTTTTGAATTGCATTCCTCAGATCTCAGCCTTCTGAGTAGCTAGGATTATAGGCATGAGTCACTGATGCTGAAATAATGCCACAAAATTCTATCATCAATATTAACAGATGGCTGTTACAAAAGGAAAAGAACATATTTCTTTATTGGGCTTATGGAGTTAGCTACTTGACTTGAACCTTTAAACAATGGCAGTCCTGTTGCTGTGCTCTGAATTGAGCCAGTGTTCCACAATTTCTTGTTTAATTATCTATATGATATGAAGTGAGAAGAAAAAAAAAACATGGTGATATATCCATTGGAATTTGTTGAGAACAATTTGGCTTTTAAAAGATCAACCTCCTTTTCAAAAATACATTTCTACAGTTGCCTTTATTTTAATTAGAAATGCTTCTGTCTCTACTGCAAGAACTATGAATACATAACAGGACTTTCCAAAATACCTTGTAATTGTGGCATGATGTCAAAACACTGTAAAAGACAATGGGGTGAGTTGATGCACCGGGAGAAAATCGCACACATGTCTGGGCTTCTTCCTTCCATGAGCTCTGTGAGAAGAGGCTGCCAATGGTGTACAAAGGTCTGCAAATAACCTTGCTCTTCTGAGGATACACAGGCCTCTCTGGAAGGTGATGAGCAGGATCTAGCAAAGGCATTTCTAGAGGAGTGGAGTAAATCATAACAAAATCAGAAGTAGATGGATGTCTTTAGAAATGGACAACCGTGGAGAGTAAGAAGCATGCCAGAATTTTCTGCTCAGTGCCATCCTTCCACTGAACCCCACAGAGACCTTAGTGTGGACTTGATCCCAGCATGTAAATTTCCCTCTCTGCTCTTAGAGAGCTGTGTTTACCAATGACAGTTGTAATGATGGGTAGAGAGGAGGCAGAAGTATGTATGCATGCGGCATTCCTAAAAAATCAATTGTAAACCCACCGACTGTCTTTATAAACAGAATTTTAACTAGTAATCATAAAAAAGACAAAGTTGTCTCAAGCAAGGATATAGAATTGGTTGGCCCAGTTATGATTATCTGGAGGAAATAGTCTTAAGTTCTCAAGTTTCATGATGTCTTGTTTTTGCTAGTGGTATCATCATCCCTTTCTTATCATTAGCCTTCAAACCTCAGAGATTCACTATGAACTCATCCATCAGAGGCCATACGTAAGTAACCAATGTGGTCCATCAATTACATTTCCTTCCCCATAATCTCTCCTGTCCATGTTTGTTTGTTTGTTTTTTGCCAGTCCTGGGCCTTGGACTCAGGGCCTGAGCACTGTCCCTGGCTTCTTTTTGCTCAAGGCTAGCACTCTGCCACTTGAGTCACAGCTCCACTTCTGGCCATTTTCTGTATATGTGGTGCTGGGGAATCAAACCCAGGACTTCAAGTATAGGAGGCAAGCGCTCTTGCCACTAGGCCATATCCCCAGCCCTACTTGTTTGTTTTGCTACCTGTTAATGTTCCTGTAAGCCTAAATATGGTGTTGGGGCATTTTCACATTGCAGTTATTCCCTCTGAAAACTTATCCTCCTGACACCATTTCAACACATCACTCCTTTGCTTCAAAGTGTTTGTGGCACATGCTTGTGTACGACTAGATAAAGGTCTAAATTCAACCAGGAATCCACAAGCTATAAAAATCTGGCCTGGAGTTGCACTTCCAAATTTATCTCTCTACATGAATTATATGCGTTCCTCCCAAATGAGTCTATTGACTGTCCCCCAAAACATTTAACTCCTTCCTATTTCCTTTGCCTTCCTCAGGCCATGACACTTGTCTGGGATAACTTCCTGGCCACTATTTCATCCTATACCTCATATTCTCTGGAAACAACTCTTGCCCTCAGTTAAATATCACACAGTACTTGGGTGGTCCTGCAATTTGTTTACTTGTTTATTTGTTTTCTTTTTGTTGCCAGTCCTGTGGCGTGGACTCAGGGCCTGAGCACTGTCCCTGGCTTCTTTTTGCTCAAGGCTAGCACTCTACCTCTTGAGCCACAGCACCACTTCCAGCTTTTTCTATATATGTGGTACTGAGGAATCAAACCCAGGGCTTCATGTATGTGAGGCAAGCACTCTACCACTAGGCCATATTCCCAGCCCCTGCAATTTGTTCTCTTAGCTTTGAAACACTTCTTCCTTACACGTATCTGAGCTTTTTTGTTTTTTTTTAAGCTTAATTATTTGAAATTATTGCAGAAAGTTATGGAATCCAGACTGTGGTCAGTTACTGACCTTCCTCCACAGATATATTTATTCTGAAATCTGGTAGGTTCTGTAAGATACATGGCTTCTAAATATTGTAGGGGGCTGGGGATATGGCCTAGTGGCAAGAGTGCTTGCCTCGTATACATGAGGCCCTGGGTTCAATTCCCCAGCACCACATATACAGAAAATGGCCAGAAGTGGCGCTGTGGCTCAAGTGGCAGAGTGCTAGCCTTGAGCAAAAAGAAGCCAGGGACAGTGCTCAGGCCCTGAGTCCAGGACTGGCCAAAAAAAAAAAAAAAAAAAAAAGAAAGCTAAAAAGGGCTGGGAATATGGCCTAGTGGCAAGAGTGCTTGCCTCCTATACATGAAGCCCTGGGTTCGATTCCCCAGCACCACATATGTAGAAAACGGCCAGAAGTGGCGCTATGGCTCAAGTGGCAGAGTGCTAGCCTTGAGCAAAAAGAAGCCAGGGACAGTGCTCAGGCCCTGAGTCCAAGGCCCAGGACTGGCCAAAAAAAAAAAAAAAAACCCTAAATATTGTGGAATTTGGCCTTAGGTGACAATATAGAAATAAGCAATATTATAATTTAAAAGAATTTAAAAGGTAGTCTTGTACCTTGTTGTTCAAAGTGAGTTTCACAGACCAGTAGCACTCTATCATTAGGAGCTTGTTAGAAATTAGTAGTCTGGGGTTCTACCTTCACCTATGATTACAACTTGCATTGTAGCAAGATGTGTGCATACTAAAGTTTGAGAAGAACTGGGACTATCCCTGCCTTAGTTCTAGAGCAATTACATGACAAGGGATAGGAAGCAAGATGAGCTAATGGAAATTACTCCTAAATGTAAGCCAGAAGCAGAATGATTCATGTCATTTACCAGCTGGTCATTCTGGAAAAATCATTTAACCATTCTGAGCCTTGTTTGAGGGAGGTGATTGTGAGATTCAAAATAAATAAGCAAAAAAAAACCCCAAAAATGAAAGCAATTTTTAAAATCATGTAAAGTTTACCTATTGTTATATCATTCTTACTGGTGCTTTTTAGTTTTTGCTTCGCAGGGTCGCACAGCGGTTTGTGGCTGAGTGGGGACCATGTCAAGCTCTGGCTTTGTGTGTGTGAGGGAGGCTCCACAGCCGCAGGCTCAGCCCTTGGCAGTGTGAGGAGCACTGGAACAACTCCTGAGAAAGGAATTTGCTCCTATGTCTCAGGAGTCTTCAAATGTGTTAGTACCCTATGTCCCAGTGATTTCTGTGCTAGAAATCTGTCTTCAGGAAATAAACAAAACACAGACAAAGAATCTGAAGTAATTATATTTACTTGGATTTATTACAGTAAGACAATAAAACAACCCTGCAAAACAATCTGGATATCTAACTATAAGAAATGGCTAAATAACTTACAAGACACTCTTAAGGCAGTACATTATTTAACTATCAAGAACTTGTCTTTACAAAGAGTTTTTAGGGACATGACATAATATTTGGTGTAACAGTAAGCCAAAAAAAAGAGGTGAATCATAAAATTATATATTAAGTATGATCTCAACTATGTTTTTGAAAAGTTTGTGGGGAAAAGGCTACTAGGAATCCTAGGAAAATGTGAACAGTACTTGTTTCTGGGGAGCAGAACTTCTTGTTCTGTCTTACTTTTTTTTTAATGGTGCTGACTATGGAAGTGGTGCTGTGATTCAAGTGGTAGAGTGCTAGCCTTGAGAAAAAGAAGCTCAAGGACAGCGTGAGGTCCTGAGTTCAAGCCCCAGGACAGGCACCAGAAGAAAAATAAATGGTGCTGACAAATTTTGATCAGTGTGTATGAGAATGCTTTTAAAATAAATTAGGAAAAGTGTTACCTGGGCTGGGAATGTGGCTTAACAGCACAGTGCTTGTCTTGCATGCATGCAGCCCTGGGTTCGATTCCTCAGCACCACACAAACAGAAGAAGCTGGAAGTGGCACTGTGGCTCAAGTGGTAGCATGCTAGCCTTGAGCAAAAAGAAGCTGGCAAAAAAAAAGGAAGTGTTACTCCAAGAAATGTACACCAAGCAAGTCAAGTTGTATCTGTTGGTTGGTAACTGTGGCTGCTTTATAATAATTTGTCTTGCTCTTCCTCCTTCTCTCATTTTGAATAGAGAGTAATGCATAAAATTAGATGGATAGACAGACATACACATAGATTTCCCAACAGTATAGTTAAGTGTACAATACAAGCTCCTTTGCAGGTTATTTACCTACTGAGAAGATTTACCTACTAGTTCAGTTTACTATCAGTTTCTTTTACTCCTTTCCAAAGGAGTATGTATTTCTCTACAAAGACTGTAAGACATTTTCACTTCTTCCCTTAAAAAAAATTATTGTTACTATTAACGTGTTGTACAGAAGGGCTACCATTTCATAAGTCAGGTAATAAGTACATTTATTTTTTTGGACAGTGTCACTCCTTCCTTTATTTTCCTCTCCCATTCCTGTCCACAAGATACATAGTTCATTTTCCACACAGTGTATACAGAATAGCATGATTGAATTCATTCACTCTTCCTTCCTCCCTTTCTGTGCCCCTCCTCTATTCTCATAGAAGAAAAAAAATACAAAGAAAAAGCAAACATCACCACCACCAACAATAACAACAGAAAAAAACTCCAACATGTTTCCATTTCCTAGTTTGTTTCAATAGATAGTGTTTGAAATGTTCACAGAAGTTACACCTTGTGTTCCTCCCTTAAAGGTATTCTCCTTTAGTCTGTGTGTGTTATCATACCCAGTTATATTTTAGATTTTGATTCCACATATGTGAGAAAATATGCACCATTTGCTTCTCTGAGCTTGGCTTACCTCATTTAGCATGATTGTTTCAGGTCTATCAATATCCCTGCAAATAACATAGTCATATTCATAATAGACAAGTAAAACATGTACAACATTTTATTAATCCACTCATTTGTTGTAGGGCATTTGAGCTATTTCCATAGCTTGCCTATGGTGAATAGGGCAGCAATGAACACAGATGTACAAGTGTCTTTACTGTACTCTGATTTGTAATGATCTGGGTAGATGCCTAGATGTGCTATGGCTGGGTCATAGTGAAGGTCTGTGTTTAGTTGTTTGAAGAACCTCCAAACCTCCTTCCAGTTTACACAAACCTCCTACTAGTTTACATTCCCACCAACAGTGCAATATCACCTCTTTTTAAAAAAAATTTCACATGGCATGTTGAAAATAAGAACAACAACAATAAACCACTTATTTCCATAACCTGGAGTTCATTTCACTTAGCATCATCTTATGTGTTCATATGTACATAGCCATTGAGCTATTGTGATCTTCTGCTAGGACTATCCTAGACACATATTACTTATGACCAATGAGGGAAATCATAGAGCCCATGCTTCTATGGGTCTGGCTCACTTCACTTACTATGGTTTTGTCCAAGTCCTTCCATTTCCTTATGAATGGGACAGAGTCATTCTTTCTGATAAGGGCATTGAATTCCATTGTGTATATGTACCACATTTTCCTGATCCACTCATCTAATGAAGGGCATTTAGGTTGGTTCCATATTTTAGCAATAACAAATTGTGCCGTGATGAACATAGTTGTGCTGGTGGCTTTAATGTGGTCTTGCTTGTAATCTTTTGGGTAGATGCCCAAAAGTGAGGCTGCTGGGTCATAGGGGAGCTCTATGTTTAGCCTTCTGAGGAATCTCCATACTGATTTCCAGAGGGGTTGAACTAGTTTACATTCCCGCCAACAATGTAGTAGGGTTCCCTTTTGGCCACATCCCCTCCAGCATTTGTTATTGTTAGTTTTCCTGATAATGGACATTCTTACTGGGGTGAGGTAGAATCTCAGTGTTGTTTTGATTTGCATTTCTTTTATGGCCAGTGATGTAGAGCACTTCTTGATGTGTCTCTTGGCCAGTCTCATTCCCTCTTCAGGGAAGTCTCTTTCTAGGTCTTTAGCCCATTTTTTGAGGGGGCAGTTGGTTCTTTGAAGATTTGTTTTGAAGGTAAAAAGGTAATTTTTTAAAATTACATTTTTAAAGGAATACTCAAGAGAATGTGCAAAAAGAGTCCTTGATACTAGTGAATCTACTGGGAGCAAAGCTGTTCTAGTTCTAGGCTGTCCAGGAAGTGGTAAAGCCACATCTGCACTCTTTTATAGTCCCTCTCAAACAATGCTGGGAGCCCTCAGAGGACACTCTGATCTATTAGTGATATTTTCTCCCTCTGACTCAATCCCTAAAGTTTGTAGAAATTAGGGCGAGAATACCATTGAAGGCCTTAATAGCAACTGTATAAATAAGTTTGGAAATCAAGCCAACATAGATGTAGGTAGCATATTTATTCCTCTTACATTTGTATCTTCCTAATGACCTACAAGGTTAATTTCAAATTTATAATGATCTAAGTTCACATTTTCCAAGTAACATGAGAAGACCAGCCTATGTTGTGATCCCTTAGCTGTCAACACCAAGGCCCCACTTACTTTCTGTTCCTTCTGGAATAAATAAGGACTTGGAATGTACACTTTAAGGCACAGTTGATACTCTGGAGATGAGACTTGGTGAAGAGATGGTTGCTAGAAGCGGATGCAGGAAGCCGGGGTACAGACGATCCCAGTTTCCACATACTTGGGGTAAGATTAGGAAAGATCTTTGATCTTTGGATTCCTGCCTGTGGGAGGAGTCTGTAGAGAGGATCTATCTCCTGTTTCTCTTGAGCAGCAACATGCTGCTGAAAAACTCCCAACAACTTTTATGGTATTTTTTTAAAAAAAATTTTGGCCACTTGTTGAATTTTTCAATATCAGCATACATTAATTGTGCCAGGGAGGTTTCATTGTGACATTTATACACGTGTAAACAATGTATCCTGATTGAACTCACTACTTCCCTGTTCTAAAACTTGCCTTTGAGTCTCTTTTTTCTTTCTTTCCATCCTTCTTTTCTTCCTTCCTTTCCTTTCCTTCTTTTTCTTTCTCGTTTTTCCTCTCTCCCTGCTTCTTTTCTTTTTTCCCTACTTCCCTCTCTTCCTTCCTCCCTTCTTCCCTCTCTCCCCTACCCTTTCTTCCTTCTTTCTTTTCTTCCTTCCTTCCTCTGTCCTTCCCTTCTTTCCTCTTTTCCTTCCCTCCTTCCTTCCTTCCTTTTGTGCTGGTACTGGGACTTGAGCTCTTGCCCATAGCTCTCACTGACCTTTTTCACTCAAGGCTACAGCTCTATGTTACACCTCCACTTCTGGCTTTTTGCTGGTTCATTGAAAATAAAAATCTTTCCAGTTTGTCAGCTCAGAACCTCTACCCTCAGATCTGAGCCTCCTGTTTACAGTCATGTGCTACTGTCACCTTGCTGTGTTTTATTTTCACATGTGCAAGTATATTTATTCTCATTCACCCTCTCATTAGCCCTCCTCTCTAGCTTGTTGCAATTTTTATCACACCAAGTGGCTACAGGACTTTATCATCATCAAGTTATCCTAGCAAGTTATATAAAAGTACAAAATAATTTATGTTTCTTTTCTCTGTATACATTTCAGTAGTACATGTATGGACAGTAACATTTTTGTTGTTCAAAATGAAAATCTTTTATTTTTCTGATCATATGAATGTTGTGTGTTATAGCTAGGCACTGGTGACTCACGCCTAAAATCCTAGCTACTCAGGAAGCTGAGATCTGAGGATTGTGGTTTGAAGCCAGTCTGAGTAGGAAAGTTGGCAAGACTCTGATCTTTAATTAACCACCAGAAAATTGGAAGTAGAACTGTGGCTCAAGTGCTAGAACAATAAGCCTTGAACACAAAAAAGTTCAGGGAAAGCACCCAGGCCTTGAGTTCATGTCCCATGACCAACAATAACAAAAAAGAATATCATGTTCTTTATTTTTAAATGTAGATATTTAATTCTGAAAAATGTAAATGAGAACATTGGCTAGGTAGCACATGCCTGAAAATGCCAGCTACTCAGGAGGTTGAACTAGGAGGATCACAAGTTTGAGACCAGGTTTGGCAATTTAGCAAGACTGTCTCAAAATAAAGTAAAAAATGGGCTAGATGGGCTGTGTGTATGGCTTAAGAGGTCAAGGGCCCACCTAACAAGTAAGGCCTGGAGTTCAAACTCCAGCACTGCTAACTTAAATAAGTAAGTAAGTGAATAAATAAATATTAGCTCAGTGGTTGAATGCTTGCCTGTCATGCAAATGACCCTAGGTCCAAACTCTACCACTCTTGAAAAGAAACACATAAGTTAAAAAAAATACACATATAAGAAAGTGAAACATCTATGGTCTCACCATTTAGAAAGAACCACAATTTATATTTTGAGATATATCCTTCTAAGTGTGTTCTATATACACACATGCTAGGCAAAAGCCAGGTGATTCTATCCCTGATACTTTGTAAGTGCCTTTCACTTTAACAATATAGAGCTATTTTCTGTTTCTATTTTCTTCCTTCCTGTCTTTTGTTTTAGCTAATGTTGCCATTAGTAATGCTTATTGCTCCATATGCCACTTGAGCCACAGCTCCACTTGCAGCTTTTTTGGTAGTTAGTTGGAGATAAGAGTCTCACAGACTTTCCTCCCCAGGCTGGCTTTGAACTGCAGTCCTCAGATCTCAGCCTCCTGAGTAGCTAGGATAACAGGTAGGAGCCACTAGTGCCCAGCTTACTCCACATTCTTGCCAATACTGGGTATCAGTAAGTTTTATCATCTTTTCCAATATGATAGGCAAAATATAGAAAGAAATATTTCCTCTTTCTGTTTGGTAAAACGACAGCTTATATATTTTGCTCTGAAACAGTCGGTCTTTTCTCTCTTCCTTCCTTCCTTCCTTCTTTCCTTCCTTACTTCCTTCCTTCCTTCCTTCCTTCTTTTCTTCCTTCTTTTTTTTTTTTTTTGCCAGTCCTGAGGCTTGAACTCAGGACCTCAGCACTGTCCCTGGCTTCTTCTTGCTCAAGGCTAGCACTCTGCCACTTGAGCCACAGCGCCACTTCTGGCCATTTTCTGTATATGTGGTGCTGGGGAATCGAACCTAGGGCCTCATGTATACGAGGCAAGCACTCTTGCCACTAGGCCATATCCCCAGCCCACTTTTGGCTTTTTCTGTTTTTTGGTACTGAGGAATTGAACCCAGGGCTTCATGTATGCTAGGCCAGCACTCTACCACTAAGCCACCTTCCCAGCCTGAGACAGTCTTTTTCTTTTCTTTTTTGGCCAGTCCTGGGCTTTGAACTCAGGGCTTGAGCACTGTCCCTGGCTTTTTTTTGCTCAAGGCTAGCACTCCGTCACTTGAGCCATAGTGCTACTTCTGGCCGTTTTCTATATATGTGGTGCTGGGGAATCGAACCCAGGGCTTCATGTATACAAGACAAGCACTCTTGCCACTAGGCCATAGTCCCAGCCCGACAGTCTTTTACTTAGTGATGTATTCAAGGACGTTATCTTGTACTTTACAATCATTTTCCAATTTAATGTTTGCCTTTGGACTTAGTTTGTGGGATAAAAAAAATCACATTAATGTTCTGGATTGCACAACTTTGCTGTAATGGACCTAATGGGGGGGGGGAGGCATCAAATGTTTTAAATAATGATTGATGACTGTAGAAAACATGTTCATGTTCACTTGAAAGCATTTGACACAATAATGATATAGTGTGTGTGTGTGTGTGTGTGTGTGTGTGTGTGTGTGTATGTGTGTGTATGAATAAAAAAAAGTCAGCTTGCAGATCTGTTGAATGACTGGCAGTGTAAGACAGGAGGCCAGGGGAGCACAGAGGAAGTACTGAGGCTAGGGGGAACTGGTTTCTCCTGGGTAGAAAGTGCTAGCTGAGAGATTTAGAGAAAGGGGTGGGGAGAGAGGTAGCAGCCAGTCTGGGGAGGAAGATGGGGTGGAGAGAATAAGATATGTTAGATGAGGTGAGGGGTGGAAATTTGAGGAAAGAAAGAAATTAAAGATAACTTTAAGAACTTTGTCACAATGACAGAAAATAAAAACCACATTTCTACACCATGTTTGAAAGCTGAACCTGGACCTATTTTTGGATGTCAAAAGCAAGAGAAAAACCACAAGGCTGGTGCTGATAAATTCAGTGCCAACCCAATCAGCCATGAGTTGGTTCTGTGAGTGACTCCTGACATTCACATCACTCTTAGATAAGGAATCCCAGACATTTGGGTTAACTCTTTCTCTTCTAACAAAGACTAGTGCCAGTGGGTGTCAGAAGAGCAGAAGAGGCTGGCTGGGAACTTTCAGAAAAGAGAGGTCATCTCTTTCTTGCTCTGTGTGAGTGTGGGTGAGAGATGGACAGACAGAGACAAAGACTGAGGAGAAAGATCCGTCCTTAAAGATGTAATTAAGTCACTGTATCCACCATCTCTGCAGTCTACCCCACTCTTCAGTCTTCCTGTTTTAGGAAATAATGAGTCTTTAATCATTTAACCGGTGGGAATCAGCTTTTCTTTTACTTGCAATGGAAGATATTCTGACACCCAAAGAAAAGTTCAGAAAAGAGTTTGAGCAAGTTGGAACTCTGGAAAAAGTACTGAATTCCTAAACATCAGAGTCTGGACTCACTTCATGCCAAATGTTTAGATTGGGTCTTTTCTCAAGAGCCATTCTGAACTGCTATGGTTCCTGGAATATGTTGTGTCTTCTCTTTCCTCAGGGTCTTTGCACACCCTGTTGCTACTTCCTGGAATACTCCTCCTCTGCTGTGGTTTTATTAGGACCCCAAAGCTCCAGAGAGATTCCCTGAGCTCTCAAGTCAGGATGCTTTTAAGTGTTCACACAGAGGATGGTACTTTTCTGGGCTCTGCCCTTTGCAAGCAAGTGTGGAAACTACCAGCATCTCTCTGGGAAGGAAGGGAGCTCACAAACACTAGTTTTGCCATTTTCTTACCAGTTGGGCATCTTGCCCAATAAGCTCAATATTTGCAAAGTCCCCCAAAGAAACTGTGTATCCCCTCACTGTCCCTCCCTACTCCCTTCTCCACTAAGGCTTTGGACATCACTAATCTGTTTTCTGTCTCTATGGTTTTGCCTATTCAAGTAATTTCAAATAAATGGAAATGCACTGCATGTGTCTGGCTTCTGTCACTTCAGCTAATGTCTTCAGCATTCATCCAAGTTGTCTCCTGTGTCAGTATTTCTAAATGCTACTGAACTCATTCTGCTGCATGGACCCACCCATTTCTTTATTCTTCATTTTCTAGACATTTGGGTTATTTCCATTTGGGGACTATGATGCACAATACTGCTATGAACGTGTGGTACACATATTTATGTGAATATAGGTTTTCTAGTCTGTAGGTTTGATCTTTTTTTCCCAAGTTCTTGGGTTTGCAGGACTTTGTACTTGCTGAGAAGTTACTCCACTGCTTGAGCCACACCTTCAACTTTTAAAAAATTGTTTTAGTGATTTTTCCTATAAGATCTATCTTTGCCTGGGGCCAGCCTTGGACCAAAATTCTCCTAATGATACCTCCCACATAACTGAGATCACAGGTACACACCACCATTGCTATCTTATTGGTTGAGAGGGGTGTCTTACTAACTTTTTTTCTGGGCAAGCTTCAAACCACAATCCTTACACTCTCTGCCTTCCAAGAATCTAGAATTACAGCATGTGCCACCATATCCAGCCCTCAGAAACTAATTTATAAGAGGGATCAAAATGCTTGGGAGAAAAACTCACTTAACGGAAGACAGATCAAAGCAGAAAAGCATGTTAAGGCATATGGTGTGAGGCACAGTTCTAAATATTAGCCTCCCAAACTCTAGTCTTGTCTCTCAGGTATTAATTCCCAGAAAGAAAAGCCTTTGTGTAAAGGTGTGGATGCAAAGTAGCCTTGATTCTTTAATCCATCCTATACTACACAAAAGGGCTTTCTCTTATTTGGACAAGAACTACCATGGCATTCAGAATGTTTACCTCCCCCTGAAGGCCCTCCTGCCTCAGGGTGGTGGCAGCAGCAATGAGCCGGTAGAGTTTAGTGGTTGAGGACATCGGAGGCAAAGGACATTGGAGACCAACTTGAAACTCTTTACCCAATAAATGAGCAATGAAGGCCTGGAAAGCTGACATCACTAAGAGGGACTGCACAGACGATGGAGTGATAGCCAACGGTGGTTCTGAGCTTTTTGGAAAGCCCAGGTAAGTTGCTCTCTAGGACTACCAGGAGACATTTTGGTGGGGATAATAGGTTCTTATCATTTGAATAAGAGTATGAGATGGGCAGCTCATCAGTACTTGTATATTAACAGCTGGAAAACATAGTGTACTAATGAAATAAAATGGTTAAAAAAAACACTGGGTGGCTAAGGAATGAGGCAAACAAATTTGAGTTGAATGACTTTTAAAAACACATTGTTCTGTGGGGATGAATAACAGACCTATAAAATAAAGTTTTTTCCACCTCAAAAGTCTGTTATCATTGTAGCTGGTATATTAAACCTGTTTAGTGGCCTTTCCCACCATAGGTTGTGTATTGTTCTCACAGGAAATTTCCATTGCTTCAGAGGTTAGCTTTCCCACAGTGTACTGTGATGTTTGGAGTTATAGATGAAAGTGTTTTAGCAGTCCGTGACAGGGAAAGTGAGTAGCAGATACAGCATGAAACAATAAAAAAAAATAATGAAGCAAGTTCAATGGGATCCAAGATGTTGAACCAACATAAAGTCATCACAATAGAATGGGTAAAGAAAGCCACACTGTGAGGGTCTCAAATGGACCCATGAATTCTGCCTTTTCAGTATCATAAAAATGGGATCAGGGTCTGGGAAGGTGGCTCAGTGGTAGAGTGCTTGTCTAGCATGCATGAAGCCCTGGGTTTGATTCCTCAGTACCACATAAACAGAAAAGGCCAGAAGTGGAGCTGTGGCTTGAGATAAAGTGCTAGCCTTGAGCAAAAAGAAGCCAGGGACAGTGCTCAGGCCCTGAGTCCCAAGCCCTTGGACTGGCAAAAAACAAAATGGGATCATACCTCTGTTTCAATTGGATGAAAAACATCAAGCTCAGGCCTATGCTGTCTGGAGATATTATGAGGTATCCTTCTCCCATCAAAGGACACTTTTCAGACATTTAATAAATAGTCTAATAGCTATTACTGAGTACATTCTTGGTATATATTGAAGCACACAAACAGCTCAAGTGAGACATTGGGTTGGGCACACAAGAAGGCCTGATCGGGGGTGGTAATATGTTTCCTCTGTATTTGAGGAGGAGAGACTGAGGCAACCTATTTTTTTAATCCTGTTGCCTGTATCTTTTTTCTGTAGCTATCACAAAATATCTAAGGCTGGGTACTGTATAAAGGAAAGAGATTTATTTAATTCATAGTTCTGGTACTAGTGTTAGCTCACCTCTGATGAGGGCTTCATAGTGAATTGTCTCAAATGGCAGTGATGTTTACAGAAGGAAGGGACTACATGGCAAGATAAGAAACAACAGACCAGGAGGGCCAGGCTGTTTTTAATAACCACTTGTTCTTTCAGAAACAAATCCAACAGGTTCCACTCCTATTGGAGAGCAATCCTCCTATCATGAAGGTAGAGCCCCCATTACCTAATTCTCTTTCTCTAGGTCCTAAAGCTTCTACCATCTCAACACCATTACAGTGAAGCCCAAGTTCTAGTACTTTTGAGAGATAAATCACATCCAAACCTCAGTGGCTGATTCTTTGAAAGTATCCAGATCTAGAGTTATTAGAAGGAGCCATCTAAGTCTATAGCACTTTCCCCTCAATAAAAAAAAATCAGGCAAGCTGAGTTTTGATGTGTTTTGTATATTGGGTTTCTTTTTTTGTCCCTATTTGAACATAGAGATTTGCTGCTTTAAAAAACAAAGGGAGGGCTGGGAATATGGCCTAGTGGTGGAGTGCTTGCCTCACATACATGAAGGCCAGGGTTCGATTCCTCAGCACCACATAAACAGAAAAAGTCAGAAGTGGCAATGTGGCTCAGGAGGTAGAGTGCTAGCCCTGAGCAAAAAGAAGCCAGGGACAATGCTCAGGCACTGAGTTCAAGCCTCAGGACTGGCAAAATAAATACATAAAAATAAAAATAAAGAGAATATCTGGACATAGAGGCTCATACCTATAATCCTAGGTATTCAGGAGGCTGAGATCAGAGGAGTATGATTAGGAGCCAGCCCAGGCAAGAAAAGTTCACAAGATCATCCTCTCCTCAACCAATAGCTAGGCTTGGTGGTACATACTTGTCATCTCAACTGCTTAGGAAACTGAGGTTAGGAGAATTGTAACTCCAGACTAGCCATTGCAGAAAAGTTCATGAGTCTCTATTTCAGTTGAAAAAAGCTGGGTGTGACAGTATTTTCCTGTCAATCCAGATACAATGGGAAGTATAAAGTAGGAGGATCATGGCCAAGGCCTGGTCCTAGGGAAAAAGTGACCCTATCTCAAATTAACCAGTATAAAAAGGGCTGGAGTTGCAGGCTCAGTCATGTCTAGAAAGCATGAGGCCATTGTTCAAACCCCAGCACCACAAAAATTAAATGACTTACAAAGAAAGAAAATGGAGATAGAGACCAAGACAGAAACACAGAGAGAAAACGAGAGATTGGAATTGAAAACTACTGGGGTTTATCGTGAGTACATTTCTGCAAATGTTATGGTTTCTCAGGAGGAGCCATCTCCAGTCTGAATCCTGCATATTAATCATAGCCACAGCAAACTCAGTTGCTGTTTTCCTTACTCACACCAGGAACTCATCTACTCCTGGCTGCTGACCCGTGTGATCCTGGCAACGCTCATCATGGCTGCTTTGTGACTGAGCCACATGGAGGAAAGAGAACAGAGCCCAGTTTTGCTGGATCCATCGCATCAACCCCTGGCTGACCCCCTGTGATGTACATCCCACGTACGAGGGAGAAACTTGGGAGCCCCAGGGAGAAGCAGGCTACACTTCTGGCCTGTCCATTATACAGGAAGCTCTGCTCAGCCAGCAGAGTTAAGATGAAAGGAGAATCAGGAAGGAGAAATCAGCAGTTTCTCAAGGGAAGGGCCAGAGGATGACACAGCCATCGGGCTGAAGCCTGGCCATCTTAGCATTCAGCTCTCTGAAAAGACCTTTGGAAATTGCGTATCATGTTCCTGAGTCCAAAACCTGCCTTGAAATACTTTTTAAGATCTTTATAATCACTCATTTTAATTCACTTTAGAGAGTACTTCTAATATTTTCCAAACCTCATAATGGAATAAAACCAGGCAAGGAACAGGGACAGCCAGAAACATTTACTCATAGAAAAGAGATGATAGAATTGATGGAAATTAGTGACATCTGTGACCTTAGTCAGTAATTCATTCTAGCAATGCAGAAATCTTATCAATGAAGGCAAATCGAATCCAAGTAAGATCTTTGCCCCCTGATGAGTCTCCTCTGCCCCCACCTTGGGCTTTTTGTCCAGCTAGGGCAGCAGGCAGATGTGTCAGTTCCTACTGGCTTCAACTCTGCCTGGCCTCTTAAGCATTTTCCAAGTCTCGGGCCTCCAAAGACCACACGTGGCATTACTGAAGTTCTTTGTCAGTGGATCTGGAACTTGCCTAGGTTGTACCTGGTCCCCAGATGATGCTGCCAACCCAGGGTACCAACCTGCAGGTTCTCAGACTCTGTGGCTGGCCTGGCTGCTACTTTTTGTCTGTTTCTGCTTTTTATTTATTTATTTTTTTAATGAGTCAAGGCCCTGGCCGGAGCCAGTGGGAGCTGTCACACTATCACCTGACTCCTGCCATCTTCCCTCCTACTGACTATTCATCTGCCACTATAGAATGCTAGAACTGTAAATTTTTTATTTTGGAACATTTCAAGTCTACAACAAAGGCAAGAAAACAGTACAGTGCCTAGCCACATCGTTCACTTAGTTTTACCAATAGCTTTTGCCTCACTTTTCTTTTTATCTTGTTCTGCATGCGTGTGTGTGCCCCCCATTATAATGTGTCTTTTACTGTTGTAATTTTTTCAATACTAATCAACCCATGCTCATACATTGCATTTAGATGTATGTGTCCTTAATCACCTTTAATCTAAACCAGCTCCGTTGCTTTCAAAAACCCTTTTTGATATTGACTATTTTAGTATTGTTTTATGATATGATCTCATACCATAGTAATCTCAGATGGCCTTGAATTTTGATCCTTCTGCCTTACACTCCTGAGTGGTAGAATTGCAAGTGTATTTCACCATGTCTGTCTCAACTTACCTTGGCAATTTTGAAGAGTCCAGGCCACCTGTGAAATGCCCACAATGAATGTCTATCTCCTCGCGACTAGACTCAGGTTAGGCATTTTGGAGAAGCACTCTACTGGTATGCCTGCCTTAGCTGCAGGCTTTGCTGAGTGTCCACTTGCCCTCTTCTGTCCAGCACCACACAATAACTGCCTCCACCATCCTTCCTCCTCAGCAAAAGACAAGGTACAAAGGGGGGCAAAGAACTTGTACTGGGCAGAACTGGGCTCCCAGGAGACCTGGCAGGACTATTTCCAACAGATGCTACTCTTTTTTTTTTTGGCCAGTCCTGGGGCTTGGACTCTGGGCCTGAGCACTGTCCCTGGCTTCTTTTTGCTCAAGGCTAGCACTCTGCCACTTGAGCCACAGCGCCACTTCTGGCCATTTTCTGTATATGTGGTGCCGGGGAATCGAACCCAGGGCCTCATGTATATGAGGCAGGAACTCTTGCCACTAGCCCATATCCCCAGCCCCAGATGCTACTCTTAATGACTCAGTCAGACCAGATGATTCTCACTGGGCTCCACAGGTGATCACTTAGATACCCTGGGCTCTTGAAACTCGCTACCCAGTGGTGGCTAGCCTGAGGTGAACCTAAATAGAAACGAACAAGACAGGGATTGCACAGAAGCAGTGTCTCACCTGCTCTTGTAGGCCCAAAGGTTCTCATATCTAACCTTCTCTATGTAGACAGAACTTCTAAACTGAAGTAGAAATCCAGGCAAAGGGTATTATTGGGCTCCAGAAACAGGAAGGAAGAGAAACCAAGACTGCAAGTCTGGTTGAGGACAGGGATTTGGCAGATATTCATGCTCTATTTTAGCAAGAAAGTCAGGTTCTTCCTCAAAAAGGAAGTATGGGTACAATCCAAAAAGCTGATGTCAAAACACAAGTCCAGAAGGCTTCCAGGGTCAGGAGATAGTAGGCCAGAAGTACCTCTGAGGCAGGAAACACTTCCTGCTATCTGTGCATCTCTAAGCCTGAGCCACATGACTGCTATGTTTGGAATCAATGGATAAATCACTTGATTTTGAAAGAGCCAGGTACCATATCCAAGAGTCTTATTTGATAGCTAAGAAGCAAGAGTCATTATTTGAAAATATTTAATAGGAAGAGACAACAAAACATAACTTTCTTTTTTGTTTGGTTTGTTCTTTGTTTTTGTTTTTGTTTTTATGTCGTAGTCCAGCCTGGTCTTGAATTCCTGATCCTTCTGCTTCAGCCTCCTGAATTCTGATTTTAGGTATATATCACCATACCTGGCTGAAATGTAGCATTTTGAGAAGTATAAATTAAGAATAACTCAACTGAGAACCATGGCAAGTTATAGCTTAGCCTCAACCCACTGACACTAGACTTCTTTTTGTGGTGAATTTATCAGTGTCCTGGTTTTGTGATTGCAGTGACCCTTTGTTTAGTCACAGTATAGCCAGGAATCTGCCTGTGTCATCAGTTATATGGCCTCAAAGAGCTGAGATGAGGCTGCAGGAATGACTTTTCATCCTCAGCTGCATAGCTGCACACGGTAGAAACAGAGGGGAAGACATGGACACACACTTATGCTGTATCCAGGCCTCTCGAAAGCCAGAGAGCAGATCTACAATTCACTCTTATATCATAAAAGCCATAAAAGTCCCAGAGTAAAAATCTACCCAGCTACAAATACAAATTGTATGGCAAGAAAGCCAAGATGCTCCTAATAGCACAATTTAAGCACCAAGGTTTGGCACAGACTTTAGGAGGAAAATTGGGTTGAACAGTGGAGCTGTAGACTGACTACATTCACATCTGGTGAGCTGGAAGCTTCCAGAAAGATCTATTAGGCTGACAAAGTGGCTCTGGGGGATCTCTTGCTGGATATAAGCACCCTGCAGGATAACATAAAAAAAGCTTCTCAGGTGATTCAGAAGAAAAGTATTTTTAAGTGGAGAAGAGTCCAATCGGATTACCATGTCCACATTTAGAGATGAGTAAAAAAGGCACAAAGAAAGGAAGTGGGCTGTTCTGGGCCTCTCGGTAACTACAGTCCAGCTCTGCTTCCTTATATAGGTTGCTTTTGCACACATGCTCTTAGTTTAGGTTTCTAAAACGGATGGTTTTTATTTATAGGTAAGCAAACCCCAATTTTTCTAAATTCTCACTAACGATGATGCTGGCCAGACTTTAATTTGTGTGATTTGCAGGCTTATAGCCTCTCCTTTCTCCCTTCCTGTCTGAGTCCCTTGAAGAAACCATGTGGCCTCTTTACCTTCAGCACATCAGGTCTATAAGCCTTTCTCTTTTTTATCCCTCCCCTCCCGCTCCCCTCCCCCCCCCCCCGCCCACTTTTGCCAGCGTGTCAGTACATCTGAGCCCTCTTGATCCCTCGGCTGCATGGGCTGCGGGCCAGTTCTGTCCTTTTCCTGGGGAGCTGTTGTCAGCCTAGCTGGATTACATCCCAGTAACAGCTCTGTTGCTAATGAACTGGCCAAGAGAACAAAACACTGCAGCTCTCCTGGAACTATTTTGTCATCGATGGTGGGAGCACATAAAACCTTGAGCTCTGGAAAAGAACAAATGTCATTGGTGCTTGCTTACTTATTTTAAGGTATCAGGACCCTTATCTACTTCACTTATGCGCTGGATGTCCCATTACAGAACTCATGCAAATGACAACAAATTAAAGGAAAACTCCACCCTTGTAGCATTTCCTCAACTCATTTCCCGCTCCAGGACTGGCTGGCAGGAGCAAGGAGGGAAAATTCTTGTATTTATAGCTGAGTGGGTAGTGGAGCCAGGTTTGGCAGCTGCCAAGGGCTCTGCAGATCTTGGAACAGTGGACTGAAAGAGCCCTTAAATAGCATTAAGGTCAATGTTCACCTCAAAAGATTAGGAAGCCAGAACCAGAGAGGTTGTTTGGTGTTGTGGGATGAATTGTGTCTCTCCCATGTTTAGATATTGAGATCCTAATAGGGATTATTCTGCAATGCCTCAGAATGCGGCCTTATTTGGAGATGGAGTCTCTCTACAGAGGTAATTAAGTTAAAAGGAGCTCATTGACAACCTGGCATTGGTGGCTCACACCTGTAACCCTAGCTACTTAGGAGGCTGAGATGTGAGAATTGCAGTTTGAGGCCAGACTAGGCAGGAAAGTCCACGAGACTCTCATCTCCAATTAACTACCAAAAAGCTGAAAGTGGAGCTATGGCTGAAATGGTAGCCTTAAGTGAAAAATATAAGGACAGTGCCCAGGCCCTGAGTTCAAACTCCACCACACACACACACACACACACACACACACACACACACACACATCATTGAAGGGCACTCTAATCCAGTATTATTAGAGTTCTGATAAGAAGGGAAACTTGGACCCAGGGCCATACATACAGAAAGAGCATTGGACTATCTACAAACCAAAGAAGGGAGCAAGCCTACCAGCTCTTAGCTCCAAGAACCATGAGACAATATTGTTTAAGGCACTCAGTTCCTTGTGCTTTGTGACAGCAGCTATAGTAATAAGCAAACCTGGAATCTTAGTTCTACAGTGGCCAAACGAGGGGGGGAGAGGTCCCAGAAATACATTGTGAAATTATAGAAAACAAGATTGCTCTGTGTGTGTGTATGTGTGCGTGCGTGTGTGTGTGTGTGTTGTGGGGCTTGAACTCAGGGCCTGGGCACTGTCTCTGAGCCTCTTTGTGCTCAAGGCTAGTGCTCTACCACTCTGAGCCACAGTGCTATTTCTGGTTTTTGAGTGGTTAATTGGCGATAAGAGTCTCACAGGGACTTTTCTGCTGGGGCTGGCTTTGAACCATGATCCTCATATCTCAGCCTCCTGAGTATCTAAGATTACAAGTGTGAGCCACTGGTGCCTGGCTAAGACTGCTTTTTAAGAGAGATAATTTGCCTAAGAGTTAGGTGAGGTGTTAATCCTCCATGCTGCTATCTGTGTATGTAAATAGAGACAAGAAGATACCCTTAATCCCATCTAATTGATATTTGAAAACAACCCTAATGACTCATTTGACTGGGCCCAGAATATAGGTATTCTCTTTTTATGTTATTGACCTCATCTTTAATTCTTATATTCAATTCCCTAAAATAATTACCTGGGCCAGATAGCGGTGGCTCATGCCACCGCTACTCAGGAGGCTGAGATCTGAGGATTACAGTTCAAAGTCAGCCCAGGCAGGAAAGTTTGTGAGACTCTTATCTCCAATAAAACACTCAGAAAATCAGAGGTGGTGCTGTGGCTCAAGTGGTAGAGCACTAGCCTTGACAGTTTCCAGGGACAGAGCTCAAGCCCTGTGACCGATCCAAGAAAAAAATTACCTGGACCTTTTATTCTTTCAGTATCTCTCTATAAGTATTGTTAGCTTAGCCATTTAACCTTCTACTGTTTTCCTTATTTATTTCTTATATAAACTGTGTTCCTTATTTGCTAACAGTGACACTGATTTGGTTTTTTTTATTTTTGGCAGGGTTTGAACTGGAACCCCTGGTTTACTTGGCTTGCTTGTTCTGCTTGTACTCTACCATTTGAACCATGCCTCCACTTTTTGCTGGTTCTTTAGAGATGGAGCCTTTTCTGCCAAGGCTGTATTCAAACCTTGGTTCTCTCATCTCAGCTTCCTAAGTAGCTGGGGTTATAGGTGTGAGCCACTAGTGCCTGGTGGATGTCTCTGATTTTTATTAATTTAAATGTATGTATGGGCTTGAATTTCATTTTTATGGAGACAAACAATGGCAGGTGTAGAGGAACACACTTGAGGAAAAGAGTGGCAGGGAAATGTCAATAACTTCACAAGACAGTAAAATTTCTGACCTTAAGGGAGTTAAGCTATATCACCAACAAGGATGGCCTTTCCTTTTATGGAAGACTTTCTTCTAAAGTGAGAATCCCAAGGGCTGGTCATTAGGAAGTCAAGTGACCTGACTGAGAACTTGAGCAGTTCTGCCCTCCCTCTTGTCTATATGCTGGAGGAGGGGTAGGCACAAGAAAGCACTCTAACTGCTTGGCATAAGCTTAGGAATGTTATGGAGGAATACTATTGGACAGGTGAAGAGCCGGAACAGGCACTGGATACTGGGGGACAGGGATTAGCCAGTTGGCCCTAGGAGAATGTTCCAGGAGAGGTCTTATGTTTCTGTTATGGCCTCAAAGCAGTCAGGTCGGTGAATGTTGCCAGAGGCTGGTCATGGCCTGGCTTTACAATGTACAGCTTGTAGAATTCTCTGTGCCACAGAGGGCATTCCATGTGGGCTTAGGGCTAGTAGCTCCCGTTTGGTTTTTCATGACTCCTCTCACAAAAGAGGGACACTAAAATGTAGCTTTTGCTAAATCAGAATATTAGTAAAACAGTACCTTCTAACTTGATATGCATGTATGAAAATAGAACAATGAAATCTATTCAAATTGTTTTAAGAAAGAGGAGGAGGAGGAGGAATTTCAGAGTGGGTAGATTTAGAGGAGGGGAGTGCTTGAGTCTGAATTCATGCCTTTGTATTTGCTGGATCGGTGCTCTGCTACTTGAGACATGCCCTAGTCCTTATATTTTTTTGCTCTGGTTAGTTTTGAGATGGGGTTTTCATTTTTACCTGGACTCAGCTGGACTGTTTGTTAGGAGGGAGTGAATTTGGAGCGAATTTGATTGGGATACATTATATACATATACATAACATACTACAATGTTGCCCCTTTGTAAAACTGAAACGCAAAAGAAAAATATATTGATATCATTTATTTAACATGTGACTATTTCACACTGCTTTGAATTAAAAAAAACTAAAAACCTAAGACTTTCACAATTTCTATCAAATGGCATTTGAAAATCTGAGTTACTTTTTTGTCAAGAGAAGGATATGACTACTTTTTGTTTTGCAGACTGACTTTCCAAGAACTGGCCTTGAACTGTGTTCCTGCTACCTCCACCTCCCAAGTAGCTGGCTTGTCTGTGCCACCATGCCTTATTCCCTGTTTTATAACAAGTATAATTTTGTTATTATTTTAAAAATAAAATTTTATTGTTATTATTAGGGTGCGATACAGGGGGTTATTGTATCACAATTCAGGTAATGTGTACATTTCTCTTTTGGACAATGTCACCTCTTCCTTTACCTTCCCCCAGTCTTCCCTGCCCACAAGTTGCATAGTTCATTTCCCACATAGTGTAAACTGAATTCCATGACTGCATTTGTTCATCCTTCCTCCCTCCCTTTCTGCATCTCCTTTTTGCCCCTTAAGAAGCAGAAAAAGAAAAAAAAAACCATACACAGACACAACACCACCACCACCAATAATGCATGTTTCATTTCCTGGAATTCATTTCACTAAATAGTATTTTACATGTTCAGGAGAGTTACTTTTTAGTCTGTGTACAAATGCCTAGAGTTGTGTATAGGTTATCATGTCCAGGTACATTTTATGTTTTTTTAATACATAAAGATGGAATATAATCTGTTTAAGATGTAGTATAACCCAAGTTCTATGTAGAAATTATACACACATATGCATACAGGTATTTTTTAGATCTAGCTTCCACATGTGAGAGGTTATATGTGCTGTTTGTCTCTTGGAGCTTGGCTTACCTCACTTAACATGATTTGTTCTAGGTCTATCCGTTTCCCTGCAAATGACACACTCTTATTCTTTTCTAATGGATGAGCAAATTTGCATTGTGTATCTATACCACAGTTTTTGATCCACTGGTCTACCCAAGGGCATGTGATCTGTTTCCATAATTTGGCTATTGTAGATAATGCACCAATGAACATGGATGTGCAAGTGTCCTGACTTGTAACATTCTGGGTAGTATGGCTGGGTCATAGGGAAGCTCTATGTTTAATTTTTTGAGGAACCTTCTGACTGCTGTCCAGAGTAGTTGTACTATTTTAAATCCCACCAAAAAGGCACTAGGGTTCCTTTTTTCCCACTTCCCCACCAGCATTTGTTGTTGTTTGAATTCTTGGTGTTGGACAATCTAACTGTGAGATGGAATCTCAAAGTTGTTTTAATTTGCATTTCCTTTATGGACAGGGATGTTGAGCATTTCCTCGTGTGTTTAATTTGCCATTCTTTTCTTCTTTCTTCTTCTTCTTTCTCTTCTCCTTCTTCCTTCTTCCTCTTCCTCCTCCTTCTTCCTCTTCCTCTCCTTTTCCTCCCCCTCCCCCTCCCCCTCCCCCCTCCTCCTCCTTCTCTTTTTATCTCCATTTTTTGATTGGTCTGTTAGTTTTATGAGGTCGTTGCATATTTTGGATATTAAGTCTTTGACAGATATATTGCTGGTAACAACTTCTTAGTCTGTTGGCTGTCTTGTTAGTTTAGTTACTATGTCCTATGTGCTGTGCAGATGCCTTTTTACTCTCATTTGTCAAGTCGCTCTTCTATTTGCTGTGCCCCTGGGACTCTTTTCCAAATAGTTCCTGCCTATGCCTGTAAGTGCTAATGTTTTTCCTATTCCATCTTGCAATAGCTCCAGTATTGCAGATTTGATGTTGAGGTCTTTGATCCACTTCAAGTTGGTATTGGTGCATGGTGACAAACAGGGATCCAATTTTAGTTTTATACATATAGATGTCTACCTTTCCCAACACCACTTTTTAAAGAAGCTATCTTTTTTCCACTGTAAGTTTTTGGCTCCCTTGTCAAATATGACATAACTAAATATATAGCTTTATTTCTGGCTCTTCTAGTCTGTTCCATCGATCTTTCTTGTACCATCACATTTGTTATTATAGCCCTATAGTAGAGCTTGAGGTCTGGGATTGTAATACCACCAGCATTGCTGCTGTGTTTTTTCCTAGAGTTGCTTCAGCTCTTTGAGGTCTTTTGTTGTTCCATAAGAATTTTTGGATTGTTTTCTCTATCTCAGTGAGGAAGGTCATTAGGATTCTGATGGGGATTGCATTAAATTCATAGATCACCTTTGGTAATATGGCCATTTTCATGAGATTCTACCTATCTATGAACTTCAGAATTCTTTTCCAGTTCCTGATGTCATCTTTGATTTCTTTCTTCAGATTTAATAGGTCTCATGGAAGAAGTCTTTTGTTTTCTTGGTTAGGTTTATTCCTAATTTTTTTGAGCCTACTGCAAATGGAATTTTTCTGATTTCTCTCTCTGCTTATACATTGGTACACAGGCTGCTGATTTTTGTGAGTTGCTTTTGTATCCTGCTACTTTACCAAAGCTATTGCTTAATCCCTCTTATTAACATAATTACCACTATCCTCCTCTGCTATCACTACAATGATAGTTAAATTTCAGCATAGGTTTGGATGGGGACAAACCACATTCAAACCATAGTAGTATGAAAAAAAATCTACTAAAAAACTCTTGAACAACAAACTCAGAAAACTGAGAAAACTTTATGTTCAATCCATTTCCAGTGCCAATTATTGAGTATATATGTGATTATAAGGAATACTTTGATCATCTCATTGGAAGTTGTTGGTAAGAAAGACAAGGAACCCGCCCCCCCACCAAGCATATTTTAGTCACATGTTGAGTATATGTGTTGCAGGGCATATTCTAGGGTCTGTTTGCACTTGGAAGGTAAGTCACTGTAGAGGGTGGTAATGTAGCTCAAGTGTTACTGTGTGAGGCCTTGGGTTCCACCCTGAGTACTAATTGCACGAGCCTGAGAAGTATACAATCCTGTTAGTTAATGGCCACAAGGGGCAGGGCTAGCTAGCTATCTGCAGTACTTTTACTTTACAGAGTGGATCATGCAATCTAGGGATGTCATTAGCTGCCTTTCTTACTCTTCTCACACCCAATGCTTTCCGCTTCTCATATTAAATATTTAAAAAGTTTAGCTCCTAGCTCATATAATCCACAATAGTAAATTACAGATATATTAATGTGGAATACCTTATTTTTTCCTCTTGATGCTAGGCATCGAATCCAGTGAGTTCACATGCAGGGTTCACAACAGATTAATATATGCTAAGCCCATATTCTACCAATGACCCACATTCCCAGTTCCTGATCTCAGTTATTTAAAAAACTTGAAAAGTGATAATATCCAGTGTAGGCAAGTATTTGCAGCCACAGAAATAATATAGAAGCCACTGAAATTTTAACTTCACTGCTTATATCCATCCTGAAATACTCAGACTTTGAACTAAATACATGTCCAAAGTGATTTAACAAATCAATGTTTAGAGTTGTGAAAAACTGGAAATAACAAAACTATTCCTCAAAGACAAATAAATTATAATTCATCCTTATAGAACGTTAGACAGCGTTTTAAAAGAATAGGATTGCTGGGCGCTGGTGGCTCATGCCTGTAATCCTAGCTCCTCAGGAGGCTGAGATCTGAGGATCATAGTCTGAAGTTAGCCCAGACAGAAAAGTCTATGAGACTCTTATCTCCAAGAATCTACTCAGGAAAAGCCAGAAGTGATGCTGTGGGTAAAGTGGTAGGAGGGTATTCTTGAGAAAGAATCTCAGGGACGGTGCCTAGATCTTGAGTTCAAGGCTCAGGTGCTCATGTGCGCACACACATACACACACACACACACACACACACACACTCATCCAACCAAACAATAAGGTAACGTTGGTTGGGTGGGGTGGCATATGCTTATCAACCCAGTGACCAAAGGAAGGATTACAGTTCAAGCTGGCGCAGGCATAGCAAAATGACTAACATGAAAACTGCTGGTAGGATGGCTCAGAGATAGAGCACCTTCCTAGCTAGTATAAGGCCCTGAGTTCAAGTGTCAGTACCTCCAAAAAACAAAATAACACCAGTCAACTGCATATTATACAGTACAGAAATACCTCTATGCATGTCATAATTTATTTGATTTTAGTTTTTGATTTGTAAGAACTACAGGTTGGACTAAACATTCTTAAGATTTGCCTGAGGATGGAGTTCAGTGATAAAGTTCTTGTGTAGGATGTACAAGTTTCTGGGTTCTTCAGCACTGTATAAATAAATAAATACATACATAAATACAACCTTAGGGTTGTTTTAAATCTCATTCTATGGAAGCAAAAGCATAGCATAACACTCAAGAATTTTATACTATATGAGACTGATGCTAATGAGGCACCTAGGAATCTTATGCTTACAAAAATAGAATTATTCTTTTACATCTTTAGGCTTGGGAAAGTGAAAATTTTGTACTACTAACAGCCTCTCCTTCAATCTAGTTAAATGTTCTCTTTACCAATTCAAATGATCAAGACATTGTAGAACTTAAAATGATACAGAGAAACTCTAACAGCAACTACATTTAAATGGCTCTTTAAGAACAAAAGGACTTTGGGCAGGGAATATGGCCTAGTGGAAAAGTGCTCACCTCATATACATGAAGCCCTGGGTTCTATTCCTCAGCACCACATATATAGAAAAGAGCCGGAAGTGGTGCTGTGGCTCAAGTGGCAGAGTGCTAGCCTTGAGCAAAAAGAAGCCAGGGACAGTACTCAGGCCCTGAGTCCACGCCCCAGGACTGGCAAAAAAAAAAGAAAGAACTAAAGGACTGGAATGCCTGCGCATCAAAAGCAGTATTCTAAACTCTGTCTATAAGACCAGCAAATACCCATTCAGAAGTAAGGGAGAGATGGGACCTAGGAGGCTTCTCCTAATTTCATGATTGCTACCAATTAGAAAGCTTTCCAAACTTGCACATGTAAAAAAAAAATCTCTTAGGAACTGATGAAATGGAAAAAAATAATGTTTAAACAAACAAAGATAACCTGAGGAAGAGGAAGTTTTATTTCCATTTTTACTAAATTTCCACAACCACTTGAGAATACAATAGTTCTGTGTTGGGAATGGAGGAAATTTACTTGCCCATCTTCCCCATGTGGGTAGCAGGTACGGAGCATTTGACTCATCTTTCAGGGCTACTTTGAAGAAAGAGGATATTAGAAAAGTCTTCTGGAAACCAAACACACCAATTCCAAAGGGAGGCTAACAATAAATTACCCACTAACACACAAAGTCCTGGATACACTCTGGACAATCATTTCAATTACAGTCAGAGAGGCCTCTGAAGCTCTTTTGAGTCTGGAATTGCTTCATGTGCTGGGCTGGAAATTACAAAGGAAAATTTCAGATATTTTCAAAGGAAACTTTCAACTGGTTTGCTCTTCATTAGATATTAACTCAGCAATTTACTCCATAAGATCAGGCTGAATTTAGCACTGTTGGAGCCAAATTCTGTTTCTATCTCTGGGCAGCCCATGCTGTTGTCAATGTAGCTCTGTGTGGACAGGAGAAGAGAATATGCTTCATTGTCCTACCAGATGCAAATTATGGTCTGGATTCAACAAAAACCATCTGTCCTCCATGTAAGGAAAGTAACAAGAGACTCTGAAGCCAGGCTGAGCTTTTTGTGACGTGGCACCCTGTTTGCATTGAGGTTCACATTGCAGCTTGTGATTAGCAAACAAAAAACAAAACAAAAGAATAAAGCAACAATTACTAAAGCTGACATGTTTTGTGGATTTTCTCTGCTAAGGATTAAACCTCTAGCCAGATCTCAGAATGGGGCATGGCAGTTTGTGCCTGAAGGGTTCCAGCTTCTAGGGAGGTCAAGGCAGGAGGATCTCCTAAACTGAGGAGTTGGTAGCCAGTCTGGGCAACATGAGACCCTACCTGTCACCGAGAATAATTCAATAGTCTTCTTTAGAATAAGGGAACAGACTTTGAACCCACAAAAATTTCTTTACATTATGTATTTACAGATGACACAATTGACACTTCATTATTCTTTTTGTACCTCTGAGAAACTAACACTCAGTAAAAGCAGCATCCAAGAATGCAAGCAATATTTATCATTATTTAGAGCCATTGATAATTCTTTGATTGAAAGGAGTGACTGAGATAGTGTTGATGAACTACACATAGAAAATATCTTCAATAAATTATATTAAATCTCTACTTATTTGTAATAGAGTAGTGCTTTCACATTAATCTTCAAGTTCTTTTTTTTTTTTCCCTAGTTCTGGGCCTTGAACTCAGGGCCTGAGTACTGTCCCTGGCTTCTTTTTGCTCAAGGCCACTTTGCCACTTGGGCCACAGTGCCACTTCTGGCCATTTTCTATATATGTGGTGCTGAGGAATCAAACCTAGGGCTTCATGTAAATGGGGCAAGCACTCTTGCCACTAGGCTATAGTCTCAGCCCGTTTTCAGTTCTAAATATTCTTTTCCCATGGAAGACTTTTGTTATGCATTGCTAGGAGCAGTAGGGTCTAAAACAGTTAAAATTCAAAGAAAACTGAGTCAATGCCTAGCATTGAGGTTTTAAAACTTGGTTTTCAAGATCTAGAACCAAGTAAGAAATTCCAAGCTTGCCATGTCCTCGTCAGCAATGAGTACTGTAATTATCTTTTTTTTTGTTAATAACAGGTTATAAAATCATTTTCCTTTGTTATTGTATAGCTGTTAGTCACTGTACTTTTTTGTTTGTGAATTGCTTATGTTCTTCTCCTAGTTTTGCACTGGAATATCTACATCACCCCTTATTTTCCACATCAACATACGAAATCATATATACACAGTATTTTCCTAGTGTGATACATTTCTTATTTTCTTATAGTTTCTGATGTCTTGTTCCTATAGTGAGTGAGTGTGTGTGTGTGTGTGTGTGTGTGTGTGTGTGTGTGTGTGTGTGTGGTGTTGCTATAGATCAAACCTCAGCCTCATACATACTAACCAAACACTTTGCTACCTTCTCAGCTCCAAGTTTAATATTTTATATAATAAAAGCTCCCCCCCCCCCATGTGATTCACCAGGTAGGTGCTGGGGATAAAATAATCAAAGTAGAGTAGGAGAGACAAGTCATTCACAGGAGATAATCTCTGTGTGGTTGGGGGTGAAGGTGGTATAACTACACTCACAGCACTACAGAAATGAAGCTAAGTCAGGGTAGAAACCTTACCAAATCTTTGCTTTATTCTCAGAGATTTCCCTTGAACTAATCTGGTAAACTAAATTTCTGCAAAAGGCTAAATCTGATTAACCATGGAACATTATCCATGCTCTAACCAGGAGGCAAAAAGTCATCAGAAACAAAGAGAATGATTTTTAAACCAAGTGAATAATTGTTTTATTTTTTTATTTTTGGCCAGTCCTGGGGCTTGGACTCAGGGCCTGAGCACTGTCCCTGGCTTCTTTTTGCTCAAGGCTAGCACTCTGCCACTTGAGTCACAGCGCCACTTGTGGCCGTTTTCTGTATATGTGGTGCTGGGGAATTGAACCCAGGGCATCATGTATATGAGGCAAGCACTCTTGCCACTAGGCCATATCCCCAGCCCCTGAATAATTTTTTTGATGAGAATAATTTTCAAAAGATTTAGAAAAACAGCAAGATATCTTCAGCAAGATTTGTTATCAGGATTCACAGGAGTAGGGTTGTAGGAGATGACAGACTTGGCTTTTATACAACAACCAACCAGGGTATGTGAACAATAAAAGAACAATCTCTCTTGTAATCAGAGAAGTGCCAACTGAAAAAGAGCAGCATTTAATATGATCAACTCAGCAAACAGAATTCTGGGATAGAGACCTTTTTACAGTGGCAATGTGAGTACAAATTAGGATACTTTTGGTTTTGTTTTGTTTTTAGCCAGTTCTGAATGCCTGGAACTCAGGGCCCTGAGTGCTGTCCCTCGCTTCTTTTTGCTCAAGGTTAGCACTATACCTCTTGAGCCACAGCGCCACTTCTGGCTTTTTCTGTTTATGTGGTGCTGAGGAATTGAACCCAGCCTCCATGCACTCTAGGCAAGCACTCTACCACTAAGCCACATTCCCAGCCCCAAATTAGGATACATTTTAAAGAATGTAATTTGGCAATATTTATAAAGCATTACATTTATAGCCTCTAACCCATCAATTCTATTTCCCATAACTTATTTTATGTAAATAGATATAGTAAAAATATATACAAAAGGATTATGATGTGGTCACTGACTTGCTCAGCAAGCACCCTACCACTCGAGTAACACCTCTAGCCTTGTTCTTTGCCAGTAATTTTGGAGATGTCTTGGGAGGATGTCTTATCTTCTATCCAGGCTGGCTTTGAACCTCAGTGTTTAGTATCTGAGCCTTCTAAGTAACTATTGGTGTCATTTTTCCTTCTAAATGCTAAAGTATTTATCAAATCATGTAACTATGGGTTTTCTTTTAATGTCTCTTTTTCCTTAATGGCTCTGTTTTTCTTTTTTTCCTTTCTGTACTAGGGATTCAACCAGGGCCTACTATTGGCTAGTCAAGAGTTTTGTTGTTGTTGTTTTTATCATTTATGGCATGTCCTTAGCCAGATTTTTTTTTCAAATTTTTATTATCAAACTGATGTACAGAGAGGTTAGTTTCATACATTAGGCATTGGATGCATTTCTTGTACTGTTTGTTACCTTGTCCCTTACACCCCCCTCCCTCCTCCCCCTTTCCCTTTCCCCCCATGAGTTGTTCAGTTCACTTACACCAAACAGTTTTGCAAGTATTGCTTTTGTAGTTGTCTTTTTTTTACCCTGTGTCTCTCAATTTTGGTATTCCCTTTCAATTTCCTAGTTCTAATCTTTTTTCCCCATAAGTACAAGAGAGTGTATGTAATCTGTCTTGCTGTGTTTGGGGAAATCTTAAAATAGAAAGTGGTGGGATCCTGGTGGACGGTCAAGAGGCTTTGAGCACTTCAAGAGGTAGTTGTGCCATCTAAGCCTGACCTAATTCTGCACTCTGGTCTAAGGCCTGGGAGGTGCTGCTGGGCCTGAGGGGCAGCTTTGTGAAAGCTATTATTTCCTACTGTGCTTAAGCAATGGTCAGAAAATCTAACACCTCTTATCTCACCCAAGAGCTAGCTTCCCATGCAAGCCTGTCCTGATCGGGGTTTACCTCTTAGAGCTTCTGAGATGCTTGTGTATACCATCATATAATACAGCCTGTCTCCCTATCATGGTGTATCTAGCTTCCTGCTTGGACATTTGTAAACTTGAGGCAATTTTTGGATAACTGACAAAAGGGGAATTAATTGCCAACCTGAGATTATGGTTTGTACGTTCAAGTGTGATGATTTGTTTATGTCAAATTAGTTAGATTATGGTATCAGATATTTCATCAAACAAATCTCATCATTGTTAGGAAGGTTTGAGATAAAATTAGCATTTAAACCTTCCATAAGTCATTGGGTCCTATCCAATCAGTTCGTTCTTAAGATGACTTCAGTTCTCTAAAGAAGAAAATCACACTTGGACTGCCTCCATAGTTGGGTGCACCACCAGCTCTTGCCTCCAGCCTATAGTGTAGCCTACATATTGTTGACTTGCCAACCTCTACAATCACACGATTCCTTAAAAATCACACCCCTTTCCTCAATTATATATCCATTTCTCCTACTGGTCTGTTCCCCTAGAGATGCTGGCTACTAAAGTGAGTAAATAGCTCATGTAATTCTTTGGGCTGAATGAAGGAATGGAGCAGTAGAGTCATCTCCAGTCTATTAGTACACATATGATACAAATGTATACATTTGTATATATATATGATGAATCTTTTTTCCCCCAATAAAATTAGGACTAAACTGTCATGGTTGGGTTAAAAAAGGTATTGTTGGTATTATTACAGCCACTCGTTTTTGCAGAAGAAACCTGATCAAGAAATGGTGTCATAGACGTAGTCTATTCAGGTAGTCTGGAACAGACTATGACTAGAAACCAGTTTCTCTAAGCCTCACCTTTTTCTTATCACCCAAACATATATATGGCCAGGTAAGCAGTCTGGGATAAAGGGGATACAAAGTTTTCAGTTTTCTTAAAATAGCAGCCTTAATTAACCTTTTCAGGAGAGTTGGGAAATCAAGAAAAATGATACTAGAGGGGAAAAAAAGTAAAAAGAGGCCAGAACTCTTTATTAGCTTAAATGGCTTTGGAAAATTATGACTTTTCCAGAGCTTTTTGCCAGAAGTGTCAATTCACTTGAATGTTTTTAAAGGGAGAGACCACAACAATTGGCTGTCCTATACAGATGGTCATTTTAGGTGTTAGTTAACCCCTAAAGATAGCTTCTTAAGGCCTGGGGTGAGCACAGGCACAAAGTCATTTGAGAAATCTCACCCTACATGAGAGGAAACCAGCTTTTTCCTGTCCTGGGGCCAGTTCTGAGGGACAACAGAAACTCCCAGGCAACCTCTATTACACAAAATCCCAGAGACATTTTCAAATAATTCTGATTTAATTTCTTTTTTTTATAGGAAAATAAATTACATTCCAGGAAATATTGTTTTGATTATAAGGTTCCCATCGGTGCTGTTTTGCAATGTGTGTTTATAGTATCTGAAGTGAAGTCAGCAGTATATAACTATATAACTGGGCCATGTTTATGCCCATGTGGAGGTTACACTTCACTTTGGATCAATAAGTGAATGTTAACACTCTACTACCTATTTGCCAACTATGTCTGGATTTGGTTTTGAACATTTGAATTGGGATAAAAATGAGTTAAAAACAAAATCACAACCATACTCTAAAAAGCAAGGTTTGTAAAAAAAATATGCAGCATCAATATTTTCTGCTGTAATCAATGCACTCAAACATTTGACATTCTGAATATTTAAAACTGGTTTTGGAGAGGAGGTTTTACAGAGTCTTTCTGTTTGTAAGACCCACTGTGTTACTAGTTATTTCCTTATTGCCCAATTGTGCTTTGTTATCCAAGATTCACAAAAACAAATACCTGTTGGGCTCTGGCTATACCTTTAAGGGGCAGTCCCTAGAGGCCTGCCTCTCCTCCCATCCTGGGGCTGCTTGGCTGTTATCCACTCCTACCCCCCTCCGGGTCCAGAACCGAAAGAGGTAGCAAACCAGCCCCGCCTTCTGCCTCGGCCACGTGTGTGTCAAAATGGCACCGGGCCAGGCCCAAGGGGCAGTCCTATGGGATGTGATGACTGCCCATAGAGGAAGCTCTGTGACATCACTATGATGGGCAGCTTATCAGCCTATCGCAAGTAAGCAGTTAGTCCCGCCCCTTCCTGCTGCCATTACTGTTATATAAACCCCTCCCCCGAGTAAAACCGGTGGAAGTTCCAGAAGCTTACCCCAAGACAGTCTGTGTGACTCCTGTGTCATTCTTTAAGTGTGCGAGGGGAGGAGGGGCGTCTCGCGACTACGCACCGCCAAGGTTTGCCCATTGGGCCGCACTCCAGCTTTCTGCCCGGCGGGACGGGGCGGGATACGCGCGAGGGTGAAAGGGGTCCCGACAAATACCAAAGTGTGTTAAAGATGCAATGAGAAAATAACTCCATGAAACATCACCTCTATATAAATAAACTTTGGCATTTGCTTTAAATCTTTATTTAATTAAAAAAAGATTGTAGCTACAAAAGGACAAAGAAAATTAAGAACACAAAGAAGCTAAAGACATTTCATCAAACTTGTCCAAGCACTTAATATACATGAGTCCATTTGCTGGTGAACATACCAAAAATAAAATTTGGAGTTATTAGAAGAAGATGGGTCTTTGATGCTTTCTAACGCAGTTTCTATTACCAGCTTCTCCTCAGGTGCCAACAGAAAAGGAACCATCTGTTTCTCCTTTAAGAGTTCTTCACACAAATTGTCTTGCTTCATCCTATGTAGTTCATCCTGTGTAGTTTCTCTACTAGATTAAAAGTTCCTTTAGGATATGCATGAGGTGTTACATATATTTATCTCCTCCAAAGCAATGAACATCACTGAACATCAATTATTTATGGAAATGGATAAATCAAAACAACAGGAAGTTCCGCTACAATTACAGTTAGTAGTTGCACAGTACTTTCAAAATATATTTACTTTTAAATGAAGTATTTCCCTAATATAGTTCACCACCCACCCCACCCCCCCCCTTTCAATTTGGCCAGTCCTGGAGCTTAAACTCAGGGCCTAAGCACTGTCCCTAAGCTTCTTTTGCTCAAGGCTAGCACTCTACCATTTGAGCCACAGAGCCATTTCCCACTTTTTCTGTTTATTTGGTACTGAGGAATCGAACCCAGGGCTTCCTGCATGTTAAACAAGCACTCTGCCACTAAGCCACATTCACAGCCAATATAGTCATTTTTTATGGATAAATTTGTTTTTATTTCAATGTGGTAGGATAAAATTTTGGGTGACTATCAACTGGTTTCCAACTTATCTGCATTTTTTTTCGTCCTTTTGGGTCTAGTAATTAGCATCCCACATATCCATCTACAGGTCTTCTAAAGATCCTTTGGTACCCACTTAAAGAATTTAAGTGTAATGTCTTTTTTTTTTTTTTTGGTCGATTGTGGCTTGATCTCAGGGCCTGGGCACTGTCCCTGAACTCTTTTTGCTCAAGGCTAATAATGTTCTACCACCCTGAGCCACAGCACCACTTCCAGTTTTTCAGTGGTTAACTGAATATAAGATTCTCATAGGGATTTTTCTGCCTGGGCTGACTTCAAACCATGATCCTCAGATCTCAGCCTCCTGAGTAGCTAGGATTATAAGCATGAGCCACCGGTGCCCGGTGTAACTATAATGTCTTTTATGATGAGTTAAGCAAGCTAAATTTAAAAAACTATGGTTAACTGCCTCAAAACAAAACGTGAAAGCATTTAGATAGTGTGGAGATGAAAGGAAAGCTTAAAATTGTCATGTTATTTGGACGAGGTCTTATCATTTTAATATGTGAACTAGGACACACTCAAACACAGAGATGAGAAGAAACTTAAGAAGATAAAGCCATTCAGTTAGAAAGTCTAACAAAGGACTTTATCAACTCTTTCCAAAAGGACAAAAACAATCATTTATACTGTTATGTGTTTAGAAAATAACATTCTGGTCATATTTGTTTTGTTTACTAAATAGGCAAAAATCACATCAAATCACTTTAACACATGCATTTAGTACATTATTAAAAAGAGGCAATGGAAACATAGTTTTAAAGTTCTTAAAGAAAGGAGAAAGGCAACTAGCAATATAGACAGGGATTAAGCCTAGAACAGCTCTTAAAAGTAGCTGGCTTTGAATCCTATGTCAGTTAACTGAACAAGACAGAAGCCATTTATAAGTTTCTAGAGGTTTAAGAGCACCCTATGGTCCCTGTCCCATATTCTCCTAAGACAGGTTTCCATAGAGGTCAAGAATCTAATTCATGAGGTTGGAAGCCTGGCTCAAGTGGCAGAGCACCAGCCAATGAGTGAAAGTGTCAGATACTGAGCTTGAGTCCCGGTCTTAGATTAAAAAATCTAATTCACAATTTTCTACTTAACCTACCAATAATCTCGACTAACAAAAATTTTCAGACTATTTCCATAATAACTACAACTGTGTTCAAAAGCTGAATATTAGGTTTGTAGAAATAAAATGGCACAATGTTTGAGACTGACTTCAAACATACTTCAGTGGAAAAAAAGAAGACACTAAATATATACACCATGTCACCCATTTCTGTCCCATCTACACACTGCCCTGGGATATGGAATCTGTATCATTATGATACATTAAAAAAACAACAGAAATATTAGCCTAAAAATATTTGTCAGTAGCCTTGGGCTGAACTCAGAGGTTGTAGTATAAGACATTGATTTATATTTAGTTTGGGAGAAAAACAAAGAGTGTTAATTCCAAGAATCCAGATTTCTAATTCTCCTTTCAGGTCTAAGTTTTCCATGAGGAATTTAACTCGACCCTGCCAGTTACAGGTGCAAGCACATGGAGTCTCCTAAACAGCATACCCTAAAGACAATGAATCTATCCCTACAGTAATGGAAATCACTTTTACCCCCAGAGAATAAGGCTACACTGGGCAGAGCCTCAACCTCCTTGCCCCTTCTATATTCCCTTTCCCTCTTGCAGGTCCTCAGATGCCCTCTAAGCCCATTGGGCCTGTCACGACAACCTGTGAAATTCTCAGGAATCCAAAAAGCCAAGGCATCCCCTGTACTATAGAGACAATCGTTCTCATTCCTATACTGAATCTAGGTCAGGATTTAGATTGAAATGTAAGTCACTGGAACTGCATTAGAAATGAGATTCAGACAGTAACAAACTCTCCTATACTATTTATTTTGTAAACAGTTTCTGATCATGAGGTTAATACTGATATAACTTCTACACTTTTGTTCTTCAAATATAGAGAGTCAGCTAAAAATTCATTTTATTAGCACTGATGTCACAGAAACTTCTTTTTAAGAATGAGGTATTGGTTTACTGTCCCAAACAGTAAAAGTTTAGGCAGAAAAGTTTAGGTAGAAATGGTCTAGTGAGGAAGCAAATGAAAATGAATGTAGAGAAATAGAAAACAGGCTCTATGCTATCGTGATACCCTGAGAATCCCTACTGTACCCAAAATATATTCCTCTACCTTATAAAAAAACAAAATTCAGCAGGACTTCTCCCCACATTTCTGCCAGAAAAGACAAATATCATAGATAAAGAGATGAGAAAAACAAAGAGTCTAAGATCATTCTTATTGCCCTTTTTCCATTCTAGTAAGAATACTTAATGCACCATTTCCCTTGTTTTCAGATTTTCTTAGAAAAACATTTAGAATTACAGCAACAATAGCATTTACAAGTGAGTTTATGTAGAACTGTTGTTGAGGTTCAAAAAACCATGAAAGAGCTTGAGAAAACTAGTTTTCACATAAAAAACTGAACAATCAGGTTAGCTAGGCCCAAAATGATGATGAACATGTGAAAGATTAGTTTAGGCCATGTCAGACGCTCTTCTTGGTAGAGGGAAATTATATAGATGAGAGAAGGATATATGAATACAAAGGCCAGGCCACATGCTGCTCCTGAATATCTGCAAAATAAAAGCTTTACAAGTTAGTATTCACTTCATATCTTTCTTTTTATAATTTATAAAGTAAATATTGTACAATTTAAATATTAGTTTCATATTGCAACAAAATTATTTTTGATTCATTTGTTGCTCATATTTGGACTTAAAATGCATTTTACTTGTTAATGCATGATTATTATGCTCTGCCTGTCTTTATAATACCTGCTTGATGAAGAATTTTTATTCATCTTTCAAATTTCAATAGTTTTCTGTGTTTTAGTGATTTTAACCACTTCCTCAGAAACATCTTTGATCCTGATAAACACATTCTGAGTCTATAGGAGACTGTTCATATCTGTTTAGGAACAGATGAGTGCCTTAGTGGCAGTCAGCGTCAATCCCAAAGATAGTAACAAAAATACCTAAATACAAGAATGTGACACAGAGACAGCACTTGCTCCTTCATTTCCCAGTATTAAGTAAAAGTGTATAGGAATTTCATAAGTCCATTAATATTCATAGCATCAGGCTAATAATATACTCTTGTTGTTTCTTATTTTCTTGGATAAGGGTTTTTGTTTTGTTTTTTGCCAGTCCTGGGGCTTGAACTCAGGGCCTGAGCACTGTCCCTGGCTTCTTTTTGCTCAAGGTTAGCACTCTGCCACTTGAGCCACAGTGCCACTTCTGACTTTTTCTATATAGGTGGAGCTGAGGAATTAAACCCAGGGCTTCATATATATGAGGCAAGCACTTTACCACTAAGCCATATTCCCAGCCTAGGATGAGGGTCTTTTTTTTTTTTTTTAAGCAACTATATTTTGCCATTTATATTAAGGAAAAGACCATTCTGAATAAAGTTTCCCATGAGAATATAGGGTTACAACATTATTATTAAGGAAAGCTCCATCTTGGATCTAAACTCTTAACTTCTGGACTATAATTAAAACGGCTTTGCCATATAAAGGACCTTGTGGGTTCTCCCAAGAAGTCATATACTGAAAGTAACTGTATTTTGTCTGAAGTGAAAGAAACACAGAGGAATATGATGAGGAAAAAGAGAGAGTGCAAGGTCTACCTGAGGCTAAGGGATACTTCTGGAGTTGGTCTCCACTGGAAATAAGCAGAAATGGAATTAAAAGGACACCTCGATGGACACCAGGGAACTACATTTGCTGAAGACATTTTTTGTTTTATGATTTTTGCTTTTTGGAAACATGACAACTAAATTTGAACATTATCAGTTTGAAAAACGTATAGAAATTTTATATAAGCCAAACAATAGTGATAACAAGAGGAAACGCCTAAAAGATAAAGACCAATATACAAATGAACCAATTTTTCATAGATAGTACCTTATGATCCCTCCTATGTTTGGGTAGAAACAAGCCATGAGCACTCCAGCTCCCACAATAATTACATTAAGAATCAGCACGTGGAAAATGCTAGAGAACAGATGATAAAAAAAGAAAAATATGAAAACAGGAAAATTATAAATACTAATAGAATAAAATTCATTCCTACTATGTTTAAAATGAGCGTCTTAAAGTTACCAAGAAAACAGAAGGCAACATTACTTAATGCTGGTCCTGAGGCAGTAAAACTTAAAAAAAATACAATTACATAAATAGGCTAAATCTTGTAGGCACAAACTATAGTATGATCACAGTTCATATTCTTTGATCTGTAATTCCACTTAGACTATCTTGGGAAAATAATCATAACCATAAAAAGCCAATAAAATAAAGATACTTATGGAAATAATAGGAGAGTTTTAATTTGAGCAAGGCAACAATTTACGTGGTAGCAAAAATTGTTAAAAACAATTTACTATTACTATGTAGATGGTTAAATTTACCTAAGTAATCTAGAAAAAAGCTAGTTAGATTTTTTTTACTACACAAGAGAATCCAGGCAGGTATGGTGACTCATGCCTGAAAAGCCCAGCTTTTTCAGCAGGTGGAGATGGGGAAGATCACGGTTCGATGCCACCCTTTGAGGCCAGCCCTGGGCAAAGAAATTCTATCTGAAAAATAAAGCAAAAAAGGGCTGGAAGTGTGTGGCTCCTGTCTAACAATTGAGAGACCCTGAGTTCAAATTCTAGTAACACACACACACACACACACACACACACACACACACACACACACACACCAAAAGCATTTGGGAAAATATCAGAAGGAATTATACTGAAAAGACAGAAGTGCATGTACATGTATTATGACTTGAGATTTAAGGCAATATAACCTCTTTTCTACAGCTGCTTTTTTTTTTTTGGTAAAGTGTTAATTTTTTTTTGTTGTCAGTTGTCAGACTTGAACTCTGGGCCTGGGTGCTGTCCCTGAGCTCTTCGAGCTCAATGCTAGCACTCTATCACTTGAGCCAAACTGCCACATTCAGTCTGGTGGTTAACTGGAGATAAGAATCTCACAGCTTTTCCTGCTGGCTGGCTTTGAACAGCCTCCTGTGTAGCTAGGATGACAGGCATGAACCATTGGCTCCCGGCTGTGTTTATCATTTTATAATAGAAAAATAAATATACATTATTAGGGAAAACATAAAATAGAATTTTAAAAATATTTTTTATTATGAAACTGAATTACAGAGGTTACAGTTTCATACATTAGGCATTGGATACATTTTTTGTATTGTTTGTTACCTCATCCCTCATTCCCCCCTCCCCCCTCCCCCTTACCCTTCCCTCCCCATGAGTTGTTCAGTTCATTTACACCAAACAGTTTTGCAAGTATTGCTTTTGTAGTTGTTTGTCTTTTTTTTATTTTTCAGATTTACCCACTAAAAGCCATTTCGTATTTACCAGAGTAGAATATTTTTGCTAAAAACTTTAATTAGACACTAACAATACAAGGCTTGAGAATCAATTTTGGAAACAAAGATAAATGTAGACTAACATACTTTAATGCTCAGAAAATAATTCTATTTCTCCCAAAAAATTATTCTCAAAAAAAAAAAAACCACCCCACAAATGAGGACATGAACTCAACCTTTTGACCTACATTATCAGAGGTTAATTAATTCCAGATGAGATTACAGAAAGACTTAAACATATGAAAACTTATAAGTGGTTTGTCATATATCCTGATAAACTACAAAGACCTTCAAGATCTTACTATTTATTTAGAAACTCTAAGCTTAAAATTATACAAGATATTAACTGCTTTGCAAAAGCAATGATGGATAAACAGTTGGTACCTTAACATAGATAGGCTAATTGAACGTATCTATATTATATATTGTATTCTTTATTGCCAAACACTACCAAGAGAAAAAAAATTACTAACAACGTTCTTGAGAAGATTGGGGCTATAGCTCAGTGGTAGAACACTTGCTTAGCATGCACAAAATTTGATTTTGAGGAGAGTGAGAAGGAGAGGGAGGCCTAGGACTGGCCAAAAAAAAAACCAGTTCATATGAAAACTAGAATTCTTTTTCTTCTTTTTTGTCAAAGTGAAAACTAGAACTTTTTGAGAACTTGAATTTGCTATTCTGAGCTTGATATTAATGAATGTGGATTTTAGTATATGGAAGATCTGCAAAACTTACTGAGCCAATATTGACCAAACAAGAAGTTATAAAATCATGCTTTGGTAAAAGAACCAAAGTGAAAGAGAAACCAAGAGGCAGGGTGTGTGTGTATATGCACACGTGTGCTTGTATCTGGGCCTAGGTACTGTCCCTGAGTTTTTGTACTTGAGGCTAGCACTTTATCACTTGAGCTACAGCTTCACTTCTGGCCTTTTGCTAATTAACTGGAGATAAGAGTCTCATGAACTTTCCTTCCCAGGTTGGCTTTGAACCTCTATCCTCAGATCTCACCCTCCTCAGTATCTAGGATTACAGGTGTGTGCCACTAGCATCTGGCAGAGACCAATAGTTTTTAATGTAATCAAATTTCAGATTATAAATTGCAATCCATAGCAAACTATCACTTGTTAAATGTTGGCTTGGTATCAGTTATCTGAAAAGTATTAAAAGTACTCCTACTTCTTTCAACTATATATCTATGTGAATCTAATTGTCTGGCTAGAAAAACAGACATTAATGTATTTTAGGATATAAAACAAAAAAATTGGGCTGGGAATATGGCCTAGTGGTAGAGTGCTTGCCTTGCATACATGAAGCCCTCTGGGTTTGATTCCTCAGCACCACATATATAGAAAGAAAAAAAAAAGCCAGAAGTGGTGCTGTGGCTCAAGTGGTAGAGCGCTAGCCTTGAGCAAAAAGAAGCCAGAGACAGTGCTCAGGCCCTGAGTTCAAGCCCCTGTTCAAGGCTGGAAAAAATGTATTTTCTATAAAAAATTCATGCTAATGGTTTTATTACTGATTTTTTGGAAGTACTGAGGTTTGAACTCAGGATTTACCACTTGCTCAGTATGCTTGTTTGACTGGCACTGCACCACTTGCGTTACTCCTCAAGCCTTGCCTCTTGCTGGTTATTTTGAGATGGAGTCTCATGGATTTTTCTGTTTGAACTGTAATCCTCCAGAGTTTAGATTACTTAGTAGTTAGGATTTACAGGCATGAGACTCTAGCACCTGGCTTTGTTTATTTATTTTTACCAGGCCTGGGGCTTGAACTCAGGGCCTGAGCACTGTCCCTGGCTTCTTTTTGGTCAAGGCTAGCACTCTACCAATTGAGCCACAGCACCGCTTCCAGCTTCTTCTGTTTATGTGGTGCTGAGGAACCGAACCCAGGGCTTCATGCATGCTAGACAAGCACTTTATCACTAAACCACCTTCCCAGCCCTATTATTTACTTATTTATTTTTATTTTTTATTTTTTGGAGACAGGGTTTCAGTGTGTTGCCTAAGCTGGCCTTGAACTCAAGTGTCCTAATTTAGCCTCCCAAGGAGCTTGGATTTCAAGTTGTGCTATTATGCCTAGCCTTACTGGTTTTTAAGGAAATTAATAAATACCTAAAATTCGAAGTTTTTATTTTTATTTTATTTCACTTTTTGTCAGTCCCAGGGCTTGAACTCATGGCCTGTGCCCTGTCCCTGAGCTTGTTTTGCTCAAGGTTAGCACTCTACCAACTGAGCCAAAGTGCCACTTCCAGCTTTTTCTGTTCATGTGGTACTGAGGAATTGAACCCAGGGCTTCATGTATGCTAGGCATGCTAGGCAAGCACTCTATCACTAAGCCACATTCCCAGCCCTAAATTTTTGTTTTGAATTTTAAATATCGATAGATATTATCTGTAAAATATGAATCTTAAGATAAATGTAACTTCTATCAGAGCTAATTAATGATACTAGAAGGAATGAACTTTAAATCATTCTAGACAAGGGAGTGGCTTCTATTTAAAGTTCTTCTGGGAAAAGGGCACCAGTGAGCTATCCTTAGTAAAGATTTTCATTAGACAAATTTTTATAGCAAAAGGATCAGTCATACTTTCAGCTGACCTGTTTGCACAGTCATTTGTTGCTTGGCACATCTTGCTGGTCAAGAGAAGAGTCCTTACCTAGGATAAATGTCACCGAAGACATGGCCCAATAGCTGGACACGAGCCAAGTAGCCTAAGAGTGGGTACACAGTCATCATCTGGAACAACAGGAATATCCTTCCAATGAAGGACAGGATGTCACTGCTAGGGAAGTTGTCTAAGAAGTTCTAATCCGAAAAGATAATGAAGTAATGTTAAATTCAATTCTGTACATGCAAAGTCAAAACTTACTTTAAACACAGGTGCTATGCAAATTGTGCTTTGACAACTGATGCTCATCTACCAACTATGTAGAGTTGTTGTTTTTTCCAATGAGGTACAGAAATTGAAACTAAATGTTTGGAAACATAGGAAAATTTGATATTGGCATACTTTAATTATATTTTATAATAGTACCAGTTTGCAATGGATTTGACATTAAAAGAACAACAACAAAGAAAATTGTGTCCTTTACTGCTCTATAAGGGTCAAGCCCAATACTCAAACCTGTTGTTATTTTTTCCCCCTTCAGTGCAGAGGATTGAATCCAGGGCATTTTGCATGCTATGCAAATACTCTACTACTGAGTTATTTCCTAGCCTCCTCCACCTTATTTTGTTTTTTAAGGGTCTCATTATATAACCCATGTCCTCAAACCTGAGCACTGTCTCAGACGCTGGAGTGCTGGCACCATGCTTGACTTCCAGATCTGCTTTTACTATGTGTGCCTGAACTCAGTGCCTTGTGCAGTGTTTTTTGCTCATGGCTGGTGCTCTACCTTTGCACTCAGGCATTTTTGTTAAATAACTGTAAATAAGTGTCTCCTGGACTTTTCTGCCTGAGCTGGCTTAAAAGACTGATCCTCAGGTCTCAGCCTTCGCATTATAGATGTGAGTCACTGGTACCCTGATGGCTCCACATCTGATTTTTGTATATTTAACAGTAATTAAATTCAGTGTAGTTGTATCTTCACTAGCTCTCCTGCTTTTATTCCCCTGAAGCACTGAAGTAAAGTACTTCAAAGGAAAAATTACAGAATAAGCTAAGTATATCAATCAACTAGTATCATCATTTATAGTCTATTCCCAAGTAGATTTACTTCTACACTCTTGTTTTTGTTGTTTTTTGACACAAGTCTTGATATGTAGCCCAGGCTGGCCTTAAAATTGCTAAGAAATCCAAGCTGGCACCAAATTCACAAGCTTCCTGCTTCCAAGTGTTAAAATTATAGGCATGTGCCATCATACTCAGCTTCTACATTTTTCATAATCGTTGTCATATTAGTTGATATGTGAAAAAGTTAATGACTCAAAATTTAAATACTTTTCTTTTAAATACAAATACCACAAATATTCCAGTTCCCAAAGGAGTGGGCTTTTTGTGGGATTGTTCATATAAGGGAAATTTTCAGAAGACTTGGCTGCCAAAGAAATGTTAGAATCAAGAAAGTCAAGAGAACAGGAACATTATGAGCTTTCATAACTGCAGTAACCTCTTCAGTAATCTCTTTTACTCTGAGATGAAAACACTATTAATGATTTGCAGGAATAAGCCTGTAATTCACTAAATCACATTTTATACTGCAATACAGTCATCTTATGAACTGCTATTTTGGGGGAGGTAGTACACGTCCTGAGGCTTGAACTCAAGGTTGGGCATTGTCCTTAAGCTTCTTTTGGTCAAGGCAGTGATCTACTACTTGGAGCCACAGTTCTACTTCCAGCTTTTTTGGCAGTTAACTGGAGATAAGAGTCTCATGGACTTTCCTGCTTGGGCTGGCTTGGAACTGTGATTCTCAGATCTTAGCCTCCTGAATAGCTAGGATTACATGTGTGAGCCACAGGCACTTGGCTGAAAAACTATTTTTTATGAGAAATTATTCATTCTCATTAAACAAAGACTACAGTACTACTAAGTTTGTTTTTTGTTTGTTTGTTTTTCCAGAACTGAGGACCGAACTCAGGGCCTTGCACTTGCAGGCAGGTGCTCTTTCACTGAGCTAAATCCTCAGCCCCTCCTAAGTTTTTGATAGACTAAATCGAATAAACTTTTATTTATGGTGACTCTTAGATTTTTCCTATCCTTTTTGTCTCTTTCTCTTCTTAACAAGTTATCTTCACTTTGTTGTCTGTTACTCAGTATCAAAGTGGAGTCAGATCTATCATTAAAGACTGATGAGCCAAGATGAGTTTATTCGGGGCATTTCCAGATAAATTGGCATAAGAAGCTTGAGAAGTAGGTACATTCTCTGGAGGATTTACAAATCCATAAAGACTCTTAATAACAGTTTTCTACACAGAGAAAAACATATCTATATGATAACAGTTGTTTAATTGAACACCGCACCATGCTTGAAGTGTATATTATTGCAGAATCTGTAAGTGTAGTATATTATTTCAGAATCCATAAACATCAGATTATGTTTTATATTAGTTAGTGGAAAAGGAGACCCAGAAAGGACAGGGAAAGTGCCAAGATCTTCACATTACAAGCAGATGGTAGGGATGGTGTTCAAACATGGACCTCTGTGATTTATATTTTGTCACTGTGTCATCCTGATTACTAGTCATAAAGGACGTATACGCAATCACAGAGAGGTACACAGTCTCTTACCTGCTCAATACAATCTTTGGATAATGGAGGTGAAGGAAAAGAAGCAAAAACCAGGAATCCAATATACAGATAGGTTATTGTCACCAGCGTATAAGCAACACACAGGTCCCTCACCTGTAAAAAGAGAAAAACATTCTCTGTCACTATGAAGAAATTTATAGTATGTCTATTTAAGTACATTTTGTCTATTTAAGTCAAATACTTATTTCTTTTACCTTTTAAAAGTATGTGTGCACATGCTTTTAACCTAATCTTCACAGAAATGAATTAAAATCTAAGTAACTTATAATTCATCTGCCAAAGGTCTTTTTTTTTTTTTAAACCTAAACCTATTTAGAGTATGTAGACTAAACTACTTTTTGGCAAATTTAGGAAGTTAACACAAACAGTGGTTTAATGATCTTGAAATTCTGACTTAATTTCAAAAGGTGATTTATTCACCAAAGAATAAAATAACTATAATAATTAAACTAAAGAACAAAAAACTATAAGTCACCATCAGTGTGACTTGCAAAAATTAAAAATTCTTTTTGTGACTAAGCTTATAGTCAAAGCATGCCTAAACATATTAAGATATTTAATAATAAAAATGAATTGAAGAGTAAGTATTAAAGATCAGTTTAATAAACCTAAACAAAGGAAATCAAAAGGCAGCTGTTCAAATAGCTGCACAATGTTATTACTGGAATCAGTAAACAAATACTGCTCATTAAATAAGTGGGTTGTTTTCTTCCACTGCTGTTCCCACCCTCCCACCCTCATACAAAATAAAAAGCTCTGAGATATTTTTAATGCAGACAGCTGTCAGATCATAACAGAAGACATTCCATAGCTTGCAATTTTTTTCCACCACCACTGAAGTTACAGTCAAACAATTCAGCACAATTAAACTGTGCCAATAAGTAAAAATTTTAGTGTTTTCCATTTAAAAAACAAATTACTAAGGACAAAAAGCTAACAAAGCAAACTAAGACACCCATTTTTTGATAACACAGTAAGAATTACTATATATTTGGAATTAGGGAGCATTCTTATTTTTCTGGTTAATTTTTTTAAAGCACTGAAACAACAGCAGTACTTTATAAATTTGATTTTTCATAAATCCAATTAAAAAGCAAGTCACAAGCTTTGAGAAATCTTAAGGCCCCATTTAAATTGACAACTTGAAAACAAACCTCTAAATTATATGGTGGCTACACCTAAGGATTTAAAGATATATTGATTTAAAGTCATATTGAGTCTAGCTTTCCAGACTTTGGAAAAGGTTACTGCTAGGGGTTGAGGGATAGAAAAATGGCAGCTTAGAATTCAGTCACTCAAACTCTTGTGTGAGATGAACAGAAATGAATCAGTCAACACCTATTTTCCTATCAAAGGGTAGTAATCTCCAATTATGATGTTTCAAGTTATTGCACCCTCAACTTACAAGCTACTCAGAAAGAGGTAGCCTTGTAAAAAAAAAAAGTATCGAGAGGCAAAACAGCAGTGCCAAAGAGAAAGCTACATATAAAGAGGGAAAGCAACCATTTCACAGGTAGTTCGCTTACATAGGCTACCTGATCACATTATTTTGGTCTGACTTCCTGTGAAAAAAGGTGTACCGTAATATACACATTGGAGGAAAATGAAGATTCAAGGGCTAAGATGCAAGGGTATCCCAATAAGACAGTGCTTTCCTCCTTTCCTGTTCTCACAGTATTGTACACAGACTTTAATCATAGCAACGATTACACTACATTTTAATTGCTACTTTTTTCTTACTAGAAGAATAAATCACATTCATGACATGAAAGTTCTCAAGTGGAGGGGAAATGTCCCTTGATATTTAAATAATAGCCAAGTTTAATCATTCCTATATCTTACAGGTATTTTAATTTTTCTCCACGTTAGTCCACACCACTATTACAAGATCCTGAAAAAAGGGACTGGTTCTTTTTTTAATTTAACATCTCCCAACATCCAGGATAACCCCTGGCACAGAGCGAGAACTCCGTGAAGATTAAAAAAAAAAAAATTAGCCTCAACAGTTAATTGCTTCTAGGTGCCAGGCTCTGTGCTAAGCTATCTCATTTAATCCTTATAGCCTTATGATGTAGGTACAATCAATTTCTTCATTTTACAGATAAGCAAAGTAAGTGTAGCAAAGTTACAAAACCTGTTCATGGTTGCAAGGTAAGTGGCTAATGAATTCAATATCCAATCAAGGTCTGTCTGGTTCTAAATCGTATGCCCTAAGCTACTGTAATGGAGAGTTTTCCAGTCTCCAGTATATTTATATCATAGCTAATAAACAATAATAAATAAAAATGGAAAGTAATAAGTGTATTACAGCCATTAGATATACCACAAGAAATACTAAAACCAGAACAACTCTATTTCATAGTATTCTAATATACACTCAGTAGAACTGGATTAGGAGTTGAACCTTTGTTTTCCTCTGAAAATATTCTAATGAACAGAAATGATGTTTTATTAGAAGAGAAGCTAAGGCATAGAGTCATCTGGGAAACATGTTACCTATGAATATGTGCTACTTGCTATTTTTGACCTTGAACCCAAGATACATTGTAGTAGGTTTAAAAATATGACTTCTTGGGCTGGGAATGTGGCTTAGTGGTAGAGTGCTTGCCTAGCATGCATGAAGCCCTGGGTTCAATTCTTCAGTACCACATAAACAGAAAAAGCTGGAAGTGGTGTTGTGGCGCAAGTGGTAGAGCACCAGCCTTTAGCACAGAGAGGCTCAGGGACAGACCCAGGCTCTGAGTTCAAGCCCCAGGACCAGCAGCAAAAAAGAAAAAAAAGGCTCCTTAGATTAGTGCAGTGACTCACACCTGTAATCCTGGCTACTTAGGAGTGGGGGACATTGGATGATCACTGTGTAAGGCTATCTCAGGCAAAAAGTTAGTAAGACCACTATCTCACTCTATAAGTTAGAAGCATTGGTTCATGGTTATGGTACATTTAACCTACCCTGGGGGCAGAAATAGGAAGATCATAGTTTCAAGGTGGCGGAGGCAAAAAGCAAGACCCCATCTGAAAAACACACTAAAGGAAGAAGAGCTGAAGGTACAGCATAAGTTCAAAGCCCTGATATCAATTTCCAGTACTTCCAAAGGGAAGAAGAATCTTCTTTAGCTGGGCTCACGCCTTGTAATCTTAGCTACTCAGGAGGCTGAGATCTGAAGATTGTGGTTCAAAGCCAGCCCGGGCAGGAAAATCTATGAGACTCTCCAATTAACCACCAGGAAACGGAAGTGGTACTATGGCTTAAAGAGGTAGAGTGCTATCCTTGAGTAAAAGAGCTCAGAGACAGGGCCCAGGCCCTGAGTTCAAGCCCCACAGCTGAGAAAAAAAAAGAGAGTTAAGTGTGTGATTAATGTCTGTAATTCTAGTTACTTGAAGGGAGAGATCAGAAGGACTTTGGTTCAAGGCTAATCTGGACAAAAATTATCAAGACCCCATCTCAACCAATAATTCCAGCCTAGTACAATGAGAATGGGAGGACTGTGGTCCTGACTGACAGGTAAAAAGTGAGATACTATGTAAAAAATAACCCAAACTAACAATAACAAATGCAGGTGTGGATGAAGCCAAAAAGGAACTCTATTACACTGTTGGTGGGAATGTGAACTGTTCAACCACTCTGGAAAGCAGTACGGAGGTTCCTCAAAAGACTAAACATAGAGCTATCCTATGACTTAGAAATTCCACTTTTGAGCATTTATCCAATAGACCACAAACAAGGCCTCACTAAAGCTATCAGCACAACCATTTTCATTGCAGCTTTGTTTGCCATAACCAAGATATGGAACCAACTCAGATGCCCTTCAGTGGGCAATGAATCAAGAAAAGGTGGCATATATACACAGTGGAATTCTACTCATCTGTCAGAAAGAATATTATAAGGAAATGGAAAGATTTGGAAAAAAAGTATATTAAGCAAAGTAAGCCAGGCCCAGAGAAACATGAGTTTCATGGCTTCCATCATTTGTGGTAGCTAGAATGTGCCTATAAATTTACAAGTAAACACAGTAGATGGTTTAAAATATATACATATATATGTATATGTATACTGGGACATGATAAATACAGGTCTAAATACATGATAATGCAGATGTCTAGGCATTCACACACAGTAAGACCAAGGAGGATCTTCTTAGGAGATGAACACAAAGACACGTAATACCTCTGTGCGTTTGATCATATAAAGTAATATTTATCAAAATGAACTCTAGGAAATGGAAACAAGAGGGTCTTTTCTTTGTTGCTGTTCTTGTTTTATTTTCTTTTTGTCTTGTTTATCTTTGGGAGGGTAAGAGCGTGCACAGAAATGGTAGGACAAAGGATGAGCAAATGCAGCAGTGGTACTCACTAGATACTATGTTCAAAATGAGCTATACAACTTTGTGAGAGGGGGATCAGGAGGAAAAAACAGGGTAAAAATGAGAGAAAAGGTGATACTGTTCAAAAAGAAATATACGCTTTTTGACTTATGTAACTGTAACCCCTCCATACATCATCTTTATAATAACAATAAAAATGCATGAGAAAAAAATAACTAGAACAAAAACCACTGAATGCATGGCCAATAAAAACGGAACCCTAAGTTCAAACAATAGTATTGTCCCCTCACCCCTCCCCAAAAAGTTCAGGTTTGATGACAAAAATACAGGAAATTACTTGAAAAGTCTCATGGCTTTTCCTGCCTAGGTTGGCTTTGAATCATGATCGTAGATCTTGGCCCCCAGTAGCTAGAATTACAGGTGTGCGTTACTGGCTCCAGGCTGAGCATTTGCTTTTAAGCTTTTGTTTTAAAATTGTTCCATAGGTGATTGGAGTTGATAAGTACTTTCCAAGTTTGAGTTGATACATTCTCTTTCCCTAAACTCCTCTGGCTGCAGGTCTGGAGTCTCTCAAATGGCAGAGGTATCAACATTCCACAGTGAGCTATCTTTTTTTTTTCCCCTATTGCATTTGTGTTCAATTTAAAGTTTTATCTTCAACACTATCACTTTGGTTTTACTATTGCATTTTCGCCCTTGTTTGATAACTCTCTCAATTATCAATATTATAAACATCGATTTATCACCATGACAAGGGGATAGCACAACATTTGTTTTGTAGACTTCAAAATGAAAGGCTCAGTGATCAGTCACTGAAAGACTTAGAATGAAGCTAGATGTGCTGAGTCACAAATCATGAAGTATACTTGCTTTTTATAAAGCGATTAGTAAACTAAAGGGCTAGTAGCTATTATTTAATGCAAACAATCATAGCTCAAATCCTGTGGTAACAGAAATTTGATCCAGATTGCAGAGGGGGACTAATGTATTTACATAGTAATCAGAAGTTGTAAACCCAGGAATCACACAATGTGAGAGCTGCTTGTACCTCAATTCATTATTTTGCAACTGTTTACTAGAAAGACAAGCTAGTTATGATTATGATAATAATATAAAACCAATATTTAAGATAAAAAAATCTGATCACATCAGATGCCAGTGCCTCATGCCCATAAATCCTAGATAGTCAGGAGGATAAGATCTGAGGATCTAGCCCGGGCAGGTTATCTCCAATTAACCACCAGAAAGACAGAAGTGGTATTGTGGTTCAAGGGGCAAGGTGCTAGCTTTGAACAAAAAAGCTCAGGGACAGCATCCATGCCCTAAGTTCACACCCTAGGACTGGCAGGCCTGCATACACACATACACAAAACCCATGAGACTTCAATAAAATTTTGTTCTCTATTGTTAGGGAGATCTTGGTGGTAAAGTCTCTTTTATGAAGTACAACCTAATGGAATGGGTTTTCGGGTATTTGGTCTTAAGTTAGCATAAGAAAACAGGTTGCAAATGTTAGGAGAGAAAGTAAAATTTCAGTCTCTGATGTATGTCAAGTCATGTTGAACACTGACAGGTAGGTATCATTAGTTCTGTTGTTATTATTATTAGGCAGTCTGAGCACTTGGACTCAGGGCCTGAGCACTGTCCTTGGCTTCTTTTTGCTCAAGGCTAGCACTCTACCACTTGAGCCACAGTGCCCACTTCCAGCTTTCTGTGTATGTGGTGCTGAGGAATCGAACCCAGGCTAGGCAAGCACTCAACCAGCTACCAATAAGCCATATTCCCAGCCCCTAATGCTGTTTTTATGGTTGAGGAAAATGAAATTTGAGGTAATGTCACACAGTTAAAAAGAGTAGAAAATCTAAATTGAATTACAATTCCATATACAAGCAACATGTCAGATGTATGATCAACAAAGATGAAGGTAGAAGAGATTGCCTTCTATACTTACACTAATTTGAGACCTAACTTCCCTCAACTTATGTCTTTCACATTTACAATGACTTTGCCAAACATTACCTCTACCTCAAAGCCTTCTCAGAATCCTCAGGTACAATGAATCCTTCCTTCCTTTGTATTTCACAAACCATCTTAATAAACTTCTATTAATTGTGACTTTTTTATGTGATAAAAACTGTCCAAGTGAGTTCAAAATCTGCAGACAGGGCAATAGGTAATTAACTTCTTTGCCTAATATTGTAAGGTAGAAGATTAGATAGGTTTTGTTTAGATCTTTCTATAGTTTTACTAATATAGGTAATTTGTAACTTCATTATGGTTGGAAAACATACTTAGCATAATTTCCTTTTAAATTTATTGAGACTTGTTCTGTGACCTATTGCAGTACAGTCATTTAAATAATCCTGTGTTTTTAAGTACAATGTGTTCTGCTGAGGGAAGACTTTCTTTTTCCATTTGTGTGTGTGTGTGTGTGTGTGTGTACGTGAGTGTACGTGTGTATGCTGGTTCTGGGGCTTAAACTCAGGGACTTGGCAATGTTTTGGTAGTTAATTGGAAATCAGAGTCTCACAGACTTCCCTGTCTGGGCTAGTTTTAAACCACGATCCTCAGATCTCAGCCTCTTGAGTAGTTAGACTTACAGGCATGAGCTACCAGTGCCTGGTGATAGAGGACTTACAAATATCAGATCAAGTAGACTGATGGCATTTTTTCATGCTTTCTATATTCTATTTTTGTGTATTTGTAGAGGTGGATTTGTCTATTTTCAGTTTGTCAGTTGTTCATTAATTTTCAAACTCTGTCACTAGGTAATATAGATTTAAGATTATGACTTCTTGCTGAGTTGGTACATAAGGACAATTATGCAATGTTCCTTCTTATCTCTGACAATACTGTTTGTTCTTAGGTGTGCTTTGTCTGATACCAATATAACTGCTCCACTTTTATGTTTGTTGTTTGAATAGAATGTTTCTACTTTATTTTTTTTAATTTTTTTAATTTATTTTTTTTGCCAGTCCTGGGCCTTGGACTGAGGGTCTGAGCACTGTCCCTGGCTTCTTTTTGCTCAAGGCTAGCACTCTGCCACTTGAGCCGCAGCGCCACTTCTGGCCATTTTCTGTATATGTGGTGCTGGGGAATTGAACCCAGGACCTCATATATATGAGGCAAGCACTCTTGCCACTAGGCCATATCCCCAACCCCGTGTTTATACTTTAAAGCACGTATTGTTTTACTTTTTTAAGTGAGACTTATAATTTCTATCTTTTAATAAAGTATTTGGACCATTTGTAAATAAAATTATCTTGTTATTTGTTTGCTTAGTCATGTTTATTCATTGTTCTCATTTCCCCATTTTCTTTTGGATGAGTTGAGTACTTTTAAAAATATAGTTTCATCACCAATATTGGCTTATTAGCTATACTTTCCATTTTTTCAAGTGATTGATTGCTTTATAGCACAGGCTGCAAACAACTGCCATGGATCAAAGCTTACCCATTGTATGTTTCTGTAAATAAATTTTTGTAGACACAGCCACCATTCATTTACTTGTCTATCGTCTATGGCTGTTTTTATGCCATAATAGCAGAGTTGGGTAGTTGTAATAAGACATGTGAACCTGCAAAAGCCTAAATACTTAACTTCTGAACTTTTACCACTGCTCTATTTAAAAATTAAGATGTCAAAACAAACTGAATAATTGTACTCCCACAATATAAAGTGCTTTCATCATTCACAAAGTACAAGATGCAAAGGTTAATTCTGCAGATAATTACTCACATTGTTTTCTTGGTTTTTGTTGTTTCTCAAGAGTGTGATAATGCAATTATGAATAAAGAAAGCAAGAGTAAGCACTCCAGTCAACTGTGGAAATTGAAATCGTAGCTCTAGGAGAAAAGGAGACATAAACCAAAATGTTAAAACTGAAACATAGAAAACAAACAGTAGCCAACAAAAACCAGTTGTTTCTATTTTTTCATGGAAAAAGAATATTAAAATGTCTCTGCAAAGTTCCTCAAGGTCAGTATTCTACTTAGGCAAAGCACTGGCAAGTAGGTTCCTTATGTCAGATATTCCTGTTTGCCATCACACAACCAGTACATGGCAGAGCAGAATTCAAATTTAGAGTCTGTCTGACTCTAAAGTCCTTCACTTTTCTAACATATGCATTTTCCAGAAAAGCACTTCTATAAAAGGAATCATGGGAGGAAAATTAGTCACTTAACATTTTTAAATGGCAAATCAAAAAAACACCGCTTAAAAATAATAGAAATAAATGCCCATTTAATTGGGACTGGTTAAACTAAGACTGTTGAAAGATGGTATACATGTTTAAAAAATTGGCTTATTGGGAAAAACTTCATGCTATTCATATGTCCATGAGTCATATAGTATCTATAATGTGATCTTATTTTTATTTTAAAAAATATGTGCATGTATATAGATAAAAATAAACTATAGGCTCAACATAGACCTACCTTATGACCCAGCCATACCACTCCTAGGCATCTATCCTGAACAACAGTTCTCAGGATATCAAAAAGACATCTGCACATCCATGTTTATCGCTGCACAATTCACAATAGCCAAACTATGGAAACAACCCAGATGCCCCTCTACAGATGAATGGATCCAAAAAATGTGATACCTATACACAATGGAATACTACATAGCGATTAGAAATGATAAAATATTGGTATTCGCAGGGAAATGGTCAGAACTTGAACAAATAATGTTGAGCGAGACAAGCCTAGAACACAGAAAACAAAGGGGCATGATCTCCTTGATTTATGACTGTTAAGGTATTGCGGGGGGTGGGGGTGGGGGTGGGAGAACACCAGAGACCAGGTCTGTGAAACAGAAAACTACATGTCAAATGGTTATTTCCCACAGGTTTGGGTCAGCTACCTTACATTACGTAACTAAAACCAAACAACTACTAAACGTAAAAAGGTCTAAAATAGAACTCTCAGTGGATCACAATAGCTCAAAAGCTATATATGTATGATCATATAAGACAAGGGTAAGCAAACTCTATTGTTGATGTTATGTTTAAAGTTCTAGGTGAATTTCCTTTGGTGTATGCCACGAGGCTACTGTATATGTTTTTGGTACACTGGGTATTGTATATATGCCTACCTGATCTAGGGAAGGGAAAGAAAAAGGAGGGTGTAAGATGTCACAAGAAATGTACACGCTGCCCTATTATGTAACTGTACCCCTTTTGTACAACACCTTGTCAACAAAATTTAATTAATAAATAAAAATTTTAAAAAATAAAATAAAAAGGGCTGGGAATATGGCCTAGTGGCAAGGGTGCTTGCCTCGCATACATGAAGCCCAGAGTTCGATTCCCCAGCACCACATATATAAAAACGGCCAGAAGTGGCACTGTGGCTCAAGTGGCAGAATGCTAGCCTTGAGCAAAAAGAAGCCAGGAACAGTGCTCAGGCCCTGAGTCCAAGCCCAGAAAGAATGGCATTGCCCCATTTGTAAGGAAATGGAAGGACTTGGAAAAAATTATACTAAGTGAAGTGAGCCAGACCCAAAGAAACATGGACTCTATGGTCTCCCTCATTGGGAGTAATTAGTACAGGTTTAGGCAAGTTACAGCAGAGGATCACAAGAGCCCATTCCTTATGAACACATAAGATGATGCTAAGTGAAATGAACTCCATGTTATGGAAACAATTGTTATATCACAGTTGTAATTACTTTCAATGTACCATGTGTATCTGTAGCATCTATTATAGATGATGTTCTTGTATCACCTTCCTGTGGTTGTACCTACACTATCTCTGTAACATTATCTGAGTATATTGGAAACCATGTATACTGGTATTAGAACTAGGAAATTGAAAGGGAATACCAAAATTGAGAGACTCAGGGTAAAAAAAAGAAAAAAACTACAAAAGCAATACTTGCAAAACTGTTTGGTCTAAGTGAATGGAACACCTCATGGGGGGAAAGCAAAAGGGGGTGGGGGGAGGGGGGTATGAGGGACGAGGTAACAAACAGTACAAGTAACGTATCCAATGCCTAATGTATGAAACTGTAACCTCTCTGTACATCAGTTTGATAATAAAAATTTGAAAGAAAAAAAAATAAAATAGGGCTGGGAATATGGCCTAGTGGCAAGAGTGCTTGCTTCATATACATGAAGCCCTGGGTTTGATTCCTCAGCACCACATATATAGAAAATGGCCAGAAGTGGCACTGTGGCTCAAGTGGCAGAGTGCTAGCCTTGAGCAAAAAGAAGCCAGGGACAGTGCTCAGGCCCGGAGTCCAAGGCCCAGGACTGGAAAAAAAATAAATAAATAAAATAAAAAAATAAACTATAGGGATGTTTACAAAAATACGAACAGTGATTAGCCTTGATTGAAAAGATTTAAAGTAACCATTTATGTATGTATGTTAAGTTTTATGCAACAACACACAATTATTTAAAAGAATAACAAAGTGAAACATAGTTTTTTTTTTTTTTTTTTGGCCAGTCCTGGGCCTTGGACTCAGGGCCTGAGCACTGTCCCTGGCTTCTTCCCGCTCAAGGCTAGCACTCTGCCACTTGAGCCACAGCGCCGCTTCTGGCCGTTTTCTGTATATGTGGTGCTGGGGAATTGAACCTAGGGCCTCGTGTATCCAAGGCAGGCACTCTTGCCACTAGGCTATATCCCCAGCCCCGAAACATAGTTTTTAACTGAGACCCTTTGTAATGTGGTTCTTTTCTAATTAAAGAAGGTGATATCACTGTTACTAGCATTCTAACTTGTCAAACTAGAGTGGACATCCTGTTTTTTCAAATTTAACTGACGAAAATGGTTTCTGAGAAAAAATTTTAAACCTGTGATTCTTTAAGCAATGTTATTCAGATAAATTCATATAGGTTTTATTCATATCAAGTGCATAGTTTTTTGCATATTCTGAGTTGTGCAACCAAACCATAGTACTTCATTCTTTTTCTATTGTGAAAAAATATTTTACTGAATGGAATATCACACTTTATGCATTCATCAGTGACAGACATTGGCTATTATGACTAATGCTGCTATGATGTACACATTTTTGTGTGAAAAATATGCCTTTTTTTTTTTTTTTTGGCCAGTCCTGGGCCTGAGCACTGTCCCTGGCTTCTTCCCGCTCAAGGCTAGCACTCTGCCACTTGAGCCACAGCGCCGCTTCTGGCCGTTTTCTGTATATGTGGTGCTGGGGAATCGAACCTAGGGCCTCGGGTATACCGAGGCAGGCACTCTTGCCACTAGGCTATATCCCCAGCCCCAAAATATGCCTTTTTTAAAAAGAACATACCACTTACATTGTGATTATTACATAATAAATTAGATAAGTAGATTTCTTTATAAATTGGTTTTAAAGAGACCCCAACCTCTGATTATTTTCAGACTGCTTCTTCTTTCTTTTTTTTTGTCAGGTGCTAGGGCTTGAACTCTCGGCATACGTGCTGTCCCTGAGCTTCCTTTGTTCCAGGTGAGTACTCAATCACTTGAGCCAGTTTCACTTCCGGCTTTTCTGAGTAGTTTATTGGAGATAAGAGTTGCACAGGATTTCCTGCCCCGGCTGGCTTTGAATCGTTCTCAGATCTTAGCCTCCTGAGTAGCTATGATGACATGTGTGAGCCACTAGGGCCTGGCTAGACTGCTTATCTCCCCCTCTTCCCCCTACTCCTTGTCCTTGGGTTTGAACTCTGGGCCTGGGAGTGGGCCTGGGTGTTGTGCCTGAGCTCTACCACTGGAACCACTGCACCACTTCCAGTTTTCTGGTTAATTACAGGTATGAGTCTCACTGGACTTTCCTGCCCACGCTGGCTTTGAACTGTGATCCTCAGATTTCAGCCTCATTTTTTTTTCTGAATAATTATTTATTTATTGTCAAAGTGATGAACAGCGGGGTTAAAAAAAAAAGGCATGCACCCAGAGCTAAGTCATACCTGCAATTCTAGCTACTCTGGAGGCTGAGAAGGAAATTATATCTGGAGACACTATTAAGTAACAGAGTAAAATACAGTCGATCCCTAACAAAACTTTCAAAGCATGTATGAGAAGAAAAGTACTGTTTCTGGTGACAGAAGAACATGGTATTATATCAAAATGGTAAATCTATCATTCTTGAAAATCAGTGTCTGAAGTTTCTTTGAAATCAGTTGCAAAGCTCTTAACAATTTTTCATTTCAGTAATGCCACACTAATAGTAGTTGTAACTGTATTTTGATTAAAATTGAATAATATTGCAAGGCTTACAAACTAAAACCAATATTCTCTTGCTTTATAACTTCCAGTGAACTTGGTTTCCTATTGATAATTTTTAATTCTTCTATAAGTTGTATTTCAAACTTATATATTCTTTTCTTTTTTTTTTTTTTTGCTGGTCCTGGGGCTTGAACTCTAGGCCTGGGTGCTGTTCCTGAGCTTCTGTTCAAGGCTAGTGATCTATCACTTGAAGCACAGACCCATTTCTAGCTTTTTCTGAGTAGTTTGAGATAGGAGTCTCATAGACTTTTTTGCCTACACTGGCTTTGAAGCGCAATCCTCCTGTAGTGAGAATTATAGGCATGAGCCACTGGTGCCTGGCTTTCTTTTAATTTTCAAAATTTTGACCTAATTCATTGATGGTCCTCAAGAAAGTTTAGTACTTTCATATTATGCCTGTCATATACTTTTCAATTATTTATTCCCCTATTATAGCTGTACTTATAATTTTGATTGTACACAATCAATAGTGTGTTATTTTTTACTACTATTATCTACATAATCCTTAGGATGTATTGAAATTACATTTCCTTTTATATAAAAATACTTTCAATGACTTGTTGTTCTGAGAAAATAGTTTTCTTTTTTGGTTCCCTAATTTTTTAATTCTTCCCCAAACTTTCCAAAAGAATTGCAAAACTCCTCTATACTGGTACAACATATCAGAAATACTTTGCATTTTATTTCTTTTCTTGGGAAAAATCCCTGGGGCAGTCTGTCTACCTACTGTAATCTAGTCTGGCTGCACACTAGGCCAGTTACACAATTGTTTCCTACGATTTCCCTTCACAGCCTCTCTCTTTACTATTGCTTTAGTGGGATTTAGGAGGGAGTAAAATAAACACATTCAACCATTACTTGCTCTGTGACAGAAAGTATTATGGGACTTGGGGATACAACAATAATTCAGAAGTGCAAAAATAAAAAAGAGTATTCCTAAGGTTCTTGGTGTTATCATTTACAGTAAACGGAAATTAAGAATAATACACTAAGATAAGTATTCCTTACCATCTGACTTTTCAATATCTGAATTCAAGAACTAAAAAGATTTGCAAACTTTGAGAAGTCCTTTTTAAAAATCTTAACTTTTGCCACTTTTTGAAACTTAAGAACCAAGTAGATTACAATTTGGTGTTCCTCAATACTTCAGTGCATCAGAATCAGCAATTGAGGTGTCCACGGAAGTATGTCTAATATTAACCATCTTGATATTTGAGAAAACAGAAGGGCATTTCACACAATGGGAACAGTAAAAGCAAAGCTTCTAAGATAAAATCTATAGTACTGAAAATCTCATATAAAAATATACACCAAAAATTCAATCAGAACTATAAATGTATGCCAATTTTCTTCAGGACAGTCAGTAAAGGCTCACTTCTGGCAAAGTTCCCTGACTTTTAATAAGCCTCAACTGAAAAGGATTTACAATATATTTTCATTCTTGGGAATGTTCTCAACTACAATGTATTTAATTTCAGAATCATAAATATAAAAACAAGCCTTTAAAAAGTCCTCAATATTTCCTCTTCATATCCTTTAAAAATTAATGCAAGTGAAAATATGAGCTAATATCTATTTAAACATTTTAAATCTGTTTTCTGAATAAGTATTTGTCCTTTCCCTTCTATTTCTAATGTACTATCATTAAAAGAAACTTTCATCACTAAGACTCTTTATAGGCCACAATAGACTCAATTTAAGAAAATAATGCCCTAGACTATTTTTATCAGTCAGTGAAAGAACTAGCTTAAAATTGTCATTTTCAGTGTCTATTTTTAAATATAATTTTGGGAAGAAGAATGTCTTTCAACTTCTGTTCTTTATCCTGAATCTATAATAACTTTTAAGTCTTTGTGAACTTCTGATGGAAATGAAAAATCAAAGCTAATATAGCCAGATGCTCTAAAGAAAACTAGCCTTAGTAAAATAAGCAACTCCCAGTAAATACTTACTCCATATACCCAGATAACCCAGGAATGTAACAAAGAAAACAAATGGGGTGATAAGAAAGTACAATTAGGGTTGGGAATGTGGCTTAATGGTAGAGTGCTTGCTTACCATGCATGAAGCCCTGTGTTTGATTCCTCAGCACCACATAAATATAAAAAGCGGGAAGTGGAGCTGTGGCTCAGGTGGTAGAGTGCTAGCTTTGAGGGAAAAAAAGAAGAAGAAGAAGATGGGGACAGGCCCTGGGTTCAAGCCCCAGGAATGGCAAAAACCAAAAAGCAACCCCCCCCCTACAATTACCTTTTTTTTTTTAATATATGTGCCAGTCTTGAGTTTGAGCTCAGGGCCTGGGCACTATCTACAAGCTTTTCAGTTAAGGCTAGTTCTCTACCACTTGAGTCACAGCTCCATTTCTTGTGTGTGTGTGTGTGTGTGTGTGTGTGTGTGTGTGTGTGTGTGTGTGTGTGTGTGTGTAACTGGAGATAAAAAGTCTCATGGATTTTCTTGCTTGGGCTGGCTTTGAACCTTAACCATAACCTCCTGATTAGCTAGCATTACAGGCATGAGCCACCTATGCCTGATCACAATTACAAGTTTTGAAAGGTAGCAAATAGTGAGTTGAAATCCTACACTATTAGTGTAGTATAATAGTATATTATGTTATTAATATATACCAATTAGAATACAATATACTGTTCAGTGTTACTGAATAGTGAGTTGGAATCCTATACTGCCTAAAGAGATGGTGATGAGTGGAAAACAAACACTGTTTCTAAACCAACAGAACTGTGCACTATTTTTTCAATTACTAGTTTTTAATACACTGGTGCAACAATCACTTCGATTTTCTGATCTGTCCTCTCATTTGTTTTTTGTTTTGTTTTGTTTTTTTGCCAGTCCTGGGCCTTGGACTCAGGGCCTGAGCACTGTCCCTGGCTTCTTTTTGCTCAAGGCTAGCTAGCACTCTGCCACTTGAGCCACAGTGCCACTTCCGGCCGTTTTCTATATATGTGGTGCTGGGGAATTGAACCCAGGGCTTCATGTATACGAGTCAAGTACTCTTGCCACTAGGCCATATTCCCAGCCCCCTCTCATTTGGTATTACTCATTGCTTCATGGAATTTTTGTCATGCGCCAACAATTCTAAATTTGGGTGAAATTAAAGGAAAAAGGAGGAGCAAAACACTTAATAATCACCATTTTAAGCTAAAAACAGTAATATTATAAAAATATATGTGGAGAGCAATTATTTCAATGAGCAGTATTACCTATATCAACACTCTGTTTTAAGTCTCTGAAATTCTAGTTGCATGTATTTTTAGAAAAGTATAGTGAATAAATACCTGGTCTTTAAAATTGTATAACTTAAATAAATATTAAATGCCAGGTTGAAATGACAATGGTTACTCCTAACTGCAAGGAATCCAAAAAAATCTCAATAGAGTCCCATTTTAAGCATAAAACCATGAACAGAAATGTTCAGGAGAAAAGATACTATTATTTGTTTAGTGTAGCATATATTAATAAAGATTACATTATTATAAGTTATTGATTTATTATAACAACTTACCTGGTACAAAAAATTCTGTTGGTGTAAGCCAATGAAATTCCAAATGAAATCCCAAGCGAATAGCCTTTAAGGTAACAAAAAAAATCAAATAGAGGACAGATACTGTGCCTGTAAGAAAAAAACAAACAGAAACTTCTGTTATATCTTTATGTGTTTTGCATACTATTTTAAAAGTCAAGCTTTGTTCTCATGTTTTCACCAGAGTTTGGATCATTGTTAGCTTTATTGATTATCTTTACTAAAACCTAGCTGGGTTCTAAAGAGTAGAATGAATTATGTGAATTACAAAGAAATAAAACACAAAATTAGTAGTTAGCCAAAGTAGAACTGAATTAAAGTAGCTCCTATATTGCTGAATTTGGTGTAAGATACACGCAAAGAGTCCATCACAAAATTACAAGGTTACGAAAAAGGAAAAAAATACAGAATGACACCAATTTTTACTCTTTTGTATTAGATGGTAAAGACATTCACTAGAGTAAAGAAAGGAAAGTCATGAATCGTTAACATTTAAGGAAGGTGACAGCCAGATTACCTATGAATATTCTGACCTAGTCTGTACATGAGATTTTGATTGGATGGTATTACCTGCTAAATAGAAGGGTTCCAGATTATCTTCCTAAAATATTATATAGTGAGGAAAGTAGACATGCAGATTTTTTTTTTACTAGTGAAGTCTGAGGATTTTTAAAAAATAAAAAAATTTATAAAGTAGTGAGGATTAAACCCATTATCTTGCTCAATCTTTTTTTTTCAAGCACTGTACTAATGAGCTACATTCCAAGGAAGCCTAGAATGTACGTAGAGACTAATGCTTTAAAAAAGTTACAACTGCAGGAAAAAGGGAAAGAGAAAATATCAAGAAAAAAGACAGAAGCAGAATATCTTAAAGGAAGGGGATAATAATCAACTTGATTGGAAGTCTGGTGACTGTTTTGTCCAACTGAGAAAAGCTTTCTATCAGTTTATGTACTTTAGAAAGACTTGTTCCACTGGAAAATCAGCAAGCAAGTCAGGAAACCACAAATGAGCTGTATAAGCTCTACTGTGGGTTTAAAGATTAGCTGATTCAGAAAGGATGAAAACAAGAGGTCAGGGCTTATATAACCACATTTTTCTCTGTGTTTATGGTAGCATATAGTGAATTCTACTCTGTGATAAAGAGACACAGAGAAATATCTTTACCTTCTCGTTTTTCTGAAAAAAACATCCACATTTTGGGTTTGCATCTCTTGGTTCCTTATAATAAGTAATCCTCTGTGCTAATCGATTCAGAAAACAAACAAACAAACAAAAAACAGACTACATGGATAAACACAGAAAATATAGATTAAACAGGCCTGGAAGGCAACTTTTTCCCTAGTTAAATAATATTTTCAGAGAATTTACCATGTGTTCTATGACACAGAGGTTCCACAATTTAGTCTCATGTCTTACCTAGGATATTAAATTTTGAAAAAAACGATGGTGATTTAAAGTTGAGCAGTGGCAGGAGGAGCCCTATAAGGTAAAAAGGTACTGTCCTGGACTTATTCCACCACTTTTCAAACTGTTCAACTTCAGTGTCATTGGTAAAGAAAATCAGGGAGCTGTTGTCAGGATGGCCACCACTCCCAGCATTTGGACAAATCACTGCAATGATAAAGCATTATATTAGAGAAGATTACAAAATCCAAAAACTACTGTCTCCTTTCTGGAAAAAAATAAAGGAGGTTATATTTAGGCACATTAGGACTCCACCTAAAAATAAACAATAAGAGCTGAGGCAATCTCAAAAGAATTTGGAAGTATATCCTTAACCTCTACTGGAAACTATAAAAATATCCTATCAAACATTTCTTGGCCCCAGTACTGAAGAGAAAATATGGAACTATAAGGCATTTAGTCTTATTTATACAATAATGTAAGAAATATCATTCAGGGCATTGCTGTACCAACAACTCATACAAAGACTAAACTTTTAAAATAACAAACAAAACTAATGACTGGAATAAAAAGAGTGGAAACAGTTGTCATGATACCAGCAAAACTCAGCAAAAAAAAAAAAAAAAAATTCATTAAAAGTTGGGAACTGTGAATTTTAGCAGTAACAGTCCAAAACAGTTCTGGAAGTCTATCAATGCCATCCGATACACACCTAAGAGTATTCAGATAACTTGGGACACAGATCTATAGATAATAATTTTTCTTATACTTTGTTTCTAATTTCACAATAGAGCTTTTGCTAGAAGGCAGGGGATTTTGTTTTTGTTTTAGTCCTGGTGCTGGTGCTTGAACATAGGGGCTTGAACTTTTGCTCAGCTTTTCTGAGTAAGGGATAGCATTCTACCTCTTGAACTCTAACTCCAGTCTAGCATTCTTCTAGTTAATTGAAAATAAGCATCTGACTTTTTTCCTAGCTTTGAACTTTGATCCTCAGCTCTCATTCTCCTAAGCAGCTAGGAGTCACTTTCTATAAAGAACACTCCCTTTCCCATATCAGAGATTAAATGTAGGGCTTTTAGCTTGTAGGCAAGCACTCTACTATGTGAGCCACACCTCTAGACCTTTTACTTTACTTTTTAATTCTGTTTCTAAGATAAGGTCTCAACAACGTTGCTCAGGCTGGCCTTGAAAATGAGATCCTTGTTCCTTTACCTCCCAAGGAGTTGGGGAATATAAGTGTATACGATATACTTAGCTTATAAAAATCTTTTTAAAAAATAAAAACAATAAAAATTTACTTTGTTTGGAAGAACTCTTAATCCTAGTTTAAAAATACATTAAGCAGGGGCTGGGGATATGGCCTAGTGGCAAGGGTGCTTGTCTCTAATACATGAAGCCTTGGGTTCGATTCCCCAGCACCACATATACAGAAAACTGCCAGAAGTGGTGCTGTGGCTCAAGTGGCAGAGTGCTAGCCTTGAGCAAAAAGAAGTCAGGGACAGTGCTCAGGCCCTGAGTCCAAGGCCCAGGACTGGCAAAAAACAAACAAACAAACAAAAATACATTAAGCAAACACCAAACTCATCACTTTCCAAAGTGAAAAGAATACTTATTAATTGTACTTTGAATTTTATCTACACACACACACACACACACACACACACACACACACACACACACACACTCTCTCGTTTAATTTTTTTTTTTGGGCCAGTCCTGGGGCTTGGACTCAGGGCCTGAGCACTGACTGTTCTTGGCTTCTTTTTTGCTCAAGGCTAGCACTTTGCCACTTGAGCCACAGTGCCACTTCTGGCCTTTTCTATATATGTGGTGCTGAAGGATTGAATGCAGGGCTTCATGTATACAAGGCAAGCACTCTTGCCACTAGGCCATATTCCCAGCCCTATCCATATATTTATGACACAAATCCTAAGATTTCATTTTCTTTATCATACTCTCAGTACTTTTTTATTCTGATAGAATTTTGTTGCAGACTATGGAAAACAAACTGCCTGAATAATGAATCTTGACTCTGCCTCTTTACATCTGTTCTTGGGCAAGTTAACATCTCTGTGCCTTGGATTCCTCATTTACAAAGTGAAGCTAACAATACCATCTTTTAGGGCTGCTGTAAAACACTTAGAACAATGCCTGCACATAGTAAGTAGTTCATAAACGTTAGCTGTATTTTTTTTAGCACTAATCAAGTTGTATTGTTTCATAATACTCTTATTTACCACACTGTTCAAACTGAATATTGAAAGAGACATCAAGAAGTGCAGTGCTGGGTGCCAGTGGCTCACACTTGTAATCCTAGCGACTCAGGAGCCTGAGATCTGAGGATTGTGGTTCAAAGCCAGTCAGGGCAGGAAAGTCTGTGATGCTCTTATGTCCAAGTAAGCACCAGAAAACCAAAAGTGGTGCTGTGGCTCAAGTGGTAGAGCACTAACCTTGAACTGAAGGGCTCAGGGACAGCACCAGACCCAAAGTTCAAGCCCCATGACTGACCAAAAAAAGAAGTGGTGGTAACAATATATGTAAATTGACTTTGCTGATAGTGCTCTCCAAACTGTCAATGTAACTGTGATATTTGTGACTTTACTACCCACAGAAGAACACTATGAGATACTAATAAAGTATAGTTTCATTAACATTCATCAAAATAGCTACACAGCAAAATCACTTTCTCTTTGAAAATGCTGGGGTGAAGGACAGATTTGTATAGTAACTAGAAGGTCTCTATGTATCCATAGAAGGCTGGTTCTTCACTCACTTATTTTCTAAGGCTAACAAATGACAGGTTACTCAGGTTTAATTAAGGAGCAAAGTTTGACACTGAATAGCAAACATTGCAATGTATGCAATAGGAGGGACTATTGTCTTTTCACTATTATATTCCCCAGTGCCTAAAACAGTTCCTAACACATAATGGGCTTAATAAACACAAAAGTTTTAGATGATGTTTAAGGTTAACAGATAATTGTTAACAATGTTATACTAGCAGTAATGCTCAGTTTTCTTATTACTTCTACACTGAATTAAACCCCCAAGGGTTTTTGTTTTTTTTCTTTTTGCTTTGTTTTGCTTTTGTTTTTGGTTCTAGGGATGGACCCAGTGCCTCATATATGCTAAGCAGGTGATCTACTACTAACCTAAACCTAAACACTGTGTATGTTTGTATGTGTGCATGCGTGTGTTCTGGGATTTGAACTCGGGTTTATGCTTGCTAGGTAGGTGCTCTATCACTTGAGCCATGTCCCCTGCCCTTTCTGCATTGGTTATATTTAATATATGTCTCACGTTTTGCTCCAGCTATCTTGGACTGCTTCCTAATATGTACCTAGTATGATAGACGTGAACCATTAGGACTAGTTTTTTTTTTTCTAAAATGAGTTCTTCCAGGCAGGGCTGGCCTGAAACTGCTATCTTCCCTAACTCAGCTTCCTGCATGGCTGGGAAGACAGGCATGTATGTTAACCTGCACACAGCTATTGATTAGCATGGGTCTCATGAACTTTTTGCTCAGGCTGGCCTTCAATCACAACTCTCTTATCTCTGATTCTTGAACAGCTAGGATTGTAGGCATGAAGCACCAGTGCCTAGATTAGTACTTTTAATAAATGAATTACAACTTTATTAAAGAATTAGGCTATTTTGGAAAAAAACCTCAATCTATTTTTCCATATTTATTCATTATCTTCTGCCCTATTATCAGGAAATTATTTTATATGTTGCAAATTTGTGTAGCCTATATATTAGTCATTAAAATAATATACATCTAAACTAAACAGACAAACTGAGATGTATGCTCTGGACATCTGATACAATTAAAAGTGATAAAAGCCCTTGAAAATACTGATTATTCACAGGTAAATATGGATGTTTTGGATATATCTGTGGATTGTATAATATAGATTGAAATGACTGGAAGTGAAGTTTTCAGATTGGGGATATTTGCATAGGCTTTACTACTTGTAAGTGTACACCCTTAGCCTGGTTTTGTTTTTGTTTTGCTTTTGTCAGCGCTGGGACTTAAACTCAGGAACCTGTGCTAGCTAAGCAAGCGATCTACCACTTGAGCCATGCTTCCAGCCTTAAAACATTATTGGAGAAAGATGGCAAATAAGGAAACAAAAAAACTCCAAACTACTTACCAGGATTGCTATTATTGGTTCTTGGTATACTGTTTGTGTCATTAATGTGATGAATAAAATCTAAAAATTAAAAATAAAGTTTAATAATGAATAAAAGATGATAGATTATATTACTGTCAGCCTTTTAGAGATATTTTTAAAAAATATATAATATCATCTAATACACTGAACCAAAACTTTTTCATCCTTAATGCAGCTTCACCTTTTACAGTTTTTTTCACTTATAGGAATAATAATGTCATTGTTCAGTTTCACTGAAGTTATAGTTTACATGATGGAACATTTTAAAAAATCTACTCTAATAGTAATTAAGAGGACTGAAATAAAGATTATATATATATATTCTTTTTCCTATACTACATTAATTTACGTACATTCATTTACATTTCATATAAAGTTCTCAAGTACGCAAAAATGAAAAACCCTTATCTATACACAGTTAACTTACTTGGAAAATTATCAAAAAAGGTTAACAAAGTACTGTATATAATTTTATATAAATTTGGAAATTTACTAAAAGGGTTTACAAAGTACTACATGTACTTTTATATATTGAAAGCTGTGTAGCAATTATAAAGAACCAGATTAAAGTAAGTAGCAAAGAAAAAAGCATATGCAGATTCCTAAACATTCATATTTTATAGTGATTATAAGAATGGATAACAATGTACTTTCATATAACCCTGCCACCAAAACAAACAAGATACTCATGTCCTTCACCTCTCATGAGCAAAGACTGTGCTATCTTGCTAACCTGTAGGGATTATTCTTTATGGAATTTTAATGCTTTGGGGGAAGAGGGCTGCACTGGGGACTGAACTCAGGGTTTCATGTTTGTAAGGCAGCTGCTCTACCACTTGAGCCATGCCTCCAGCCTCTTTTTTTTTTTTTTTTTTGGCCAGTCCTGGGCCTTGGACTCAGGGCCTGAGCACTGTCCCTGGCTTCTTCCCGCTCAAGGCTAGCACTCTGCCACTTGAGCCACAGCGCCGCTCTGGCCGTTTTCTGTATATGTGGTGCTGGGGATTCGAACCTAGGGCCTCGTGTATCCGAGGCAGGCACTCTTGCCACTAGGCTATATCCCCAGCCCTCCAGCCTCTTTTTGCACTGGCTATTTTGAGATATATTTTCTTGCTTTATGCCTGGGTGAGCCTGAGCTGTAATTCTCCTATTTGTTTTTTCCATGTCATTGGAGATGATAGACATGTACCACTGGACATTGTGCTTCCCACCCAGCTAGGGTGAAGGAATCTTGCCAACTACTTTTTCCCCAGGCCTTCCTTAAAACTGTGATTTCCCCATCTGTCTCCTAAGTACCAAGAATGGCACACATGAGCCACCACACGAGGCCCCTGTGGAATACTGTGCCCACCCATTGTGCTGAGATAACAAGCACATGCCACTATACCCCAGATATTAGTTAAAAAAATCTCTCATAAGAAAGAGCTAAAAATCTTTTATGCCTATTCTGGAATTGAATCACAATTCCATTTTGCCTCACAAGTAGCTAAGATTACAAGTTTGAACCATTGTGCTCAGTATGACATTAACCTTTTATAACTGTAGTGACCATTACTTGAAAATATTTGCTACAAAACCTAAATGAGATGATAAAAGGAATGGGGTTAAGTTTTAAGGTGACAAAAGTTAAATACATGACTTCCACATTTTAATTGTATCATATATTTCTCAAACTAGGAAAAAAGCATCAGTATAATGTTCTGACCTTTTATAAAAATTTCCAAGTGTTATTCAGGATTTTACATTACATTACAAGTGATGAAACATCATAATTTCTTCATGCCAAGCAGTTATATAAGACTAGTATTTTATATCATCAAATGCACTGAGTTGAAGAGTGTCTTTCATCAAATGAAAATCTACCAACAGAAATCTTAGAATATGACTATATTTGGAAAAAGAGACTTTGTAAATTAAATCAAATTAATATGAGCTCATACTGGATTAGATGGGCCCACAAGCTGGTGTCCTTATAGAAAGAATAATATCTTCAAATGGTTGTGTGTTTGGACACACACAAAAGGAAAACAGTCATGTGAAAATGAAGGGAGAAATTGGAATACAGCTATTTGCCAAGGAATGCCAAGGATTCACAACTAATTAAGTAAAAGAAAAGTTATCCTTAAAGCCTTCAGAAGGAGCAGAGCCCTTATGACATTTTGATTTGACCTTACACTCTCCATAATTATGAAAGAAAAAAACATGTTGTTTTAAGCCACTAGGTTATAGTAATAGTAATTTGTTATAACACCATAGGAGAACAGCATGAGATATAAGCTAATATCTCTTATGAAAAGAGACAACTGTTCTCAATTAGCTCCTATGTTTCCAAAAAGCAAATGCAATCTAGCCAGGAATTAAAAAATAAATTATTTACCATAAATACTAAAAGAATCTGTTTATCCTAAAACACAGGAATGGTTTAAATATGACAAATATGTCCCTTTAATTCAGCATGTTAATAATTTAAAGAGAAAAGAATGATCTCAAGAGATTTAGATGAAGTGCCTGATAAAATTCAGGCACTTAATAAAATGCTTAACAAAGAATATGCAGAAATATTTTAAATTACTAAAGGGTGCTAGATGAAGTGGCTTTTGCCTATAATCTCAGCTAGTTGGAGGCAGAGATTGAAAGAATTAACTGAGGTCAGTGTATGCAAAAAATACAGCCCCACTCCCCCCCACCGCACTTCAACCAACAGATGAGCATGGTGGCATGCATCCGTCATTCCTGTTATGTGGGAAGTATGAATAGGAGGAGTGTGGTCCAAACCAACCTGTCCAAAAACATGAAACCCTATCAGCAAAAATGACTAAAGCAAAAAGGGCTGGGAACAGGACTCAAGTAGCAGAGCACTTTGTATAGTGTGAGGCATTGAGTTCAAACATCAGTACCACCACACCGACAAAATACAATTACAATAGAAACATTTCCTCAGCAACAATAAAAAACTGTGGACTATCATTGCTTCTGTGCAACTTCATATAAAAATGATATACCAGTCCACATATATACATATGTATGTATGCATGTATCTGCTTTCATTTGGATATATATATGTGTGTGTGTGTATATCTACAGAAATGTAATGTACATGCAAATCATTTAAAAATAACTAGGCAGGAAGCGGTCTTTTTTATTCACAATCTAAATCTTTTGCAGTGCATCACAAAATTAGAATCAACAGGAATTCAGAAAGCTTCAAATTTAACTTCAAAACAGACATTTAGAACTTAATTAGGTATGTATTTAGTACTAACCAATAATTTGAAGAAATAATGAAAATACTGTTTCTGGACAGACAAAAATATCTGTTTCTTGATGATAGTGTGGTATGTATACGCACATCCATTTGTCAAAAAGGTCTGACAAAAGATACTTGCTTCCCCCCCCCCCCCGCCTTTTTCTTCTTTGGCAAAAATACCTCTTTTTCTCTCTCTCTTTTCATTTTTCCAATACTGAGGATTCAACCCAGGGCCTTGAGCATGCTAGGCAAGGTCTGTATCACTTGATCCATATCCTAGCCCTTTAGTTTGTATCTTGCTTTTGAGATAGGCTCTTGCTAACTTTGCTTGACTGTCCCTGGGCCCATGATCCTCTTGCTCAGCCTCCCAAATAGGAGTACATGCATGAATCAACACATACAGCAGATTTGTCTAGTTTTGTGAGTAAGTTTTATCTAAGAAAGAAAACTATACATGTAATAATATAACATAGATGACAATTTTTCAATGAAGGTGAAATTGCTTCCAAGAGGGAGAAAATTTATTCCTAGGGGAGAAAAAAATCTTTTTACATATAAATCATAGATGCACGTACAGTTCATGAAAAAGCTTTATGGTGTATCTATGATATTAAAATTCCATAAGAGGTGAGATTAGAATAAACATCTAGAAAGGCCCTTAAGGGAGCAATAATGAAAAAAAAGGTTGAGAAATACTAATATATATGATTCTAGACTGGTACAATGCTGACAACTGTTGAAGCTGGGTGAGGGGAATATGATGTTTTCTTGTATTATTCTGCTTATTTTATATATGTTTGAAAGTACTTGTAGTAAAAAGTAAATGTGCCAAATGTTAAATTCAAACATTTACAAGAAAGGCACTAAGAAAAGTCTTTTTTAAAAGATACTCAAGACTTTGTCAAGGGGCTGGGAATATGGCCTAGTGGCAAGAGTGCTTGCCTTATATACATGAAGCCCTAGGTTCGACTCCTCAGCACCACATATGTAGAAAAGGCCAGGAGTGGTACTGTGCTAGCCTTGAGGGGGGGGAAAAAAAAAAAAAGAAGCCAGGGACATTGTTCATGCCTTGAGTCCAAGCCTCAGAATTGGCACCCAAAAAAAAAAACTTTGTCAAGAAAAATTCAGAAGAAATTAAAAAAATATCTAAATAGAGAACTATGTGATACCATGTCCAAATGCAATTCTTACTAAATCCTAAACACCTATAAACCAAATGCAATTCTTACTAAATCCTAAACTCATTATCTTAATCACACTGATTATAGTATATTGACTGCAAAAAATCAATGCTATGTCAAGCAAATTCTAACTATTGTTTTAGAACTTGACAAGTTGATTATGTGTGTGCAGAGTTATGCACAATAATGGGGGAAAAACAAATTTGAAAGTACAATTAAAAAACAGAATAAAGCTGGGCAGCAGTGGCTCATGCCTATAATCCTTGCTACTCAGGAGGATGAGACCTGAGGATCATGGTTTCAAGCCAGACTAGGTAGGAAACTGTGAGATTTTTATCTCCAATTAACCACCAAGAAGCTAGAAGTGGAGCTATGGCTAAAGTGGTAGAGTTGCCAACCTTGGGCAAAATCTCTGAGTTCAAGCTACAGGACTGGCACATAAGCACACACACACAAACCTGAATAGAATCACCCTCTACAAAGTAAAATAAGCTACGCACTAGGAGACAGTTACAACTCAATAATAGATTAATGATTACTATATAGCCTTTAAGAGTTTCTATTAACAAGAAAATAACCAATAGTACAATAGAAAATGGGTGAATAAGCCAATGGTTAATATAATTTAAGAAAGATATTTAGTGCACTCTTATGAGCAGAAATACAAACTAAAACTTTATTTTGGGTAATGAATGTAACTCACCAGTAGAGCACTTGCCTAGTATGTGTCTGGCCTTGTGTTTGATCCCCAGCACCACAAATAGCAAAAAGCAAACAACTTCCTTGAATGTCAATTGTCTGATAACATGTGCAAAAAGGATGTGGAACAAAGGAAAATTGTATAAACTATGGGTACAAGTGATTGGAATGAGCACAATAAGGAAATTGGCCATTTCCTTTTGGACACCACACCAAGTTCATTGCTTCATGTTTAAATGATTATACACGTCAATAACCAGAGAATACAAGCTAAATTAAGTATATTTTCAAGAATGATATACTTAATTTATTTCTTACTTTATGTACATTAAGTACATTTAAGATTGGAACTTAAACTGGACAGTAGCAATTGTATCCAAGAATGTGGTTAAGTATACAATATTGATACTTACTAAAAATAAACTTTCCAGTATTAAAAAGGAAATTAGACATAAGCACCCAATAAACTATCATTGCTCCAATGAGAGATACCAAGGAGAAAAGGAGACTGGACCACTGTCCAAAGTGACCAAAATAATGTCTGCAGACATCTGGATATTCCCAAGTAGTGGTATCCAATGAACCTAAGTAAAAATAAGAGTAAGCAAGAAAATGATATTGGTCATATGTTTCATATTCATAACTTGTTTTTTCCTAATTAACAAAAAAATTTAGCAAAAACATTCTGGGTACTTTACCTCCAGATATTAGAAAATATTATGAAATAAAAGCAATTCGAATATAAAACAAACAAAAAAGAAATGAATTCATGTAAATGAGCTGAGAAACTTTATAGCAAAATAACCTTTCATAATTAGTAAAAGTAAGTGATACAGGAAGGATAGACAAACCTACAAGTATGGACAGAAAACACTAATAGATGACCCACACAGAAAGCAATATGAATGGAAGTTCTCTCAAATTGTAATTTTTTTCTTTTCTTTGGTAGGTTGTGGGGCTTGAACTCAGGGTCTGGACATTGTCTCTGAGCCTCTTTGTGCTCAAGGCTAGTGCTCTACCACTTGAGCCACAGTGGCACTTCCAGTTTTTGAGTAGTTAACTGGAAAAAGAGTCTCAATGGGACTTTTCTTCCCAGGCTGGCTTGGAACTATAATCCTCAGATCTCAGCCACCTGAGTAGCTAGGATTACAGGCATGAGCCAAATAATAATTTATGAACTCAAATCACAATTTAAGTCACATGTCAATTTAAATTCCAGACAACTGAACAATGAATTAAAACATTTACAGAACATTTAGAACACAATGTAGAAATTGCATGTGGAAGGTTATCCTTTTGTATTAACTGAAGAAACTATAATGGAAATAGGTAGATACAAAGACACTCTTCTAAGATCATTCAAATATTGAATTAGAAAAAAATTTAAAGGAAATTACAGATAAAGAACTAATACTGTCATATAAGAGCTCAGCAGAACCATGTGTACCCTAAGGGATTTGTGGGTAAGGGTTCAGGAATATAAATAAGTACTATACTTAATGAAAAAATGTACCACTTTTAAAGTACCAAAACAAAACAAAGATGGAAACACATAAAATAACATCAAGCTTCAAGATTTCAGTATCATTTATTAATAGCTAATAAATATAATAAATTTTACAATTAGTCTCTTTTTCAATTAGGTGCTGAGCATTGCACACTTTAAGTATGTGCTCTATCACTGAGTCTTAGTCCACAATTTTTTTTCTTTGAAAATATTAAAGAAATTAATTCAAAAGGAAGCATGAAGCACATATAAAATATTTTAGGGGAGTATTAGGACAGCGAAACCCAAGGAATTACCTAAACATACAAGAGTAGAACAATAAACAAACAAAATAGAGTTACCATGTATACCTACTTAGTCATTACAAGATAAAAACAACACACCAGGGTGCTGGGAATATGGCCTAGTGGTTCAATTCCTCAGCACCACATATATAGAAAAGGCTAGAAGTGGCACTGTGGCTTAAGTGGCAGAGTGCTAACCTTCAGCAAAAAGAAGCCAGGAACAGTGCTCAAGCCCTGAGTCTAAGCCCAAGGACTGGCAAACAACAACAACAACAACAACAAAAACATGTCAGGCACTGTGTATAAACCCAGCTACTTGGGAGGAAGAGAGATCAAGAGGATTATAGTTTGAGGCCAGCCCCCATCTCAACAAAGGAGGTGGGCATGATGATAAATATATATATATATACATATATACACACATATGTATATGTAATACACCACACACACACACATATATAGAGAGAGAGAAAGAGAGTCAGTCCCATTTATGTGGGGGTCAAGGTAAGAGGATTAAGGTATAAGGATGGCTCCAGGAAAAAAATGTGAAACCCTATCTGAAAACTATTAAAAAGCAAAAAGGGGCTTGAAGATGTAGCTCAAGGCTGTATCTCTCTCTCTCTCTCTCTCTCTCTCTCTCTCTCTCTCTCTCTCTCTCTCTCTCTCTCTCTCTCACACACACACACACACACACACACACACACACACACACAGAGAACAAGGCATGGTAGCCCAATCCTGGTAATTCCAGCACTTGGAAAGCAGAGGCAGGAGGATAAAGAGTTTTTATTCTTATAAGGAAACTAGTACCAAAACAAATGTATTCTGCAAAAACTCCCAGCATTTCTGAATTTATGTTAACGATCTATTTTCACTGTGTCAGATTCTTACATATCATAGTCCGTGATTTTACCACTCTGTAGCAGCAATAAAGTGTTAAAAGGCCCATCAACACGATGACACCCATTCCAGTAGTAAATCCAGCCTGTTTAAAAATATAGGACATATTTCATCATGTAAGAATAAATTCATATACCATGTTGTTACCCTAAATAATCATGATAAAAATCTAACAATAACCTAACTATAATTATTATTTTATTTTCTTTATAGGATAGTCTATAAATTTATAATAAAACTTACAATATAAAGAAAAATAATTCAAAGTGGTTGTTACTAGTATTATTTTCTGGACACCTGGTCTCACCATTCAGCACTGGCAGACCTGAAACTCACTATGTAGCCATGGGGCCTTAAACTCACAACCTTCTCGTATCAGCTTCCTAAATGCGTAGATTATAGGTATAGAAACAGTTTCAGATAAAAATGAGCTGAAGCTGGGAACTGGTAGCCTACACCTCTAATTCTGGTTACTCAGTAAGCTGAGATTTGGAGGATCAAAGTTGAAAAGCCAGCCAAGGAAGAAAAGTTAGGGGAGACTCCATTTCAAAGTAACTAGCAAAAAACTGGGCTGCAGTCGTGGCTTATGAGCTGAGCAAGTAAAATAGTTTTCTGAAAAATTATATTACCTGTTTTATGCCCCAAGGAATACTTAATATAGATGTTCCCATCATGGTATTCCAAATCATAAAACTGAAAACAGAGTAACATAAGTAAGAATAGAGAATTAGTTTCTTCAAGAATTTTAGTTAAGACAAAACTTGATCAGTAATTTTTATTCACAAAGCACTTAAGTCATTACTCACATGGTGACTAAACTATTGTTTTTCCCATGTCCTTCAGAGTAACTTTGGAGTTTATAAGCAGAACCTAATGGACTATATACATAGCATTCCCCTGGAGCTGGAACTACATGATCTGGAGCAACCTGGAAAAATAAACAGAAATGTCAGAATCAATAAATACTGGTTCCTTTCTTCCCTTTTATTAATAATGATTTCAAAAGTATTTTTCCTCTTCTGGAATATTCCTTTTTTTAAGATTTAAAATTTCTGAATAGCTTTTATGTGATAATTTTCATAAGCAACTAAATTACTTATATACATATATTTTAATAATAATACACATTTTCGATGATCTGTGATCCACATACAATGATTTATAACTTATGGCTCAAACTGGCCTTCAATCTGACTTAACTGCCTTTCTCTAAGGATGTTTTTCATGTTCTTAATGGTTGGAAGACACAACAAAGAACAACTTTGACAGAATTTGGCCTGCAAAGCCTAAATCTATAGTATCTGGTCATATGACTACTGTTTTTGATCTATAAAAGGGATATTACCAAATAGGAAAATATTTCATACATGTTTCAGTTTAGTTCAGTGTTTTACTTCTCTAGAACATTTCTGAAAACATTTTTCCTTTCTATCTTCAAATGTAAAAACTGAACATACTGAATTAGAATCTTAATATGTTTTTAGTCAAAGACATAAGTTACCACTTCAAAAGTACTTTATCTTCCACAAGGCTCTTGTGATAGTAAATAGATAAGCAGAATCCAATCCAAACATCTCCAAGCTATTGTCAGCAAGGTGATACTTTCAAATATCTTAGATCAGTCCAGAGAAGACTGAACTAGCCCGAGAGAACATGTACTAATTACTATCTTTGTGCATGATGCTGTCCTTGGAATACAGCCAGAAAAAGTTCAACCAGTGGGAGTTCCCTTGCTTTAGGTTGTTCACTGTTCATTTCAACTCAACTTTAGACATTTAGCAATGCTCTGCTTCTTACCAGTGCCTTGTCTGCAGGAGTTGTGAGCCGGCTGTAGTAATGAATCCTTTTGTTCATGGCAGAGGCATGGTCACTAACCCTCTGAATGACATCATTCACATTGACGATGTTTGTGGGCTCTATATAGAAAGGCCTAAAGAAGGGAATATATACTTGACAAAAAACACTCAGGCAAAACTTCTGGAAGTCAGCCATTGAAGAAAATGACTTCTTGTCCTCCATGAAAAACTAGATGTACAAAGGCATTCACTTCTCACTTTTGGTGGGAAAAGAAATGTTAAAAAGTAGCATTATTCTATTCAGAAAATACAGATTATATCACATAAAGCTTTTACTTTAAACATACTTTTTTAATCTTAAAAAATTTCATGAAAGAGGAGATAAGAGCTTAAATCATTTATTAAAAAGAAATAAAGTTAAGAAACAATTTAGAAGCTATCAGTTTCCAACATGAAGCTCAGACAGAAACAGCTTTGACTAATATTTCAAAAGACTTTTGGAACAAAATCAGAGAAATTACAGATAAAAATGTTCTTCTGCGGAAGAGTCTCTTTCCTAATAGGCCAAAGTTACTCTCTATTATAAACAAAATTCCTATTCCTCAGTTCATGTACTAATGACCAGTGATCCCAACCATTTTCTCATGACATTTAGCCAAAATAGTATCAAATGGAATATTGGGACATTATAGATATTTTGCTTTCTTCTACTTTTGAGGAGTTTGGTAATGTGCTCTATTGTACTGTTATTTATATGCATGCTTCCTTCCATGTTTCCCTGTGAACTGAAGAATCTGGTCTCCAATCATTACATTCAGTCACTAATGTTTTTAGCTACTTTTTGAAAGTCTCTCATTTGACTTCTAACCTTCCACTAATAATGTCCTAAAGGCAAAGCCCAAGCAGAGCTACATGAGACCAATACTTTCCTCTGCTATGTCTCAGATCTCTTGAAGCCATAACTAATACTATTTCATAAATAGTACATAATTTGCCATTGTACATCATACAAAAAATCAAAATGGAAAAAAAGAGATTTTTTTTATTTCATGTAACTCCTTTACATTTAGTGATTCTAAAAGAAACTTAACAACTTTTGAAGGCATTGTTAATCTATCCTTGTGGGAGGCACTTGGAGGAAAAAATGATTAAAATTTTAATTTCCGGGGCTGGGGATATAGCCTAGTGGCAAGAGTGCCTGCCTCGGATACACGAGGCCCTAGGTTCGATTCCCCAGCACCACATATGCAGAAAACGGCCAGAAGCGGCGCTGTGGCTCAAGTGGCAGAGTGCTAGCCTTGAGCGGGAAGAAGCCAGGGACAGTGCTCAGGCCCTGAGTCCAAGGCCCAGGACTGGCCAAAAAAAAAAAATTTTAATTTCCATTTTTCTAATTGTGATATTTGAGGAATGGTAGGATGATGAGTTTAATCTTCTCTTTCTAATTAGCATACAACATCTGACTGTTTTATTTGCCACAGTAGCATCTAAATATAAAGGAAAAAATTAAAGATAAGCAAAAATGATGAGAATAATCTAGTTCAAATCAATGAATATATAAATAGTTCTTAATAAAGTAAATATAAATGGAGAGGAAAACACCATGATATATCACAAATACCAATCTTACTACTCTTTTTGTTGTTGGTGGTGGTCCTGGGGCTTGAACTCTGGACCTAGGCACTGTCCCTGAGCTCTTCAGCTCAAGGCTAGCACTCTACCACTTTAGCCACAGTGCCAATTCCAGTTTTCTGGTGGTTAACTGGAGCTAAGAGTTTCATGGACTTTCCTGCTCCAGATGGCTTTGAACCATGATCCCCAGATCTCAGCCTCCTGAGCAGCTAGGATTACAGGCATGAGCCACCTGTGCCAGGTTCCAAGCTTATTATTCTTAAGTGTATTCAGTGGTATCAATAAACTTCAAGGGAAATATTATGAAAATAAATAGTTCGGTGGCCAAATGAACAATTCCTACTTATACATTTGGTAGCCTAATGTAACTCTCAATCTTCCTCCAAAATATAATATTTTATATAATTTAGATCTCTACTATAACACTCATGATACTAAGAAATAATATAAAAATTGATATTTAAGAGAGGGTTCAATTCTACTTGGCATCAAAATCTATAGCATATTCTCTTCTTGACAAATAGTACTCAAGAATGCAGCATAAAACAAAGATTGGAGCTTATGGGTTACTAAAAGAGACAAGTACAATATTGGTAGAAAGAGACTGTCTACTTATATCTTTTGCTAAAAACCCAATGGCACCACTAAGTTGGTTTGAAGGTCTGATGAAAAGCAGTTCAGGAAGTGCTAAATTTCGTGGCTCCTGGCCTCTAACAGAAGCGTTAACTGTACCAGTTGGTTGGCTTGGGTACTCTGAGAGCAGAATGACTCTGAAAGATTTTCTTTTCCAACTGTTTTCATCGAGATGCTGAGTGCCTGTTCAAACAAATATTTTGGAATCTTTTCAAAACAGATTCTCTTTAAAAACATACAACTCAGCATATTTCGCTGGGTTATTAGAAACATATGCTTAAAGCTTCATTTGAGAGTGAAAATATATTTCTAAAGTGAACTTAAGTTAGATCCTAAAATCTTTTTTTAAAATTAAGCAATACTATATAGAAAATGGTGTTCAGAATAAAAAGACGAGCTTTTAACAGTTTCACATTCACTTTTCATCATCAATGTTATTTCCCATTTGATATGAAGTTCAGCTGTGCCACACTGAAAATAAAGAAGTTATATTTGTCTTTCCTTGTAAATATTTATAGTCATGCCACAAGGCAAATGTTTTAATATTAAGAAAAATTTGCAAAATATTTAAAAATATGAGTCAAACCTCATGTGTTCATTCAATACACTTATAAACAGAGAAACATTATTTCAACTAACACCTTTTCTGAGTTCCACTCCTTAAATTCCTTAAAAATTTTTGGCCTTTAAATCTGTCTCCACCCTTCTCCTACTGACCAGCTATGCTTCTCTGAAGTTTAACAATTCCACAAATGCTTAAAAAGATTAATACCTTGAGTTAAAACTTCTTAGTTATTCACACCCCAGAAAAGTTGAGTTATTCCAACACCTGACAGGTTTGGGTAATTTGTTAAAAAGCAAAAAAGAGGCAGGAGCCAATGGCTCACACCTGTAATCTTAGCTACTCAGGAGGCTGGATTTGAAGCCAGCCCCAGCAGAAAAGTCTATGAGACTTATCTCCAACCAACTACTTAGAATAAGCTGGAAGTGGTGCTATGGCTCAAGTGGTTAAGTGCCAGCCTTGAGCAAAAGCTCTCAGGGACAGTACCCAGACCCTGAGTTCAAGCTCCACTATTGGCAAGAAAGAAAGAAAGAAAGAAAGAAAGAAAGAAAGAAAGAAAGAAAGAAAGAAAGAAAGAAAGAAAGAAAGAAAGAAAGAAAGAAAGAGAAGTCAAGTATTCAAATAAATAAATAAATAGATAGATAGATAGATAGATAGATAGATAGATAGATAGATAGATAGAAAAGGAAAAGAAGTCAAGTATTCCAAAAAATACCATGCAACTAAACATTAAAATAATGAACAAGTTGTACTTGCTTCTACCAGCTTGGCAAAACATTTTATGTCTGACAGACAGCTTTTTCAATAAAGAGGACAGGAAAAAAAATTTAAGCCTCTGCACATAGACATTCCTTATTGCTACTAGAAAAATATTGGTAATCTCTGACTTGTTGACATTTTTATCATTTCTTCTGATACCCATACAACATCCTATTTCACAAAAAGGCTTGCTCTACACTCTGTCTTTAATGGAGTTTGTTGCCATAGGCTAAACCTATACAGGGTTTTCTCTATCTTGGCTAGTTAACTGGTATTTGTTCTCAAAGTTATTATTTAAGTATTACCTAAGAACCAACCAAGTACCAAGCATTAAGTGACACAATGAACATGAATAAGACACAGAACTTTAAGGATCTTCTAGTAACCTGCTGGAGAAAACAGATAAATAATCAATTATGATCCAGAGAGAAAATGAGAAAGGAAGAGAGGGGTAGTACTCACATGGAAAAAAAAAGGAGCAACAAAGTAGAGAGGGTTGTGTGATGGTGGAGCCACATGGAAAAAGGAGCTAAACCTTATCTAGCAGATCTTCGAAGAACTTACACTGGAGCTGAATCTTAACAGACATAAAAGGAAGCTGGGTATTGGTGGCTCATGCCTATAATCTTACTCAGGAGGTTAAGACCGGAGGATCAGGGTTTGGAGTAAGCCCAGGCAGAAAAGCCCATTAGATTCCATCTCAAATTAACTAGAAAAATGCTGGACTGGAGATACGGTTCAAATAGTAGAGGTCCAGTTGTGAGCATGGAAGTTGAGTGTGTAAGACACTGAGCTCAAACCCTAGAACTGCCAAAAAAAAAAAAAAAAGTATAAAAGACAGCCAGGCATGGGAAGAGGAAAAAGATGGTGTTTCAAAAAATGGAATAGGTTGCATAGCATATACAGAGACCTGGGTTCTATTCCTAGTGCATGCATCATGGATGTGTGTGTGATATGAGTGTGCAAAACACACACATCCTATAAATTGAAGTGACAAGAGATACACTTATCTATGTATCCTACGTATCTCTGAAGCAATATATGAAGATTTCACATGCCAACAAAGAACTTAACTCATTTCTCAACTCATTTCTGCCATTTTATAGATATGGATTCAAATTTTTCTAAGTTTAAAAACTTTCAGGGCTGGGGATATGGCCTAGTGGCAAGAGTGCTTGCCTCGTATACATGAGGCCCTGGGTTCAATTCCCCAGCACCATATATACAGAAAATGGCCAGAAGCGGCGCTGTGGCTCAAGTGGCAGAGTGCTAGCCTTGAGCAAAAAGAAGCCAGGGACAGTACTCATGCCCTGGAGTCCAAGCCCCAGGACTGGCCAAAAAAAAAAAAACAACTTTCAAATGAAAACTTTAAACGGGGACTGGGGATATAGCCTAGTGGCAAGAGTGCTTGCCTCGTATACATGAAGACCTGGGTTCAATTCCCCAGCACCACATATACCGAAAACGGCCAGAAGTGGCGCTGTGGCTCAAGTGGCAGAGTGCTAGCCTTGAGCAAAAAGAAGCCAGGGACAGTGCTCAGGCACTGAGTCCAAGGCCCAGGACTGGCAAAAACAAAAAACAAAACAAACAAACGAAAACTTTAAACGGTCTTTGGACCTGTTATTAATATAACAAAGAAATAAGTACAAAAGTAAATGACATTAGCAATAGCCTAGAATCTATAATGCAGACATTAATATTAGTATTTAAACTAAAATGTGTTTAGATGTGTTTAAAGTGTTTAGAAATGAGTGAATTAAGAACTGAGGATCTAGCTCAGTAGTAGAGGATTTGCCTAGAACATGCCCTTGGGTTCCATCTCCAGAACTTAACAGATAGGTCTCAAAAGAAGAGTTAGAAATAGCCAATAAATACATGAAGAAATATCCATCATTATTAACCATAAAGGAAATGTAATTCAAAACTACACAGATATCACCCAGTTCAAATAGCTACCATCAAGAAAACAAGCAGGGGGGCTGGGAATATGGCCTAGTGGCAAGAGAGCTCACCTCGTATACATGAAGCCCTGGGTTCGATTCTCCAGCACCACATATCTAGAAAACGGCCAGAAATGGCGCTGTGGCTCAAGTGGCAGAGTGCTAGCCTTGAGCAAAAAGAAGCCAGGGACAGTGCTCAGTCCCTGAGTCCAAGCTCCAGGACTGGCCAAAAAAAAAAATAAAAGAAGAAAATAAGCAGGGCTGGGAATATGGCCTAGTGGCAAGAGTGCTTGCCTCCTACACATGAAGCTCTTGGTTCGATTCCCCAGCACCACATATATGGAAAACGGCCAGAAGGGGCGCTGTGGCTCAGGTGGCAGAGTGCTAGCCTTGAGCGGGAAGAAGCCAGGGATGGTGCTCAGGCCCTGAGTCCAAGGCCCAGGACTGGCCAAAAAAAAAAAAAAAGAAAGAAAACAAGCAACAACAAATGCTGGTGAGGATGTGGGGGAAAGGTGATTCTATTGTTGACGTTACATTCAAAGTTCTAGGTGAATTTCCTTTGGCGTATGGTACGTGGTTACTGTATATGATTTTGGTACACTGGGTATTGTATATATGCCTACCTGATCTAGGGAAGGGAAAGAAAAATGAGGGTGTAAGATATCACAAGAAATGTACTCACTGCCTTATTAGGTAACTGTACCCCTTTTGCACAACACCTTGTCAACAAAATTTAATTAATAAAAAAAAATGACAGAAGTTGAAAACCAGTGCCTTACACCTGTAATCCTAGCTATTCACGAGGCTGAGATCTGAGGACCACAGTTCAAAGCCAGGCCACAAAAAGTACAAGAGATTCTTACCTCCAATTAGCTATCAGCAACAGGAAGTGGTACTATGGTTCAAAGTTGTAGAGCACTAGCTCAAGGACAGCACCTAAGCCCTGACTTCAAGCCCTATGGCCACTACCACGAACAACAAAAAAAACCGTAACATTTTCACTGAAAAGGTTTTAAAAGCAAGATGACAGCATACCCTGTTTATGTAAAGGGCATGAGGAATGCTATTTTAAATATCCACCTCTATCCTAGTGGCTTATCAGAGCACTTGATATTTACCAATTAGAAAAATCTTGAACCTGTAGGTTTAAGATTTTATATTTTCAGGACTCTCCATGTTAAAAGGCAAATATCCATGGAAAAGTAAGAGGCTAGGTCTTTGAGACATCAGATTATTTTCCCTTTCAATACCAAGCTTACAGAAGAACCACAAAAGAACAGAACAACAAGGAATAGAAGAAAAATGTAGTATATGAAGTATTCATCAAGGGTTCAGCCTGAGTGAACTCCTGCCTTAGGCAACACTGGGAATACAGAAAAAGCCACTGAAGTCTTAGGCCTGAGGCAAAGTAGAAGAGGAAACAGTAAGAGAAAAAGGAAAGGGAAAGCTTAGAAAACAAAAGCACCATTTCACAATTTGTTTGAAGGCTGGGTGGAATGGCTAACTCCCTCAGGGCATAGTCCCAGAGCAGCAGCACAATCCTGAATACCAAATCTTTCTTTGGTTATCAGAAAAATACCAGCTCTATCTTTGGTTACCAGAAAGTCTGCGGAAAGTAGAAATACATATTCCTAAACTGGTAACTGCCAAGGGAATACACTGCATGGGAGATGTTGAAACCTTGGTGTCCTTTCTATCTCAATCCACATTCCTCATTCCACCCCCAAATAAGTGAAAAACTGATGAGTGAGGGAGGCATGCTGAATAAAAATGTGGACTATGTAGTTTGAAAAAGGCCCCAAATGATCCAAGTGACTATGACATATGCCCTTTCCCTATAAGGACAAGCTCCTTCGTCTAAGTTTAAACCTCAAATAAATACATAAGGAGCTGGTGGCTCACATCTGTAACCATTGCAACTTAGGAGGCTAAGATTCGAGAATAGGCAATTCAAAGGAGGCCTAAGCAGGAAAGTCTGTGGGACCAAATCTCCAATTAACCAGCAAAAAGTGGAAAGTGGAGCTGTGATGCCAGCTTGCAGCAAAAATGTTAAGGGACAGAACACAGACACGGAGTTCTCTCCCTGGCTTTGATACAAGAAAAAATAGTTGAAATGTTAAGTAGAACTATTATATTCTCTCAGTCAAAAGCAGTTACTAAAATTCTTAAGTTTGAACCAATGTAAGATTTTGACTGCCATCTAGTGGAAAACATAGAAAACCACACAAGCTAACCTAATTTAGAAGCACTGAATGTTTTTCTATACTGAAATAAGATTGCAAAGGATTTTAGGTAGCATAAGCATGAATGCTATTAACAGAGCATTTAGCAATAACTATTTATTATTTAACTACTACTTAGCAATAGTATTGGTTGCAACGTATATTAAAAAACTCTTCAAATCCATCATTTTACAAATGCATAAGGCTAAATTGACCTTAAAAATACATTTTTAAGAAACACCAAAATTTCAACACCTGCAACAAACTAAAACTAGATCCTTATATATCATCCTGCACCAAAATCAATTCAAAATGGATCAAAGACCTGGAAATAAAAACAGATACCCTGAAAACACTACAAGAAGGAGTAAGAGAAACACTTGGGCTCCTTGGCACAGGATGAAACTTCCTTACTAAAGGCCCAGAAATGCTACAAATCAAAGAAAGGATGGACAAATGGGACTGCATCAAACTGCAGAGCTTCTGCACGGCAAAGGACATAGCTCCCAAGATAAACAGAAAGCCCACAGATTGGGAAAAGATCTTTACCGTCCATACAACGGACAAAGGCCTCATATCTAAAATATATGCAGAACTAAAAAAATTACATTCCTCCAAAACAAAACCTCAAAGAACCAACAGCCCCCTCCACAAGTGGGCTAAAGACTTCTCTGATGAGGAAATGAGAATGGCCAAGAGACATATGAAAAAGTGCTCTACATCACTGGCCATAAAAGAAACGCAAATCAAAACAACATTGAGATTCTACCTCACCCCAGTAAGAATGTCCTATATCAAGAAAACTAATAATAACAAATGTTGGAGGGGATGTGGCCAAAAGGGAACCCTACTTCATTGTTGGTGGGAATGTAAACTGGTTCAGCCACTCTGGAAAGCAGTATGGAGATTCCTCAGAAGGCTAAACATAGAGCTCCCCTATGATCCAGCAACTCCACTTTTGGGCATCTACCCAAAAGACCACAAACAAGAACACACTAAAGCCACCAGCACAACAATGTTCATCGCAGCACAATTTGTCATAGCTAAAATGTGGAACCAACCTAGATGCCCCTCAGTAGATGAATGGATCAGGAAAATGTGGCACATATACACAATGGAATTTTATGCCTCTATCAGAAAGAATGACACTGCCCCATTTGTAAGGAAATGGAAGGACTTGGAAAAAAATTATACTCAGTGAAGTGAGTCAGACCCAAAAAAACATGTACTGTATGGTTTCCCTCATAGGGAATAATTAGCACAGGTTTAGGCTAGTCACAGCAGAGGATCACAAGAGCCCAATAGCTATGCCCTTATAAGATGATGCTAAGTGAAATGAACTCCAAAAGCAATACTTGAAAAACCATGTGGTGTAAACCAACTGAACAACTTGTGAGGGGAGAGGGAAAGAGGGAGGAGAGAGGGGGGAATGAGGAAGGAGGTAACAAACAGTACAAAAAATGTATCCAATGCCTAATGTATGAAACTGTAACCTCTGTAATTCAGTTTCATAATAAAAAAATATTTTAAAAATTCTATATCCCCAGCCCTCAAGTATGGATTTCTTGATATATATAAAGACACATAGAGGCAAAAAATGTCTTCCATTAAAAACCAACTTAGAGGGCTGGGGATATAGCCTAGTGGCAAGAGTGCCTGCCTCGGATACACGAGGCCCTAGGTTCGATTCCCCAGCACCACATATACAGAAAACGGCCAGAAGCGGCGCTGTGGCTCAAGTGGCAGAGTGCTAGCCTTGAGCGGGAAGACGCCAGGGACAGTGCTCAGGCCCTGAGTCCAAGGCCCAGGACTGGCCAAAAAAAAAAAAAAAAAAAGAAATCCATACTTGAACAGAGACAATGGATTAAGATACTCACAGTTTTTTTTTTCTCACAAAGAAACTATTTTTCTTACAAAGAAATTATTTTACAATATAATTAGCATTCAGAACTAAGTTCCTGTATGTATTTGCCTTCCTTAAACCATGCTTACCCAGGTAGGTATGCCATGATTGTAAATAGTTGATGCCCTTTGATTTTCAAAGGTTATAGAAAATACATTTACATTTCATCTACCCTGTTTTCCAAGAACTATCTGAACTCCTGCCCACTCATTGTAATGGAATGTACTTGAATGACCTATGTCATATTGTCATAGTGGTCAACTGTTGATCATAGAATTTAGAGGTTACAAGAAAACCCTGAGCATTCAGTCAGCCTTCACACTTACATTCACTGACTGAATCACAAGATTAATTTCATACTTCCTTTTCAGGGGCCTCTATAAATGACAATGACAAGATTCTTTGTGATAAATTTCAGTTTGCTACCTCTGTCTGCAAGAAAGACTAAGAAATCAGGTATCTGGAAAATGGAAACAAGACTACTATCCAGAAGAGTTTATACCAATCTTTTTATCTCCTAGACTGGGAATCAGTATAACTCTTAACCAAAAATTAGTATTCTCTTCACAGGAATTATGATGGAGGACTGACTAGCTGTTGAGTGTCTACCTAATAGTATCTGCCATAATGTGTCACTTCAAGAACAGTTTCTAAGTGGGCAATATGTACACTTACACATATTGAATCATATATACTGACATTTTTAATAAAATGGTAGCATACTCTATATACTGGTCTACACTTTTTTCACTTAAAATAATTTGAAGACATTCCATTCTGCTATGTAATAAGGCTACCGCTTCCTTTTTAATAGATGAAAAACACTGCATTGTATGAATATGCTATTTTGTTTGCTTTCAATCTTTGTCATCAAAAATTATGACACTAAGCATTTGACTGTGTGTTAGTGGTTAGTAATCAAAGTATGATCCATATCATCTTTGAAACTGGATGCTCACATTACAGGGGGAATTCTCATTGAATGTATGGATTAAATTTAAACATCTTGGGCTGGGAATATGGCCTAGTGGCAAGAGTGCTCGCCTTGTGTACATGAAGCCCTGGGTTCGATTCCTCAGAACCACATATATAGAAAACGGCCAGAAGTGGTGCTGTGGCTCAAGTGGCAGAGTGCTAGCCTTGAGCAAAAAGAAGCCAGGGACAGTGCTCAGGCCCTGAATTCAAGGCCCAGGACTGGCCAAAAAGAAAAAAAAAAAGAAAAAGAAAAAGCTGGAAGTGATGCTATGGCTCAGGTAGTAAGTAGAGCACTAGCCTTGAGCAAAAAGAAACTCTCAGAGACAGTGTCCAGGCCCTGAGTTCAAGTCCCAGGACTGGCAAAAAAAAAAAAATTTAAACATCTCTACATAGAGTTTATTCATTGGAAGTAGAATATGCCTTATGTTTAACTACTTTCGTAAGAAACCACCTTATTGAATTCTTTTACTATTTATCTTTTTTTTCAGTGAATTCCTTTGAGTTTTCTAGATACAAACAAATGAAATTTAATCTCAAATTATTTTAAACTGCTGGCATTTAAGTACAATAAAGGCAGAGGTTATGTCTGTTCCTTTTACTGTTCTGTTTAGAGCTCCTGGCATAGTAACATGCATGTACTGAACATATTAAAGTGAATTAAATGAATTCATCTTACTTAGCAAAACTTACCTCAACTCCTTTCCCAATAGAAATATTTAGCCAGGGACTGGGAATATGGCCTAGTAGTACAGTGCTTGCCTCGTATATGTGAAGCCATGGGTTCAATTCCTCAGCACCACATATATAGAAAAAGTCAGAAGTGGCATTGTGGCTCAAGTTGTAGAGTGCTAGCCTTGAGCAAAAAGAAGCCAGGGACAGTGCTCAGGCCCTGAGTTCAAGCCCCAAGATTGGCAAAAGAGATATACTTAGCCAAAAATAATAATATTCATACCCTCCTACTCGCACATTCAAATATAGCCTATAAGAAATTAATGTTTTCTAATCAGGTAGTGTTTTTAACTCTTACCTTTTGGATCTTAGATCTGATGAATCAAACTGGACATTCATAGGACCAGGATTTATTTCATGATCTTCCTCTGAGATGAGATGTCTAGAATCACTATCCATATTTGCCATTTTTCTCAGATTCTAAGCACTGAGGGAGTCCTATATAAATCAGAGAAGATAAAGAATTTTTAAAATATTATATGTAGAAGAAACATATAGGAATTTGCCAAAGATATCTTGTCTCTGGGTTTTTTTTGAGACAAGGTCTCACTATATTGCCCAGGTTGGCCTCAAAGTCCTGGACTGAAGTGATCCTCCTGCTGTAGCTTCTAGGTAGCTGGGACTACAGGTGTGCAGCCATCATGTGGGGCTTAATAAAGTTATCTTAACTAAAAGAGATGGCTGAAATATTTATTAGAAACTTGTTAATATGAACTCGTCCTTTATTTTTTTAGCTTAATGAGAAATGGGACAATCCATTTCCAAGAATAAAGAATATTAGTTTTATTTGGACTCAGTACTGGAAAAAATTTTAAATATCTTTTGAAGGACATTAAAAGTAGTGAAGAAAATTAGACCATTCTTGGCCAAAGTTAATGAACCTAGAAATAGCTAAAGGAGGGGCTGGGAATATGGCCTAGTGGTAAAGTGCTGGCCTCGCTCGAAATAGCTAAAGGAAACTGCTGCTTCTTTGAAAGGATTTTTTTGTACCTGGAGAATCGGAGCTGATGTTTTCAAAGCTTAAAGAGAAGTAATACAGAATAGGAGACAAAACTTAAGAGCTCATATAAAGTAAGAATAATAGTGTAGTTACTATCAGTGGAGGAGCTGGTTTAAATGATAGAGCACCTGCCTAGACCTTAGGGGCAGGAGGAAGTCCACAGGAATCCTTCATAGCCAGATGACTGGCTCTAGCTTTTTCTTTTTTTTGTCAGTCCTGGGCCTTGGACTCAGGGCCTGAGCACTGTCCCTGGCTTCTTTTTGTTCCAGGCTAGCACTCTACCTCTTGAGCCACAACACAACTTCCAGCTTTTTCTGTTTTTGTGGTGGTGAGGAATCGAACCCAAGGCTTCATGCATGCTAGACAAGCACTTTACCACAAAGCCACATTCCCAGCCCCTGGCTCTAACTTTTATAAGCAAATCAGTGCAAGATCTATTTCAAATTTAAAGTTGGGCTAGGCTTTGGTGGCTCACATCTGTAATCCTAGCTACCCAGGAGGCTGAGATCTCAGGGTCCCTGTTTGAAGCCAGACCAAGCAGGCTTTGGTGGCTCACATCTGTAATCCTAGCTACCCAGGAGGCTGAGATCTCAGGGTCCCAGTTTGAAGCCAGACCAAGCACAGTTATCTCTAACCGGCAAAAAGAAGAAAAAGAGGTATGGTTCAAGTGGTAATGTGACATTCTTGAGCATAAAAGCTAAGCAAGAACACAAAACCCCGAGTTCAAGCTCTAGTACTTGCACACACAATTTTTTTTTAAGTTGGCCTTTTGAAGCAAAGGTTCAGATACCTACTGTACTTATCCAAATGTGTAGGATAAGAAATATTCTTCAATATAAGGTATATACGAGTCAATGGTAATTATTATTGAAATTCACTGATATGGAAAAAATGAGATAAGGTTAATTAGTGTTACTGAAAGAGAGAAGTGGGAAATAGAAGTTTAATCTTTCAGTTCCTCTCTTTACATGAAAAAATGTAGTTGGCTTGTTTTGCCTTTAATTTCAAAACAAAAAGAAATTAACATACTAACTTATAAAATAAGAACTGGCAGTTCTATTAAATAACTTTCATTTAAAAAGGCTATGTGATGACTTAATTAAATTGAAATAAATTCAAAGTAATTAAAATCAACTAATTAAAATAAAAACATCTTACACATTCCAATAAGACACATGTTAATCTGGGCATAGCAAAGGAGTTAAAAACTTAAGGAAAGATATAAAACTTATTTTAGGTATTTTTGCCATAGCTTCAGAAAATGTAAAGCAACAGTGTGTGTGTGTGTGTGTGTGCGCGCGCGCGCGCGCACACGCGCGCGCGCGCTAGTACTGGGGCTTGAGCTCAGGGCCTGGGCACTGTCCCTTAGTTTTTTCACATTAGAGGTCTATCTCTTAAGCTCCATTTCTGTCTTTTTGGTGTTGGCTGGCTCCCAACTTCAATCCTCAGGTCTTAGCTTCATAAATAGTTAGGATTATAGGATGGAATGACCCGTACCTCCAACTAAACATTCTCTAGATTGAAAATAATTACTTCAGAAATTGGCTGGGGGCAGTGGCTCAAACCTGTAGCTGTAATTCTAGCTACTTTAGAGACTAAGAAATCAGTTTGAGACCAGACTGGGACAAAAAAGCTCTTGAGAATCCATTTAACCAACAGTTGGGCAAAGTGGTATACTACTGCGATCCCAGTGACAAAGGAAAGCAGTAACGTATCACAGTCCAGGCAAGCCTGACCATAAAGACTCAATGTAGAAAATAAACATTTTAAAAAGAAGGGCTGGTAGAGTGGTTTAGTAGTAGAGCATTTGCTCAGTAAGGGCAAGGCCCTGACTTCAAAGTCCAGTACCAACAAAACAAAATCCTTAAAAATTGAAAAGAGGATTATAAAGAAACCTGTATCCTTTCACCAAAAAGAATAACATAGGCTGGGTTAAACATCACTGGTAGTGGATGCGTGTAGCAATGTATGGCCATGGATTTAATCCCTAAGAAGAGGAAATAAAAACAAAAGGAATAACATAAAGAAATTGGGAAAAACTCATTCTGGAGATCTAAAGACACATAAAAATACTTTTAAATATATAAATTCATATTACAAACATTTAGAACCATGCCAAGCAATACTAATCCAAGCAATTAAACCAAGCAATAATATTATGAGTTTGCTTTTGTTGTTTTGAACTTAATGAAACTAAACTTATTTGAACTTTTATATTTTGGGGACAAAAACAATCATGTACAGAGTTGTTAAGAAATCCTAGAGAAAAAATGTGGAACTGAGAAACTGGCATAATCTTCTTGCTCTTAAATCTCCAACTATTGATTAAAATACCTTCAAAGAGAATTACCAGGGCTGGGATGTAGCTCAGTGGCAAAGTGCTTGCCTAACAAGTGCAACATCCTGGGTTCGATCCCCAGTACCAAAAAAGAAAAGGAAAGAAAGAATTACCAGGGCATAGCTTTGTTTGAATTACACACAATGGTAAATTTGGGCTATGATCTATTCTGGTTCTATTAAGTCAAGTATGTTGGTTGGCAGCTTACATGTAAGCCTGCCTGCATTTAAATCTTAGCTCTACCAATTGCCAACTGTGTGACTCTGGGAAACATATTTAATTTTCCTAGGGCTTATGGTTTACAAGATAATAGAGTGAGAATGTGGCAGAGTTTAACTCTAGGAGATTTTTTTTAAAAAACGAGATTAAATACTAGAGAACAGATAAAAAGAAAAAAAACTTTAAAAGATCTTTAGATTTTAGTCAGCCTTATGAAAAAGTAATCATTGCTGGGTGCTGGTGGCTCATACCTGTAATCCTAGCCAGGAGGCTGAAATCTGAGGATCCCAGTTCAAGCCAGCCCTGGCAGGAAAGTCCATGTGACTCTTATCTACTGGAAGTGATGCTGGGGCTCAAAGTGGTAGAGCAGTAGCCTTGATTGCAAAAGGGACAGCCCCCAGGTCCTGAGTTCAAGCCCACTGACTGACAGAGCAAAAAGAAAGTAATCAAGACTGGGGGAAATGTGAGGATATTATGAAATTTCAATGAATATTTGTTTTGAGAAAATTTAAAATTCTGTGGCATAATAAAATTAGCTGTTTATTACAAAGAGTCATAAAATGGATCATAGCTGTCATTGAAAACAGCAAATCATAAATGAAGGATTCAAAGTTCTTGGTGTCTCTTCTATTAATTTTTTTTTTCAGGAAGTCAGGAACTTGGTAATTTTGAGTAGTCTCAATTAATTAGCCTGAATTTCAACCCCCCTCCCCAGTACATTGTTGCAAAACCACTTTAATACTCTTGTGATAAGTGAAACGAGATTAAATGCTAGAGAACAGATAAAAAGAAAAAAAAACTTTAAAAGATCTTTAGATTTTAGTCAGCCTTATGACACTTTAAGAAATTAAGTAGACAGGGTGCTGGTGGCCTGCAATCCTAGCTGCTCAGGAGGCTGAGATCTGACAATCACCATTCAAAGCCAGCCCAGGAAGAATAGTCCCTAAGAGACTCCTTTCTCCAATTAATCACTCAAAAACCCGAAGTGGTGCTGTGGCTCAAGTGGTAGAGCACTAGCCTTGAGCACAAAGAGGCTCAGGGACAGCACCCAGGTCCTGAGTTCAGCCCTACAACCAACAACAAAAAAAAGAAATTAAGTAGAGGGGGAAATTAGAGTTGTACAGTGAATATTATATAGACAAAATGCTAAATGGTATATCAATGATTGAAATGCTAAATACTTCTGACATTAATTTGCAATAAGCATAACAGATATAATTATGACATAAACAGATTCACTTTGAGTATCAATCTTTGAGCTCTAAGATGAAGTACCAGAAACAAAACTATTAAGTCAAAGTTAAGTCGCTTAATAATGAGTCCCTAACTGTTTAAGACTTTGTTTAGTAAAGGGTCCTGCTATGCTTGAATCTTTCTGTCACCTACATTCAATTGGGGTGAAACATAATTGCCAACATTAACATTAAAAAGTAAGACCTTCCGGAGATGACTAAACTATCAATGGGATTAGTATCTTATAGACAGACTGAAGGAAACTAGCCAGGCTCCCTTTGCTTTTCTGTCCTTTCTACCATGGGAAAGAACAGCAAGAATGTGCAATCTTGGGCTGGGAATATGGCCTAGTGGCAAGAGTGCTTGCCTCATATATATGAAGCCCTGGGTTCGATTCCCCAGCACCACATATAAAGAAAACGGCCAGACGTGACACTGTGGCTCAAGTGGCAGAGTACTTGAGCAAAAAGAAGCCAGGGACAGTGCTCAGGCCCTGAGTCCAAGGCCCAGGACTGGCAAAAATTTAAAAATAGGAAAAAAATAAAAAATGTGCAATCTTGGAAGTAGAGACCAGACCGTTATCAAACACCAAACTTGACTGTACCTTGATCTTGGAATTCTAGATTCAAGAAATGGCTGATATAAATTTCATCTTAATACATTACCCAGCCTTAGGTATTTTGTAAGAGTAGCATGAACAGACTGAGACAGTTCCAAAGAACACTGGTAGCTTATCATTTGTATGATACTTTCCAGTTTTATTTAAAACAGTGGTACCTTGAGAAGCAGTTATATCCCTACAAAGGACATGAGAGCAAGAAAGCCTGTATAACATTATTTTTTATAGGTTTGACTATAATTATCAGTGTATCTCAAAGCCTGTCAAGTTATTTTCTTTTCTTTTTTTTTTGGCCAGTCCTGGGCCTTGGACTCAGGGCCTGAGCACTGTCCCTGGCTTCTCTTTGCTCAAGGCTAGCACTCTGCCACTTGAGCCACAGCGCCACTTCTGGCCATTTTCTGTATATGTGGTGCTGGGGAATCGAACCCAGGGCTTCATGTATGGGAGGCAAGCTCTCTTGCCACTAGGCCATATCCCCAGCCCCAAGTTATTTTCATACTAGACTCAGAAACTCCCTTTCACAATTCTTTGCAAAAGTAAACCTGTAGAACCTAAGTGAAGATGCTAGCTTTGTTTGGCAATATAATACAGTAGTTTGTTCCCAAACAAATGTGACTGTGGATCTAATGCAAAAATATTTGTTCTTTCTCAGAGGATGAAAATTAGTACTAATTTCAGATATTTTGTGTTTGAAGTTTAACAAGAAATGTACTCACTACCTTATATATGTAAATGTAACCCCTCTGTACATCACCTTGACAATAAAATTAAATTTTAAAAAACTACAAAAAAGAGATTACAGGCATGAGCCATGATACCCAGCATTAAAAAAAAAAAGATATTTTGTGTTTGGTTTACTAACCAGAGATTTGCTAAATCTTTTCTGTAAAATTAGTTAATACTTCAGGTTTATCCAGTTATATGGTCTCTGCAGTTACTCAACTATGCTTCAGTATGAAAGGCAGTATATAAAGAAGTATATATGGTTGTGGTCCAAAAAACTTCATGAAAAGGAAATACATCCATCAACAGATAAAATATGGTAATTTTACTCACTTCTATCATATACCAATATAAAAGCTAATAAGCACCATAAAAATTCAGACTAGTGGAAGTATTTATGGTATACATATTTATTCTCTTCTATAAAATCCTGTAACTTCCATAAAATAAACAAATAAACTTAGCTAAATTTCTTCCTTACAATTTACTGGTCAGCAGGTAGGAGCTAAAATACTCCAATCTGATATGAGTTGGAACATGCTTCTAATCTGTTCAATTAATGTTTCAACGGGTGTTAAATTCTAGAGGGGGGGTCTCTAATACTAGCTACTCAGGAGGCTGAAATCTGAGGATTGAGGTCTGAAGTCAGCCCAGGCAGAGAAGTCTGTGAGGATCTGCTCTCCAATTAACCACCGAAAAACCGGAAGTGACACTGTGGTTCAAGTGGCCAAGCAACAACTTTGATTGAAAAAGCTAAGGGAGAGCCCAAGCCTGTGGCTATAAAGTGGTAGATTGCCAGCCTTGATTGAAAAAAAGGGAACAGCAACCAGGCCCAGAGTTCAAGTCCCAGTCTGCAAAACATTACCAAAGTAATGTTACCATACTACCTGTCCTTCTACATCAGAAAAAGGAAATGCTCTGCATTTAGGTGCAAATGGCGGACATTCATGTGTATTACAAAATACAGGCCTGGATAAAATACAGGATAAAAATTATATAGCAAAATATCCTTTAGAAGATACTGTTTTATTTCAACTTGTAATTCAACTTGGTATTCCCATTTTCCTATGCTGAGTTTACCCTTTGCTGTATATACTTAGGATATCATAAAATCAAAATTAATAGCCTTTGTGGGTATAAAAGATATACTGTAAGAATATTGAGACTGTAAGAAGAATTCTATTGCTACATGACCTCAGAACTCTATAAACTGGGAATGGGAAGGTAAATATTTTTTGAGGCATAAAAAACAATAGTTATGATATCTTTTATATCAACTTTTTATCTTAGTATGAGAGTTTGTTTATAATGCAAGGAGGATTTTAATTCAAGTTAGTTTTCAGTCTCACCTATTGAAAAATTAAGACAAAAAAACTTCAGCATTTTATTATTTTGCATATGTCCGATATTAGTCATATGAATATCTTTAAAAAGTACACATTAGTTTGCACATCTACTAATCGCACTGAACAAGGGACTGCCAAGAAGTCAAGAGAATTAGGTTTTAACCAAGTTGGTTATGAAAAGATTGGTGATGAAAGGGGTTTCTCCGACTCGGTTCCCTGAGGTGTAAAGTGAGGAACACACGCGCTGTCCGAGTCTCCAGTATTCCCGACAGCTAACACACCAAGCCACCCGCTGTTAACAGGTGAGCAACCCGGAAAGCGGCCGTGCGCGGGCTATCTAGTCCTGGCCTTCCCGCATCTCTAGTCCTAGCCCAAGAGCCAAGGGGCTTCCTCCCACCTCAGTCCTCTAAACTTTCCCACTCGAGATAAAAGGGCGCTCCCATCGCAACTCCCTCGACTTTCCTCTCTCTCACCCCAGGTTCCGTGTGTTTACTTGCTGTAACCCTGTCTTTTCCGAAGGCTCCAGCCTACTCCCGGCTGAGAGCAGCGCGCGCCGCCACCTCGAGCCGTCCCGGCCATCCAGCTCGGACCCCCGCATCTCCCCCGAAGGGACAGGTCTACCCCGGTGAAAGCCGGTGTGGCGGAAATCTCAGTTCCACCGGTCCCTTCCCGTCGGCCCCTCTCCCCGCCCTCACCGGAATCAGTTTGCCCGCGAGAGAAGGTGCTCCGCACGAGCAGGCCAAGCCCTCCACCTCAGAAAGCCCGGGGAGGAGGCGAAGACCTCTTTCCAGACCTTGGAATTCGCGGCCCACCGGCTGCTCGTCCCCCAAACAGGAAGAAGCAATGGCCTAGCCCGCAGGGGCCGGCGGGGGATGTAGTCCTTGGCTGCGCCCAGCCCGCCGCCTCAGTTCAATCCCCGCCGCTCTGACTACGACTCCCAGAGGGCTGTGCGGTAGCTGTGTGTGCTCCTCCTTCAGCCCCATGAAGGGCGGGTCCCAGCGCTGGTTGGTGGTGGAGTTCAATGGGAGCTGGGGCTGGTTTGGTTATAGCCACCGGAGCAATCTCTTGCGGCTTTTACAGACTCAGACGTTGAGAAATGCTGACGGGGCGTCTCTTCATCTAAGGCCGACCTTTTGTATCTCTCTCCTGTCCGGCTTTGGTGGCTGGTGGTGTATGTATTGTGGTCACGCGCCTGGACCCTATGGACATCCAGAGAAGCAGGCTTGAGAGGCAAAAGTTGGCATGCTTCCTCTTTCGCCTGGACGTTTTAAATAGTAAATTAGTGTCTAAACTTGAAGCGGGGCTTTTGGAGAATATTAATTGCTCCTCTTCCAAGCAATGTTTCCCAAAGTCAACACAATACACAACCTAACAAAGTAAAATAAATGTGTTCATTAGGGCAGACTTGCTCAAGATAAATCTCTGCAAACCAAATAGCAAGCCATAAGCCCTGTCTACACAGTAAACCAGGGACCCTTTAAAGAAACCTGCAAAACCAAAATACAGCGAACCCACACTGCACTGTAATATGATAAAAAGTTAAACTTAATTATTTACTTATAATATTCCTTTTTAATTTAGTATAATTCTGTAAGTGCATTTTGTTCATATTTTACAGTAAAAAACATTTTAAAGGACTTTTAAATAATTTGCTACCACCAAGCAACTTTTAAGTGGCAGAATATTTGGAACATGGACCAAGGTATTATCCCAAAGTCTGTGCTCTTAAACTCACCATGCACCATATTTATCATTAAAGTTTGGCAAATACAAGCAGGTGATTTAGTGAATGTAGTATTTAAGGGAGATAAAAATCATTTTTGCTGATGATGTTCTTGTTCAAAAAACATTTACAACTGCTCTTTGGCCTTTCTTCCAAATCAGCAGTATGTTCTTTTGATAGTGTCAGTGATAGCAAACTTTTCTTTTTTTCTCAGCATTCCAGGAAGGGAAAACAATGTTGAGCAAAGCTGGAAAGCACAAAAGTAAACAAAGTGGTATCAACAAAAATGATAGAGTAGGGAAGGTGAAATATTTGTCCCTCCTCTAAATCAATGAGTAACTAGCAGAACTATCAGGAGACAGAACTGAGGATCACAATTCAAAGCCAGCCCAGGCAAGAAAGTCCATGAGACTCTTATTTCCAGCTAACCACCAAAAACCAGAAGTAGAGCTGTGGCTCAAGTGGTAGTACACTTGCCTTAGCAAAAAGCTAAGGGATAGTGCTAGGCCCTGAGTTCAACTCCCCCATCCCCTTAAAAAAGAATAATTTTTCAGAAAACTCTGAACTAACAATGAAAAAACTTACAATAACTACAGAGATGAGGGCAAAATACCTGCTGAACTTTGGTAAGTAAGCTCTTCGGGGATTTTCCACTTCTCAGCTTGGAAGATCAAACCACATGCATAATGCATGTCACAAGCACCAAAGAACACAATATAGACCTGTTCTCAAGGAATTGCAAGTTGTAAAATTTGGCCTGTCTAGTGGTTATCTGAACATTCAACTTAAGGACTTGCAGTACTTTTGCCTGCCTCAGCACTCCTCAGGGCAGTTTTTGTGTAAAACATCTTGGGCCACAGAGGCCAGGTTCAAGCAGGCAATACATAAACCAAAACATTTTGAAAAAGGAAAGGCTGAGGAAGGAGTTATTTGGGAAAATTAAGGATTTTGGAGGGGGAGGGGGCTATCTAGAAAATGATGTGCATGCCTTGTGCATGCTCAGAAAAGGTCTCAGAATATCTTAAGTTCTCACCTGTGGCTCACTTCCAGGCTCTCTGCAAGTGTAAAGTGAAGGTCCACACCTTCACTTTACCAGGCAGCAGTGAGCTGCCTGGGCATAAAGCATTGAAGGATTGCCTCATGCATAGTTAATTGTCGCCCTTGTGATTCCAGCTGTGTGGGAAGTATAAATAGGAGAATTGTGGCCTAGGCCAGCCCAAGCAAAAATTCAAGACCTTGTATCGACCTTAGAGGGTATACAATACATAAAACCCTAAGGACAGTTCCATACACCTAGTTTAGAATGCATTTCTAAACATTCACTCAATTACTAGGTAGAAGCCAATAATAGAACACCAGGAAACAGAAGGCTCGTACAATAAAACTAGATAACATACACTTATGGAACACTCTATCTAAAGGCAGAATACATATTCTCCTAAAATGTATATGGAGCATTCACCAAAATAGACCACATATTTAATCAAAAGCAAGTTTTAAAAGATTGAAATGGTATAGAGTATCTTCTGAGTGCATCATTTAGGATGAAACTAAAATTACAATTCAATTAAGTTGCAAATACATGAAAATTATTAAATGATAAAATTTCAAGTCACCAATGGGCTAAGGGAAAAATATCATAGAAGAATATAGAAAATGTTTGATACAGTTTGGTATGGTTGTGCATATCGGTAAACATAGCTATTGGAGTGTAGAGGCAGGAGGATCAGGAGTTCTCAGGGAAAATTAGGATCCTGGCTTCTATTCTTTTTCTTTTTTTCTGTGCTACCGTGAGATGATCAAATTGCTCTAGCACATGCTTTTGCCAAGATGTGCGGCTTCACCACAAGCCCAAGGGAGATTATGTGGGTTCCAGTCAGGGAGTGCTTATTTGTCCAGTAGCCTCTTGTGCAGAGTGGGCTGTGAAATCTTACTTTATTCTTATAAAGTTAGCAAGAGGTACAGTCCTGTGGCTTTTAAAAAGATACACATGATCAGCATGCCTGTTGATTGGAATGATTTGTGTCTGTTTTTTTGTTGTTGTTGTGGTCCTTGTTTCTAGCAAGCACTCTTCCAGGTGTGACCTTCTGTAACTTGGGCTAGGGAGTATTTAGAGGTAGAGAGGGTTTGTTTATTCCTAGCTAACTTTAGTATGCAATTGAGCTATAAAAATAGACTAATAGTTAATCCTTGAGATAGAGCAAGGAGGAAAAAGGAAAAACTGCTGAGAACTAGGTCCCTATAAGGGGTAGGGGGGCGGGTGGCAGCTTATGTGTGCTTTCAGGATTGTTGTTACCACCCCTTCCCCGGCCGGCCTCAGGAAGAAGAGTGAGGAGCAAGACCGCACACTTGTTGGGTAGCAGAACATAAAGTTAGCAGGGGTTTGCCATGGACCTATGTGCCAGTCCTGCTTTAGTGAGACCTAGCAACCTATATACAGCTGAAACGGAGCTCACAGAACTTCAGCATCATACAGAAACCTATATATTGCGGGACAGACTTGAGTTTTGGCCTGCATCATTCTAAGTCTCAGAGTGGATGGCCTGGCACCCTCATGAGACTCAGGAGTGATCCAGCTTAGCACTGGCCACTTGGTCAACAAACTTTCTGCCACCCCTCCTCCAACTTCTAGCAGCACAGCTATCCATTAGTACTGACTGACAGAGCTTAAGACCTGTTCTAGCACCATGCATAATTTTGTGCCATGGTGGGGTTTGTTTGTGTCACTGCCGCCTGTGGCATAGGCCTGGGTGGCCTTGTGACTGACACTCAGATATGACCTAATTCAGTGTCAGCCTTGGTAAGGCAGCCAAGGAACTGGCTTTACCAATACCACTTCAATCTTGAGTAGAATAGCATGGAAAAAGACTTCATTTACGGGAGGTAGAAAGGGCAATAAGTACAAGAGTGTGCCTTAAAATTCAGTGTTGGGCTGGTGAAAACCTAACACTGGGTTAGGTAAGCCCCCAATTCAGTATGCCTGTAGACTCAGCTTCATTGAACTCCTATTCTAGCCAGCATCATCTACAGCTGGTTCAGTCAGTCTTGGCCTATTAGTTCATCTCAGCAGTTGGGAGCCTTGGTCCTACCTTACTGTTGTTGTTGTTGTTCTTCTTCTTCCTCCTCTTCCTCTTCTTCTTCCTCGTCCTCTTCCCCCTTTTCCCCCTCCACCTCCCTTTCCTCCTTCTTCTTCTTCTTCCTCCTCCTCCTTTTCCTCCCTTTTCTCCTTTTCCTCCTCATCCTCTTACTCTTCCTCCTCCACCTCTTCTTCTCCTTCTTGCCAGCCCTAGGGCTTGAACTCAGGGTTGGGGCTCTGTCTCTGAGCCTCTTTGTGCTCAAGGCTAGCGCTCTACCACCTGAGCCACAGTGCCACTTCCTGCTTTTTCTGAGTAGTTTATTGTGTTTCATGGACTTTCTTGCTGGGGCTGGCTTTGAACAGTGATTCTCAGATCTCAGCCTCCTAAATAGCTAGGATTACAGACATGAGCTACCGGCGCCTGGCCTTACTGCTCTTTCTTGGTAGGTTGTGGGTTGTATGACACAGAATTGTGGTGTCTGATCAAATTCTGAGTAGAATAGTTTTGTAGCTATAAATGAGGCATTTGAGTATGCATTGGCCCTTGGGAGAGCCTTGTGTGGGTGGACTTTGAAGCTGCTTCCACAGTTCATACTGAATAACATAGCCAATGAAGATTTGTGGCAAACTCTCTTGTACTGATATAGTGACAATACACTAGTAGCAGATTCACAGCCAACCTCAATTTAGGATGCCACCTAGTGCTGAAATAGAAGTGACTACAGACTACAGGTTAGAGAGAGAAAAAAAGTTTACTTGAATTTCTGGAAAGACAGGCACAAACCAACCGATTCTGGAAGAAGCACCCTGTTCTTTAGTTTTCAGGTGATGTCATATGCCACTAAGCATGAACACCATTACAATAGTTCGAATAAGGTGTCAGAAACTGAACAGATAGTAATCAGTCCAGGTGAATGCTCAGATAGAGCATGGAAAATGGCTATTTTAAGGAAACTCATCAGACTTCAAGAGAACACAGAGAAATCATTTAATACTCTAGCAGAAAAAAATAGCAGAATTAGCTAAAATTATACTAAGTAACCTTCTAAAAATATCTAAGAAAGCACTGATAAGGTAAAATCAACTGGAGAAAATCAGTGAGCTTGAAGACAGGATATTTGAAAACATGGAGGAAAAATGATAAAAGAATGAAGATAAAGAAAGCCTAAGAGGAATTTTGAGATAGTACTGAAAGAGCATATGTTCAGGAGATTGATGGGGACTGGGAAGGATGAAGGAGTCAACAGTTGCACATGGACTCTCATGTTCAGCTGGTTTCCAAATCTTTCAGTGAACTGTATCTACTGCTTTCATGGCATTATGTAGGTCTCTTTCTTAAATCTAGACTGGCTGGTGACTTTTGTATAACTAATAAAGAATGTGGCAGATGTAACTGTTTAACTTCTTTTGCTAGAGGTGATAAAACCTTACAGCTTCTTTCCTGGTGTCTTGAAATGTTGTTCTTGGAATGTTTGTTGAGTTGGAATGCTCTCTTTGGAGGTAGGTAATCACCATACAAAGTGTGGCAAAGAACATATATGAGGCAGTCCAAGCTAGTCACTTGTGGAGAAACATTGAAAAATTGTTCTAGCCATCCTAGCCACCATCTAAGTAAAAAACCCATTTTGGATGTTTAAACAAACTGATATTGAATGGTTAGACAAATTAAGGCCCGGTCAACATCTAAATGTACTGCATAAGAGATACTATTGAGCTACCTTAGCCCACAGATCCAATAGTTTGTTTTAGAGCAATAGACAACAAAATAATATTGTTAACTTGGATCACTTGGTTAAGCTAGTATCTGCTAAATTTCTCTGTTGTAGAATTCTTATGTCTTTTATAATTGAAAAAAAATATAGGGATATTTAAGACCTTATTGATATCTCCTTTTTTCCTCAAAATTTCAGATGTTAGTTTTAGTAAGCCAGAATCAAATGTTATTGACAGTTTCAAAGTGTTGATTAAAAAAAAAAACAGCCTTCTACTTGCTCTACACTTAACAATTAGTATTCTGCTGTAAAAGATTTTCTTTGTTAATTTATTTATGATTAACATATATTATGGCTTTTTATTCAATTGATTATAATGTGATTGATTTTCTTTCTTTTCATGTGATGCTTAAATTGTCTCATATTTGGTCAGTGAGAACCTATTTTCTTTTTTTTTTTTTTTTTGGCCAGTTCTGGGCCTTGGACTCAGGACCTGAGCACTGTCCCTGGCTTCCTTTTGCTCAGGGCTAGCACTCTGCCACTTGAGCCACAGCGCCACTTCTGGCCATTTTCTGTATATGTGGTGCTGGGGAATTGAACCCAGGGTCTCATGTATACGAGGCAAGCACTCTTGCCACTAGGCCATATCCCCAGCCCCAAGAACCTATTTTCTGACTCTTGATGCTTTGGTAGTTTTTGAAAGTGTCCTTGCTTTTTTTTTTTTTCTTTTTCGAGGAGATTGGTTTCTTGAAGAGCCCACAGTCTGCGTACTACCATGCTTACTGCTAAAAGAATGACCATTATTTCTAGAAAGGCTTTTTCAGTGGATAGTTAGGAAATTCATTTCTTGTCAAAAGATAATATCATGCGTTTGTATTGGCACTTTCAATTCAAATTTAGGTATACAGACTTATTTCTAAACTGATTTTATCAATTTGTACCACAATGAAAAAATGTAGGTTTTTTTTTTGTTGTTGTTTTTTTTTTTTTTTGGCAGTCTTGGGGCTTGGACTCAGGGCCTGAGCACTGTCCCTGGCTTCTTTTTGCTCAAGGCTAGCACTCTGCCACTTGAGCCACAGCGCCACTTCTGGCCATTTTCTGTATATGTGGTGCTGGGGAATTGAACCCAGGGCCTCATGTATACGAGGCAAGCACTCTTGCCACTAGGCCATATCCCCAGCCCAAAAAACATAGTTTTTAACATTAATAGCACTCTCTCACTAACAATAATAGCACTCTCTCACTAACAATAAGGTTTCTATAATAGTTTATTGTTAGCAGTTCTTTTTGCCTTGGATATATTCCACTAGGGACATATGGTTAGATTACAGTTACTAATACTAGTTAGTTAATTTAACAATGCTGGAGAGTAAATCCAAGGCCTCATGTGTGCTAGGCAAGTGTTTTTCTTTCTCTTTTCTTTTTTTTTTTTGCCAGTCCTGGCCTTGAACTCGGGACCTGGGCACTGTCCCTGAGCTTCTTTTTGCTCAAGGCTAGCACTCTACCACTTGAGCCACAGCACCACTTCCAGCCCTTTATGTTTATGTAGTACTAAGGAATCAAACCCAGAGCTTCATGCATGCTAGGCAAGCACTGTACCACTAAGCCATATTCCCAGCCTTGTTTGTTTTTTTTTTTTTTTTAGCCAGTCCTGGGCCTTGGACTCAGGGCCTGAGCACTGTCCCTGGCTTCTTCCCGCTCAAGGCTAGCACTCCGCCACTTGAGCCACAGCGCCGCTTCTGGCCGTTTTCCGTATATGTGGTGCTGGGGAATCGAACCTAGGGCCTCGTGTATCCGAGGCAGGCACTCTTGCCACTAGGCTATATCCCCAGCCCCTAAGCCTTGTTTTTCTTTTGGAATATATACCCAACTTTACTTTTCTTGAGAGAAGGTCTTTCTATGTAGCCCAGGCCAGCCTGGAATTTAAGATCCTTCTGCTTTACCTTGGGATTACAGCCATGTATCAGCACAACTGGCTAAATCGCTATAGCCTAACACTTGAAATAATTCTTCCCTGTGTGGTTAAGCCATGGAATATGTATTTATTTGTTTCTGGGTTGTTCTTTATATTTTGATTTTATTCTCTAATTTGGTGTAACAATCTCATAGTTTTATAATCAAATATACTAAAAGAGCTGGGTATCAATAGCTCACATCTATAATCTTAGCTACTTAGGAGACTGAGATCTGAGGACTGTTGTTTGAAACTGTCCTGGGCAGAAAAGTCTAAGAGACTGTATCTCTAGTTAACCAGAGAAGCTGGACTGGAGGTATGGCTGACATGGTAGAGTACCAGCTACAAGCAAAAAAGCTGAGTGAAAGCCCTGAGTTCAATTTATGCTTACAACAAGCAAATAAGAGAACTTGACATTTTCTGTGTTAGCTGTCTTTTACTATAATGAAATACCTAGATAATTAATCTGCAAAGATAAAAAAGGTTTGCTTTTACTTACAGTTTTGGCGTTTCCAGTCCGTGACTGATTTAGTCCCATTGCTTTGGGCTTGTGGTGGTTATCACATCATAGTAGAGTACATGAAAGAGTAAAACTGCTTACCTCATCAGCCAGGAAAGAAAAAGGAAGAGTTTGGTGTCCTACAAATAAAAGTCATATTATGGAGACATGTCAGAAAAATCTTGGGAGTCAATAGTAAGGGCCTCCCTTGGCCACGGTCTTCTTTAAGTGCATACCCCCAGTAATGTAAGGACCAGCCATAAGGCCTTCCTAAAGATAACCCAGAATCTACCAATAGTGCCACTCTGGGGCCCCAGCCTTTAACTTGTGGCAGGCATTCAACTTTCAAACAACAGCAGATACCCACTATGAAACCAGGATGGATAATGTTAGAAATGCACCATTTTACAATTTCTATAACTATCAGATAAAAGTTATCAGTAGATATGAAACTCCCTCAAATTGCTCTCTCTCTCTCTCTCTCTCTCTGTGTGTGTGTGTGTGTGTGTGTGTGTGTGTGTGTGTGTATGTACATGCCTATGTGCCAGTCCTGGGGCAGGTTAGCACTTCCAGCTTTTGGAGGTTAACTGAAGATAAGAGTCTCATGCAATTGCCTGCCTGAGTTGGCTTCTAACTGCAACACTTAGATATGGGCCTCCTGAGTAGCGAGGATTACAGGCACCAGTACAGGCACCCAGCTCAAATTACATTTTAATTATTAAGGATAGTACCGTTTTTTCATTAGGCAGTAAATGAGACAGCACTTAAGTAATCAGAGTTAGCATCATCAATGATGGCAAAACAGTGTCAGGTACTTTTTGATGCAATTAATACCCTGGGAACAACATGTTATGTGATGTTACACATACAGCATTACTGCCAAAATGCATGATCTAAATCCATTAGGTGATGTTAGGCCTAAATTGAGGGATGTTGACATAGGAAATTGCATGTACTATTTACTGTCAAATTAAAAAGAAAACTAAGTCTAACACACATTCTCCTCCTTCTGTACCTGTTGCCTCTTTTCTTTCTCACGAGTAGTCATTTTATTAACTTTTTGCTTATTCTTCTATTAAAAACACATTACTACTTTGCACTGGCCTTTTCTCCCCAATAATATGTTTTAATAGTCACTGCCTAAGAGTATGTAGAAATAATCTTTATATTTAGTGGCTGTAGGGTAATCCCTTAGTAGAGGTTCTTCTCTGCTATTGAAGGTGGTTCAGGTTGTTTTTAGTTTTAGCTTTTAGCTCTGCAATTAATTTTATGTAAAATTCTGTTGTTTTCTGGCAGCTAAATCCTTATAAATCAGATTTGTCAATTAAAGAGTGTGATTTTACTAAACTTTCTTCATTCAGGGTTATACCAGGAAGCATTCCTAACTGCAATGTGCCTGTTCCTTAGAGCTTCTCTAACATAGTACATTACCTAAAGTTTGCCATTCTAAGAGGTGCAAAAATTGTATCTCAGTGTATTTCTTAACTACAGTTTTTATAATAAATGAAGCCGAGCAACTCTTCAAGTGTATGGTATCTGTTTCTCTTTTTTCCTATGAACTGTTTATATCTCTTACCCATTTTCTTTATAGTTATTAATATTTTTCTTTTTAACTTCTAGATGCTCTATGTTAATATTTTTCTTTTTTACTTTTAGATGCTCTCTCTATATTAATGGTATTAATCTTGTTTCTGGGTATATGTATTTCCAGTTTATCTTTTCTTGTATTTTCTTGTGATTATTTTTCTTTTACTGTGAAAAGTCTCATATTTTAGTCTTTATCTAGTTATATTTCATAAAATTGTTCATTCTGGAGTTTTGAATCCTAGGTAGAAACCATAGAGGAATTCAAAATTTTATTCTAGTACTTTTACAATTTTGTTTTTATGTTTGAATTTGTTATCCTGTTAAATGTGGTGAAGAAAAAGCCCAAGTGTATATTTTCCCCTGTATGATTATCCAGTTATATAGAATATCTAAGTATATATTATTTATTCATATATAATTTGGCTATATAGAGAGCATTTTCATCAAGAAGTAGTTAATAATGTCAAGGACTGCTAAGAGGTTTCCTGGGTAAGAACTGAAAAAACAATAAGGTTTTGAAACAAGTAAGTCAATGTGACCTTGACAATGCCAGTTTCAATGAAGCAATAGGGCCTAAAAATCCGATGTCAATGGGTTGAAGATTGAAAAAGGATGAGAAAATGGGAAGACCAAATATATATAACTTCTTATGAGATACTAAATTAATAGTCTTATTATTAGGCACCATATAAAAGATTCAGAATTCTGAAAGATAGGTTCCAGGCAAGAAAAGTCTTCAGTAAAACTTCTCGATCAGTCAGGTTCAAACCAGGAAACTAGAAGCCATTACACATATTTAAGATATGGGGGATTTTTTTTTGTGGGAGTTGAAAAATTATGCTTTGAATGAGAGTATAGTTTAGCAAGTGCAGTGCAAAGGATTTTAGCAACATTTTGCCTAGTAGGTTGATGCCTTTGTGTAGGGCACGACAACCATCAATGTAGCTAGAAGCTCTAGCCATGGCTATACCTATTTTACCAAGAGAAATGACATAATTTGCCTAAAGTCATATAGCTGATAAATGGACAATCAGTGCAGAATTTGCAGCCAGTTGCTGGTGATTTTGTCTGTGTTTCTAAGCTTTTATTACGTCAGTCTGAGGAGGGATAAACAAAAAGAGATTCATTCCTGGTCAAGGTTTATACACAAGCTGTATGTGTTCACTGATTCTCCTAAAGTGATTTTAAGAAAAAATATCCCCCAAAAAAATCCAAAAAAAAAAAAAAGAAAAAATATCCAGGATAAATGACAGTAAGCTGGGGTGCCAGTGGCTCCTGCCTGTAATCCTAGCGGTACTCGCTACTCAGGAGGCTAAAATCTGAGGATTGTGGTTAAAAGCCAGCCGGGGCAGGAAAGTCCATGAGACGCTTATCTCCAATTAATCACACAAAAAATCTGGAAGTGGCAATCTGGCTCAAGTGGTAGAATGCTAGCCTTGAGCAAAAAGGAGCCCAGGGACAGCAACCAGGCCGAGTTCAAGCCCAGGATCCCCTGCTCCCTAATCACTTTTCTATTTTTGAAATTTGGGACATGGAAACCAGCTTCCTTTTTTTCTCAGAAACATAATATCTAGTAGGAATAGAAAGAGCTATAACCTAGTATACTGTCCTTTCTTAATGTCTGATGAACCATTGTTTTGTGGCAAAGGGCTAAGGCCCTTTTGTCTAAGGAAGAATTGCCAAGTACGATGACATAGTAGTTGATTATCTCTTACTTACTTTAAGTTCTTATTAATATATTTGTAACAATAGGGAACAGTGAATGTATTAAGTCACCTAACACACTCAGAATATGGTTGATTCTAGGTAGGAATTTTCAGGAACACTACCTGAACTCAAGGCTGGTTTCCAAACTAGAGCCTCATAATGGGGAACGAGTAATATTGGTTTGTCTTATTCATGTCACCTTCTTTGTGTGAAAGTGCTTGGGAAGATGAGTTATAGTCATGAAATTGCTGAGTATGGAATCAGAACAGAATGATGATGACTATCATTACTCATAATGGAGAAATCTTTCTTGTGACCTGTCCTCAGATCTTTGTTTTTTTTATTTGCACCAGTGTTTACCACATTGTAAGGATTTGAATACTGCTCATGATTTCTGCCATTACTTCATATTTGATTTTTCTTTGTGTGACAACTTGAAAATTAGTATCTTTCTAAACAATAACATTTCTGAAATTTGGTATGCCACTTATGATTTTCTAATACATAGTAAAATAAAGTATAAATAAAAAAGTAGCCATCAAAGTCAGAATTGTCTATGAATTGCTTAACAATTGTTGTGCTATCTCTACTACATACTAGTGAATATCAACTGAACCATTATTGAAAAAAATAAAGTTTGTCTCTCTAATCCAAGGGTTTGTCTTGGGCAGTAAAAGCCCCATGATATCAAAACTGTAGGCACGATTAGAAATTCAATAAGTCTAGGAGTTCTTAAAATCCAAATGGCCTTTGGCAGAAAAATGGTTCTCCATCTGTGTACCCTATTTGTTAGACTGAAACCCTCTCTGTAAAATTTCTTCCCTGTATTGGTTAAATGGAAGACATTGTCTTCCCTACTCCATTTTGTGATTTTACATGGCTCAAACCTATATTTTATTTTTTCTTTAATATATGGTTTGTGTAGAGAGGGTATCTAAGAAGGAACTCATGTCTCCTTCCCCATATTTGAGGTGATCCACTTTTTACCTCCTGGTAGATTAAAATTTTATCATAGTGCTAAGTCATGCATTGTCCATCTGACCTTTGACAATAAAATATTGTTCAATGTGGAGCTAATGCTGAGAACGTATAAAGACCAAAAAAATACTGCAACTTATCCATATTAACTTGGAGAATTTAGAACCTCTAAAATGTATATAGTGTCTTGGGCTGGGGATAAGGCCTAGTGGCAAGAGTGCTTGCCTCATATACATGAAGCCCTGGGTTCAATTCCCCAGCACCACATATATAGAAAAGGCCAGAAGTGGTGCTGTGGCTCAAGTGGCAGAGTGCTAGCCTTGAGCAAAAAGAAGCCAGGGACAGTGCCCAGGCCCTGAGTCCCAAGGCCCAGGACTGGCAAAAAAAAAAAAAAAAATGTATATAGTGTCTTAACTATAAGCTTTGCTGCAAAACACACTTCCATAAGAAAAGTATCATTCTACTTTATTATACAGAATTTTCAGAAATTGGAAACACTATTATGATGAGGCTCTCTTTCCTTCAACTTTCTAATGTATCTTTTGAGATAGGAGATTTGAAGTTTTAAATTCCAGCTGTCACAGGATTGTTTTCGCTGGGAGACTTCTTGAAATGAGTTAATTTTACTTTTAATGTTGTGTGTATGTATTGCTGGGGTTTGAATTCAGGACCTCATACCTGCTAGGCAAGTGTTCTACCACTTGAACCAGGTCCCTGGCCCCTTTTTGCTCTAGCTATTTTCACATAGTATCTTGTTTTCGTTTTTTAAATTTTTGCTGAAAGCTGGCTATTTTCCTGCTTATGTATCTCCCATTAAGGAGGGCCACAGTCAGGGTCTACCAGCCTGGCTTATCTTTATAATTTTTGCTTAGTTGGCTTCCAGCCTCCCGTGTCACCTGAGTATCTGGGATTACAGATATGCCACACCACCACCAACGGAGAAAGCAACACTTTTAAACAGTTATGCTTATTATTATTGAAAATACTGAGGGAATTCCCCAGCTTTTGAAGGGGATGTGTGAAATGACCCATTGGCCATTGCCCCTAAGGATATAAATAGGCAAACCTAAGAACCTAATTCTTGATGCACGATCAGTTCCAGGACCAATTTCTAAGTTTCTTCTGGATCAGAGGCAGTTTCCTCCCCACAACTTTACACGACAGATTTCATTCTTTACAACCCCTTGGGATGCCACTAGGACAGTCTCACCCTCACCCTTCTTACAGAGAGGAGGCAAGGGATTTGCCAACTTCCCTGGCCTCAGACGCACATTAAGGGCCTGGATTCCCCGGATGTGAGGTGAGGTGAGCGCAGCAGCGATGCACAACTGGAGGGGATAACGGTCAGATCTGAGGAGAAAGAGGTCTAAAGGAAGCCAAGGTGATAGGAGGGAGGGCTTTCTCCTCACTCTCCACATGTATTAGAAAAATGAAAGTGGGCATTTTTTTTGGCTAGCAGCGCATGCACAAGAAAGATGCAGGCATCCCTCCCGAGAGCATGGAGTCAAGTGGATAAAGGGCCCGTGGCCAGACTTGTACCCGCAGGCTCCACGGGCCCCTCAAACACAAGGTCAGTGGATCCGGCCACGACAGCGCCAAAAGTGGCACGTCGGACGGAGCGAACGTAAGGGCCAGTGGTGGGGGGGCGGGAAACCTCGCGCCGTCTGCACGCTGATTGGCTGGCCGCTCTGGTTGCCTGGTTTTATTTGTTGGCGCAGCGCCTCTGACCTGACGCACCAGGTTGCGCACGTGCGGCCGTTTAAGGCAGCCTCAGTGCCTTCGAGGATCTTGTGAGAGCGAGAAGCTCGGAGGTAAGTGGGCGGGTGGCCTTCCTCAGGGTCCCCGCGGCCTAGTCAGAGTTTGGGCTAAAGGAAAAGTAGAAGAGGCCAGGCGGGAGTTTGAGGCCGTCTTGGGAACCTTTTTCCTTCCAACCTGGGCCCTGGTGCGCTTCGGTGCGGAAGGCTGGGCTTGAGGCCTATGGAAGCGGAGAACGGAGCGCTGTGCTCCTCGCCTACGCGACATTTTCTCGGGAAAGAAAAAGGGTATATGGTGTCATTTGTGCGCACACACCCCTCGTGGAAACTAGACGCCCTTTGCTAGCCAGATTCAGGCCACTCAAACTCTCCTTAGGCCAATATGCGGAGCCTCCCTTCCCCTCCCCCACCCGGCTCGCCAGTAAACATTGAAATACATTTTTTTATTTTTATTTTTATTTTTTGCTGGTATTGGGGCTTGAATTCAAGGTCTGGGTGCTATCCCTTACCTGTTTTTGTTCAAGGCTGGTGCTCTACCGCTTGAGCCACACTCTCCTGGGGCTTTTCTTTGGTGGTTAATTGGACATGAGTCTCACAGACTACTTCCCTGGCTGGCTTCGAACCTCCACTCTCAGACCTTAGCTGCTTGAGTAGGCTTGAATAGTAGGCATGAACACTACTGAGGGAAAGCAAAGGTAGAAAGTATACAAATGAGGAAAGTTTTAATAGTACAATAAAAATTCTCCTAAATGGCTTTTTTTTTTCACTTCCTGGAATTTGTTTTGGCCAATATTATATGATCGGAAGTACAGAGGCATTGCACATTTTTGTTCCTCCCCTGAGTATCCTCCTCTAGTCTTGCTGTGTGAATGCCTATAGGTCCTTTATAATTTTATTATGTCCAGGTGTATTTTAGGTGTAGCTTTAGTAACCTTTTGAAGGAGGACACATTTTGGGGTAAGCATCTTTGGGCAGTTGTTTTGAAAAGTGGTTTAATTGGCTTCTTAAAAAATTAATATAAATGTCACCTCCAGGTAAGAGGTGAAACCAATCCCCATTTTTGCAAAAAAACCCCACAACTTTCTGGGAAGATAAGGGAGCAGTTGACTAGTTGCAAAAATAAGTGAAAAGATAACTTCTTTTTGTCTTTTTGGTAGTACTGGTCATGAAATCCAGTGCTATGTATGTTCTCACTAAGCTACATTCCCAGCCCAATAGTTTATACTTTTAAAGATATAATTTTGATCTAACCAAGGCCAAAGTGCATTTTTTAAAAAATATTAAAATAGAACCTGAAGCCACCATGGGAGATGAAGATTGGGAAGCAGAAATCATCAAGCCTCACATGTCTTCTTATGTTCCTGTGTTTGAAAAGGTAATAACATTTAATGTGTGCAGTTATTAATGTTACAAATTTTATCAAAATTCAAAAAATGGTGGGGAAATTGTAAATTGGAATGTGTTAGTGTTTATTTCCATGTGATTGTTATTAACTATTTTATGGGAATCAGAAGAGGTAGGCTGAACCTCAAAGAGAATACTTTATCTGTGATAACTAAAAGCTAAAATAGATATATTAACTGTTATTTAAATATCAGTGATTTAGTGTGTACAGATTTTACAAATGTGGTTGAATGGTCTGTTAGGAACACTTGTATGGAAACTGGGTCTGGATGATATTTGAAATTTAGAAGTTGATTTTGCACAAGGAAGACTCAAAGTGTATGTTTGGTTCAGACATCAGTTGAATATGAAATACTGGATTGTTTTTCTAAGTGCTTTTGGGGAGTTACATTGTAATTAAAAACAACTAGTACTAAGTAGGTTTTTGGGTTTCAATTCCAACTTTAAAAATAATGTATTTTAGATGATATATGGTTTAAGGGATTGTTTTTGTAGAAGTGTTACTTGAGTATCCCTCACCCCCAGCCCTTAGTTTGTATGTTAGTCAATTCTGACACATTACGATTTTTTTCCTCTCCAGTTTCTAGGCAGACACTCTACCACATGAGCCACACCTCCAGCCCTCTTAGCTTTGCTTTTTTGAGATACTGTCTCATTTTTTGCCCAGGCCAGCCCCAACAGAGATCTTCTATTTATGCTTCTCAGGTTGCTGAATGGCATGTAACACTGTAACTAGCTTTTACTGTTGAGGTAGGGGTACTGAGAACATTTTTCCTGGTGTAGCCTGGAACTCCTCTTTGCTTTCTGAAGTAGCTAGGATTATAGGCATAAACTATAGGCACCTGGCTCACTTTCTGATTTTGTGGAAATTCTTATTTTTAGAAAAATAGAAAAAATTCAGTCCACTGATTTAATTGGATTTGATTGAAATGTAGATTAAAATACCAAAATGTCAATTGGAATTTATAATCTTTCTTCTTAGAACTTAAAAATAGTATCTTTTTATGGTACCTTTTTTATAGACTTTGCATAATGAAAATTAATAGTATTAGGAAAAGAGAACAATTACCTGTAAATCTTCACCACTAGCACAATCACTTCTTTTAAATTTTTAATATTTCTTCCTGCCTTTCTATAACATTTTATGTAATTTTAATGATAGTTACACAACAGCAGTTTTTGTTTGTTTTTTGCCAGTCCTAGGGCTTGAACTCAGGGTCTGCGCACTGTCCCTGGCTTCCTTTTTGCTTAAGGTTAGCACTCTACCACTTGAGCCACATTGCCACTTCTGGCTTTTTCTGTTTACATGGTGCTGAGGAATCGAACCTAGGGCTTCATGCATGCTAGGCAAGCACTCTACTGCTAAGTCACATTCCCAACCCCACAACAGAAGTTTTTGAATCCACTCTTTTTTTCATTCTTCATACTGTTCTTCATTCCATATTATTAAATTCTGAAAAATAATTTTTACTGATCCATAAGGCTAGCCATCAATTTATTATAATAATTGCCACAGAATATATTGAACTTGGGCATTTCTCATGTTAGGCAGGCAGGCAGTCTACCACTAGAGCTACACTCTCAGACATTTGATTGATTGACTGATTGAATGAGATAGCTTTTGCCTGGGCTGCTTGAGTCTTGAGATCCTCTGCCTTTCTAGTAGCTGGAATTACAACAATATACTATACCCAGACCCACATGTGATTTCTTTTTGTGGGTATGTAAGGTTATGCTAGCTTTTAACTATGAGATATTATGAGTATCTGCAGCTTATTTAAAATTTTAACGGAATTACTTGGAAGAGGATGTTTTCCTTCTGGTTCTCAATAGATTTGTGGTAACACAAGCTTTATAGACAGCGACTTTCTTGAATTAGATCTTGGAAAGTCATCTACTCAATTTTTATTTTTAGTTGAGATTTTTCTCTTCATGAAGGGTTATGTGTACCTATTTGTTGCATTGGCTTTTCTTTTTTAATTGGGAATGGTTCTTAAATCTCTTCTGATTCTCAGATCTCAGTTTCCTGAGTAGTTAGATTATAGGCAGGAGCCACTGGCATCTGGCTAGCCAGCCCTTTCTTATCTTGGTTATTTTGGAGGTAGGGTCTTGCTTTTATTCCTAGGCTGGCCTGGGCTGTGATGTTCCTGTTTGTGCTTCTCTTGTCACTGGAGATGGATGATAGGTGCATGCTATTACACTCAGCCATTGATTGATATGAAGTCTTGTGAACTATGGTTGGCCTTGATCCTCCCATCTCTGATTGTCAAGCATTTAGGATTACAGCCTGAGAAACTAAGCCCAGTTTAAGTTTCTTTTTTTGGTTGAGTCTGTTACCCACACATTTTCTGTGTTCTACTTTAGTTTGTATAATTTTTTTTTTGTTTTGTTTTTTGGCCAGTCCTGGGCCTTGGACTCAGGGCCTGAGCACTGTCCCTGGCTTCTTCCCGCTCAAGGCTAGCACTCTGCCACTTGAGCCACAGCGCCGCTTCTGGCCGTTTTCTGTATATGTGGTGCTGGGGAATCGAACCTAGGGCCTCGTGTATCCGAGGCAGGCACTCTTGCCACTAGGCTATATCCCCAGCCCTAGTTTGTATAATTTTGATGAATATGCTGTAAAAATATTGTACTCTGTAAAGTATATTGCATATTACCAGGGATTGCTTTATTAATGAATTACATTTTTGAGTATATGAGCAAGAGAATGAAATGACTAAGCTTTCATGTCAAATATTAGCAAATTAATGCCAATTAGGAAATTAGACTTTACAGGCCTTATAGGGCTTATAGTCTTCAGCTATAACTTGACCACTGTAGTGTGAAACTAGCCATAGAAAAATGAGAATTATTTGCTCAATAAAACAGTTTACAAAAATGAGTCACTAGATTTGGCCTATGGCTGTAGTTTACCACTCTTTGAAGTGATATATTCATAATGCACACACATATGTGTGCACATGGTATTTTCACATACACATTTACATACACAGTGTTTGAATGACTCTATCTTGGGATAATCAGTAAATGAACATACAGTGACCTAGAAAACCTTATTACTGAGTAAGCAGTTTTGTTTTGTTCTGAATAAACTTAGTTGTCATATAGGTTTGCCTCCCTTGGTTTAAGTTACCTATAATCAACTGTAGTAAAAACATGTTACATGGAAAATTCCAGAAATAAACCATTTTTAAGTCATGCCATTCTGCGTGGCATGATGAAGCCTGCTACCTCTTTCTGCCTCACCTAGAATGTGAGTCTTCTTATTGTCTGTATCCATGCTGCACTATATGTTGCCTGTCAGAAATCTAGGATCTCTGAGGCAGCTTATCCTCCTAACATTCTCAGAAGATCAAGGTTGTACAGTGCTATATCACTGTGACTTATGTCATATAACTTACATAGTCTTATTATACAGATTTTTTTTATCACATTACATAATTACAGGAAGGATGAATACAGTACAATAATGAAAGAGACCACATTTATGTAAGGTTTTTAAATTTATTTTTTGAGCTAGAACTAGAGCTTGAACTCAGGGCCTGAGTGGTGTTCCTAAGCTTTTAGCTCAAGGTCGTCACTTTCCACTTGAGACATGGCTTTTTTTGTTTTGTTATTTTTTTGGTAGTTAATTGGAGATAAGAGTTTCATGGTTTCTGCCTGGGCAGGCTTTGAGTCAAGATCCTCAGATCTTAGCCTCCTGAGTAATTAGGATTACAGGCATAAACCACTGGCACCTGGCTTATATATGTTTTATTACAGGATATTACTATAGTTGTTCTATTTTTTATTTTTATGTGCTGAATTTATAAATGAAACTTTATCATAGGTATGTATGTATAGGAAAAACAAATGTATCTGGTTTGGTACTGTGTATTCATAGATTCAGACATGGAATCCTGATTGGCAATCTTTGAATGTATTTACCATAGAAAAGGACTGCTGTAATTTTTTATTTCTGAAATAGATGACACATTCTTATTCAAAGTAGAAAACTGCTCTTTCTTTTTACAGGATAAATATTCTTCTGGAGCAAATGGAGACACTTTTAACAGGGCTTCAGTTTCATCACCGGGTATGTTTTAAAGAGAAGAAAGTAAGATGTTTTAGGTTTAGGGGTTTTAGTGAGTGAGGAGCAGGTTGTTATAAGAGAGTTTAAAATTTCATGGTGAAAATCTATTTTAATTTGGATATTTTGGGATGGGGTAATTCTAGCTAGAGTAGGGAAAAGAATGGAGACTGTAATGTTACAGACTGTATTTAACTTAATGGGTTGCTGTAAAACCTTTGCCCAATATTGAGGTTGCATGTTAGGTTTTTAGGCATTGTCAGGGTTTCTGGCAGTAGTAATGGAAAAGACTATACACTTATTGAAGCAGATTCCAATAGTGGTGATTGGCAGGGTAACAACTGTTTAAGCCAAATAAGCCATTAACATCAGGTATTGAGTTTCTAATTTAAGGTCAGAAGACTAATTTAGTAAAGTTCCTAAGAGAAATGTTTAGGTAAAGGAGGCCTATCTGGCCTGTTGCCCTCAACCCTCTTCTCTGCACTTGTTTCCACCTGGGCTATGCCCCAACCTACCAGACTTCTAGCCCACTCTGTAGATCTGAGATAGATGGCAAAATGGTGGAAAGGATAGGACTTGGATTAGGAAATTAAACCCAGGCAAGAGTCTTTTATTTTGTTGAAGTCCAAAATGTGTTTGTTTGGTTTAGAAATATGATTGAAAGCTTTTTTTGTGTGTGTTAAAATATACATAAGATTACTTTGACCATTGTATGTATATAGTTCAGTAGCATTGAGTATATTCACATTGTTTTGTACTAACCATTACCTAGCATCTATGTCTAGAACTTATTAACTTCCCAGACTGAAATTCTGTTTGCACTAAACATTAGCTCCTGACTTCCTCCTTTCTGTAGGCCCTGACAACCACCATTGCACTTTTTTCTGAGTTATTTTAAGGAAGAGGCCTTTTAAGTGTAAGGCCTAGAGGCACTGGGTTTGTCATTTTATTAAAAAATAGAGGATGAGTTAAAAAGCATTTTGTAGTCAAGGGAGCTACTGGCTGACTGAAGCTTGCTTTAGAAAGCTTGTGGTAAGATAGTTTAAACATGTGAGGGATAACTTTCAACCTTTTTGAGTTTCAGATCCATTCTACTCTCTCTAGTGGCTGTAAAGCTGCCTTGAAATATGGGCTCTTTGTAAAGCCATTATATATCTAGAATGTGGTGGGTAAAACTTCAAGCAAAAATGTTATTCACTATTAACGCTGTGCCATTTTTTGAATAAATAATTGCTGGCTTATATTATTATTTTTTGTTTTTACAAGGGGGTTTCAGTTCAACATGTCTGGGTATGAGGTGTTGTGATAAGTGTCAGTCTTCATTGTTATAAGCCACAGTCACAAAGCAGATAAATGTTTTAGCCCATAAAAGAAAAAAAATTGCTGGCTTATTGCTAAAAAACTGTGAGGGTGTTAGAGTTTGTCAGGTTAAAACAAGGTTAATTCTCATGTGAATCTAAAGTTCAAGGTAAATCTCTTCAGAGAAATGTAGGTAAGCCTTTGCAATTGTTATGTATCTTTCATAAAATAAATACTAGTTTAATATGTAAATATTCAAATTATCAAAAATTTGGGATTGCTGCCTACTAAAACTAGTATATAGCATAATTACTTTGTAGTTAGGAGAAAGCTGGTTCTTTGCAATATAAACACAACCAAATTTTAGTAAAGAAATGAAAGTTTAGATCTGTAGTATATATGAAAACATAATACTCTTGTTAGTGGGATTAAGTTAGATAAAAAGTCAGGAGGTTTCTTAACATTAATATGTCAAGGCTTAGGCTAGTACAGTGAAATCAGTTTAGAAATACTATCTTCTTACCTTCGGAAACAAATACTTTCGTAGTTCCTCTTTTTTTTTGGTCATGGGCCTTGAACTCTGGGCAAGGGCGTGGTTCCTGCATTCTTCAGCTCAAAGCTAACACTCTACCACTTGAGCCACAGTGCCACTTCCAGTTTTCTGGTGGCTAATTGAAGATAAGAATCTCCCAGACTTTCCTGCCCAGCCTGGCTTTGAACCCCGATCAGCAGATTTCAGCCTCCTGTGTAGCTAGGATTACAGGCGTGAGCCACCGGTGCCTGGCTGTAATTCTTTTAAAGTTCTTTTAAAAATTTAAAATTGATCTTATTATAGAACATACCAGGTAAGCGTGAACTATAAACAGATACATAAATATGCTTATTGTCAAGAAATTAAATTGTGGCCTCCAGATTTAGCTACCATTGATGGTCTGGCGACTGATTTTTTTCAGATGTCTGTGTCTATTCCTCTGTACATAATTGTATATCTTACATATAAGTTATGCGTATGTATACTTACCACTTGAGTTCTTTGCATCTCCTACATTTTTCTTCTTCATGATATTAAAATTGTACTTGGACAAGTTTCTTTCCATTGTCTAATGGAATCCTGTTATAATGTATCTTGCTTTTACTATGATATTTCATGGAAACATTTCTAAGCAACTGGTATAATCTTTTTCTAAAATTAAATGAAAAATTCATGTTACTTGGCTTTAAAATGTTAAATAGTAACTTTGTTACTTATGATGAAAAGCATTTAATCTCTTTTCTCACTATCTTTTGTCTTTCTAGAGCAGAAAAATATTTATAGTCATACACCCTACTCAAACATTTCCCTTCTCATTCTCCTAATAGTTATTATACTTGTGGCTTAAAATGTAAATTTAATTTTTATATCTTCATAGCCATACAATTACTTTTGATACACTGTGTATTATGGCTTCAATTTCTTTATTTAACTATTTGTTTGTTCTTATTAGAGTTATTCTTATTTTCTTTAGTTCTCTTGATTTTTTTTTTCCTTCACAGGGCTTGAACTCTAGGCCTGGGCACTGTCCCTGAGCTCTTCAGCTTAAGGCTCACACTCTTACCACTTGGAGTCATAGCACCTTTTCTTGTTTTCTGGTAGTTAATTAGAGATAAGAGTCTCACGGACTTTCCTGCCTAGGCTGGTTTTGAACTGTGATCCTCAGATCTCAGGCTCCTGAGAAGCTAGGATTACAGGCATGAGCCACCGGCATCTGGTAGTCTTGATTTTTTATGTTTCTATTGGTAATTCATTCTCCATCTCAGCCAAAAACATAAATACCATTCTGTTTCTAATACATAATTTGATGAATTATTTTTTAAGCTTCTTTTTTGAATCCATCCAAAAAGGGACTATTCTCTAGGCTGTCTTGCCAGAAGACTTCTTTTCTGTGTCACATTCCATATTCTCTGGCTCCTATTGTTTTCTATCTTGATCTATTTACCTTTGATAGAATCCATTTTTTGCAGCATTCTAAGAAAAGTATATTTGAGAGATTAAAAATATCATTACTCTCGTGCTGAATAGTTTATGGAAAGCATTTTATTATATATTAACTTTTTATTGTTACTATAAAAGGTGATGTACAGAGGGGGTTATAGTTACATGGTCAGGTAAAGAAGACTTTTTTTTGGACAAGGTCACCCTTCCTTCACGCTCTTTGTTTTTCTCTCATGACCCCACCCACAGGTTATACAGTTTATTTTCAGCATAGTGTCTACTGCTGCATTTACTCACCCTTTGTCCCTGCAGCATTTTATTTTGGAAATATTTTTCATCCTGAACTTTAGGTAGTATGTAGAATTTATAGTGATGTTAATAAGTGTGATAATCTGAATTCTTATCCTTTGTACCTGACTACTTATCTAAACATTTCTAAAGCTTTCATGAGTTTATTTTGATTCCATATTTTGAAAACTGATTATGTGTGTTATGTATAAATTATGTACCTTGATGTGTGAGAGTTTTATTGTTTAAAGCATTGGTAGACTTATTTTAATTCTTGAGAAATTAATTTATTGTGTTATTTTCTGTAAGGATTAGTATAATTTCATCTGCAGTTAATTCTGTTTCTGCTAATGTTTCAATCTGTCTCTCCCTCACCTCCCTGTGTGTGTGTGTGTGTGTGTGTGTGTGTGGATGCACACATACATCTAAGAGTCTTATGTTTTATCTAGATAATTTTCTTTAAAAGTCTACTGATTCTTGTCTGCTTTTATTTTATATTTAAGAATAGACCTTTAAAATGCTTAAAGTTCAACTCTGTGCACATGTGCAAAGATTGTTGAGTAATGGGCTCTACTATCAGTGATTGGACAAAGGTTCTGTTTGGGAGAGAAGTTTCTTCTAGTCTCTGTCTCCCTCCTTCCCTCACTTTCTTCTGATATGGTCTCCCTATGCATCCCAGACTGGCCTGGAACTTGCTATATGTAGTCCAGTTTTGACAGTGAACTTGTAATCTTCTTGGTAGTTACTTGTAGGTAAGAATTTCTCTGGCTTTCCTACTATAGCTGGCTTCAAACCACAGTCCTCAGATCTCAGCTTCCTGAGTTGCTAGGATTACAGATGTGAGCCACTGGTGCCCAGCTGTTACTGTTTATTTTTATTGCCCTTCTGACTAGGGTGAGATGGATTTTCATGTGATTTTGAATTGTATTTCCTTTATGACTAAGGATGTTGAACATTTCTTTATGTGTCTATTATCTATTTGTATTTCTGTGGTAACTGCTCAGTTTGCATGCCCATTTATGAATTGGGTTATTTGTTCTCTTGTTTTTTTAATATTTTTGTTTTTGTATATTCTGCATATTAATCTAGTGACTACCTGGCAGAGATGTCTTTCCCATTCTGTGGGTTGTCTCAGTTCTACCGATTTTGCGTGTGTGTGTGTAGAAATTCTTTACTTTGACACAGTTCTATTTTTCAATTGTTGCTTCTGTCCTTTATGCATCTGGAGTCCTACTTAGAAAAAATTTTACTGGATCTATAACTTTTAAAAAGCTCTTTGATCCAGTTGGAGTTGAGTTTTGTATGAGGTTCAGTTATAGTCTCCTGCAGATGGATACTGTGTTTTCGTAGCGCCATTTGTTGAAGAAGCTGGTTTTTTTTTTTCCCCCTCCATCGTATGTTCTTGATTCCTTTGTTAAAATTAGTTGGCTGTAAGTATGTGGTTTTATTCCTGGTTCTTCTACACTGCTCCTTTGGTCTTTGGGCCTATTTTTTTGTGGCATTTACCAAGCTGTTTTTATTACCATGGCTGTATTGTATAATTGGAAGTATGATACCTTCAAAAATAATGCTTGGAATTGCTTTTGCTATTTAGGGTATTTTATTCCATGATATTATATTTTGGATTGATCCTGTAATTCTGTGAGGAACAGTATTAGCATTTTGATGGGCATTGCATTCAATTTGTATATTGCTTTTGGTAGTATGGCCATTTTCACAATATCAATTCTACTAATCTATTAGCATGGTATGTCTTTCCATCTTCTGGTGTCTTCTTTCTTCATGGTTTTACAGCTTTCACTGTAGAGGCCTTTCACTTCTTTGGTTAAGTTAATACCTAGGTATTTGTTGTTTTTGAAACTATTATGAATGGAATTGTTTTCTTGATTTTTTTTTTTTGCTTAGCCAGTATATTTTTAGTATATAGAGAAGGCACTCTAGTGGTTTATGCCTATAATTCTAACCACTCAGGAGGCAGAAATCTGAGGATCATGGTTCATAGCCAGTTTTGGAAGATACATAGTGCGACTCTTAGCTCCACTTAACCAGCAAAAATTTGGAACCAGAGATATGACTCAAGTAATAGAGTTCCAGCTATGCAAGTTCATGCCCCAGTACCAGCACACACAGAAAACCCTAATTTTTGAATATTGATTTTTTTTTCTTGGTTGGCTGTGGGGCTTGAACTCAGGGCCAGGGCACTATCTCTGAGCCTCTTTGTGCTCAAGGCTAGTGTTCTATCTACCACTTGGAGCCACAGTACCACTTCCAGTTTTCTGGTGATTAATTGGAGATAAGAGTTTCCCATCTGGCTTTGAACCACGATCCTCAGATCTCACCCTCCTAAGTAGCTAGGATTACAGGCATGAGCCACTGGTGCCGGACGAATATTGATTTCTTTTTTGTCCTACTACCTTTCCAAAAATATCAGTTCTAGGTTTTTGTGTGTGTTTGGACTAATCAAAGTGTAGCTTAAAGAAAGCATCTGACTTACACTCAGAAGACTTCAAAATGTTTGAATGCTTTGGAATCTTGGGGTCTGTTAACTACAAATCATATTGGCAAATAGAGAAAATTTAGATTTTCTTCTCCCTGAGACATTTTTATTTTTTCTGCCTTATTCAGGCTAGGAGTTCTAGTACACTATTGAGTAGGAGTCGGGAGAGTGGAATTCTTTTGTTGTTCTTGATGTTAGGGTGAATTTAGTTTTTTTTTTTTCTCATTTAATGCTCTACATTTGTCGTATATAGGTAAGCTTCATTAAATATTCCTAATTTCTTTAGAATTTTTATTATAAGATAAAAGGATATTGAATTTCATCCAAGGTTTTCTCTGCATCAATTGAGATGATCATGTAATTTTATTCTTTGTTTATGTGATGTCTTAGAAATAATTTGTATATGTTAAACCATCCTTACATCCTTAGGATAAGACTGATTTGAACATGACTCTAATTGGTTTTTATGTGCTGTTGAATTCTACTTCCAAATACTTTATTGAAAAATTTTGTATCAGTGGTCATCAGTGAGATATGTTGCATCTGTCTGCTTTTGGAATGAGTATAATTTGTGCTTCATAGTATGAGTTTGGTAGCATTCTTTTGTCTTGCATGGAATAGTTGGAAGAATATTGTTCTTTGAATGTAGAGTTTTGGGAGAGTTCAGATGTAAATACATCTATCCCTGGGCTTTTCTTTGTTAAGAGACTATTACTGCTTCAGTTTCATTGTTTTTTATGTCTCTCTTTAAGTGCTTACATACTTTAGGTGGGTCAACCATATCTAAAAATGTATTCTTTTCTTCCCCTCTTTTCAGCACAAGTATAGGTTTTCAAAGTGTTCCTTCATGATCCTTTGGATTTCTTTGGTATTTGTTGTAATATTCCCTTTTTTATGTCTAGTTTTATTTGAATCTGTTCTCTCCTTTTGTTCATTTTAGCAAGGATAGAAGCCATTGTTTAAAAATATTTTTATGGTTTTTATAAAGGTGATATACAGAGCGGTTACAGTTACATAAACAAGGTAAATAGTACATTTTTTTTTACAGTGTCACCTATCCCTAGCTTTCTCCCAGTTATTCCCAACCATTCTCACAAGTTGTATAGTTCATTTTCAATATAGTGTCTAGTGAATACCACTGCTGCATTTGTTCATCCTTCATCCCTCCATTTCTCTTCGTCTTGTTACCCTCCCAAAGACAGATAAACAAAGAAGACAAAAAAAGTAACAAAAACAGCAGCAAAGAAAATAACACCTTTTGTTTTCATTTCTTGCAGTTTATTTCGATAAATTTTTCTTTTCTTTTTTTTTTTGGCTAGTCCTGGGCCTTGGACTCAGGGCCTGAGCACCTTCCTTGGCTTCTTCCGGCTCAAGGCCAGCACTCTGCCACCTGAGCCACAGTGCCCCTTCTGGCCGTTTTCCATATATGTGGTGCTGGGGAATCGAACTGAGAGCTTCATGTGTAGGAGGCAAGCACTCTTGCCACTAGGCCATATTCCCAGCCCCAATACATATATTTTTAATGAGGCAGATAGGCATTGTACCATTGGTTCCTCTCCTAAGAATATTCACCTTTAATCTCACTACATATGAATGCCTAGAGTCATGTCCCAGTGTATTTTAGTTTCTGCATGAGAGAAAACATTCGTTGTTTGCTTATCTGAGCTTGGCTTACTTCATTTAACATGATTTTTTCTAGGTCCATCCATTTCCCTACATATGACATTATAGTCTTTCTAATGGCTGTGTGAAATTCCATTGTACATATGTATCACATTTTTTTGATCCACTCATCTATTGTAGGACATCTGGGCTTGTTCCATAACTTGGCTATTGTGAATAGCGCAGCAGTGAATGAGGCCATGATTCTTTATATGTGTATTTAAAGTTTATGTTTTGCATTTTTTTGTTTGCACAGTTTTGGAATGTATGTGTGTGTGTGTATATATGTATGTGCAAGTATGTATGTGTTGTCAGTACTAGAGGTTGAACTTAGGGCCTCATGCTTGCTAGGCTTATGGCGCTACTGTTTGAGCCACCCCTAGCCATCTTTTGCTTTAGCTATCTTTTTGATAGTCTTGTGTTTTTCCCTAGGACTATTTTTTTATGTTTATACTTTTATTTTTTAATGTAAGTTTATTGCTGTTATTAAGGTGTTGTACAGAGGTTTTATTACCATTTTGTAAGACAGGTAATCAGTACATTTTTTTTTTTTTGGACAGTGTCACCCATTTCTTCACTTTCCCTGAGTTTCTCCCTCCCATCTCTGCCCACAAGTTATTGTTCATTTTCTACATGTTGCATGGTAAATAGTATGAATGCATTTGTTTACCCTTCCTCCCTCCTTTCTACACCCTTTCCTTTGCTCCCCCAAAGGAAAAAAAATCCAAAAAGCAAACACCACTACTACCACCACCACCACCAACATAAAACCTATGTTTCTATTTCCTGAAATTTGTTTCCTTAAGTAGTATTTTAATGTTCAGAGGAGTTAAACCTTTGGGTTCCTTCCCTAAGGGTATCTTTGGTCTGTTTGTGTGTGAATGCCTAGAGTCCTGTGTAGAGAAAACATGTGCCTTTTGTCTCTCTGAGCTCAGCATCTCTGAGCTTTGCCTCTCTGAGCTCAGCATCTTAAGGTTGTGTTCTAGGTCCATTCATTTCCTTGCAATTCACATCTTTCCAATGGTTGAGTAAGATTCCATTGTGTTTATCTACCACATTTTATTGATCCACTCATCTATTGTAGGGCATCTGGATGTTCCTCTAACTTGGCTATTGTGAATAGGGCAGCAGTGAACATGGATGTGTTGGTGTCTTTACTGTATCTCGACTTGTTATTACCTGGGCTAGATGCTTTGCACAACTTTGCTAGGTCTCTAGTGTAGTTGGGATGTCAAGTGTGTGTCACTACAGCTCAACTTCTTTGTTAAGGTAGGGTTTCAGTAACTTATTGTCTGGGCTGGCCTTGAACTGTGCTCCTTTCAATTGTATGAACAGTAGCTGACACTACAGGTATATTACATGTGTAAGCCCCCGTGCCTCGCCCAATGTAAGATTTTAATTGAGAAAACTATGTAATGTTAAGTTTAAACAGTGTGTGGTTTATGCTTATTTTATCAGTGTATTTGCCTATTCTGGGTATTTAGTAAACTTAAAACTTGTTAGCAATCATGTGGTTAAAATTGCTGTCATTTAAGTAGAAAGCCCACAGAATGGGAGAATATTTTCATTAGCTATGCATCAGACAAGGGCTTCCTATCTAAAATAAACCCCCCAAATAAACCCTCAACAACCCAGTTAGCAAATGGGCTAAAGACTTAAAGGCAGACTTCTCAGAAAAAGAATGACCAGTAGATATATGAAGAAATGTTTAGCATCTCTGGCCATAAGGAAATGTAAATCAAAACAACATTGAGGGGTTGAGAATGTGGCTTAGTGGTAGAGTGCTTGCCTAGCATGCGTGAAGCCCTGGGTTCGATTCCTCAGCACCACATACATAGAAAAAGCCAGAAGTAGTGCTGTGGCTCAAGAGGTAGCGTGCTAGCCTTAAGCAAAAGGAAGCCAGGGGACGGTGCTCAGGCCCTAAGTCTCAAGCTCCAGTACTGGCAAAAAAAAAAACCACAAACAAACAACAATCCCCCTCAACCCCTCAAAAAAAAACAAAAAACCCAACATTGAGATTCCACCTCATCCCAGTTAGAATGACTGGCCATTATCAAGAAAGCTAACAATAACAGATGCTTTGGGAATGTGGCCAAAAGGGAACACTTGTGCTATACTGTTGGTGGGAATGTAAACTTGTTCAACTACTCTGGAAAACAGTATGGAGGTTCCTCAAGAGACTAAACATAGAGCTTCCCTATGACCCAGCAATTCCACTCTTGGGCCTTTATCCAATGAATGAGAGTTATCTACTCTTTTTCTTTTGGAGAGCTAGCAATTCATGGCCTCCTATTTTTTTTTAAAGCAGAAACGAGTTTCTGTTTGTTTCTTATTTGCATATAAAATTTCTCCTTAGCTGTGTGGGTGGAAAAAGTGTGTATACTACTTAAATACTTAATTTTATGTAACTTGCTTCAAAATTGTATTTGCTTTAGAAATGGACAACGGGTCTTCAAGAAAAGATCCTTTCTTGAGAACTGGATTTGGCTCTGGGAGGAGTTTGGGAAACAGAGGTAAGTATCATTGTCTTTTTTTAAATTTCCTAAACTGTTGAATGATGTAATAAAGGCTTTCATGGCTGTTTACTGCAAAGCCACGTCTGTTAATAACTCAGTGTGGAGTAGGGTTTTTTTGGATAATGGATTCATTTATTTGAAATGTCACTGTTCTCTATTTTAGTTCTTTGAGGTAATGTGACATAGTTGAATAGATGGAAAGATTATTGAACATATTCTTACTATTATTACATTTAACTTTCAAATGTACACATATTTTTAGAGCCTACTTAATTAGCATTTTCAGATCTGGACCATGTAATTATGTTAAGAGGTTCAAATGATGATTTTGTTTGTTTCTACTAAGATTAAATACCTTAATATCATATTCAGGAGAATATACACACACATTTAAAATCTTATTTTAGATAAGATTATATGATATATTTTGATGCATGTTTCTCAATATTGGAGGACAAAGCATTTTTCAATGAGAAAACCATTCCTGGAACAGATTTTGCCACAGTTGTTTCTAAATGTTTTAGGAACAGTTTTGTGGTTACAAAACACTGCTGAGCTGGACATGGTGGTACATGTCCCTAATACCAGCAATCAGAAGGCTAAAGCAGGAGTCATGCACTCAAGACTGGTCTAGAGTTTGATCTACATAGTGAGATCCTGTTTCAGAAACAAAGTCAATGTTGAAATGAGCCAGGACAGAAAAGTCTGTGAGACTCTGTCTCCAAAACAACTAGCAAAATACAGGGCTGGAGGTGTGGTTCAAGTACAAAAAAGGTACAAAAAAGCTTCTTGCTATTTAATCTCTACCTGTAAGATTGTTTTTCTGTAAGAGAGATCATACTGTGATTCTTAGGATAGTCTTGAACTTCTCAGCTTCAGTAATGCTCATGCTCAGCCTCCTGGATAGCTGGAACTATTGGTGCATCACAGAATGTGTGGCTAAGGTTCTTAATAATAGAGAAACACATGAAAGAAGTATTTAAAAAGAGGTAGAGGGCTTGGGGATGTGGCTTAGTGGTAGAGTGCTTGACTAGCATACATGAAGCCCTGGGTTCTATTCCTCAGTAGCACATACACAGAAAAAGCCAGAAGTGGTGTTGTGGCTCAAGTGGTAGAGTGCTAGCCTTGACCAAAAGAAGCTCAGGGACAATGCCCAGGCCCTGAGTTCAAGCCCTAGGGACTGGCAAAAAAAAAAAAAAAAAAAGCGGGGGGGGGGCGGCTAGAGGTAGTTTGCTGTTATAAATGTAGAAGAAGGAGTATAATGGGCATGCTGAAGGAAAATGTAATTTACAGTGAACTGGTTATTTGTTAATACCCAAGTACCACCAAAAAGAAGGTTAGGTGCTCAGAATTATGTTAGTGGGAAGTAAAGCCAAAAGATTAATAAGGGCAAATAATCTGGAATGATGGCGGAGGTATGAAGGGGAATGATATTTATTGCTTAAGTCATACTTAATTTTAAAAGTAGAAAATCTGACAGAAATATAGTAGAAAAATAAGTAATAAGTTAATAAGTAGGACATAAGTATAGGGTTTTTAATAGCACAAAGTTTTGTTTTTTTTTTGTTTTTTTTTTTTTTGGCCAGTCCTGGGCCTTGGGCTCAGGGCCTGAGCACTGTCCCTGAGCTTCTTCCCGCTCAAGGCTAGCACTCTGCCACTTGAGCCACAGTGCCGCTTCTGGCCGTTTTCTGTATATGTGGTGCTGGGGAATCGAACCTAGGGCCTCGTGTATCCGAGGCAGGCACTCTCGCCACTAGGCTATATCCCCAGCCCCCAGCACAAAGTTTTTAATAGCAATGACTTTCATGTAGCTGCCAAATAAAAGCTGGGTCTATCAAAGTAAGGGTTTAACATAAATGAAATCATTAAATGAATTTCCTGGTCTCCAATGAAATAATTTTGCTATTTAATTACTTATAGATTTGTATTTTAACTTTGGTAGCATAATTAAAATTTTTATATCCTTGTAATATTTTTATTAAATCTGTGTACTATTTTTTCCATATTTAAAATTTCTCTTACCTCAAGTGTTTATTTCATTTTAAGTTTTTGATTCAATTATATGTTAATGAAGTTAATCATGTGGACTTTTTCAGATGCTGGAGAGTTTAGTAAAAAAGAGACTATACCCACAATGGGTAGTTTTGGAAGTGGAAAAGGTTTTGGAAACAGAGGTAACTTTGTTTTTTTATATTTTGCAATCAAAATGTCTTGACTCTAAATCTTGGGATTTCTATTTTGCTTTAATTTACATAGAAAATTTGTTGCCTTTCTCAAGAATTTATGAAGATCACAAAAGAATGTTGTCATTTTCCTTTACTTAGTCATAGTTTAAAGCAGTGGTTTCATTACTTTCGATGTGTATTCTGTTACATTTGCCTATTTGAAAAATATCCATGTTCCTTGCTATAGCATCTTATATTAAATTAACTTACTTTTCATAGGAACCCTGGTTCTTTCCTTTTACTAAAGACTGAGAGGTCACATACAAACATGTAAGATGTTTGTAAGATGTCTTACGTGTTTGTATGTGAATGTGATATTTGTCTATAGCTGAGCAAAGAACCTTGAAATTACATTTTTTCCTTAAAATTTACAAAAAAGTTATGTCAAAATTATAGTTTAAGATCAGTCCTTTAATGTGTAGGTGATAGACTTTCCCAAGCATTTTGAAAACTCGGCACTGATTCTTCTTGTGAAGAGGAAATTAGGAGGAAACAGCAGTTGTGGAGGGTATTAGAATATAATCTTTTTCTCAGGCAGCTTTGAAGACTGGAAATATTTAAGTAAGTGAAGTCACTCAAAGCTTGGTTTTTGTGGGAAAGTAGTCTTTTTTTAGAATGTAATCTTTCTTTATATATTTTGTAATAATCCTAAGGGAAATTATTTTGTCATTCAATCACATAGTGAGAGTATAGGGGCTTGTTAGTACAGGCTAATTGTATATTAAATTTCCATCTCATTTTATTGCTGGAAGGACCCTCTGATTTTTTGGATCTGAGATATAAATAAGATACATATACATATTTTGTATATAAATGACCAGCTTTCCAAATAGTGTTAGTACTTGTTACTTTAAATACTAGTAGATGAGCATTCCATATTGACATTTAATTTTCAAGTACACGTTCTTTGAGTATTTTTATTTTCATCTTCCCTCTCTTACTTTCTCCTCTTTTCTTTTCCTCTTCTCTCTGAAGCAGGGTCTCATTTTGTTGCTCAGGCTGTTCTGGAACTTACTGGTGCCAGTGTTCTCCCTCCTCCTAAATAGCTAGGACTCTAGGCAGGCACTATCTTATCTGACTCCCTCAGTGTGTCTGCATTAATACATTTTATTAAGAGACAACATTTTTAATTTTATGAAAAATTACTGATGCATAATTTTAAAATTAGTTTTAGGAACATATTTATATGCTCCAGGGATGCATAAAGCTTGAACATAGGTTTTTATGAAATGAAAAATTTGAAAGTGAAGCTTGATAACTCTTTTTTTGTTAAATGGTAAACAAAAAGAAAATAGGATTTCCATGTTAACTGAAAAGTTGTATTCAATACAACTGAAAATTTATATTGAAACAGTTGTATTGCCCCTTGTAAATAAGACTGAATTAACTTGTAAAGTTTTAAGTTTATTTACCAGATTTTTTTGTTGGTTAATTAGAGATTAGAGTCTCTTGGATAGTCTATTTAGGATGGCTACAAACCTTGATTCTCAGAGTTCAGCCTTTTTGGTAGCTAGGATTATTGGCATCAGCCACCATTGCTCATTGGTTCTGAGGTTTTGACCTCGAGAGTCTTCTTGGTAGGCAAGAGTGAGTCTACTGCTAGCTGTGCCTTCAGCTTTTTTATTTTTTGTTTATAAGATATATGGTCAGGCTTCCTGCCTGGGCATGTGCCTTAGAGAACTTTTCTGCCATGGCTAGCCAGGAACCTCTGTCCTACAAATCTGTCTCATAAATAACTAGGTTTTGTTTTGATTTCTAGGCTAGCCTAAAGCTAAATAGGGAGAATTTGCCTCCCCAAAATAAGATTCCACAGCTCAATGATTTTTTTTTGCCAGTTCAAGGACTTGAACTCAGGACCCTGCTCAGTTTTGATGTTTTAAACAGAACGTATATTGTTTCACTGATAGAACATTTAAAGCAATGTAAAAATTTCTGAAAAGAAAGTTATTTTTAGCTTTGAGTGTGGCGCTAAGGTGACAAAAAGTTACATTTAGCCACAGAGATATAGATTTTTTTCCAGAAATGTACAAGTTTTATTTTATATTTTGTATAGGTTTTTCAAATAATAAGTTTGAAGAAGGCGACAGCTCTGGTTTCTGGAAAGGTAAGTTTGGTGCTTTTATATTGATTTTCAAAAATGCAATGTCAATAGCTCATGCTAAATGGAAATTAGAATTATTTTTGTCTGATCTAGTTCTAAAATCAAATTTTAAAAAGCAGCTACATGAGCCCCAACCAAAGATGTTACTGACTTATAGGTAAAGAATTAAGGCATTATAGTTTGACCTATTACTGTCTATCTTAGTTAAAATCTATGAGGTACACATTTTGAAGGTTGTGCTACTTTCAGAAAAAGGGGCAGATAGAGTAAATCAAGAATTAAAGCTCCATTCTATATATTAATGTTGGTCATCATAAATTCTTTAAAACATAGTATACTTGGCACCTTCACACTTGTTCATATCTGTGGGGCCATTTAGACTTGAGTAAGCCTAGGAGGAGGATTTTTTTTTTTTTTTTGCCAGTCCTGGGACTGAACTCAGGGCCTGGGCACTGACCTGGAGCTTCTTTTGCTCAAGGCTAGCACTCTACCACTTGAGCCACAGTGCCACTTCTGGCTTTTTCTGTTTATGTGGTACTGAGGAATTGGGCCCAGGGAGGGCTTCATGCATGCTAGGCAAGCACTCTACCACTAAACCATATTCTCAGACAGACCCTAGGAGGATGATTCTTAACAATGTAAATCACTGATAAAATTTAAAACATGTCTGGCAAAGATAATGATACTCTGGTTTGTAGAAATACAGAGAATGATGAGAACAGAGTAATATTCCCAGAAGAGAGACTACAATAGTTAACTTTAAAAAAAATCATGTCTAATGAATAGATTTTAATAAATCCTGCTTTTACAAAAAACCTGGATTTTTTTCTTTAAAAATCATTGGTCTGGGCTGGCAATGTGGATTAGTGGTAGAGTGCTTGCCTAACATGCATGAAGCCCTGGGTTCGATTCCTCAGTACCACATAAACAGAAAAAGCACTGTGGCTCAAGTGCTGGAGTGATAGCCTTGAGCAAAAAAAAAAAAGGTAGGTCCTGAGTTCAAGTCCTTGAACTGGCAAAAAAAAATCATTGAGCTGTGGAATCTTTTATTTTGGGGAGGCAAATTCTCCCTATTTAGCTTTAGGCTAGCCCTGAAATCAACACCAAACCCAGTGTATCCTCAAATTTGGGATTGTTCTGCCTCAGTTTACCTTATGCTAGGATTGGTAGGTACACTACCAAATTTGGCTTTCAGTAAAACCATTTTTGTTGTTGTTGGTCATGGGGTGGGGTTTGAACCCGGGGACTGGGTGTGGTCCCTCAGCTTTTGTGCTCAAAGCTAGTACTCTACCACTTTGAGCCACAGCTCCACTTCCACTTCTCTGGTGGTTAATTGGAGATAAGAATCTCATAAAGGAGGAGGTAACAAGTTGGACAAGAATTGTACTTACTTCCTTACGTATGAATCTGTAACCCCTCTGTACCACACTTTGACAATAAAGAAAAAAGTTTAATAAAAAAAGAAAGAATCTCATAGACTTTCCTGTCTGGGATAGCTTTGAGCCAGGATCTTCAGATCTTAGCCTCCTGAGTAGCTAGGATTATATGTAGGAGCCACAAGTGTCCAGCTTTTTTTTTTTTTTTGCCAGTCCTGGGCCTTGGACTCATGGCCTGAGCACTGTTCTGGCTTCTTTTTGCTCAAGGCTAGCACTCTGCCACTTGAACCACAGCGCCGCTTCTGGCCGTTTTCTGCATATGTGGTGCTGGGGAATCGAACCTAGGGCCTCGTGTATCTGAGGCAGGCACTCTTGCCACTAGGCTATATCCCCAGCCCCAAGTGTCCAGCTTTAATAAAATATTTGTAAGATAGTATACTTTGGAGTTCCATATTTTGTTCAGGTCTCTATTTTGTTACCTGGCACATCTGTCTTTCCCAGTTTGAATTATTTCTATAGTGATGGTGGGCAGGAGACAAGCATGCATTTGAATTTTCCATAGAACTCAAGAGAGCCTGTTTTCTCCACTTCTGTTTACTTTCTTCTCTTTCTTCTTAGTTCACTGAAAATTAAAAAATATATATATCGAATTCTTTCATTCTCAAAATTGTTGACAAGACCTGGAGGGGATTTTCAGGTTCTGATAGAAAGTTTTACTTGAAAAAAAGTGTTCATGCTAGTTTTTCTTCATCTCTAGTTTTGCCCATTTGGTGATAAGGAGTCCAGGTTGAGTTTGAAACCAAAATCCTCCTCTTGCCAGTTAGGTTCAAAGAGGTATTTAGCTCAGCACAATCAATGACTTACACCCATAATGCTAGCTACTTGGGAGCAGAGGATAGGGAGGATCATGGTTCCTATGTTCGCCATGGCAAAGAGTTATTAGCAAGACTGTAATCTCAGCCAACAAAGAGGAATTATCTTTGCTCCCAGCTATGTGGGAAGCTAGGTAGCAGTATCATAATCCAAGGCTGGCCATTGGTCAATAATGTCAAATCCTACCCTCAAAAATAAAGCACAGGCTGGGAATACGGCCTAGTGGCACGAGTGTTTGCCTCATATCCATGAAGCCCTGGGTACGATTCCCCAGCACCACATATATAGAAAATGGCCAGAAGTGGTGCTATGGCTCAAGTGGCAGAGTAATAGCCTTGAGCAAAAAGAAGCCAGGGACAGTGTTCAGGCCCTGAGTCCAAGGCCCAGGACTGGCAAAGAAAGAAAGAGAAAGAAAGAGAGAAAGAGAGAGAGGGGGGGGAGAGAGAGAGAGAGAGAGGAGAGAGAGAGAGAAGAAAAGAAAGCACACACAAGGACTAGAGGCCTGGCCTAAGTGGTAAACTGCCTGCTTATTAGCAAGTTTGAAGTCTTGTGTTCAAATAGTAGTACCACCAAAAAAGAAGAAAGTGAAAAAGGATAGGTGTGGTGCTTACCTGTAATTTCTGCTTCTCAGGAGGTAGAGCTAGCAGAAAAGACATGCAAAGAACTAAAAGCAAAAGGAATGATGGGTGATTCTAAGATAGAGGGTTTGTCTAATAAGGGCAAGGCTCTGTACCACACACAAAAAACTTAGATATTAAATATCAGTGACATGTACAAACATTAGTTAAAACTGTCTCCCTGTAATCCTAGCTACTTGGGAGTAGTTTGAAAAATTACTAATTACTTGCTATCACTGTGCGCTTTGAGAATAAATTCCTGGACTGGGTCTGGACATTTATTTTTATTTTTAATCAGTTCTGATAACTCTCAGGCTGCCTTTAGAGGTTGGTTGATACCACTGTTTAAAAACCCCAGAAATGTTACTTGTCAATCTCATTTTTTTAAATGTTAATTTTTTAAAACTGAAGAATGAGGGAGAATATGTATATATTTAGGTAAGTACCAATGTCTCAGAACAGGTTTTAGGCCAGTAAATTACAGAAAAATATATGATGACAGTTTAATTTTTTTGGGCTTGAACTCAGGGCCTGGGCACCGTCCCTTAATTTTTTGACTCAAGGCTAGTGCTCTGTCACTTGAGCCATACCTCCATTTCTGACTTTTTTTTTTTTTTTTTGCCAATTAATTGGAGATAAGAGTCTCTTGGACCTTACTGTCTGGGATGGCATTGAACTACAAATCCTAATATCTCAGCCTCCTTACTGGCTAGAATATAATGACAATTTAAATAGAAAAGCCATATGTTTCTTGTGGTTTGTAGATAAAATTTGAGAACCATATGATTACTTAATCATTTAGATATTCCTGAAACCATATCATTCAAACTGACATCTACAATTTTTTTTAGCTTGTTTTGTAAGGATAGCTCTTGGAAAATAGTGAGTTTTCAATTACATACTTAACACTTAATACTGAGATACATTAGATATTTTTAATGTTTTAACTAAAACTTTAAGAACTAAGATGTTTAATTTTAACTTAATGAAAATATTTTACTTATTTACTTTGCAACAGTGCTATTCTTTAGATATTATCTTTAAAGTTAATTATTTGGGTGGTATTCACTTGTTAAAATTTTTATTCAAGAGTCTAATAATGATTGTGAAGATAATCAAACATGGAACAGAGGGTTTTCCAAGAGAGGCGGTAAGGACAATGTTTAATGTTTTTGAACAATTTATGTTTAAGACAGATGCTAAACTGATAAAACTGATTTAGAAGAGCTGTAAGAATAATTCTGGTGAGGAAGACATTTGAAATTCTTTGTCTATGCTCTCTGATTTTAATAATTTAGTAAATAAATATTTAGTAGTCTATTTGTTTATCCTCTCTCCTCCCATTCAGTTCCATCCCTTTCCCTCTCTTTTACTTCCTTTTTTTGGGGTTCGAACTCAGAGCCTTGAATTTTTCTACAGGCAAGTACTCTAACAGTTAAACCATAGCCTTGGTATGTTCAGCAGTGTCTAGGTCATACTCATTTTCAATCATTAATGTCTGCGAATCCAAAGTTTATTGTCCATTATATACTATTTTTTGATACTTCAGTTGATAGACATTTGAATTGTTTCCACCATGGATCATTTTGGCTATGACATCAAATAAACAGTTGTGTACAAGTTTTTGTGTGAACATGCCTTCATTTTTGGAGTAAAATCTACTGTGCCTTAGGCTTAACTTTTTTAAGGATTGCCAGTTGTTTACCATAGCAATTGGCATCATTTTCTATTTCCAGTCTCAGTGTACTGGGATCCTGGTTCCTTCACATCTTTACCAGTGTTAATTATTGTCAATCTTTTCGATTCCAGTCATATGAGTCAATATGGAGTGCTATTGTGATTTTGTTTTACCTTTTATGGTTACTTTGATGTTGAGCAGCTTTGCATGTACTTACTGAACATTTGTGTATCTTTGGAGAAATAAGTGTTCGGATCTTTTGTTCATTTTAATAGTTGGGAATTTGATTTAAACATTTTATTATTAAGGTGATGTACAAAGTCAAGTAATGAATACATTTCTTTTTGGACACTGTCACTCCTTCATTTTCTCTGTGAATTTACACATTTTCATTATCACTGTCATCAGATTCATGATTTGAAAATATCTATTCACCTTCCTTTGAGATGTTATTACTTAAAAACCTTGAGCAGTTCTAGGAGTTCAACCCAGGAGGGTTCTGAATGTCTTCTGTTTGAGACATGTTTCAAGCCTTTTATGCTCTTATTTTTCAGATAGGGTCTGTTAGATACTCCTATTTATTTGATTTTCTTGCCATACCTGGGATGACAGATCTACATCACAGTGTCAAGCATTTTTTTTCCTGTTGTTTCTTGAACTTTTTATCTGAGCTGGACTGGAATTATGATTCTCCTGAGTGGATCCTCTTGAGTAGCTGGGATGATAGGAATCAGCCACTGATCTCTGTTGTTCTCACTTTTTGATGATGTCTTTTGAAACATCAAAGTGATTATTATTATTTTTTGGTCAGTCATGAGGCTTGAACTCAAGGCCTGTGTGCTATCCACTGAGTGATTTCACTCAAGGCTAGCGCTGTACCACTGAAGTCACAGCACCACTTCCAAAGTGAAGTTTTAGTAATCAAATTTGATTTTTGCTTTAGCTTCTTGTGTTTGGGTGTCATATCTAGAAAATTTAGCTAATCTGATTTCATACAGATCTTTTCCTATGTTTCTATGCTAAAATTTCATAGTTTTAGCTCTTACATGTAAGTGATCCATTTTGAGTTTTTCACATAAGGTGTGAGGCAAAATTTTGTTTTGCAGACGAGTATCTAGATGTTCTAGTATTATTTGTTGGTGCTTTATATTGATGAATTAGATTGAGCTCTTGGATTTGTCCTCCTTTGAATTGTACTTGTTAGAGATGCATAGATTGATACTTTTTCATTAAATTTGGGGTTTTGCTTTTTTGTGAAAATACTTATAATTTGACTTTTTAGCTATTTAAAATGGTGTTTTTTTCTTGTATTGGACTTGTTTTGTTGTATAGGTCATGTATAGAGGGGCGATACTTACCTAAGTCAGGTAATGAATATGTTTCTTTTTGAACACTGTCACCTCATCCTATATTTCTCCCAGTTTTTTTCTCTCATTACCCCCGCACAAGTTGTATAGTTCATTTTCAACATAATGTCTATTGAGTATCACTGCTGCATTTGTTCAGTATTTGTCCCACCATTTCTGTCCTCCCCCAACTTACCTAGAAACAGATAAACTTATATACAAGACAAAAGGTATAGATATCAACAACAGTGAGGAAGGAGGGGTGAAAAGCCCAAAACAAAACAAAAAGAAAAATAACAAAAAACCTCGTTTCCATTTCTTGGAGTTCATTTCCATAAATATCATTTCATATGGTACATGCACATAACTATTGATCCTTTGTGATCCTCTCCTAAGAATATGTTCCTTTGGTCTCAGTTTTAAAGCTGTTTTAAATTGATAATGTTAAGTATATTCACAGTGTTGTGCAATCATCGTCTCTCTATCACGCTATGCCCACTAGGCAATAACTCATACCTAATCTCTGGTAATTGTGTGTGTGTGCATGTGTGCGTTCATGTGTGCCTGCCCTTGTGCTTGAACTCAGAACTTGAACACTGTTTCTGACCCTTTTTGCTCAAGACTAGCACTCTACCACAGGCTCCACTCTCAGCTTTTTGGTGGTTAGTTGGAGATACGAGTCTCACAGACTTTCCTGTTTGGGCTGGCTTTGAATGGATATTCTCAGATCTCAGCCTCCTGAGGAGCTAGGATTACAAGGCATGAGCCTCTTCTCTTGTTCTACATTCTCTGTGAATTTGCCTGTTGTAGGTATTTCATGTAACTGGAATGATATAATATTTACCCTATCCTCTTTAGCTGATTTTAGTTAGCATTATTTTTTAAATATTCATCCATGTTGTAGCATGCGTTTGGACCATATTCCTTTCTATGGTTAAATATACCATTGTATATATATTTGCTATCATTTTGTTTGTCCATTTTGTTTCTTCTTTTTGGCTGTTGTAAATTACGTTGCTATGAATGTTACTTACAGTTATCTGTTTGGAGTCCCTATTTTCATATCTTTTGGTTACCTAAGTAGCAGTGGAACTGCCAACAAATGAGACTAAAGTAAGTTAGAATGGCACAATCACTAGCTTTTTTGTGTGTGTGTGTGTGTGTGTGCCAGTCCTAAGGTTTGAACTTAGAGTCTGAGTGTTGTACTGTCCCTGAGCTTTTCTGCTAAGGCTAGAGCTCTACCACTTGAGCCACAGTTCCACTTTCAAATTTTTGTGGTTAATTAGAGATACTATCCTAAAGGACATTCATGCCCTGGCTGGCTTCAAACTGCAATCCTCAGATCTCAGCCTCCTGAGTACCTAGGATTACAGGTATGAGCCACTGGCGCCTGACTTATCTCTAGTATCTATTCATTTTTGTTTCCTGAGTTGGTACAGCCTTTGGATAAAACTTAATTTTGAAAAGTTTTTTCCTTGTTTATTTTTTTCCTTTCTTGATTTTAGGGAGTAGGAGAATGTGTAGTTGTTTTGCATTTTCATTGATATCAGTAGTGCATGTCTCTTAAAATTTTCATTCTGTTTGTTTCACTGTACATAAAATACAAATGGATTTTGCATCTTGAAGGTTTAATGACCTCGATAGATTTCTGGTAAGTGCTTTATAAAGATACTTAGGTTTCTTTTACACAAGGGTTAAATGATTTATGGACTTTCTTTTCAAGACCTGCAAGAGATTGTGATCTGTCCATTATGAAATGAAGAATAAGACTTATAACATTTCAAAATAAGCTAACCTTGAGGCTGGGATTGAAGCTCAGTGTGAGAGTAAATGCATGATGTCCTGGATTTGATTTTCATTACTGCTCCTCCAAAGTGTTATGTTAGATGAAAAGTGGCATTTAAAGAGGTTAATTTTAAAGTATCTTAGTCACTAATACAGGTGAAAATTCTGTTAAAAATATGTATATATTGTTACCTACATTTTTAGTGGGAACATTGTTGCATTTATTTCAAACCAGAAAATAATAGAACTGTTTAAAGCTCAAAGGAGCAAGTAACTTTCTCTTCCCAGAGATAACTTATTTTGACATTAGTGTATATACTTCCCATTCATATCTTATAAAATATGTATAGTAAAAGTGTGACTGTATTTCATTTACTCTTAACTTTGTATCTTTTCTTGTGCCCATAGTTGGCTGAACTCTGAGTCTTGTACAGGGGCCTGGTGTTCTTGCTCAGCTTTCTTGTCCACAGTTGGTACTGACCACTTGAGCTATGCCTCTAGTCTGTCATTTTGCTGGTTAGTTGGAGATGGAGTCTCATGGACTTTTTTTTGCCTGGTCTTTGAACCATCATCCACCTAGTCTCAGATTCCTGAGTAAGATTACAGTGAAACAGGATCCTCCAGCTTTAACTCTGTATCTTATTCTTTAACCTATTTTCTTTAACAAAAGTGATTTCTAAGATTCTATGGAATAGAGAGTTTCTGCTTCTTTATCATTCTACATAACACTCATGTTCTAGTTACTATTCTAACATAACTAGAAACTACCATCCTCTCTGGAGGAAAAGAACATATTGAAATGTTTGTTTCTGCTGTGTTTGGAGGCATTAAGGTATAGATAGGCTGAGGCATTTTATAGTCATTGGCTCAGATAGAGAAGTTAAGTTTAGAAAGGATCCATTTTATACAGAAAAAGTGAAAGCATAATATATGGTTAAGCAAATTAATCAGATTAACAAAATAAATAGATCAAAAGACAGATGGGAGGAAATGTTCTAAATTTGAAACAAAATAAGAGGATAGTCAACAGGTATGCAAAATATAGTAGGACTTCCTGCTTGTCTCTCATATGTTAAAATATCTCCCAAGAAGAAAATAGAGAATATAAAGGAAAGACAAGAAAGGGAAGACTATTCGAAAAGAATATGTGACTTTCCAAGAGTTAGAGGCTCCTGAGTGAATAGAAATTAATTCATGCTCATATATACATACATATATAGTAGTATTTCAAAATTAAAAAATAAGCTTGCAAGGAAGAGATTCACTTGTTTTTCTTTAGTAAAGATGAAGGTCATACTATAGAATAGAGTAGTAAATTCAGATGCTGAGGGTGACCTAAACTGGTCAGATATTTAGGTACCGTGGAAAAATAATACCACTCAGATAATAGTATTTACTATTCTCAGGACATTATGGAAAGAGTTACTAAATCATACACAGTATTAAGAAGGCAATAAATTATAGAAAGAAATTAGTAGAAATTAGGAATCAATGGTGAACCAAAAAAGATAAAAAATGGTGAAGATACTAAGTATATCAATAAACTAATAAGTAATGATTGTGTACAAGAGCAACTATTTAGGCATTTAAAAAACAAAAGAAATAATAATAGGTATTAGTTCTTTGTCAGCTTGTCTGAAATAAAAACTGAATTATTTCTTACATAGGTTAAGTTGAAAGGTAATCAGAAAAAAACCTAGTAGAACTCTGAGAAAAAAACAGATTTAAAATAATTTAAAGATTTCTAAAATATTCATTAAGAGATTGATAAAAATAAATTTCATGGGGAAAATTGAAAGACTAACAGACTAACAGAACAGACTAAAGACTAACAGAACAAAAAACATTAAAAAAACTTTACTCGTAAAGAAAAATCTATAAAACTAAGATGTTAGAAACAAAAATCTACGTATCATTAATTGTAATATAGGTAAACATATGTCAGTGCTGGTCACTGGTGGCTTTTGCCTGCAATCCCAGCAACTCAGAAGGCTGAGACCTGAGAATTGTGGTTCAAAGCCAGCGTGCACAGGAAGATCTGTGAATCTACTAAAAAAGCCAGAAGTAGAGCTTAAGTAGCAGAAACAAGCTTAAGTTGCAGAGCACTAGCCTTGAGCAAAAGAAGCTCCAGGTTAGGTCCTAGGCCCTAAAGTTTAAGCCTGGACTGGCACATGTGCACACACCCACCCCAGTTGTTTTTATATTAGGAAATGAGACATATGTGTCCACCTGTCTGTGCTTTGGAAAGATCTTTATTGTTATTTTGTATAAGGAGCAATCATAAACCTAGGATTTATTTAAGCTATCTGTAAGTATAGAAATCCAGTTAATTGTGCAGTTGTGGCAACTTTCAGTGTTTTAGTCAAATGACACTTTTACTCCTTTTTGAGTTTTTATTCTCAAAGCAAGCATTGTCTCTTCCCTCCCCCCGCCCCCCGCCCGCCCGCCCCAGTCCTGGGCCTTGGACTCAGGGCCTGAGCACTGTCCCTGGCTTCTTTTTGCTCAAGGCTAGTACTCTGCCACAGCACTACTTGTGGCTGTTTTCTATATATGTGGTGCTGGGGAATCAAACCCAGGGCTTCATGTATAGGAGGCAAGCACTCTTGCCACTAAGCCATATTCCAAGCCCCTGGTTTTTCTATCAATAAAGGACAACGTGTAGGTTAGTTGTGGCTTTTCTTTTTAGTAACTATCCATTTATACTTTAAAGTGCTTACTTAAGACCATTGAATTACACATAGCTTAAATTTTGTCACTGTGGCTCCAAGATGACTTTGTTGCTATTGTGTTATTATTGTGTCTCTTTGTGTTTGTTTAATATTGTAGGCTTTCAAGATGGAAATGATTCAGAAGCTTCTGGGCCATCCAGAAGAGGTGGAAGAGGTAGTTTCCGAGGTTGCCGTGGAGGATTTAGTGGTATTGGAAGACCAAGTTAGTAGTAGATTGTAAATTGTACTCTCCATTTGTTAAAAGGAAATGATTAAAAAAAAACTGTATCACATGAGTTTGCTCAGAGCATTAAAATGAGTATATTTTAGCACATTGCTCACATGAATGGTATATATCATGTTATTTTCAGATACAGATGTAATTGTATACAATGTTAAGTTGAAATACATGAATTATTTCAATTTTATGTAAGCCAGTTCTTTAGTATTATGTATTTTTTAGTGTTTTATTCTTCAATATATATTCTTTTGCCAACATGGCTTCCTACTTTCAATTCTTCAATCATTATTTTTCCACACTAGGTATTCTCTTCAGAAGTCACCATTAAAATGCACAGATGAGCACAGATGAATGATTTTGGAAGCTAAGAGCAGATAAATTTGTAATAGTGATTTAGTAAATAGAGAGCAGATCAATTTTTCTTAAAAGTGAAGAGAAATTCTGTACCTCATTGGTAACATTACTGGCAATAGTGGGCTATATTCTGGAGAAGAAGCAGTGAAATGATGCAGTGTGAAGGGTATGGATGTAGTAATAGCTACTTTTGAGAGGAGATACAGATTTTATTTATATAATATTTGGTATGCAATTGTCCCTAATTTCTTTATAACATAATTTTAGTAAAAATGTTTACACTCACAGCTAGTTCTCTATTTCTTGAGCCACACCTTCAGTCCAAATTTTTTTGAGGAAGTTATTTATAATTTGTGTGCTATACTTAGAAAGATACTCATTGTGATTTTTTTTTATCCCTCCATCTTCTAATTTGTGAAACCATGGCTTGACTTTTTACTGAATAAGGTTAGAAACTTTTTAAAAGTAACAGTTCAATTTTTCCCCCCCCAAAACAAGGTGGTGGTGAGTATGACCAAGATGAGGGAGCACCGCGTACTAGTGGTCTTTTTGGTTCTAGAAGACCAGCATTAAGTGGTGCAGGTGAGACAAAACTTATTGCTGAAAATTATTTCTATACTAGGATTAATTAGTAAACCTAATCCTAAACTATATATAAAATGGCTCCTGAATTTTTCTGTTAAAGATTATAGGCAAAAATACGTGGGTAATTTTGCCTTCTCTATAAAATTTATGAACCGTAAGTTACTTTTCCCGTGTTTTACCACTTAATATGAGATGTGAATTATACTTTAGATTTGAGGAGCAAAAAAGTAAGCTTGCATTGGTTTAAAAGAGAGTTAGCCGAGTTAGGGGAAAATAGTTTGTGCAGTTTGATGAGAAATGAAAAAAAGAATCTCCCACAATTATAGATAAAAATATTCAAATAAAGGTAAGACATGAATTTAGGAAAAAAAGATTTCAAAGACTAAGACTTCTAAGTTATTTCCTAGTATTGACTGGAAAAAAACTGATTTACATACAATAGAAGGAGTTATGTTTTTACTAAATACTCTGTAAAACAATGCCTTACAGGTAATGGTGACACTTTCCAAAGCAGAAGTGGTAGTGGCAGTGGCAGTGGCAGTGGACGAGGTATGATCTTATTTGATTTATATATTAGAGGTTGAAATGATTGTAAAGGTAACTGTTACTTCCCTTAGACATTGCAAGGAGTATAAATTTAAATACTCTGTATTGGAAACTTTGTTAATAGTCTCCATGTTATTTTCCATTCTAGACATTTATTATAGGAAGTTTATAGCATAGATATATTTGTAAATGCTTGTGTAAGGATGTTCATAGTCTTCATTTATACTTAAGTAAAAATTAAGTATCTAAAGTTTTATCAGTAAATAGCTGTTCAGTTATAAAAGGGTACTATGCAGGTGTTAAATATTGAAATGTATTTATCACTATGTTGAAATAAGTATGAAAGGTAAGATAATCTTGGTATAGTTATTTAATTTGGTCCAAAGAATAATTTTTTTTACTTTGAATTTTTTCAGAGCATGACTTAAATGTATAAAAGTTACAGTGATTTTCAGATTTGTAATCACAAAAAGGTTATTTGATGTCTTAAAAAATTGTCAGCAATCATTTGTAGTCTGAGTGCATGTTGTAACAGCTCTGTGCCCTTGGATTTTTGCATTTTTAAGTATAGAAAAAGTTTATTAATGACTAGTTACACAATCTTCCACAAAGGATCACATCTTGTATGGAGAAGGATTTCGAGACCTGTGGGCAGAAAATTAACTCACATGTAAAAAATGTTCTGTACTGATTAATGTTGACAAACATAATACCTCAAAGTGGTATAATAGATTGTTATTTAAAAAATCAGAAAGAGAGCTTATGAAAGAAAGTTAACAGACCAAACTGCTCTTCAAAAAAATTAGTCAATAGGTGGAATTGGAAATCCTTATTACAAAGTTGGTTTCTGGCTAGTATATTATTAAGTAGGGTTCTCTAAATAGTAGCATATAGATTAATGAAAGGGGAATTTATTAGAGTAATTGTCTCACATAGTAAAGAGGCTAGAAATCAAACAGAAGATCATCTGCAAGCTGGGAATCAGGAAAGCCAGTAGCATGGCTCAGGCCAATTGTCGTCAAGGATCTAGTACCAGAGAAACCAGTAGTATAATTTTCATTTTGAGGCCAAGACCTGAATCTCACTAGGTGGGTGCTGATGAAAGACTTGGAGCCCAAAGACTAGAAAATCTAGGATTCTAATGCTCAAGGGCAGGGAAAGAAGGGCAGTCAGCTCCAGAAAAGGGCTGTTCTATTTGGACCCTCAGTACATTGGGATGGTGCCTGCCCATATTGGGTAAGGGAGAATTTTCCTTTCTGCCCACTAATTGAAATACTAGTCTCTTCTGGAAGCACTCTCATAGACATACCCAGAAATAATGCCTACCAGTTTTCTGTATATCAAATCTAGTTATATTGACACTTAAAATTACCATTAGAATTAGTATCTGAGAACTTGAATTTAGGAATGGTTCCCACCATCCAAATTAGAGTGATTTGTTAAGCCTTATTTGTATAAGCAATGCAGTTTTTGTTGGATTTTTATTTTCCTTCCAAGAGTCTGGAATTTTGTATTAGCATGTTCCAGGCAGAAGATGCATTATTATTCCCCAGTAAAAACTCTGGGTGTTGAGTCTCTGATAAGTAAGTCTGTTAATGTTGTTCTAACATTGGGATTTCAGCAGGAGTGTACTCTTGGCAGTTTGCTTATGGTTTCTTTTAGGTTTTGCCTCACCCTTTTCATCTCTGCTGGATTTGTTCTTTGTTATTTTGCGGATGGTTTGGAGTACTTTGAAAAACAAATTTTTAGGTGTTTTTTTTATTTTTCAGGAAAATATAGTACTTTGCTTAAATAAAAAACAATGTAGAGTAGTGTCATCTGCATAAAATCAGCATTTTGAATACCAAGACTCCAATTTTATTTAGTGCTAGGAATCAAACACAAGTCTCATCCATTCTAAGCAAGCATTCCACCATCATTTTTAAGAAAGGCATCTAAAGTTGTCTGAACTTCTAGGACTTGTCCTCTTTGAAGACAAGTAGTGAAAATGAAGATGTTATACAACTTTGTATCTTGACTGTCATTATGAATTTCTTTAATAGGTGGTTATAAAGGTTTAAATGAAGAAGTAGTAACAGGCACTGGAAAGAGTAAGTTGTACTTTAGATATTTTGATGTTTGTAATGAGACTTAGTTTACCTCTTGATTTCTAAAAATCATCACTTTTTGGCTTGATCCTCTTTAAGATTCTTGGAAGTCAGAAGCTGAAGGAGGAGAAAGTGGTGATGTTCAAGGTATTTTGACATTTGAATGATCCTTATGAATGTATATTGCATTTTACTAAAAATACAGTGGAGTTAAATTTTTAAAAATGTGAACAGGGGCTGGGAATATAGCGTAGTGGCAAGAGTGTTTGCCTCGTATACATGAAGCCCTGGGTTCAATTCCCCAGCACCACATATATAGAAAACCACCAGAAGTGGCGCTGTGGCTCAAGTGGCAGAGTGCTAGCCTTGAGCAAAAAGAAGCCAGGGACAGTGCTCAGGCCCTGAGTCCAAGCCCCAGGACTGGCAAAAAAAAAAAAAAAAAAAATGTGAACAGTGAAAACTTAGTGGTAATAACTAAACTTGATCTTGGTTTTTGTTTTTTTTTTTCTGTTTTCTCTTCTAGCCTGTAGAATGTAAATTTTGTTTTTTATTTAATTCAAGGACCAAAAGTGACCTACATACCCCCTCCTCCACCAGAAGATGAAGATTCCATCTTTGCACATTATCAGACTGGCATAAACTTTGACAAGTATGACACTATTCTTGTAGAAGTATCTGGACATGAGGCACCACAAGCAATTCTGGTCAGTGTATTATTTCTAAATTGTTATATAGTATATTTTGGCTTAAAAAGTACATATTTTAAATTGATGTAAATACAGAACTCATTTTTATCATCTAATGTCTTTAGTTGCAAATTTAGAAACCTGTCTACTAATTTAAGTAAAATTAATTGATGTGTTAAAGGAGTGACTACTAGTTTCATCTTCACATCCCATACTAGAACAGAAGTGTTTTTGAGCTTTACTACTTATGAAGGACAGTTTTTTCTAGAGATTAAATACCTTCATTTCCTAAGTATGTGCCTTCAGGGGAGTGGCTTTTCTAAAGAGAGCTGAAGTAGGGAGTCTTCTGTGTTCTGTTAATAATTATATTTTAATGACTGCTTGTTACTCATCAGCATTCTTTTTAAAGAAATAATATATATTGTAGAGGTTTTAAGGGCACAGAAAAATGTTTTGAGAACACTGTCTGTAGGGAATAGTTCTCTCAGTCATAATAAATAGGCAGAACACTTAATTTTTTTTCTTTTGGTAATTATGGGGCTTCAATTCAGAGCCTGTGCACTGATCTTTTGTGCTCAAGATTAGTATTCTACCACTTTGAGCCACAGCTCCACTTCATTTTTGTTTTTAAGCGATTAATTGGAGATAAGAGTCTCACAGACTTTCCTGCCCAGGTTGGCTTTGAACCATGATTCTCAGATCTCAGTCTCCTGAGTCACTAGGATTACAGGCATGAGCCACCAGCTTGGATATTTACTTTTCAGTGGTGATATATTGGTAACTTTAGTAAATAAAATGAAATCAACAAAAAAAAAATTGAAACTAGTTCAAATGGAATATGTTTCTAAATTAAGAGTGGATGGTAGATATGTTGAGTCTAATCATTGTCTTTCTTTTCTTTTCAAAAAGACTTTTGAAGAAGCTAATCTTTGTCAAACACTGAGTAACAACATTGCCAAAGCTGGCTATACTAAGCTTACACCTGTGCAAAAATACAGTATTCCTATTATATTAGCTGGACGAGATTTGATGGCTTGTGCTCAGACAGGGTCTGGGAAGACTGTAAGTCATTTTTCCAAATGTATTCTGCCCTTTGTCCAAACTATATGGAAGTTTTATAGGTTGGATAGAAGTTTCATTGTTTCAGTGATCTGTCCTAAATATTCATGACTTCCCTTCTGATTTTATTTGTTTGTGTACTTCTAAGGAGAAAGTTTTGAGCATTTCTAGAGTTTTGTTGTATATTTCATGAATACTTTATGTATGTTTGAATTTATGTATTTTCACGAATACTTTATTTATGTTCCCAAGTGACTTTAATTCTTTCTGGAACATAGTATTAGCTAAAATAAAATTAACATCAAAGCACCCAGTATAACATAGTGTGTACATTGAAGAAAATAATTTCTGTAATATAGCTAGTACAAACTTAGAGCCAAAAGATAAAAAATGAGAAACAGCTGTAAATTTTATACAAGACCTTTACTTTGATATAGCCTCATGTTGTGATAATTAATGAAGTCAGGTTGGTTTTAAGACTAAAATGGTAAATTTGTTTGTTAAATAGGGTTTCATTAGATGAGGCTATTTCTAGATTATAGAATCCTGGTCCATACCATTTTAGTCTTAGTGTCTGTCATAGACTTTATAATAGGTGAGTTGTATAATATAGGAGCTAATGTGTGATTTAAACAAGGCTCTGGAGTTAGATTTTGTAAGGTACTTGCTTGCCACAAAATATATATGTCTAATAGAACTTTAATTAGATAAGGTGTTAGAAATCCAAATGATTTCCAGGTTTGTGCAATACCTGTGAAAACCAGTTATTATTATTATTATTATTATTATTATTTTTTTTTTTTTGCTGGTCCTGGGGCTTGAACTTCAGATCTGGGTGCTGTCATTGTGCTCAAAGCTAGCACTCTGCCATATAAGCCACAGCACCCCTTTCAGCTTTTCTGAGTAGTTTATTAGAGATATAGAGTCTCACAGACTTTCCTACCCTGGCTGGCTTTGAACCATGATCCTCAGAGTGAGCCTCCTGAATAGCTAGGATTGCAGGCATTAGCCACAGGTGCACAACCAATTATTTTTCTATTTGTAATTATTTATTACTACTTCCAAAGTGTAATTTAGGCTTCAAAATGCAGTAGGCTGTAGCTAATTAGATTTACACATTCCTCTGTAAGGAAGCTAATAACTGTAATCTGTTTAGAACATATGAGTATTTTTAGTTTATGACAGATGCTGTATAAGCATGAATACTTAAGTGTTACTTTGAAGTTAAAATCTTTTTTTTAAATTAAGTTTTATTGACAAGGTGGTGTGTAAAGGGGGTACAGTTACATGATAAGGCAGTGAATACATTTCTTGTGATATCTTACACCATCATTTTTCTTTCCTTCTCTAGATCAGGTAGGCATATAGAAGTTAAAATCTTTTAAGAGAAGAGAACCTTAAGGCCATAATAGGGCATGAAAATTAGCTTTATTTAGGAAGAAAAATGATGCATTGTAAGTTTGGCTATATAATTTGCAGGCGGCTTTTCTCTTACCTATTTTGGCTCACCTGATGCGTGATGGAATAACTGCAAGTCGTTTTAAAGAGCTTCAGGAACCAGAGTGTATTATTGTAGCACCAACTCGAGAATTGATCAACCAGATATATTTGGAAGCCAGAAAATTTTCTTTTGGGTAAGAATATCTGGAATAGTTTTTCTTAGAGAGATTTTCCTCACTTATTTTAAAGAAAACTCAGTAATCACATGTAATTTTTAGCACGATTGAAGTATATTTTTTCATAATATTGTTGAAAGAATCCCCCCTTTAGTCCTGGGATCTGGGTACTGTCTATAAGCTTGTTTTTCTCAAGGCTAGGGCTCAAACACTGAGCCCCACAGCTCTACTTCAAGGTGTTTTGGTAGATTAATGGAGTTAAGTGTCTCACAGACTTTTCTGCCTGGCTTCAAACAGTGATCCTCAGATATTAGCTTCCTGAATTGCTGGGATTAGAACCACTGGCTCCTGGCCAAAGAATCTTTTTAAGAGAAACATGCTTATTAATAATTAGATGATAGATGTAGAAAATGCTGGAAGTTTGTGTAATTTTAAAATTTATATTTAAGAATATAATCTGAAATTCACATAGTGATCTACTCTTTTACATACAACGTTACAATGTAGAAAATAACTATTGCATAATTAGATCTTTTAGTGACTTCAAAATTGTCCATGTATATACATTTTATTTATTTTGAGGTATCTTATTACTTTTAAACTTGAAGCTATTATAGATAAACCTACAACAAACATCTTGCTCTATGTAGTTCTAGTTTTTTTCTTTTGTTTTTGTGTATATTTATATGTGTGTATGTCTGTGTGTATAGCATATATATATTTTTGGGGAGGGAGCAATACTTGGGGTTTGAACTCAGTGCCTCTCACTTACTGACGGGAACTCTACCGCTTCAAACATGTCTGTAGCCTATTTTGCTTTTTTTTTTTTCAAATAAAATCATGTATTTATGACTTGGTTAGCCTATATTGTGGTTCTATTTATACTTTCTATATAGTTGGAATGAATGGCACACACAGTCATGGCAAGCTTCTGTTGGTTAAAATTGGGTCTTACAAACTTGGTCAGGCTGGTGTCAAATTCAAATCCCTCCAATTTCTACCTCTGAGTAGTAGGATTACAGGTGTGAGTCACTGTCTGAGCCTGGCCAAACAAGTTTAAACATAGGTTTGATTCCTCCACACCACATATATAGAAAAGGCCAGAAGTGGCACTGTGGCTCTTTAAACTTTTTGTTTTTTTGTTTGCCAGTCTTGGGGCTTGACTCAGGGCCTGAGCAAAAAGAAGTCAGGGACAGTGCTCAGCCCCTGAGTCAACCCCCAAGACTGGCAAACAAAAAACCAAAATAAAACGTTTAAAGTTATTTTCCATTTCATCAATTGTTTTGTTCATATCTTTGGCTATTTTTTATAAGTGGTAATTTAGGGAGGCAGATCTTGGTATTTCTCATAAAATAGTTACTAAATATGTTTTCTCTATTCATTGTTTGTTTTCAATGTTAGCTTTCAGCTTCTTCCTGGGAAATTAAAAAATTTTTAAGTTATTTGTATTCTGTCCTTACAAATTTTGTCTTAGATTTTTAATTATTTTTGTCCATAGGACTTGCATCAGAGCAGTTGTTATATATGGGGGAACCCAGTTGGGGCATTCAATTCGACAGATAGTACAAGGCTGTAATGTATTATGTGCCACACCTGGGAGACTGATGGATATCATAGGTAAAGAAAAGGTAAGCCTTAGAAGAAAAACAAAGTTATTAGATGAATAATTTTGTAATAGGGGAAAGGAAAGGAATGGAGTAAAAAATTATATTTACTAACTCTCTGTTTATCTGTTAGGTTCCATCAGTTCTTTGAATGTATTCTCAAAAAAATTCCAAGAGGGCTGGGGATATAGCCTAGTGGCAAGAGTGCCTGCCTCGGATACACGAGGCCCTAGGTTCGATTCCCCAGCACCACATATACAGAAAACGGCCAGAAGCGGCGCTGTGGCTCAAGTGGCAGAGTGCTAGCCTTGAGCGGGAAGAAGCCAGGGACAGTGCTCAGGCCCTGAGTCCAAGGCCCAGGACTGGCAAAAAAAAAAATTCCAAGATACAGCAATATTTTCTATTTTATACTTGGAAAATAGTATCATTCAGATTAAAATTCCTCAGCTCTATCTTTTTTTTTGGCTAGTCCTGGGCCTTGAACTCAAGGCCTGAGCACTGTCACTGGCTTCCTTTTTGCTCAAGGCTAGCACTCTGCCACTTGAGCCACAGCGACACTTCTGGCCATTTTCTATATATGTGGTGCTGAGGAATCAAACCTAGGGCTTCATGTATACGAGATAAGCACTCTTGCCACTAGGCCATATTCCCAGCCCCTCAGTTAGCTCTAATAAGTGATAGAATCCAGGCATGATTCTAGAATCCATATTGTATAGTCTTATTATATTGCTAGGAAAACATAGTAAATAAATACCTACTTGCATATGTATCTTGGTGAGTAGTTCTTCTATAAGAATTTTTTACATCAATTTTGTCTCCTGTTATTAGTTGTGAATAACATTAACATAGATTATTAATTTGTTAAGTCTTTTGAGAAGAATTTGTTAGTTTTATGGTTGTATTTTTAAATCTCAGGGTTTGCTTGCTTGAAAAATGCTTTACTACTTGAGCAATGCTCTAGCCCATCTTTCGCAAATAAGGACTTGTGTTTTTGCCTAGGGGTGGCCTTGAACTGAAATCATCCTACCAAGCATGTTTTCCACATAGCTAAGATTATAGACACATGCCACCAGTCCCAGCTTTTTGGTTGAAATGGTCTCAGAGATCCTTGTGATCTTTGCCATACAGTGGCAAATACACACATTGATGTGCATCATCAATGCCCAGCTCTAAAAAGAGATTTAGACTGTATACTCAATAAGGAATTCACATAGCATACTTCTACATCTCTACATCAGCACTTTAATAAACCTCATTTGCTTTCTTGTACTCTAACAGGATTACTTAAAATGTTCTCTTCGTCCTTGTAGTACAGGAGTTTAAACTCAGGGTCTTTGCTTTACCACTTGAGCTATGACCCCAAGTAAAAATGTTCTTGTTTTGCATGAAGATATCTTTATAGAATACTTTTAGCATCTAGAGCTGGGTGCCAGTGGCTCATGCCTGTAATCCTACCTCCTGAGGAGGCAGAGGACTGAGGTTCCAAGCCAGCTCGGGCAGGAAATTCCATGAGACTCTTTAATCTCCAATAAACTACTCAGAAAAAGCCAGATGTGGTGCTGTGGCACAGGTGGTAGAGCACTAGCCTTGAGCAAAAGTAGCTTAGGAACATCTAGAGATTCCTACCATAAGTTTTGCTAGATGTGTCTGTATGCTATCAAAGTCACTTGGTCTTTTACTAGTTCTATTTATAGGAGCTAGTGCTTTGGTTTACCTTAGAGAAGTTTCCTAGTTCTTGACTGACTAAAGAATGGAGAAATTTTGGAGAATTTGAAGGGTTTGGAAGAAAATTACCAGTTATAAGACACTCAGATAATATTAGAGTTGATTTCTTAAATGAGTCTGATTTCATTAGATAGTACAATCTGGATCTGTCCTGTTCAGTATAAGTCAACCATTAGTTGCATGTGGCTATTTAAATTTTAAAATGATAAAACTAAAAACTCAGTTCTGTACTCACAATATTCATGTTTCAAGCGTTTAATAGCCACATAAGACTAATAACAAGTTTTACAGTGATGCTAGTAGAACTTTCATTTACCACAGATTGTTATTGTGAAGTATTGATATACTTTATTTTTTAGACTTACTTTGGAAAATGTTTTATGCATTAGGAAAAATGGATTACAAAACTTTATAGTATTATCTAATGGTTGTCTGATAAGCTTAATAAGTTTTATTTTATGCATTGGCTTCTGGTCTTTGTTCCTAAGGAATTTTAATTGAAATTGTGGAGAATATTTTAGTTTAAATATAAACTAGTATGTATCTTCTGTTCTTACTCTTGAAAATAATTTCAAAGATTGGACTCAAACAAGTCAAGTATTTAGTTTTGGATGAGGCAGATCGCATGTTGGATATGGGCTTTGGACCAGAAATGAAGAAACTAATTTCTTGCCCAGGAATGCCATCCAAAGAACAACGACAAACTCTTTTGTTTAGTGCTACTTTTCCAGAAGAAATTCAGAGGTAAATATTTTTCTTCTTAAAACTGATTTGGTTATATATCAAATGAAGGTAATATGAATATTCTGTTTTTAGACATTATCTTCTTTATATATTTTTACACTGATGTGTGTGTATACACACACGTGTACTCATGTGTGCACACCCATTAGTGCATTCCAGTACTGGTGCTTGAACTCGGGGCCTGAATGCTGATACTGAGCTTTTTAAAAAAATTTTTATTGTCAAACTGATGTACAGAGAGGTTACAGTTTCATATGCTAGGCATTGGATACATTTCTTGTACTATTTGTTACCTCCTCCCTCATTCCGCCCTGGTACTGAGCTTTTGTGTTCAAGGCTAGCACTCTTGACACAAACTCCACTTGCTTTTTTGGTAGTTAATTGGGGATAAGAGTCTTGCAGACTTTACTGCCCAAGCTGGCTTTGAACCACAATTCTCAGATCTCAGCCTCTTGAGTAGCTTGGGTTGCAGGTTATGAGCCATCACTTCTTGACAACACTGATGATTTTTTTTTTTAAAAAGGAAGTTGTAGTCTTAAAAAGTTCACCACAGTTTTCATTATTTTTGTACCAGTTATTTTGTCTCAATGTTTTCTGGTTGTAGCTTCTGTGTATGATATGATACTTTTACCTTTGACCTCTTTCTAAAGTGGGATGTTGGCTTGGGTAATACTAGCTTCCTAGAATGAGTTTAGAATTGTTTCTTGTGTATTTATTTTTTTTTATTTTATTATCATTTTTTTGTTTATGTGGTACTAAGGAATTGAACCCAGAGCTTCATGCATGCTAGGCAAGTACTCTACCACTAAGGCACATTCCCAGCCCACCCCTTTCTATTTTTATGGAATAGTTTAAGGAGCATCAGTATTAGTTCTTCCTCAAAAGTGTGGTAAAATTCAGCAGTGAATTCATCCAGTCTTCGTTTTTTTCTTTTTGGAAGACTATGACTTCTTCAGTCCCATTGCTTGTTATAGATTAAGCTGTTCATATTCTTAGTTCAATTTTAGGAAGTCATATTTGCCCAAAATGATGTCCATTTCTGCTAGATTTTACTGACATATAGTTTTGCTTTGGATATATGTCCCTTAAGAGGCATATTTATGTATTAAAGGGTTGGTCCTAGAGGTACTATTGAGAGGTTATAAAGGCATTAACTTTATTCATATCAATGGTTGTTTGGGGGTCTCAGTTGTGCTGCTTTTGTTCAGTAGTGGTTTGTTTTTTGCTATTTTGGTTTTGGTTTTGGTACTACTCCTGCGGCTTGAATTCAGAGCCTGGGCTCTGTCCACTGTTGATCAAGCCAACACTCTGCCATTTTAGCCACAGCTCCACTTCTAGCTTTTTGGTAGTTAATTGGAGATAAAAGTCTCAAATATTCCTTCTCTAGATGGCCTTCTACTATGATCCTCTGATCTTAGCCACCTGAGATCACAGCTGCTTGTGAGTCACAGGTGCCTAGCAATGTGTTCCTTTAAAAAAAAGAAATTGGATATGCATGTTTGTAATTATTATATCATTTTGATAGATTGTTCCTTTTATTAATTTTTCTTACAAATGTTGGTTTGAATTCTGCTTTGTCAAGAGTATAGATATATCTTGGCCTCTTCCTGTTTTTCTTCTTTCAGTCCATCGTGAGGTAAACTTTCCTATCACATGTTTCTACCACACCATGGTGTTCTGACCAAGTGCATGGGGCCAAGTAACCATAGACTGGACCCTCCAAAATAATGATTCAAAATCACTGTTTCCTCTCTTAGGTTGTTTTGTCAGTTATTTTTTGTCATATCAATAAGAAAAGTAGATAATAGATAAAAATCATATTCTGTGCATATTGTAGTATGAAAAGACGTTGACCTGTAATCTGGTTTGTTCATAATCATTCATGTCAAGTGGGCAACTTAATAGGTAATATTTTCAAAAAAGACACATAAGAATAACAAGCATTAAACAATAGAAAAGGAAGAGTAGAATTTGTGCTTTAAGCTTAAAAGTCAATTTTTAACTACATTTTTATTTGTTGCAGTCAATATTTTAGTTCATAGTTTTTATTACATATATGTCTATCTTTGAACAGATAAAAGATCTATTAGTAATTAAGAACAGTGAGGGGAAAGGGAGAAGTAGGGGAAGGATGGGTGAGAATGTTGAAAAGGGTGACATTGAACAAGATATATTGTATTCATAAATGGCTTTGTTAAATGGCAACTCCTTTGTATAGTTACTTAAAGATAATAAAAAATAATAAAACCCTCAAAGCAAAAACTTAAAATGTAAAAAAAAGATATTATTTTATTCATAATTTTACATGAAATTTTTGGTAGTGATTATGTTTTGCATAATCTTAACATATTACCTAATCTTTGGAGAGAGTTCCTGAATGACTTTTCTTATTGCTTGCTAATTAATATGGAAATAATACTTGCAGGACATCATGAGCAGATATTAATAGCATGTATGGAGGAAAGTAAGCTAAGAAGTAATCTGTTCTCTTTCAAGGTTGGCTGGAGAGTTTTTGAAGTCCAATTATTTGTTTGTTGCTGTTGGACAAGTAGGTGGAGCGTGTAGAGATGTTCAGCAAAGTATTCTCCAAGTTGGCCAGTACTCAAAAAGAGAAAAACTTGTTGAAATTCTACGAAACATAGGTATCATGTTATTTTTGTCATGTTTTGATTTTTTAAAAATGACTAACTTGGGGCTGGGAATATGGGCTAGTGGTAGAGTGCTTGCCTCATATACATGAAGCCCTGGGTTTGATTTCTCAGCACCACCTATATAGAAAAAGCCAGAAGTGGTGCTGTGGCTCAAGTGGTAGAGTGCTAGCCTTGAGTAGAAAGAAGCCAAGGACAGTGCTCAGACCTCTGAGTTCAAAGGAGTGGCAAAAAAAAAAAGACTAACTTTAACAAACTATTTGTTTATATAGCTTTTAGTAGGTTTGTTATATTTTTCTTCCTCTAAAGGTTTTTCTCTATAAAGAACTTATAATTCACTTTTCTGTATAAATTATATGAAAGTACAGTTACTTCTCAAAATGTTTAAATTTAGGAGGAATTTGAGACTTAGTGTGACTATTAGCAACAGACATGGATTTTTTTGTTTGTGGAAACTAGAAAGGCTTAGTAACATTTCTATCACTTTGTCATAAGTGAACACTTCCATCTAGACTTGTAATCTCAGAATGAGGAAAGCTGAAACTAGAGAATCACGACTGGGCTAAATAGTTTGAAGCCAACTTGCCTAAGACCCTGTCTCAAAAAAAATCAGCAATTTGTTTTGTTTTTATGTTCCTAGTTGCTTGCAAATAAGACATCCATATTCATAGATTCAATGAATTGCAGAGCTGAGATTTGAGATCTACTTTTTTCTGTCATTAATACCTATGAAAAATATCCTCCAGTAATTATTTTTAAGGAAAGGAATGTGTTTTTGTGTATTACTGCTTTATTTTGATACTAGAAATCATTTATCATATAGTTGTTCTGATAGCTCAGGCTAAGTCTGTTTAGGTGCTGTTGTTTTCCCACATTCATAATCCCTTCTTCAATTTGAATGTCATTGAAAACACTGAGACAGGAAATCAGCCTCAGTAATTAGCAGAAACAAAAATTTGAAGGTGATTTAGAAAGCACATAAAGATTTCCAGTCTTTGGTTTGTACTGATTTTATAAAAAATATTACAGATGGGCATCAGTGCCTCATACCTGTAATCCTAGCTACTCAGAAACTGAGATTTGAGGATCACAGTTCAAAGACACCATGGGCAGGAAAGAGACTTTTATCTGCACTAAACTACAAGAAAATTCAGAAGTGGAGCTGTGGGGCTCAAAGTGGTAGAGGACTAGCTTTAAACACAAACGCTCAAGGAGAGTGCACAGGCCCTGAGTTCAAGCCTCAGGACTGGTATGTGCACGCACCCCCTCCCCCACTTTTTTTTGGTGGTATTGGGGTTTAGAGTCCTGATGTTTGCTGGAGGTGTTCTGCCACTTGATATACATTTCTTGACTCTTTTGATAAGAGTTTCATGATTATGTTGCTTAGTCTAGTGTCTTAACTTCTGGTCTCAGATGATCTTTCTGCCCGGTGCTAGAATTAAGGTTGTATACCATCATACTTGACATTTTTATGTTCTTAGTTGATTCTAGTTCACAGTGAATAAAAAGTTAAAATAATTCTTTAATCTCAAATAGGACAAACAAAAAATTAGCACATGGAAAAAAAAAGATGAGAGCAGAAATTAATGAATTAAACACTTAAACATTAGTGAAAACAAAAGTTGTTTTTTACTTAGGTGCCATCTACTGTATCTAAAATAAACTGGATCTAAAATCTGATGATGATGGTGATTTTTTTTAGGACTTAACAGTCTCTTTTACTTTGCCTTATTTTTGTATTCTCAGAACCTAGAATAGTTTCAGGTATCTACTAGGTGGCTTACTAAACACTTGTTGAATAAGTGAATGAATTGAAGTGAGCTGATGGGAATGGGCAAGATTTATTATGAACAGTATTACATTCTAGTAGGCTATGAATTATATTTCTTTAACAATTTTTATCAGTGTTTTGGTTCTGGTTCTGGGCCTTGAACTCAGGGCCTCTGAATGCTTTCCCTTGTTTCTTTTGCTCAAGGCTAGTACTCTACAACTTGAGCCACATCTCTCTACTTCTGGCTTTCCAGTAGTTAATTGGAGATAATAGTCTCACAGATTTCCTCCTGGTCTGAACTGTGATCCTTAAATCTCAGCCACCTGAGTAGCCTTTTTACAGGTGTGAGCCACCAGCACCCAGCCTTCTCTATGTGGGCCATGCTTGCTTTTCTACCACTTAGCTACTTTAATCTATAAAGTAAATATTTCCTAGTGGCTTCAGCCATATAATTTTGTGTGTGTGTGTCTGTATAATTTTGGAAATGAATGGGTTTGAATGAAAAGATAAGGCTATAATATATGCTATAGAGTTTATAGCTGTAGGTCAGATGCCACTGTTAAAAACATTTTGCTTGATAAAGGCAGAATGAAAAGTTGTATTATCATTAGAAGTAGGAAAGCTACTTTTGGAGAGAAATGAAGTGGGTAAAGAGAGACAAAGACAAATTGGAAACTACTAATAGCAGGCAATTATTTACCTCTTCCTCAATATCTATGTTCTTAGTTGGTCTGGAAGGAGAAGAGGTGAGCTTTTAATCCCTCTACTAGGATAATAGTCCTTGTCAATTATCCTTGACATCCATTCAGGAAACCTTTGTCTTCCTCCTACCTATCAGGACTCTATCTGGGTGTTGGTAGTATAGTACTGGATAAGACAAACTTTTCTGTTCTAACATGCACCTTTTTTCTAAGTTTGTATTTTAAATATGAATAATTTCCATTTCAAAGGTGATGAAAGAACTATGGTCTTTGTTGAAACTAAGAAAAAAGCGGATTTTATTGCAACCTTTCTTTGTCAAGAAAAAATATCAACTACAAGCATTCATGGGTGAGTAAATTAATATGATATACTTTGTATATCACAGTATGAGAATCACAGAAGGAAAATGACTTCTGTTTGACATTAAGAAACAGTGTGTGTATGTGTGTGTGTGTGTGTGTGTGTGTGTGTGTGTGTGTAGTCAGATGCCACTTGAGGTTGCTTGCATATATGACAGTGGGTTGCTTAAGGTTATCTATCATGTAGTAATATCACAGCTGTCTTAGTTTACAAAAGTACACTATGATGTTTGCACGTTGATTAAAATAGGCTAATGGCATATTCCTCAGAACTTGTCTTCATCATTAAGCATTACTTGATGACTGTAATTCATATGATAAAATCCTAGGATTTATTCAGAATTCTCTCAAAGTCTGAACTTACTTTCTTTTCCTACTTGAGCCCAGAAAACACAGTGTAATACTCAGGAGGACTGAACAGTTTTTCCTTATTTTAATTTTAGTTAATTGTAGGAACTAAATATTGGGGATGGGCAACATCCCCAAGGTCTACATTAGGCTTCTGATCATGAGGACTGGGAACACAAGTTTTTTGTCTGCTGAATCTAATCTTCCTGATGCTGGACTTTTAAAGTTGGAGTAATTAAAAATCTCATATCAACACAATTTTATTGGTACATTACAAATGGATCTAAAATGTACTGTCCTGAATGTACTTTTTTTTTTTTTTGGTCAGTTGTGGGTCAGTTGAACTCAAGGCCCAGGTGCTCTCTTGGAGCTTTTGTGCTCAAAGCTAATTCTCTACCGCTTTGAGCCATTACTCTACTTCGTTTTCTTGTGGTTAATTAGAGATGAGTCTCATGAACTTTTCCTGACTGGGCTGGTTTGGAACCACAATCCTCAGATCTTAGCCTCCTAAGGGTACCTAGAATTATAGGAGTGAGCCACCAGCACTGGGATGAAAGTATACTTTTAAGAGCTATTTTGAGAAAGTATTCCAATCAATTAATTGTATATATTTTGTTGAAACTAGAAGACATAGAGATTATTAGTAGGAAGGATTTGAACTTCGTTATACTTCAGCTTCTATTCTAGCTCTATTAGCTGTTACCTCATCCACAAATGGATCATTATTCCAACTCAATGTATTGTGAGGATACAGTATTGCTTGGAAGGTACTTAACTTACTACTAGTATCTAAATACAGTATTAAGTATCTAGTAATTTATCATATGAATTACAACAGTCAAATAATGCTTAGATTAAGTACTTAGTTAGATAGGCAATGAGCATTAATACTAATGTAAAATTACTTTTACAATTTAAAATAAGTTGAGCTCTGCTCTTGTGGCTCATGCCTGTAAATGCTAGCTACTCTGGAGGCTGAGATCTAAGTTCAAAGCCAGTCTAGGCAGGAGAGTTTGTAAGACTCTAATCTCCAATTAACTACCAAAATACTGGAAGTGGAGCTGTGGTAGAGTGCTGGCCTTGAGTGAAAAAGCTAAGGGAAGGGCCCATGCCCTGAGTTTAAGCTCATTATCAGCACAAAAAAAGTAAAATAAATAGACTTTTTAAGTTTAGTATTTTCTTGAGAGTGGTCTTAATGAGCGTATCTTTTCTTTGAAGTGATCGAGAACAAAGAGAGAGAGAACAAGCTCTTGGAGATTTTCGCTGTGGAAAGTGTCCAGTTCTTGTTGCTACTTCGGTAGCTGCCAGAGGATTGGATATTGAAAATGTTCAGCATGTTATCAATTTTGATCTTCCTTCTACCGTCGATGAATATGTTCATCGAATTGGACGTACTGGGCGTTGTGGGAATACCGGCAGAGCAATTTCTTTTTTTGATCCTGAATCAGATAATCATTTGGCACAGCCGCTAGTCAAAGTACTGTCAGATGTAAGTTTTAATTTTTTGAGTTGAATTGATACTGTTCTTTTTTATTGTTGAGACATTGATGCATATGTGTAAAAAGTAAACATTTTCAGTCTTTGAAACTGTACATTGTATTTGAACTTAATTTGTTTTTAAGGCTCAACAGGATGTTCCTGCATGGTTGGAGGAAATTGCCTTTAGTACATTTGTTCCTGGCTTCAGTGGTAGTACAAGAGGAAATGTGTTTGCATCAGTGGATACTAGAAAGGTTAGTTGAAGTGAAAAATGTATAACTTGGCTTCCAACATTTTCTTTGAAAGTTTTGTGCTTGATATGGTGAAATAACTATTGAGTAATACATGGAAACCATTATTTTCATGTCTAGAAGAAAGCTACTTTCTAAAATTTTGAGTTTTAAAGGCAAGGAATTTGTTATATTTTCACATCTTCCTAAATTTTCTGTTATTTTTAATTTAATTTGAGATCTGAAGTTTCTGTGGAGTTCTTTTAAGTTTGGTCACATTAATATAAAATGCTTGTTATGGGACTGGAAGTTTTTTTGTCAGTTTTAAGGCAGTATACCTTTATATAGAAACAATAAACATACTAATTATGCATATCATTGAAGTATTACAGATTTTTTTCTACTTCTCAAAAACAAGTGGTTGATAAAATATTTTTCTGTGAAGTTTAGACTTTCCATTTGATATGACTCTTTTAAAAGTGAATCAGATTCATTGAGAATGAAATTCTTTTTTGGGGGTGAGGAAGAGTTACTGGGGGTTGAACTAAGAGACTTAAAGTAGCCAATATTCTATCACTTGAGTCCTATCTTCAGCTAGAGAATGAAGGTCTTTATATTTGCAACAGATAAGGTAGAAAGCTTGAATCCCTGCTATTAGTCTGGGACAATGTAACTGTAAAATTATAATTATGATTATAACTTAAAATCCTTCCTCCCTCTTTTTTTTAAAAGAGTTTCCAGGGCAAGAGCACTTTGAATACAGCCGGATTTTCTTCTTTACAAGCTCCGAATCCAGTAGATGATGAATCGTGGGATTAAAGCAAAAAACAAACAAGACAAAAAAAAGCTTCAAGTCTATGGTATGGTTTTGATGCAGAGAAGAAAAGTTTTGATTTTTAAATTTTTAACAGAAGTGTGAAACCTGACATTCTTATAACTCCTATATCCTTCTGTTCTCCTACCCTTAAAAAACTATGCAAACTAGTTACGCAAAATGCTAAAAGTTACAACGTTATTGTTACAGATGGTGTTAACTGGAAATATTAAAGAAATCTAAGTGTCTTATTTCTAGTGTTCAGGTCATGTCTAAATGCTAGGTCTCAGTATAATACTAATTGCTCCTATAAAACAACCAATAGGATATAATGTACTTTTGGCTAAAAATTATTGGATCTCATTTCTGCTTGAATCTTTAAAGCAAATTTCTGTCACTACAATGTGGTAACATGATTTTTGTGAAACAGTAGAAGACTGAAGCCTTTCAAGGTGATTTTGATTTTAGATTTTCAGATGTATGCTGAAAATGGTTAAGTTTGCAAAATGATCTCTGTACTCAATGGCATAACATTGTTTGTTTTTACATTATACGGACTTTCCTTGGAAATAAAAGATGAAACACATTTTCCCTAAGTTTCAAATGTCACTTTTCATTTTTCTCTGTTAAATTCACAATTCTCCTAATACTGTGAAATTTTGTTTTATTACATCTTGTGAAACCAATACAGTGAACATAAGGTCTTACACAAATATTACTGTGTAGTATACATTACATAGAAATGTGGTAAGGAAAATCAGTCTAGAACTCAAAACTCACTCATCAATCCCTAACATTACTGTTCACTCTTGACGTGATTTATATATATATTTATATTTTATTATTTATTGAGGAAATGGAAAAAATCATTTTTTCATTCACCTTTTGTATACCTTGAATGTGGGTGCCTAGAATGTAAGAAATCTTAATGTAAAGCAATGAATTCCAGAATTAAGACATAAGGCAAGCTGTAATTATAATTAAGATAAAAATTATCAGTTTTGAGTGCTTAGATTGTTTTGGTAAACAGTGACTTGTTGCCAGACTCCAGTAGCACATGCTTGTAATCCCCGCAATCTAGGAGGCCGAGATCTGAGGATGACCATTCAATGCCAGCTTGAGCAGGAAAGTCCATGAGACTCACACCTCCAACTAATCACAAAAAAGCTGGAAGTAGAGCTGTGGTTCTGTAATGCCCAGATTTTAAGGCCCCCAAAGGCCCCCATCAGAGTCCACAGTCAAAGCCAAACCGCAAGGGTCGTTTTATTGTGAGTTCGAACCCGGTCCCCCCTGCGCACTCATTGTCAGTGACGCTGAGAGGCCCCGAGCACAATTCCAGCACAGCTTTTATAGACAAGTACAGGGAAGATGAGGAAGACCCCTGGTTACAAGTACACGATTGGTTGACATTTGCCCTAGTTTACGGGTCACCTCAGGATTGGCCTGGGTCTTCCCGCTGAAGCATGGGTCAGACGGCCTTAACCCTGGGGGTGGGCCTCCAGGAATGGTCACATAGCCACATTCCTGGAGCCAGGCGGTTCCTATCTCCTGTGCCCAGGTCTGGGCCGGGGTCTGAGAGCTGACAGTGTTGTGCCAAGTAGTGAGACGACCACCAAGAAGGCCACCGAGACTCAGACATTCCGAAATGCAAAAGCAAGGCAAGGCTTTATTTAAGCGAGCTGCAACTTGGGCCTCGTCCTACCCACCGACACAGCGGAGGTTAGGAGGAAGCCCCGAGCTACGATAACACAGGGCTTATAAAGGCAAAAAAACAAAGTTACAACAATCAGGTGTTCAAGCAAGCAAGATTAGGACACAGGTACAAATCTGATTGGCTCAGGGTCTGAGGCATTCTAGGGGTGCTCAGAGTTAAGCATTCCCAGCAGTTAAGAGTTCTAGACTGATTGGGCCCTAATAGGCTTGTCCTGGGTCTGCTTATCTCGGGTTCACGTGGTAAGGTGGGGTTCACTTGGTAAAGTGGGGCCTGACTTCAAAGTCTGGCACTTCATTTCCCCCTTTTTCTTTTTGGTACCTTGGGAGCCAATCATGGCTCCATTCTGTCCATGTCAATGGCTTGCATGTCTAGGGGACAATATAGAGGTAAGGCATGGGCCAGTAGGGCCCAAAGTAGTATCCGAAAATAACTCTGGTCCCTCGGTTTTTAAAGGGGGGCTGATAGGTGAAGATCATCCATCTTCTGTAACTTCTTCAGGCTGACTCAGGGGCGTTGACCTTACCTAGCCACGAACCTATAACCTTACCAAGGGACTGCAGGATTACTGCAAACTGAAAATTAACTTTCAGCTATACAGACTTACCATTAGCTGTATAGTGTTTATTATCCAAATGTAAGCAACAAAATAATACATAAACTTCTCAGCTGTGCTCTAAGGGTTGGGTGGCTATACCTGTATTCCTGAGCAAGCCCAAAACTACCTAAAATAAGGGAGTAAGCTGCCAAAATAACATCAACATTAGCCTGGGTAGCAAGGAAAGAAGGCAAAAAGAAAATTATAACAATGTTCAGTCTAACTTTATTTTCTTGAGGTGAAGGCGAAGCGGCTGAGTCGGGTGCTTGGAGACCTCCCATCCACCACGGTAGTCGTCATCCAGGGCAAAAGGGTCAGCTGGCCTGGCGTGGGAGCAATGGACCCAAGTGGTGACATCATCTACCTTAAGGGCGGTGGGAGTAGTCAGTAGCACCATGTAGGGTCCCTTCCACCATGGTTCTAAGGATTTGGGGTTATGCCTCCAGACGAACACCCAATCCCCTGGTCTGAATAAATGGGGGGTAGGGACAGAAGCAGAATCATAATGCCTTAAGTTGGGGCCACATTTTCTTGTGCACGAGCTGCAAATAATCAAGTTTACACAAAGATTCAGTATCATCCAAATCAGTAAGCAATTCAGTCTGAAGGCTAGGGATAATGGGCGGGGTACCCGTACATTATTTCAAAAGGAGTAAAGCCAAGCTGATAGGGAGAATTTCTTACTCTAAGCAGAGCAAAAGGAAGGAGTGACACCCAGTCTGCGCCAGTCTCTAAGGCCAATTTAGTTAAGGTCTCTTTTAGAGTCCGATTCATTCTCTCTACCTGTCCTGAACTCTGGGGTCTATAAGCACAATGCAATTTCCAATCCATCCCCAGTGCAGCGGCTATTCCCTGATTTTTGAGACTAAGGCAGGTCCGTGTCCAAACCAATGGTGGTTGGGAAGCCATATCTGGGTAGGATTTCTTCCAGGATCTTCTTAGCCACTACATTCGCGATCTCATGCTTTGTTGGATAGTCTTCAACCCATCCTGAAAAGGTGTCTACAAAAACTAGCAAATATTTGTATCCAAATTTTCCAGGTTTAATTTCTGTGAAATCTACTTCCCAATACACGCCTGGCCTATCCTCACGGAGGCGAGCTCCTTTAGTCATGCTTTGTTGGATAGGCTTAACTTGATTAGTAAGCTGACAGGCCTTGCAATTTTTAACAATATCTTCAATAAGTTGATTTCCTTCTCTAATTTTCACTTTGGACTATCGGAGCAAGTCCTGCATTCTTCGGGTTCCCATGTGAGAAGCTCAGTGGATTCTCTTAAGGATCCCCTTACCCAGCCCTTGTGGCAAGATAAGTTTCCCTTTACAAGTTTTCCACCAGTCATTGCTTCCTTCTCTGTACGGGGTTTTGTGGGCCATGGGAATTTTCTTTATCCACTCCAAGTCTTCTTGGGAGTACTGAGGTACAGGAGGCAAAGCTCGTGGCCCTGGGTCTACTAGAGTCAATACTTCTGCTCTGGGCTGGAGGGCTGCTTCCTTAGCTGCCTGGTTGGCCAGATTATTCCCTCTAGTCACCGAATCAACTCCCTTTTGATGACCTGGACAGTGCATAATGGCAATCTTTGCTGGTTCCCATAGGGCCCGGATGAGGCTTAAAATCTCCTGCCTGTTTCTAATGGCCTTTCCTTCGGCTGTCAGTAGCCCCCTTTCTTGGTAGATGGCTCCATGGACGTGTACAGTGGCAAAAGCGTACCGGCTGTCCGTATAGATATTTAGTCTCATTCCTTTTCCCATCTGTAAAGCTTTTGTTAGTACCACTAGTTCTGCTCTTTGTGCAGAAGTTCCCTGAGGGAGTGCCTCTGCCCACACTATCTCAGTGTCCGTGGTAACCGCCGCACCCGCATACCTTTTTCCATCCCGAATGAAGCTGCTGCCATCGGTGAACCAGGTGTGCTCGGCATGTGATAGCGGTAAATCCAGCAAGTCTGGCCGGAGGCTATGTGCTTGGGCCAGGATCTGCTCACAATCATGCAGGGGCGCTTCCGGATCCGGATCCGGCAGCAGAGTTGCTGGGTTTAATGCTGTTGGTACACAGAAGCTGATACGTGCCGGGTTAAGTAACAGCGTTTGGTAATGGACCATGTGGGCATTGCTCATCCATCGGTCGGCCGGTTGTTTTAGCACCCCCTCTAGAGCGTGTGGAGTGGCCACAGTCAGGTTCTGTCCCAGAGTCAACTTATCTGCATCTTTTACCAAGAGGGCTACTGCAGCTATTATTCTTAAGCACGGAGGCCACCCAGCAGTGACAGGATCCAATTTCTTTGACAAGTAGGCAACCGGCCGTCTCCAGGGCCCAATTGGCTGGGTGAGCACCCCTTTTGCTATTCCTTTCTTTTTAGCCACGAACAATGTGAATGGTTTATTCACGTCAGGTAGGCCTAAGGCTGGGGCTTCTAGAAGGCTTTTCTTGATTGCCTCAAAGGCTTTTTGCATCTGCTCAGTCCAATGAAATTCTGGGAGGTTTTTGGTGGCTTCATATAGAAGCTTGGCCATCTCAGCGAACCCAGGTATCCACAGCCAGCAAAACCCCACTGTTCCCAGGAACTCTCTGACTTGTCTGGCTGACTTAGGCACAGGGATTTTTAGCACAGTCTCTTTACGTGCATCTGACAGCCAATGCTTGCCCTCTTTTAATATGAAGCCCGGATAGGTGACTTCAGGTTTACAAATTTGTGCCTTTTTAGTGGAGGCCCTATAGCCCAAATTGCCAAGAGTCTTTAAGAGCCTAGTTGTTCCCTTTAGACAACTATCCTTGTCTGGAGCAGCTATTAACAAATCATCTACACATTGCAATAGACTTCTTTCAGTATTTTGGGAGCGGTACTCACTCAGGTCTTCATGTAATGCCTCATCAAAGATGGTAGGCGAATTCTTGAATCCTTGAGGCAGCCTGGTCCAGGTCAATTGACTGCTTATCCCAATTTCAGGATCATGCCAAGTAAATGCAAAGTAGCTTTGGTTCTGTGGGGCTAAGGACAGGCTAAAGAAAGCATCCTTTAGATCCAACACAGTATACCACACATGGCTCGGTGACAGGGAGCTCAGCAGGGTATATGGGTTTGGGACTGTTGGATGAATGTCCATTACTCTCTTGTTAACTTCTCTCAAGTCTTGCACTGGTCTGTAATCATTGGAATTAGGCTTTTTTTACAGGCAACAGTGGAGTATTCCAGGCTGACTGGATGGGCTTCAGAATTCCTAAATCTAACAATTTTCTGATGTGAGGAGTGATCCCCTTCTTTGCTTCTAGTGACATAGGGTACTGGCAAACTCTTACTGGGTCGGCCCCGGTTTTGAGTTCCACAACGATTGGAGGACGATGTTTTGCCAGTCCCATTCCCCCAGTTTCTGCCCATGCTTGGGGAAACGTCCGTAGCCACTCATTTTCCGGAGACTCAGGCTTAAGATGCTGGTATAGCCTATACTCCTCTTCTAACTTGCCAGTTATTAGTATACTAACAGGCTTTTCTCTTGAGTTCGTCACAGAAGCCCCACAGCCTGTGAACTGTATCTGAGCTTTCATTTTTGTTAAGAGATCACGTCCAAGCAATGGATAAGAGCAGTCAGGGATGACTAAAAATGAGTGGGTTACCTGGCCCACTCCCAAGTCCACTGTTCTTTGAGTAGTCCATTTATAGGGTTTAGTGCCCATTGCACCTTGGACCCGTGTTGTTTTAGTGGACATCGGCCCTCTCAGGGCTAGTAATACTGAATTTTCTGTTCCCGTATCTACCATGAACATGACTGGATTCCCCTCCACTTTCAATTTTATCCTGGGCTCAGGGAGGGGATCTGAGCCCCGACTCCCTCAGTCACTGTCCTCAGCCATCTCTAAGGTTGACAACACTCTTGATCCTACTTTATGTTTTTCCTCCTTTTTCTTGGCTAGCTCTGGGACGTTTTTGATCCAATGCCCCTCTTCCTTGCAATAGGCACACTGATTCTTCCCAACTCTTGATTGGGGTTTGGGCTCCTGCTCCTTACTTGGAGAGGAGGACTGTCTAAAGTTTCCTGCCTGAATGGAGGTCAGGATTTCCCTGAGGTCCTTGCACTGTTGCTCCAAAATTCTAGCCAAACTCCTTTCCTCAACTCTGTTCCTCTTTTCTTGCTCGATTCCACGTTCTTTGTTCTTCCTTTCCTGTCTTTGTTCTCCTATTTCTCTCATTATAAACCTTTTCCACCACTGCTACTAGATCCCTAATAGATTTTTCACTGAGCCTGTCTAGAGCCTGCAACTTTTGCTTTATGTTGGGTGCGGCTTGATTTACGTAGGCAAACATAATTATGTGAGCAGATTCCTGGGTCTCAAGATCATATGGGGTGTATTGATTAAAAGCTTCCACAAGCCGCTCAAGGTATGTTGCCGGACTTTCACTCTTCACTTTCACTTTCTCCCTGCCTAATATAAACTTTGGCCATATTAGTAGGTCGACGAGCCACCACCTTGAGACCTGCCAGCAGAGCCTGGCGATAGACAAGGAGTCGCTCCCTACCTTCAGCCGTATTGTAGTCCCATGCTGGTCGGGTCTCAGGAAAATAGGTGTCAATCAAGGCAGGATTCATGATGGGCGTTCTGCTGGGGCCAGGGATAAGTCTCCGGGCCACTTCTTGGGTACAATCTCTCTCCTCAGTGGTGAAAAGGACCTGTAAAAGCTGTCTACAATCATCCCAAGTGGGCTGGTGAGTGAAAAGCATAGTTTCAAACAAGTGAATTAAGTCCCAGGGTTTCTCAGAAAAGGGGGCATTTTGGGCACGCCAATTGTAAAGATCACTAATAGCAAATGGCCAGTATTGGAATTGTCGACCATCTGCATCCACAGGACTTATAGGGCGTAGGGGAAGGGCAACAGAATTATGAAGAGACGTAATTCTTTGGCACCGGCTAGTTGATTGAGCGGGGCCCTCCAGGGCGGAGGGCACAGCTGAAACATCTTCCTCAGCGTCCTCTTGGGGAGTTAACTGGGGTGGGGAGTATGGAGGGGGAAGCATTTCCTCCTCCATGCTTCCTCCCTGGAGGACAGGTGGATATAATTTCTTCTCTCCCCTCTTGGTTTCTCTCTTGTCACCCCATGTCTTTTGAGTGAATATTGGGGTAGCGGAAGAAGTGGAGGAGAGCGTCGGTAAGAAAGGCCGAACCCAAGCTGGAGTGTCCCTGTCAACTAGTTCCCTCCAGGTGTCTATATAAGGAATCTGGTCTAGATAGCCTGAAAGAGGGGCGTCGATTAGGCTTTGCAAAGTCCTGATCTTCATTATGTCAAAGCTCCCCTCAGGTGGCCAATTAGCTCTCTCAAGGGTGGGCCATTCTGACTTGCACAGGGTGATCCATTTTTCCTCCTTAAGGGCCACACCTCGGTTTTGAGCTATCTCCTTGATCTCCCTCCAGTGAGCTAGAGTCAAATCTAGGGGGCTAGATGGAGGTCCCCAAGATAGAATGTTACCCATAGCTCTGATCAGATGTTTAGTCCAAAAGGCTACAAAAGAAAAGAAACCAAAACAATTAATACAGAAGGAAAAAAACATAAGCAAGAACAAGAACAAGAAAAACTGGAGATCTCCCAAGTTGGCCCACACATCCTGCAAGGATGCAGAATGAGTGAACTCAAGTTGAAAGAGGGGCTCCAGAGGTCCCCCTTCAAAGGTGGGGAATCTGGGGCATCCCCCAGTCTCCCCAGGATTTACGAGTAAGCACATCTGCTTCGATAATCCTTTCAAGAAATAAGCTAAAGCAAAATAGACAAACAGACACATTACAAGACAAATGAACAGAGCTATTTTCTTACCTTCGGAGTCTGGGGTCTCGGGGGGTCTCAGGGGTCTCTGGGGTGATCCCAGGCAAGCCCCCAAATGTTGTGCCAAGTCGTGAAACGACCACCAAGAAGGCCACCGAGACTCAGACATTCCAAAATGCAAAAGCAAGGCAAGGCTTTATTTAAGCGAGCTGCAACTTAGGTGCATCCTACCCACCGACACAGCGGAGGTTAGGAGGGAGCCCCGAGCTACGATTACACAGGGCTTATAAAGGCAAAAAACAAAGTTACAACAATCAGGTGTTCAAGCAAGCAAGATTAGGATACAGGTACAAATCTGATTGGCTCAGGGTCTGAGGCATTCTAGGGGTGCTCAGAGTTCAGCATTCCCAGCGGTTAGAGTTCTAGATCGACTGGGCCCTAATAGGCTTGTCCTGGGTCCGCTTATCTCAGGTTCACATGGTAAAGTGGGGTTCCCATGGTAAGGTGGGGTTCACGTGGTAAAGTGGGGCCTGACTTCAAAGTCTGGCACTTTAACAGTTATGTCCAACCTTGAGTGGGCTTCGGGCGCAGACAATTCATCACGTCCTAGGCCAGATGGCCATTATCTTTTAGTGCCCAGATTTGGGTAGTACAGAGTTCACAGAGGGGTGTGTGTGTGGGGGGGGGGGGTGTGGTTACAGAGTAGCTATAGGAAGACTGCTGGTATTTTTCCACTTTCCCATGGGTTAGCAAGCAAAGGTACAGAAGCAAAATAGCTGTTAGGGGCATAATGGTCACAATTTTATTCTCTACACTCTTCAGTTCAAGTTATCATAGTACTAGCTTAACCTTGAGCAAAAAAGCTCAGAAACAGCAACCCAGGTACTGAGTTCAAGCCCCAGACTGGTGTACTGAGTTCAAGCCCCAGATTGGTGCGCATGTGTACACACACGCAATACATATCTTGTTATAAGAATTTAGTAAGTGAGGCATCATATATGAAAAAGGGAAGGATATTTAACATATAACATTAGGATAACTGATTACTACCCTACTTTATATTCAAAATCTGCCAGAGCCAGCGGGCAGCGAAAGGGAATACTGAATGAGGGGGCCAAGGATTAAAGAAAAGGAAAAATACAAGACAAGAGAAAAAAGACAAGAGACAAAGATGGGGTCCGGGAAGTCTGCAGCTCAAGATTGTAACTCAAGACTGCAGCCATGTTTATTCTTAACTTCCAGCTTATATGCAGTTTGGAAACCAGGAAATAGCATAGGCTTAAAATTCCAGAACACAAAAAGGCTTGGAATTAGCAACAAGCGATGATAGCTAAAACAGGATGAGGTTGGTTAACATAAGAATGGACTCATGGCAGACATAGTAAAGCATTTCTGATTTTCCATTAAGCCATGTCCTTGCACGTCCTTGAAAACACAGCCAGAGGTCAGGAAGAATTTAGCTGCTGGCTCGGCTCCCAAGAAAAATCCATGTGAACTTTTTAAAAATGGGAGTGCATAGTAGAGTTAAAAAATTTGGGGGTTGGGATTTATCCCAGTGGAAGAGCCTTGCCTGGCAAATGCAAGGCCCTGATTCAGTCATCATCTCTGGAAAAAGAAAAAAAAACTTTGAAGACAGTTTGATTTTAAACTCTGATGACAGAAATCAAAATGGATTAGTTACTTATATAAGAATAAAAAGTAGGAAAAGTACTATTTGTGCCCACACCAGTGTGTATAGTTTAAATTATGTTTTTATATAAGTTGTTGCATAAAGGAGTGGTAACCAAATTGGTTCAAAATCAACAAATTAGTTTATATAAGTACAGTGCATCTCGAGTGATGTTATCCATTGCATCATTATCTTCCATGCTGTATAGTTCTTTACATAAGGGTATGGAGGAATATTCACAGAATAGGAATACTCAAATATTCAAAGAGCATAGACGGTTCAAAAAGAGTTGAACTAATGACAATATTTCACATTGCAAGCTCATTTCTGGGAAAGCCTGAAAACTCAGTGTTAGCTAGGCAGGCCTCCAGCACATAGTAGGCCAGGTTTTAAATTATGACTATGTAAATGTTGGTCATTGGGTGGTGCCGGGCTAAATCTATACCTCCTTCTGTGCAGAGATCCTGGGCCTATTTTTCCCCTCCGTGTGGTCCCCTTTCGCTCTCAACGCATATCCTCTGGCCAGTAGGAAGTAATGCAGGAGCGGGGGCCATGGGCAGCCTCGGTCAGCGTGTGGTTGCGAGAATGCCCTCCCCCCTCCCTATACTCGCCAAGGAAGACAGGGGTGCGTGGGCTCTAGGAGAAGCTTCAAGAAGCGTTTTGTTTATTCAAGGGAGGGGCTAACAGACTTATAGCAGTAATGATGAGCGAAGGGGAGGGACTGACCAGGTGCTAACGATAGGCTAATGAGCATGTCCATCATGATGATGTCACAGAACTTCCCGCAGAGACGGAGACCAGCCCCCCAAGGCCCGGCGCCATGGAGGTGGGGGCTGGTTTGGCTGCCTCTTCTGGTTTCGGAACCGGAATGAGGTGGGACTACTGGCTAGCAGCCAGCCGTCCCAGGTCGCCTTTAAGCCACCCCTACAGGGTGGCTCAGTTAATAGTCTTGATTTAATTTTATAACGTCTATTTGTGTCTGCAGGGAGAATAGTTCTAATGTATAGGGCCAAATGGACATTGATTTTTAAAAGTTCCACACTCCAATTTTCTTTAAATATGGCTCATAACCTAAGCAATTTGTTTACCCTGTATATATTGTTATTTTTTCTTACTAGAAGAGCCTTTTTTATCATAGTTTTGCCACTAGTTATAAATTTTCCTTAAAAGATCAGTCCTGTTTTATATTGATTAGTATAGTCTTGTTTAAAATTGATTAATGGTCCTTTTTCTTTTTTGTTTTTTTGTCCGTCCTGGGGCTTGAACTCAGGCCCTGGACGCTGTCCTTGAGCCTCCTTGTGCTCAAGGCTAGCACTCTACCACTTGAGCTTCAGTGCCACTTCTGGCTTTTTCTGAGTAGTTTATTGGAGATAAAAAGTCTCACAGACTTCTCTGCCTACCCGTGATGGCTTCAAACCAACATCCTCAGATCTCAGCCTTTTTTTCTTTCCTTTTTTTTTTTGACAGTCCTGGGGCTTGAACTCAGGGCCTGAGTACTGACCCTGGCTTCCTTTTTCTCAAGGTTAGCACTCTACCACTTGAGCCACAGAGCCACTTCTGGCTTTTTCTGTTTATGTGGTGCTGAGGAACCTAACCCAGAGCTTCATGCATGCTAAGCAAGCACTCTACTGCTAAACCACATTCCCAGAAATCTCAGCCTCTTCAGTAGCTAGGATTATAGGCATGAAGTGCTCAGCTGATTAATGGTCCTTTTAATTCTAGGAAGTATTTACTGTGCTTTGAATAATCTCTATAGTGAGCATGTTCAAAGTGTTTTTTCATTATGTCTTAGACAATTACTGCCAAGTTTTTTCCTCTTCTTTTTAGAATGTCTGTCAGATTCCAGAACTGCTGATTTTATCATCTATATCATATCTTTGTAAAAAAAATATATATTTTTGCCTGCCATTATATTTTGGTAGAAATTTTCAGCTTTTTTTGGTATTAATATCCAACAGCTGTCTATTTTTTTTCAGATATAGTTTAAACTTTCTGCTTTATTAATACGTTAATTCTTGGAATTTTATCTAGGGAATCAGTGTTTTTGCATTTTGCATTTGTTTTCTGCTGCTTGGCTTTACAAATCTTAAGCTTCCATCATTTTGTAAGTTTATTTACTGCAACTCAAGGCTGACTTTTAACTAGTTCAGTAATGTCTCACTTTTGTACCTTCTTTATACACGAGTGTAGTACCTTTTCATATTTCTATGTTCAAAGCCCTCTCTTAAGATTATATGACTGGTAAAAGTTAATTTTCCTTCCTTGAATCCTTTAATGGGAGTGAATGGCTGGCCCAAGCCCAAGTGTATAGCTTCAGAATGTGGAGTGGTTGGGAGAGGGGAGAAGTAATGATGATAGAAAGAAATGAAGAGAAGAGGTGGCCTGACTTTACACAGGGAAAAAAACTCTACCCTGCCCTGGGGTCTTAGGAGGAAGTGGGAGTGGAAATGTTATACAGAAGAGTGTTATGAAATTTATACAGTCTCTGATTACCCTAGCATGCTCAAGTTACATCTCTAATTGGTCCCCTGGTTTGGAGAAAGGCAATCTTTCATTGTTTGCAGTCACCACCTCTAGCTCATGTTGGTGGGGATGAGCCTCCTTCTCAGCAATACTCTGTGTTAGGTTTTTTAAAAGTAGCTAGCCGGTAAAGGAGAATGCCACATGGTATTCAGGCAGGAGAGAACGTTTATTACCGAACTGCTGGCCTGTGGCCAAGATGATCCATGGCTGGAGAGAAGGGAGAGAGAGAGGGAAGAAGAAGAGAGGGGAGAGCAGGGAGAGCAGGGAGAGGAGGGGCAACCCCCACCCAGCCCTGCTTTATTTAGGGCAGGGGCAAGGGGTGTGGCCAGGTGGATTAGGATGTGACCTCAGGGAAAGGGAGGGTAACTGCCTCCAGGTCCCAGGTAACTGGGTGGAGACTTAGTGAGGTGGGGGCATCTGCATGTAGCCCTCAGGGAGAGGACCTAACATTCCAGCCTTTTAATAGTTATGAAAAAGGACGAAGACTCTCTCTGGCTGCTTCCTGCTGACAAGGCGCGTCGGCATTAGGGGTAAAAGGCAGAAATGTGGCCCCTCCTGGAGAAGGCGAGCAGCAGGGTCCCTTGGTGGTAGATGCCAGTCCTTGAATGAAGCCTGGAAGAAGTCTCTTGAGGCAGGGCTAGACAAAAAAAAATATTAAGGCAAAAGGAAGGGTTTAGGGCACAAAATTAAAAATTGGATGACTTGGACAGTTCTTATACTCAGGCATGGACATTAGATGGACAAGCTACTATCTCTTGATCCCCGGCTGATTAATTTGGAAAGGGCAAGACAAAGTGACTCCATTTAGGATGTGACATCATTCTCCTCTTACTCCTCTCCATGATCCTTGTTCACGGAACTGGCTGAGTTCCAGTGGTCTAGGTGCTTGTTGCTGGGATGGCTTGCCCTCGTTGGCATTCACAGGATTTGAACTCAGGGCCTGGGCACTGTCCCTGAGCACTTCTGCTCAAGGCTAGTACTCTACCACTTGAGCTCCACTTCCAGCATTTGTCTGGTAAGAGAGAAGTCTCTTCAGCCATGCTTCCAGCCTGGCTCTTTGCTGGTTAGTTGGGAGATGGAGTTTGAGGGAGATTTTCAGCCCAGGCTGGCTTCGAACTGCAATCCAAGGCGTCTTTGCCACAAAAGCCCTTTTTGATTTCCAATTAAAACAACAAGGAGACCAAGGGGACTAGAGCTTACCTGTACCTTGTCAAGAACTGACCAAATACTTGCCAGAATTCTGCAATGACAAAACTCAGTAGATGTGATGAGTTTTAGCACAGATATATAGCTAGATGAACATATTAACAAATGACATTTACACAGACATACACACTGTGCACATAGGTTTTACAGCATGCAAAAATGAGTTTCAGCAGTAGACTCTGTTGGAATTCCAATAGTAAATGACTTTTTTTTCCCCCAATATTTTAAAACCACGTGGTCGGTTAGAAAAACAATTTTGCTAGCAAACAACAATTTTCAGATTATCAAACGGAGAAACCATATTTTGATAAACTCCAGTGGGATGCCATGTTGAGGGGGGTGGTAGGACACAAACACACTAACAGAGAACACGTGGCATAATGGCGCCTGAGCTGATGCCTGTTAAACCCAATATTCACCACGTGGTCAATGCTAGAGAAAAGAACTTTTAGATATCTTTGCTGACAAAGCACATTGGTGGTCAAGCCTCAGTTTCAGAGGTCTGTGAAAAGAGGCAGCTTTGTGAGCAAGGCACACAACGATGGTACGACTTGGGAATTTTATAAAGTAAGCAAGTAAGCAGGAAGATGGAGAGAGAGGGAGAAAAAGGAAGAGAAAGAGAGGAAAAGAGAAAGAGAGCCTGAATATAAGTGACTTCTAACCATTTACCATTGCAGTGGCAAAAACTGTATCTGAGCGAGTATTTCGAGCAGGCCTCATTGCACTGTCAAGAGGCGTGCTAGCAGTGTCCCGGCTTGGGTGTGACTGTGATGCAAAACCCAAAAAGGGGCTGGGGATATGGCCTAGTGGCGAGAGAGCTTGCCTCGTATACATGAGGCCCTAGGTTCGATTCCCCAGCACCACATATACAGAAAACGGCCAGAAGTGGCGCTGTGGCTCAAGTGGCAGAGTGCTAGCCTTGAGCAAAAAGGAAGCCAGGGACAGTGCTCAGGCCCTGAGTCGAAGGCCCAGGACTGGCCAAAAAAACAAAAACAAAAAACAAAAAACCCAAAAAGCACGGGAGGGAGGCGCCTGGTGAGTGGATGAGCTTACCCGGCAGAAGCGGCAGGCAGAAGCGGCAGAAGTGGTGGACGGAGCAGCAGAGAACCCAAGCAGGGTTCACTCACCAGGGTAGACAAGTGGTGTGGAGGTGGAGGTGGGTGTGGAGGCCAGCAATGGTATTAGTGAAAAGTGCCACGTGGTGACTCGCAGCAGTTTGGTTCACGGAAAAAGGGCCGTCAGGACTGGGATACTCCCAGAAAAAGAAGAAAAATAGATGGGAATTCTGCCTGTCCTGACTCTTAAGCCCCATCCGAGTCACGGCACCATATATGTAAGGTTTTTAAAGTAGGTAGCCGGTAAAGGAGAAAGCCATGCGGTATTCAGGCAGGAGAGAACGTTTATTACCGAACTGCTGGCCTGTGGCCAAGATGATCCATCGCTGGAGAGAAGGGACAGAGAGAGGGAAGAAGGAGAGAGGGAAGAAGAAGGGAGGGAAAAGAGGGAAAAGAGGGGAGAGCAGGGAGAGCAGGGAGAGCAGGGAGAGGAGGGGCAACCCCCACCCAGCCCTGCTTTATTTAGGGCAGGGGCAAGGGGTGTGGCCAGGTGGATTAGGATGTGACCTCAGGGAAAGGGAGGGTAACTGCCTCCAAGTCTGCTGGTTACCCAGGTAACTGGGTGGAGACTTAATGAGGTGGGGGCATCTGCATGTAGCCCTCAGGGAGAGGACCTAACACTCTGCTTGCTAAACTATATTTCCCAAGCCCACCTTCATAAAAGATTTTAAAAAATGGGAACCCTATCTAAGTTTGATTAAAACTTAAGTGACGCCAGAAGTTGCTTATGCTCTCAGTCTGACTTTAGAGGCCCCCTCATGTGCCAAATCATGTCTACAAAAACCTCCTCTGTTTTAAAAAAAAACAAAACAAAGTGGAAAAGCTATTCCAGAAAGGACTTGCCAATTCCAATTTTGTAGTTTGAGCCTGGCCAGGAAAAAAACCTTCCTTTGGCAGGCAGCAACCTTCGAGTAAAGACACTGGAGCTGCTGATCCTTGAGAAGCTGATTTCGCTGACATTCCAAGCTTGCAGAGGCAATGCCCAGAGAAGGCTCTGACAAGGTGGTCATTCTGCAATCCTCCACCTGTTAGAGACTTTCTGGGTTAGAATGGGGAGCCTGGGGGACTGAGCTGAAGAGCAACAGCAGAGTTCTGGCAGCTAAGAGGAGCTTGGGGCTGGCTGCATCCAGGTGAGCTTACTTGATGGTGGGTGAGTGCAGCTGATCTGACAACATAGATTGTTAGATCTCATTTTGGAATTGCAGTTTCTACTTTTGAGATCAAATATATTATAGGATAAAATATATTATAGTTTCAAGTTTTATGTAAATATTAAGGGCTTTTATAAACATTTCCAAAGAATCTGGGAACTTCACATCAAGACCTCTGTTCTACAGAGAGCTGCCACAAGGAATGCCATGCTAAGTAAGGATGGGGGAACAGGGCTAGTGTAGAGGAGCACTGATACTCAATGCTAGACAATGAAGTGAGCAAATGAAATTTTCCTCTGAGTTGGGGACTAGTGACTAGTAAACTTTGTATTCCTTAGTCCAAATAATTATTTTGCTGTAATGTAGGCAGTCAAATTGTCAAAACAGGACATCATTTTTCTCTAGAGATTCTTTCAGATTTTTGTTTCCATCAGTGTTTTCTGTAGGATTCTTTTTTACCACTTGGACAAAAAAAAATCCTACCTTCTCTTCTGAACCTAGGAATTAATTAAAAGTCCCTCATAGAGACCGGGTATATCTATTTAATTTCCATGTGGGAGAATTTTCAACAGAAACTATAACATTTAAAAATTGGGAACTGTTACATTGTGGAGAAGCTCCTGTAAGTAAGGTGAGCCTGATGCTCCATGTTACATTGACCAGTTGAAATCACTTCACATTGGCTTTAATTGCCAGTTTATGAGCAGCTTTAGGCCTCAGTTTATGTGTAAAAAAATACAATAGCTGGATTTTCTTCACTTCACACCTAATGGAATCATATAATCCATGTGGTAACATAAAACTGTGTGTGTATGTGTGTGTACACTGGGGCTTGACCTAAGCAGCTCAGACTCTAATTTGGCTTTTTCACTCAAGGCTGGCACTCTACCACTTTAGTTACACTTCTAGTTCTGGCTTTTTGCTGGTTAATATGTGGTAAGAGTCCTATGGATTTGTCTACCTAGGCTGACTTTGAACCTGATCCTCTGATCTCAGCCTCCTGAATTCCTATTACAGATGTGAGCTACTGGTGCTTGACTTCACATAAAACTTTTGAGAGGCAGACCTTACATTACAGGATATCAAAGCTGAATGGTGGCTCATTTATACTAATGCTTAGGTCTTATTTTGTATTGTATTAGTTGCCTTATCAATATTAAATATTCTTTTTTTTTTGCCAGTCCTGGCACTTGGACTCAGGGCCTGAGCGCTGTCCCTGGCTTCTTTTTGCTCAAGGCTAGCACTCTGCCACTTGAGCCACAGCGCCTCTTCTGGCCTTTTCCTTCTTTCTTTCTTTCTTTCTTTTTTTAATTTATGAGAGAAAAGGGACTTGTAGTTCTTTATTTTATTTTTTTTCTTATTTATTGTCAAAGTGATGTCCTTTTCTATATATGTGGTGCTGAGGAATAGAACCCAGGACTTCATGTATACGAGGCAAACACTCTTGCCACTAAGCCATATTCCCAGCCCCTTAAATAGATATTCTTGGGAAACAAATATTACATTTCCAAATGTATTGTTTGAATATTATAAAATTCAGTTTTCCCTTGGTTCATCTTGTGGTATGATTGATGCTTGTTAATTGACCATTTTGGCATCTTACTATATATCTCATCTATCATTGTTTCCACAGTCTCTGGGTGTTCCACCACTGGAGATTTGTTTATGATAATCCATGGATGCTAATCAGCTCAGGATACTCCCAGATGTGTTCTTGCCAATTAAATGTTGCAATGCAAGTTCTGATGGTTTCATCTTAACATATTCTTCAGCTGAGTTATTTTATTGGGTTAGCAATTGTCAGAAAACTTCAGCTTCTAATAGTTGATTTTAAATCTATAAATAGAATTGCTATGTCACAAACTTAAAACTACCATTTGGAGTAGAATATAGAATGTATCTGTGTCCAAATAAGTATAATTTATTATAGTATGGAGACTATAAATAGTCCTGATGATAATCATTTTTAAGAATAACAAAAATCTTGCCTGTATACATAATCCATTATATGCTATATAGTGTACATATATGTTAATATGTGGTACGTATTAGTATATACCATTATATATTTTATAACTTATTTAGAGTTTTTTCAGTCTGTATATATAAATCCTTAGGAGCACAAATCCTGCTCCAGTGAAAGGACTTAGACTGACCAAAGTTTAAGGAGCTGGAACTATAGTTCAGTGGTTGTGTGTATATTCTAAGCATACACAAAACCCTGGGCTCAATCTCCACTGCTATCAAAAAAAGAATTCATATGTGAAAAAAATATACAAAACTTAATTGTGCAGCCTAACATTTTTTTTTTTTTTTTGGCCAGTCCTGGGGCTTGGACTCAGGGCCTGAGCCCTGTCCCTGGCTTCTTTTTGCTCAAGGCTAGCACTCTTCCACTTGAGCCACAGTGCCACTTCTAGCCATTTTCTGTATATGTGGTGCTGGGGAATCGAACCCAGGGCCTCATGTATATGAGGCAGGCACTCTTGCCACTAGGCCATATCCCCAGCCCCTAACATTTTTTTTATATGTACTCTCTATAGTCATCAGGGCATATGTATTGTCTCATATAGAGACAATTTCTGCATGTCTTTTCAACCTCTTGCCCTGATTTTTTCATACGATCAGTTAAATTTCCTGTTACTGAGCTTGATATCATGGAATAACATAAGACTCTCTTTTGCATCTGGCCTTATGTGTACGATATAATATTTGTGAGATTCACCCATGTTTTGCATTCCAACAGTTTATTCCTTTTCTATTGTGTAATATGCTCTCATTTGAGCATACTGCAACTTTGTCCCCAGTATTTTATTGATGAACATTAGAATTGTTTCCAGTTTTTGACTTATGAATATTTCTGTACAAGTCTTGATTAACACAGCACTCAATTTTGTAGCATATACCTGCCTTGGAATTGGTATATCATAGAGTTGGCATATTTTAAGACAGGTGAAGAGTTTTCCAAAATGACTGTATCAGTTAATATACTTGCCAGTATAATTAGAAGTGTTCTATGTGTTCCACATCCTCATCATAATTTGGTACTTGTAGTGTTTTTAATTCTTGCCACTTAGTTATTAACCTGTATTTTCCCAATGATTTGTGATTACACACACACACGCACACACAATTAAATAAATAAATAAATATATATATATATTTACATGTGTATTGACCATTTCTTTCTTTACCTGTTTGTGTATCTTTCCATTCATGTAAAGAGTGAAAGGCGGTAGAAGAAAAAAGGAATGCAAAGATAGGATGCTAACTTATTGCTCAGTGGTAATGTAATTGTAAAGATAGTTAATAGACTTTAGTGGCACAAAATAAATATATGCTTTTTGCTCATGTAAGTGTTCAAGGAGGATGTTCTGGTGGGTGGGTGGCCACTTCAGTTGTTATTTAAGTATCCAGATTTATTCCATTCTGTGTTGGACAATCTTTAATATATGGCTTCTAATTTTTTTGTGCCATTACTGGGGCTTGAACCTAAGGCCTGGACACTGTCCCTTAGCCTTTTCACTTAAGGCTGGAATTCTACCACCTGAGCCACAGAGCCACTTCTGGCTTTATTTTTTAGTGGTTAACTGAAGATAAGAGTTTCATGGACTTCTTGCCTGGGCTGGCTTTGAACCTCAATCCTCAGATCTCAAGCTTCATCTAAGGTATCCCAGTAGGGTGTTTACTTGAAAAGGAATAAAATTCAAATGTACTCTAATGCTGAGATACAGGGTGAGGCAAGATGCTAGAGTAGCAGCTTCCTTTGTGGGACTCTGAGTGAGGTGAAATGGAAAAGCATAGAAATGAGGTAGAGGAAGTCTATACCTCCAGCCCTAGTTCCCCACAACCACAAGGTAAACCAGGTGGTTTGAATGACAAAAGACTGGCAGTCCTAGTTGCAGGATAAAGCCAGAGTTCTTGTCTTAAATTCAGTGTGAGGTTTTTACATGATAGTTATCCTTTTGTGTGGCAGGCCAGCATTGGAGGAGAAGCTCATTTTGTCATTATGCATATCTAGGAGTTTCTGTAGCTTGGTACTGTCCTGAGAAGGGCAACTATTATATCTGAGCTACTCTGTAAACCTGAAAACAAACACAGCTCAGGTAACCTGAGACACCTTGCCACAGTGTCTGAGTGCAAGACAGAAGCAAAAGGTAGTTTTCAAGAAGGTTTGATATGAACTTTCTGAGAAGTATAGGTAAAGGGAAGCTGAAATTAAAATAGTAATAAGAATAAATTGCCAACAAAGAAAGGCCTAGGACCAAGGGACTGACTGCTGAATTCCACCATACCTTTAAAGAGGAATCAGGATAAATGCTCCACCACTTTCTTTCCAGTGGTTTCACCCCTGATCACTGTAACTGATTTTGGTACCCTGGATATTGTATATACATATATTGGAAATAGGGAAGGGAAAGGAAATATCAAAATTGAGAGACAAAGGATAAAAAGACAAGTTAATGCAACAGCAATACTTACAAACCTATATGGTGTAAACCAACTGTACAACTCATTGGAGGGGAAGGAAAAGGGGAGGGAGAGGCGGGGTGGGGAATAAGGGAGGAGGTAAGTTGGATAAGAAATGTACTCACTGCCTTACATATGAAACTGTAACCCATCTATATATGACTTTGACAATAAAAAATATTTTTTTTAAAAAGGAGAAAAACATTTCTGGGGAAAAAAAAGCTCCACCAACTGTTCCACAAAATACAAATAGAAGCAACATTTCCAAAGTCATTCTATGAAGCTAGTTTTAACTTATTATACAAACTAAAGGTGAAAACAAAACTATTTCCATTTCCTTGATAAAAAAATTACTCAATGAAATACTGGCAAACTAAATTTACCAACATTTTAAATGAAGAGCATCCATGAGGCTGGGAATATGGCCTGTGGTAGAGTGGTTGCCTCACATACATTAAGCCCTGGGTTCGATTCCTCAGCGCCACATATATAGAAAAAGCCAGAAGTGGCGCTGTGGCTCAAATGGTAGTGCTAGCCTTGAGCAAAAAGAAGTTCAGGAACAGTGTTCGGGCCCTGAGTTCAAGCCCCAGAACTGGCAAAAAAAATTAAAGAGCATCTATGGTTAGATTAGTGTACCAGCCTGATGTTCAGCAACTGTTAGAAGAAAACCAAGTGAAGTCTTTTGCAATTACTACCCTTTAGATTCTGGTGCTGTTTGCAGCTTGCTGAGCTAGTCAAAGATCACCTTTGAGTGTTTTAAAATCTTTCTTTGTCCTTCTGAGGAACCGCCATACTGCTTTATAGAGTGGCTGAACCAGTTTACATTCCCACCAACAATGTAGTAGAATTCCCTTTTGGCCACATCCCCTCCAGCATTTGTTGTTATTAGTTTTCCTGATAATGGACATTCTTACTGGGGTGAGGTGGAATCTCAATGCTGTTTTGATTTGCATTTCTTTTATAGCAAGTGATGAGCACTTCTTGATGTGTCTCTTGGCCATTCTCATTTCCTCTTCAGAAAAGTCTTTTTTAGGTCTTTAGCCCACTTGTTGAGGGGGCCATTGGTTCTTTGAGGATTTGTTTTGGAGGAATTTAATTTTTTGAGTTCTGCATATATTTTAGATATGAGGCCTTTGTCCATTGTAGGGCTGGTAAAGATCTCCCAATCGGTGGGCTTTCTGTTTATCTTGCAAGCTATGTCCTTTGCCGTGCAGAAGCTCTGCAGTTTGATGCAGTCCCATTTGTCCAACCTTTCTGTGATTTGTTGTGTTTCTGGGCCTTTATTGAAGTTTCATCCTGTGCCAAGAAGCCAAAGTGTTTCTCCTATTCCTCCTTATAGTGTTTTCAGGGTATCTGATTTTACTTTGAGGTCTTTGATCCATTTGGAATTGAATTTGGTGCTGGGTGATATGTAAGGGTCTAGTTATAGTTTGTTATAGGTGTTGAACCAGTTTTGCCAGCACCATTTGTTGAATAGTCTGTCTTCCCTTTTTTTTAAGCACCTTTATCAAAGATTAAGTAGCCATAGGTCTGTGGGTTCACTTCTGGGTCTTCAGTTCTATTCCATTGGTCCTCAGGCCTGTTCAATACCAAGCTTTATATTACTACAGCTTGCAGCTTGAAGTTTGGTATTGAAATTCCTCCAGCACTTTTGGGCCTCTACTCAAAAGATTATAACCAAGACCACACTAAAGCCACCAGCACAACTATGTTCATCACAGCACAATTTGTCATTGCTAAAATATGGAACCTACCCAAATGCCCCTCAGTAGATGAATGGATCAAGAAAATGTGGTACATATACACAATGGAATTCTATGCATCTATCAGGAAGAATGACATTGCCCCATTTGTAAGGAAATGGAAGGACTTGGAAAAAATCATACTAAGTGAGCCAGACCCAAAGAAACATGGACTCTATGGTTTCCCTCATAGGGAAAAATTAGTACATCTCTAGGATAGTCCTAGCAGAAGATCACAATAGCCCAATAGCTATGCCCATATGAACACATAAGATGATGCTAAGCGAAATGAACTTTAAGTTATGGAAACAAGTGGTATATCATTGTTTTTATTTTCAACATTCCATGTGAAATCATTCCCCCCTTTTTTCCCCACATTCCCTTCCCATGGTTTTACCCCTGATATCATTGTAACTGATTTTAGTACCCTGGATATTGTATATATGTGTATTGGAACTAAGGAAGGGAAAGGGAATACCAAAATTGAGAGACAAAGGATAGAAAGACAAACCAATGCAACAGCAATACTTATAAAACTAAATGGTGTAAACCAACTGCACAACTCTCTCGGGGCGGGGGCAGGGTATGTAGGGGAGGCTGGGGGTGGGAATGAGGGAGGGGAGGAGGTAACAAGTTGGATAAGAAATGTACTCATTGCCTTACATATGAAACTGTAACCCCTCTGTACTTCACTTTGACAATAAAGAAAAAAAAATCTTTCCTTTGTGTAGGGAGAGCTGCTACTAGCTACAAAGTGTTTTTGCATTCTGTTTGGACTAGGAAGATACCCCATGTTACTAGAATACAGCTTTCTTCTCAGCTTGACACACACATACTATGATGGTACTGAGGTCTCAGGGTCATTAGCAGTAGTAAACCCTGAGAAGCTTTTCAACTACTGTCCACCTTGTTATTGCTGGAATAGATGTGGTTTCCTCAGCACTGTGGTCAGTGCCTGCATGGTCATTGACCTGACTGCTGTCATTCCCTATGGGGGCAGAGAACGTTTGTCAAATTTGGGAGCTGCTCTTCCCAAGATCTGACCACCCTAGGTATACCTCATTGTCATCCCACAAATCTAATGTTTGGGACTAGATAGGGGAAGTGTTTCCTCTCCCTACATTCCAAGGTGTTCCCTATTACATTTCCTAGAGTGCCTTTTTAATTAATCTGGGTTCTTCCTACAGGCTGGAAAAAATGGATTTCAAGGAGATACTTCCAATCAGTACACATTCAGAGTAAAAGAAATAACAAAGGTCCTAACTTCTTGCTTATAACTGGAATGAAGGGAAAATAAGAAAGTGGAAAATTAACATCTCAAAATTATCTCATTTGGACAAAGTATGGAGAAGAACTTCAGACACCATTGAAGCATCATTATTTCACCAAGTTGTTAATATTCTGTCCGTCTTGTAATTTTTGTTTTCCCTGACTATGGACTTTCTAAAGCATTGTTTTATGCTCACACACTTTTATTTTTTGCCCAACTTGAGGCTGTCAGTGAAAATACTAATTATTTTTGCAAATGTTCTTTTTCCATTGCTTTCATTGCTCTATCACTCCATGTAAGTGAAGTAATGCTGTTAATTTCTTGAAGCAAAAGGCCATCTGGTCTGCTGAGTTTAGAATTCTTAGTTTTAGTCTTTGTTTTTCCAATTACTAACAGGTTCTTTTAATAAAAATGTATCATCATCGTCATCAAGAACTACCCATCTTGATTTCAGCTAAACCCCTCTACTTTGTTTTCCTTTTGAGAAATCCAAATCTTACTGGACAAAGTTTAAAAATGCATTTGCATAATAATTTCATGAAGTATATTTTCTTGCAAAGTAGTTGAATATAAAAATTAAAATAAGAAATAATTGCAAGTTAAGAAACATACTTAACAGAACCAAGTTTTATCATTTAAGAGAAGCAACTTTTTGTCATTAGGAGAGATAAAATTTATTATTCTCTTTTAAATTTTTTTAAACATTAAAACACCAAAACATTTTGGTATATCTATTATGCTTCTATTATTTTCTGAGATGAAGTACTAACAAAGTGAGAAATTTCTTCCTCTCCAGAGGATCCTTGTTTGAAGCCAGCCCTGCCAGAAACATCCCTGAGATTCCTGCCAAAGTACCCACTTCATATAGCCAGGATGGAGGCATGGCTCAAGTGGTAGAGTGCCAGCTGAGAAGCAGAAGACTCTGAGTTTGAACTCTAGTGTTGTTTAAAAAAAATCCAAATTTTATTACATTCCCAGTACAAATCTCAGTGATGAATGTTAGACCAAATTCACCAGAATACAATATGTTGGAGTCAATTACTAGAGTAGTAACTGTCTGTGAGGGAATGAGTCTGATTTTTATGCTAAGGAGAAGTTGGTGGTATGGCTCAGAGGGTAGAGCATTAACCAATGAGTGAGTCCTGGTCTCACACCTAAAAAAAAAAGAAAAAAAATGAGAGATGATTTTTAAAAGTTGAGAAACACAGCTCTAGAAGATGTAACATTTGGTTATACCATGAGATTTACTTTGACACAGTGATTGGCATACTCATTCATTCTAGTATTATGGGATGCCCAATATACTTCTAGATGCCAATCTACACAGAAACATGGCAGACTTTCTTGTATGGGATTTCTTGAGATCACCTTTGGGCTTTGAATTCAGCATGCTTACGTGTTCAACTAGTCAGCAACAATATGGGCTGTCTTTAAGAGAAAATACATGTGAAAATACGAAGTTTTAAATGATCATGTCTTTGCGATTAAAGTATATTATTGCTTTTTTACCTCCTGATTTGTAGCTTTGTTTACAAGAAACATCTACAAATGCTTTAGGTTTCTAATAAGGGTTGTGATCCATAAAGAAGGCAGTTTAATGTTTGAGTTCTCATTGAGTAAAATAAAAGAATATACATTAAATCAGGTGAATATGTATATTAAGCTGAAAATTTCCTCTTTGGAAATAAGGTTGAACTTAGAAAAATAGTTGAAAGATATAAGGCTTTTCACGGAAGAACACAGTACATCCTACTACAGGTGTTTATGCTTTTAAAAATACTTCTTTTCCACTTAAATATGCGTTTTCCAAATTTAGTTTTAGGTTTTTCTTTTAAATTAGAGTAGAATTTAGTGAGTCAGAATTGAATCCAATACAATCATGTTTTCTTTGAGAATATCGAAGAATAAGCTGCTAAGGGGAATAGAAATGAATAATAGGCAATTAAATGAGTTCAGATTGCTTTTATTAACAAGTAAGCATGTGTGTGTGTGTGTGTGTGTATTTCAACTTATTTAATGAATGGGTATCACAATACTAACTACAGTAGGTCTGGCTTGGCGCAGTTTGATAATGATCCAATTAAACCTGTGGAAGGGAGAGGTAGAAAGCAAGGTTGGGCAGAGGAAGAACTAAGTGATAGAGCTGAGTTAAATCCAACAAAACCTGAGGGTCTGCATTACTAATCAAGCTCCTAATTCAATGCCTTTGTGGCTGGTCAAGGATCATGTTGATATTAAAATAGTGAGAGAGAGAGAGAGAGAGAGAGGAGCTGCTGTTGGCTGTGCTCCTGGGTTCTATTTTTTTAAAAATTATTATGATGATGTGGGAAAAAAACATCACTATGAGCTATGCTTAATTATGTGAAAATAAAAATATTTTCCAATTCATAAGTCTTAAACATTTTTGAAGAGTAATTGAGACAAATGCTTGAGAGGACTATAAAGTTTCCAGAAAGTGTGATAATGCATTAGTGTTTGGCACAATAATGTAATATAGTCCACTTGCATTTCCTTGGGAAATTATGAGATTCTATTGCATTTCAGGAAGGGGATTTCAAACACTTCTTTAAAATGCCTTCCTTAAATCATTCATAAGTAGAATTGTATGCACAGATATTTTGGTATTTTGGTGCAATTTTCCTTTTCTTAGTGGAGCCACAACTGGTTCTATGACTAGTCTATTCTCTATTTAGTCTACTCTTTCTTCTTTATTTCTTTTTTATTTTTATTTATTTATTTATTTATTTTTTGCTGGTCCTAGGGCTTCAAGTCAGGGCCTGAGCACTGTCCCTGGCTTCTTTCTCCTCAAGGCTAACACTCTACCACTTGAGCCACGGCGCCACTTCTTGAGTTTTCTATATATGTGGTGCTGAGCAACCAAACCCAGGGCTTCATGTATGCGAGGCAAGCACTCTACCACTAGGCCATATTCCCAGCCCTCCCCCTTTTCTTTTAAAAAATATTTTTATGTAAGTAGTTTTACAAAAGAGCAGCCATTCAACACAGCAGTTTATGAACACAATCCATCTTGATCAATAACCCTTTCAACATTCTTGCCCATCCTTCCAACCCTTACTCTTCTAATTTTGTAGAGTATATATTGAATTTTGTTTTTACTGTATTTTCCCCTCCCCTCTTCTCTTTTATCTACCCTCCTCCTCTTGACTCCCATATCACACCTTTCAAGTACAAATTTCCTGGTGTTTATTTTGTTGATTTTGATTTAGCCTTTCTAAGGAATTACACTATTTTGAGTTCACCCCAGAATCTACCATATTCTTAATGGTGATTAATTCTATGAGTGGCTCTCCTGGAGCTACTGCCTGTCAACTTTATTTTCCTTTAGACATAAAAATTATAAATCTCATTTTAGAGTCAATTACAATTATTTTCTTTCCTTCCTTTTCTCCATCAATAGAGATATTGACATGATTCCATATTCCTCTTTTCAAGTTCAAGTCACTTTTAACATTTCACTCGTGGCAACATTTGTAAAGACCTTCTGAAGAAAAACTTTAAAATGTAGCCATTTCTTTTGGTGGTATACCGTCCTTTCAGAAGAAAACCTTTTAAGTTGAGTGGCCTAATAGATGCAGATAATTATTTATTTAGTTATTTTTTCCAGTTGCAATAATGGAATCTATTTCCTGCATAAGTGAATAAAGTGCCACTGTAGGTTGGGCTGGGTTTAAAAGCAAAAGAAGCCCCAGATATCCAGAGAGAAAAACACACAGCTTTGTGAGGATCAAGTCCTCATTACCTTCTGTGTCCTGACTTGTGCTGTAGGGCATAGAGTTGGCTTTGGTGTGGATCACTACTTCATGAAGGTAAGTGTCAACTCATTTAGTTTAGTGAGACCTGAGCCCTCTTTCCTGCTACATATCAGTTTTTCCCCCTGATTTCTCCAGTGAAATTACATTGCAAAACCCATCACATGAATTGCTTCTTACTCTATTTGTTGACAGTTACAGGAAATCTACTGTTTTGCCAGATCATACTTAAATTGCTGGGCTTTGATTTGCAGGGTTAAAGGAGGTTGGGGATACAGTTTAAATACAATGGATTTCTCTTTCAGGTAACTATAGATCTGAAAAAAAATAAAAAGAGTTCTAGGGGGGCTGGGGATATAGCCTAGTGGCAAGAGTGCCTGCCTCGGATACACGAGGCCCTAGGTTCGATTCCCCAGCACCACATATACAGAAAACGGCCAGAAGCGGCGCTGTGGCTCAAGTGGCAGAGTGCTAGCCTTGAGCGGGAAGAAGCCAGGGACAGTGCTCAGGCCCTGAGTCCAAGGCCCAGGACTGGCCAAAAAAAAAAGAGTTCTAGGGAAGTTGGGAGGAAAATCCCTAGAGTTTCATGGTAGGAAAGCCAAGTAGGGGATAAATCAATAGCTACCACATGGTTGTAGTCGTGAGTTTAGACTTTAGAATTAAGCAGTCATGGATTGGTTTACAGCACTTACAAACTATTACTTTTTACCTGTTCACAAGATATCTCTGAGACTGTGAAAAAGAGATAACATCTGCTTTACTGGGATTTTTTAGGAAAGCCTAATTGGGTAGCATAATTAGTGTTTATTTCAACTCATGTGTTTTTGCCAGTCTTGTTTCTAGCGAATTAGAATGTTCTTATATGGAGGCAGCTCATCTTCTTAATGGGCTCATAGACTTTAATTGAAGACAGTTATATGACAGCTCTTAATCTCATCTTGGATAAGGTATGCACTTAATATCCTCATCTAGAAAGTTAGATGCCATTACTTTATTAAGTTGAAATTGCTAATATTTGGCTGCTTTTGATATGAAAATTTCTTACAACTTATCCTAAAATTCAGTAGTAGATAAAACATAAGATACACAAATATAAATATGAAATAAACAAATAAATACCCTTGTTTTACCTTAAAGGAAAATAGGATCTAATAAAAATTCACAATAATAATAGCTTTTATAAAGTAAGACTATTGTTATTACAGGCTGCAAATTAACATTTAAAAATGATAACAGGGCCTCTTCTACTTGATAAATAAAAAACTATAATCACTAATCTGTGAGAAATTGAGGGATTCAGTAAGGTTGGGCAGCTTTCTGCTTGTTTCCCATTGTATAGGATGGAGGTTTTAAAGGTTAGGTAAAGAGGAGGTAAAAAAATTCTGAGAATAGCATTCTTCCCATAAGTTTGATTACCCATAGGTTTAATACTGAAATGGAGAAGCAAGGAGAAAGCTTCATACTCCCATTTTGTCCCTCAGAATTTCTGACAGAGCAGTAGGACTTGGATTGTAGTTTCACTCCATTGTATTTGGGTATCAAAAAGTATTGGTTGCATTAATATCTGAATGACTAGCTGAACGAATGAATGAGTAAATGGACTCAGCTCTGGGAAAAATCACATGGTTGTATACTCAGGTAAGGGTAGCACCCAGGACACAACCTTGACTGGAAACTGAGTTGCTAAATGGTGTCAAGAGGGGGTGCAAATAATAGGGAAATATAACAGCTATACTCTAGTTTCTTCACTCTGTTCATGTGTGGTAGGGTATGGTTAGGCAGAGATAATTTAATGTGTTAAATTTCACCACATCTATCACCGGAGGCATAGCTCCTCCCTTTGCTCCTCCTACTTGCCTGTTCTTAGCTGCTCTGGCAGCCAGTAAACATTGCTTGGTTTGTTTCAGTCATTCTACTTTTAACACTAGCTGCCATAGTAGAGCAATATCTTTTAAAGATGGGACAGCATCAATTATTTTATTATTTTTTTATTTTTTGGCCAGTCCTGGGGCTTAGACTCAGGGCCTGAGCACTGTCCCTGGCTTCTTTTTGCTCAAGGCTAGCACTCTGCCACTTGAGCCACAGCGCCACTTCTGGCCATTTTCTGTATATGTGGTGCTGGGGAATTGAACCCAGAGCCTCATGTATACGAGGCAAGCACTCTTGCCACTAGGCCATATCCCCAGTCCCCAGCATCAATTATTGAAGTAGTGCTACTGTATACTCTGAGTCCTTTAGTCTAGCACAATACATTGACATTGTGTTTGGCAAATCTGGGGCTCCACTAAATGCCATGTTCTATTAAAGTTCTGCCAATATAAGCTTGTCTATGTTTTAGGAATTTGCCTCTCTTTGAGGACCAGCTTTTCAAACTCACTCCATTTTCAAAGTGGAAACTGATGGCCCCTGCATGCAAGTTAAGGGTTCTCTTTAAGAGCTCAACAGAATCTGGGAATTTCCTGTAGTCCAGTTTTGAGGATGACTTACCTCATGTAAAACCCTTAACAGGCTGATATGTTAAAGTACACGAGGGATAGGCTTTCTAATGACTGGAAATGTCACACCCCTTGTTTAATAAGTAATCTGAAAATGTTTCACAGATTCTGAGCAATCTGGAGGGAGATTTTTGGTTTGGGGGTATCTTTAAGGCTGTGGTGAGGTCTGGTGGCTGCCTTGGTCTAGCCTAACAGCAACAGGAAATTTCATAATATTTTTTTATAGATAGGACTGGAGATATATATCCATATATGTGTAACCTTGTTAACTTCTGCCTTTTTAACCATTAATGTTTTACATTCTAAGCTGATCTCCTATTTCTGACTGCAAAGACTTCGTCCATTGATACAATTATTTGAGTAGGCTCCTGAAATTAGATGATAATGGGGATTTTCCAAAGCCAGCTCTCTCTAGAGTACATACAGATTTTCTGGACTTTTAGAGTTCCTGGAGGCTGGAGTTTCGAGTGAACTCAAATTCTTCCAATCCATATTTACCCACCACAGATAAGTAGGATCTCTATGCACATATTTTACTTGGTTGAAATCTAGTAAACTTTTAGGTGAACTTATTTAAGCTCCAAGAGTCTTAAATAATTTATTTCATTTACAACTATAATCCTTTGCGAGGAGGTTCTCTGGTGTGAGATGGGAGTATGGAAAGTCTCTAGAGGAAGGAAGGTATTAGAATTGAGGGCATTGTCTTAATGGCAATGCTCGTTGACTTTCTGGTCATTTCTCTCCTTGGCTACTCTAAGCTTTCCTTACACAATTTAATTATAGCACTTAGCATATGACATTTGAGATTGTGGTGTAGGCACAACCTTCTGGAGAAAATATGACACTAGAGCCATCAATAATAGCAGCTCATTCTAACATTTTTAGTTTGAAAAAACAAAACAAAACCCTACTCTTCTTGTCTGACCTACTGTTTCTGCCAGTGAACTAGCTCATTGAAGTTAGGGATGGGCTGTTTAATTCCTAGCCCCTAACACTGTTGAATGAATCCAAGAATGTCTAAGGTCAATGGGAGCCAATTTATGAGTACAACAAGTGTAGAACACAGTAGTCTCAGTTTATAAAATCATTCTCTCTAGCTACTACAACTTCTCCAGCTTTGCCTAGGGGTATGACTTAGTACTGTTGACCTTCTGAAGTTTTTTAAAACAAAATTGGCAAATAATAGGTGAGTATACTCTGATAAAAGAGTCATGTAATAATTTTAATTTAATTAATGCAAGAACTAGTTTAAAATATTTTACATATTAACATTTTATGGCCAGAAGATTTTAAAATATAAAATCACTTATCAGAGTAATAATTTTAGCTTTATAATCCATTAATATCTCTTTATTCAACTATTGGGACTGCATCTCTCTCTAGAAGTCTCTCCATGCTTGAGGCGCCTTCTGTTTCCAGTATACTTTTAGGATGTATAGATGAAGAAAACTAAGGTAATTTTTGTCCCCCTGGTACTGATTCTGGGCACAACTCAGGGCCGGTGCTCTGTTTCTGAGCATGTTTACCCCATCAGGCTAGTGCTCTACCACTTGAACCACAGTTCCACTTCTGGCTTTTTGCTGGTTAATTGGTGATAAGTTCTTTTCACACAGACTTTCTTGACTTGGCTGGTTTTAAAGCATGATCCTCAGATCTCAGCCTCATGAGCCACAGATGCCAGGCTTTAAGTCAATTTTCTAATAATCAGGCTATTTGTGTTATACTAGGTATAGTGGTTCAAATCTGTAGGAGGACTAAATCAAGACTCTGCCTTAAAAATAACTATCAAAAATGGGGCTGGAAGTGTTGCTAAGGAATACAGTGGCTGCATAAGCATGAGGTTCTGACTTCCATCCCTGGTACTTCCAGGAAAAAAGCCTCAATACTATTAGTGTCATGATTAATTTTTAATAACATATTTATAGTTCAATTGGCATATTTAAAAGTGTTTTCCTTCATGTTTTGTACTCATTTATAAATCATAGTGCCCCTTCTTTCCCCTTCCCTCCCTTCCTTCCTCCCTCCCTTCCTTCCTCCCTCCCTTTCTTTCTTCTCCTCCTTCTTCTCCTCTCTCTCTCTCTCTCTCTCTCTCTCTCTCTCTCTCTCTCTCTCTCGGCAATGCTGGAGTTTGAACTCAATTTTGTGCTTGCTAGACAAGTGCTCTATGGCTTGAGCCATACTTCTAGCCTTCTTTGTTTGTTTTTGTTGTTGTTGTTGTTTGGCCAGGCCTGGGCTTTGGACTCAGGGCCAGAGCACTGTCCCTGGCTTCTTTTTGCTCAAGGATAGCACTCTGCCACTTGAGCCACAGTGCCACTTCTGGCGATTTTCTATATATGTGGTACTGGGGAATCTAACCCAGGGCTTCATGTATACAAGGCAAGCACTCTTGCCACTAGGCCATATTCCCAGCCCTGACTGTTTTTTGTTGTTGTTGTTGTGATTGTTGTTTTGAGATAAAGTCTCACTTTTTGCCCAGGACAGCGTGATCTTGGATCATCCTATTTATATTTCTGACTGTAGCTAGGACAACAAGTATGTACTATTACATCCCGATTTTTCAGTTGAGATGAGGTTAAATGAAGTTTATTTTTTTCCCAAGGTTGCCAGGGAATTTGGTTCCTCCCTATCTTGCTTCCTGAGTAGCTGAGATGCTGACATGAGCCCCATTGTCCAACTATTGGTTGAGAGGGGGAGGCCAAGAACTGTAATCCTACTGTTCTTTGTCCTCTGAGTAGCTAGGATCACAGGCAGGAGCCCCCAGTGTCTGAGCAAAGTGGTTATTTCTTTAAAAAATAAAACCAACTTCCTCCCAAGGGACTTCTAGGCATTAACCTAACATAGGTTAATATGCTGTGCTACTACGTAATCTATCTTATTGATGAAATTTTTATGTTTTTAGATCCAAGTTCTCCTTTTGCTTTATTACTTTTGTGTTTTCAATTAGCTAGGTATTTCAGTTGGTTTGTACATGGGAAAATTTTATCCCTGTGGCTTTCTCCAGAATGCTGGGTATGACTTTTTCTTAAAATACTTAATTTTGTTGATAATCCTTGTCTCTTTTTTTCTTATGATCTATCAGAGAAAAATATAGTGTCCTTTATTTCTTCCTGGAATAAAAGCCCTAAGCTGGGTGCTATGGCTCACACCTGTAATCCTAGCTGCTCAGAGGCTGAGACCTGAGGATTATGGTTCAAAGTCAGCCTGGGCAGGAAAGTCCAATTAATTACCTCAAAACTGGAAGTAGAACTGTGGCTCAAAGTGGTATAATGCTAGCCTTGAGCACAAAGACCAGGGACAGTGTGCAAGCCCTGAGTTCAAGGCCTAAAACTCACTTTGGAAATAAATACATGATGAAATAAATGAATAAAGGAAGCCCTCACCTTCTCACAGGTCCCCAGAATCTTTTTGTCACGTAAATAGACTTGTTGAAAAATCAGGAAGTTGTATTTCTCTTGACTGATTACATTTCAGCTCTCTTTCTAGCCTTCGTGAGTGAATTTGGAAGCAATGTGGACCTGGGTTCTGTGGATGTTCCCTTTACTCTGCAAATTGAGCCTGGCAGGTAGGTCAGCCTATCACAGACCATTGGTTCTATTACTTTCTTTGGATATGAATTTTGAACTTTGAAGGAAAGATACATCATGCCAATGGTCCTTCCACAGAATATTCATCTCTCTTACTGTTTTGACAAGTAGCAAAGGGAAAACAAAGGCAGGACCATAACAATAGCTCTGCTGAGTAGAAAAATTGCTTTGGGAGCCATTATCTTTCTTTCTCTTGACTCATGGTGAAGGTTTTGGTTGTAGAGGCCAGAACTGCAGTTCTGAAAATGGCTTTTAATGTATGTTAACAAAGCATTTTTTTTCTTTAAAAATGACTTTATTAAGAGAATATTAGGGCTGGGAAGATGGCCTAGTGGCAAGAGCGCTTGCCTCATATACATGAAGCCCTGGGTTCGATTCCCAAGCACCACATATATAGAAAATGGCCAGAAATGCCACTGTAGCTCAAGTGGCAGAGTGCTAGCCCTGAGCAAAAAGAAGCCAGGGACAGTGCTCAGGCCCTGAGTCCAAGCCCCAGGACTGGCAAAAAAACAAATAAACAAACAAACAAAAAAAGAGAATATTAACCTATCATACAATTCATTAACCTATCATTACAAACATACAATTGAATGGTTCTTGGTCTGCTTACTGAGTTGTACAATCATCACTTCTATTGGATTCAGGACATTTTCATCACGCAGAAAAGAAACTCTAACCACTGAAATCATTTCCCATTTCTCTTCCCTTCTCTCACTTTGTTTCTTCATCTCCGGCCATAGGCAATTCATTAATCTATTTTCTCAATATATTTGTATATTCTGGACATTTAGATAATACTATTATCTAACTAAAATTATATATTCTTATAATATGTTTGAAATTATAAATGTGAAGCAGCCAGCTTTATTGTTTTTTCTCAAAATTTCTTTGGCTGAAGTCTTTAGTGGTTCTGTATGAATTTTAAAATTGTTTCATTATATATGTATATATATATTATTTTTTTTTTGCCAGTCCTGGGGCTTGAACTCAGGGCCTGAGCACTGTCCCTGGCGTCTTTTTGCTCAAGGCTAGCACTCTGCCACTTGAGCCACAGTGCCACTTCTGGCCATTTTCTATATATGTGGTGCTGAGGAATTGAACCCAGGGCTTCATATATACGAGGCAAGCACTCTTGCCACTAGGCCATCTCCCCAGCCCTTCATTCTATTTTTGAGGAGAGTATCACTTGAATTTTGAAAGACATTATACTGAACCTATGCATTGCTTTGAGCCAATATGGATACTTGACCAATATTAGTTCTTCTAATTGATGAAACAAGGCTATATATCCACTTATTTGTATGTTTTCCAGCATCTTTTAACTGTGTTTTATGGTTTTCCTTATAGAGTTCTGTTAACCCATTGGGGTTGGCCTAGGCTTCTGAAGTTGCTAAGGAGAGCTATTTATGGAACAGCAACAGGATTTATAGAGGTTTGATACAAAATGATGTTGATCCATTCATCTACTACATTGATGTTTTTGTGGCTAACTTTGGATTTAGCCAATGGGAGATGGAATTACAATGAAGAAACATTGATTGTATGATGTTATGATGAGAATAGTGTAAACCCAAGAATATTTTGGCATTACAGAAGAAGGTTTGGTGTTTTTATTAATGCTCTAGCCAAAGGATTAACTTTGAAATTTATACATGAGAATTTCGAGTTAAAGTAGTGGATATCTATAAGAACCTGGCTAAGGACACTTACATATATTCACATAGTATACATACATATACATACCATATACTCAGCAAACAAACACATGCAACTCACATGACACACATTCTATATACCACATACATACTGTATGTACACATACACATGCTACATTTTATACACAACATGAAGCACACACACCTATATACATGTGTACTGCCATTTTTTTCTAAACCATAGAGACAAGGTGTTCATTGACCAGTGTGTGTCATTCTTCCTGAAACATTGTTGGCTGGCCCTAAGTTCTCCTTGTAGGAGTTTGCACGTTCTCATGGCAGGTATGAAGTGCTAAGGCTGTTACTATTCTGACCAATGATGTATGAATTCCTCAGTGAAAATTTCAAGCTATATGGGCCATAGTGGAGTATGTTAACTGCACAGTTTCCAATCTCCGTGTAATATGCACTGTTATTTAGTTCAGGTCCTCTTTGTCATGGCTTTTAGCATACAAATAGCAAAGACAGAAAAGTCTTTGAACTGTTGGCTGATGGGTGCCACAAGTACAGAGTTCTCTGGAGAAGGCATGGGGGCTTCTAGCTCTTCCACACTAGTATTTGTTGTTCTCAGGAGCTCCTTTGCCCATGCAGAGCATGCTCATTTTACAGACCAAATGCATGAATGTTTATGAAAGCACTCACATGTGGAGCCCCAATCTAAACAGTGTTGATTGACTATCACTTTACTACTGCTCTCTTGTTAAAGTGTAACACCTCCAATGGAGTTAAAATATATACAGTATTATTCAGATCCTGGGCAATAGAGCATCCTATTTTCTATGATGTGGGTACTCAATATCAGAAGTTCTCTCTCCACTGGAAAATTGAGGGAGAGATTGAGTAGCCCTTAAATTTGTTTAAATGATCTCATTCTTGTTTTGTTCACTGCATCCTTTAGTTAGTTCAGACTCTTTGAGTTTAAGCATACTGTTCTGGAGTTCCTGTCTTTCTTGATATGATAATGTCTGAGGATATGAGCAGAGAGTTTGCATGACTTCAGTCTTGAGACGGGCTCTGGATTTGTGGAAATAAGTCCTTGTTTTGCCCCTTCATCTTCTCAGGACCATTAGGTATGGTCCAATCCCTCCTCTGCTATTTACTGAGACAGCTGGCTTTACCTGGTGTTTAGGGAATCCTGGTGGCATCTACTTTTGTTGAAGTAGATGTTTGCTGTGGTCCTGAAGGTCTTATGAACATGAGCTCCTCTTCGTCCTCATCCAGAGCTAGTTCAGTCTCACAGTAATAGGCTCCCCCCACATCCCTGAGACACAGGGAAATTTCTGATTCCCTGAATGCTATACTCACTTGTAGGGAACCCCTCCCTCTCCCTAGAAGAGGTGTCCAAGCCCACCCTCTCCTGGTTAGTATTTCCATGCCATGCTGAATGATAAATGGAGTTTCTAGACTTGATTCGGTCTTGTCACATTCCCTGGATGTGCTTGGAGAGAGTGCTACTAGCCCAGATGTTAAGTTAGACCCACTTACAAGTCTGTGTTTCTCTGTCAAGATCACTGGCATCTGAGCTCTTTGCTCTACCTTATTTTCCTTCCCTTCTCCTTCTTACCTCCCTATTTTCCTTGCTAGAAGTGAAGGGCTTTTTTTGCTGGTGTTACTTCTTGCTAAGTAAGGACTTCCTTTGTAGGAAGCACTGAAGCTTTGCCCTGATGTGTGATGGTAATTTAATAAGTTACCTTCCTCTCTCAAATATATCTGATTTTAAGACACATTTCATATATCATGAAGCTTTAAAAATAAGTCTAAGCCCCAGAGCTGACCCACTAGTACCCTTAATCTAATGCCTTTTGTCCTTAATTGTGTGTCTATATGTGTGATAAACTCCATTGCTATCTGCTTCAACCCACAGACTTCTTCTCAAAATAATGTTTTAAAGTAAAAGTAAAAACCATAGGATCACAAAGAAACTCAACATGTTTAAATAAAATGATCAAAGTAGAATAAACAAATTTGTGATAAAGTGAAATATGATCTTTATTAACACACTAAGAAGGCCTAATTATTGCTTTAATTTAGGCCTAGGAATAATCATGCCAAATAATTACCTTAATAGAGAAATAGTGCCAATAGCAGTCTAGTTCCTTTTCTTTTTTTTAAATTTAATTTATTTATTAAGTAAATACAAATATTTTGACAAGGTGTTGTGCAAAAAGGGTACAGTTACATAGTAAGGCAGTGTGTACATTTCTTGTGATATCTTACACCCTGTTTTTCTTTCCCTTCTCTAGGTCAGGTAGACATATATACAATATATAATTTATCAAGAACATATACAGTATCCATGTGGCCAAGCCCAAGAAAATTTGTCTAGGGCTTTAAATGTAATGTTGACCGTAGACTTATAGGAACGTACATATATAGCTTTTGAGCTATTGTATTCCACGGAGAGGTCGATTTTTTACCTTTATATGTTGAGTAGTTGTTTGGTTTTAGTTACATACTGTCGGGTCGCTGCCCCAATCCTGTGGGAAATACCATTTGACAAGCAGTTTTTGGTTTCACAGGCCTGGTCTCTACTAAGTCTCTCTGTCTCCCTTTCTTAACAGTTCTATATCAGGGAGATCATGTCCCCTTTGTTTTCTGTGTTCTAGGCTTGTCTCGTTCAACATTATTTGTTCGAGTTCTGACCATTTCCCTGTGAATAACAATATTTCACCATTCCTAATCGCTATGTAGTATTCCTTTGTGTATAGGTACCATATTTTTTGGATCCATTCATCTGTGGAGGGGCATCTGGGTTGTTTCCATATTTTGGCTATTGTGTATTGTGCCGTGATAAACATGGAAGTACAAATGTCTTTTTGATATCTTGGGACTTGCTGTTTAGGATAGATGCCTAGGAGTGGTATGGCTGGGTCATAGGGTAGGTCTATATTGAGCTTTTTGAGAAACCTCCATACTGTTCTCTAAGAATTGATTCATTTCTTAAAATTATTGTTTTTTACTGAATAGAGATTCTGGAAATAGTTCCTTATGATTGTTTGAATATCGTGTGTACTTGTTGTAATTTTTCCGGTGGAGTCCCTGATTTTATGTATATGAACCTCTTCTCTTCTTTTTTTTGTAAGTCTTGCAAGGGGTCTGTCAATTTTATTTATTTTCTCAAAGAACCAGCTTTTAGTCTTATTTATTTGTTGAATGGTCTTTCTATTTTCAATCAGGTTTATCTCTTCTTTAATCTTTGTGATTTCTCTCCTCCTAGTTATTTTAGATTCAGTCATTTCTTGTTTCTCCAGTTGTTTTAGTTTCATCGTGAGGTTATTCACCTGCTCTGCTTCCATTCTTTTAATGTGAGTGCTGAGTGCAATGATCTTGCCCCTCAGTACTGCCTTAGCTGTGTCCCATAGGTTTCTTTGTGATGTATTTTCATTGTCATTGTGGCTTATGAATTCGTTGATGTCATCTTTAATTTGTGACCCATGTGTTGGATAACAGTGTGGGGTTTAGCATCCAAGAATGTGTATAGCCTCTGTGGTAACCGCTGTTATTGAGGGTTAACCTTTAATCCACTGTGATCAGATATAATACATGGGATGACGTCAATACTTTTGTATTTGCTGAGGTTCTTTGTGTGGGCTATGACATGGTCTATTTTGGAGTATGATCCATGTGCTGCTGAGGTGTATTGGGTCTCTGTAGGGTGGAAGATTCTGTATAGATCTGTCAGATCCATTTGGGATATGGTGTTACTTAGGTCCTCAGCTCCCTTGCTGATCCTCTGGGTGTTGGATCTGACTCTTGGGGAGAGTGGGGTATTTAGGTCTCCCACTATGATTGTGATTGTGTTTGTTCTGTAATTCTGTGATAATTTGCTTGACATATGTGGGGCCTCTTTTGTTTGGTGAGTATACATTTATCACCGTGATGTCTTGATTCTGGATTTTTCCTTGTATTAAAATGTAGTGTCCTTCTTTGTCTTTTTTGAGTTGATTTTAATGAAAAGTCCAGCTTGTCTGAGATCAGGATGGCTACACCTGCCGTTTTGGTAGGTGTGTTTGCTTGGAAGATCTTGCTCCATCCTTTCATTCGGAGCCTGTTTTTGTCCCTTGCTGTAAGGTGGGTCTCTTGTAGACAACAGATGCCAACTTTTTGTTTGCGGATCCATTTTGCCAGTCTGGTCCTCTTTATTGGACAGTTTATACCATTTATATCAAAGAGTTCAAGGATAAGAGTGTTTTTTCTCCTTCCATTTTCTTGTTGGGCTGTTTTTTCCTTGTCTTTAGTGAGCTTTTCTTTCTGTTTCTGTTTCTGTTTGTGTGTCCTGTACGATCTCTGTTGCTTGGGATTCCCCTCTTAATATTCGCTGTAGGGCTGGTTTTTTATTCACATACTCCTTTAGATCCTCTTTGCTATGGAAAGATCTGGTTTTCCCTTCGAATGTGAACTCCAATTTCTCTGGATATTTAATCCTAGCTTGCATATTGTTGGCCTGTAGAACTTGGATGGTGTTCTTCCACTCACTTTGCGCTTGGTAGGTTTGTGTGGAGAGGTCTGCTGTTATTCGGATCCTCTTCCCATTGTAGAAAATTTCTTTCTTCGTTTTGGCTGCATTCAGAATTTGCTCTTTATTCTTGAGATCTGAAGTCCTGAATATTATGTGCTTTGGCATGGCTTTTCTGGGGTCTGGCCTGCCAGGTGTCCTAAAGGCTTCGGTTACCTGGATGGGGTCCCTTGTGAGATTGGGGAAGTTTTCTGCAATAACTTTATTGAAAATATGATGAAGCCCTCTGCTCTGGTATTCGGCTCCTTCTTCTATTCCTATTATGTGCAGATTATATCTCTTGTCTTTGTCCATTAGTTCCTGGATTAGTCTGCACTAAAGCTTCACCGTTTCTTGGAGTGTGGTTATTTTCTGGTTGTTGTCGGCTGCTTCATTGTCCAAGCGAGAGATTCTGGATTCCATATGGTCAATTCTTTGTGCTGTGGATTCAATTGCAGAGTTTATGGATGTCAGAGAGCTATTTATGGTTGTCAGATCAGCTATGATCGTGGAAATTTCTTCCTTTAGAGAGTTGTATTTTAAATCTATTTTTTCATGCATTTCACTTCTCAGGATGTTAAGGTCTTCTTTAACGGAGGTTTGCATTGTATCCATTTTTGCTTCCATTTCTTTCTTGGCTTCCTGGATGTCCTTCAAGACTTCCACTCTAAACTCCTGGACTTGTTTTCTGATTTCGTTTCTGATGCTTTCTATCATTTCTGTTAACATGGCCTCATTTGCTTTTTTATTCTCCATCTCCTCTTCAATCGTGCTGCTTTTTGGAGCTGGCGAGTTGGCTTGGCCTTTGATGAACTGTGTTATATTTCTTTGTGATTTGCGCATCTGGAGATCTGTGGGTGGCTTCCCTGGTTTGGTTTTGTACTGGTTCCCACTGGTCCGTCAGTGGGAGCCTTGTGCCCTGGTGTCCTGGCTCTGGGTTTGGGTTTGGATCTTGGACCTTGCTTCCCAATGGGTGAGTGGTTGTTGCTGAGGTGGTCACTCTCCCTGCTCTTGGGGGCTGGTAGGTTCTGTGTCTTTCTCTGTGGGACAGTGTCCTGCCACTGTGCTGTGCTGATCCTAGCGTGCCCCTGTTGGAGGTTTGTTGGTCGCTAATTCAGCGTGGTGTGGAGGCTTAACTCTTCTTTGGTTCTTTTTTCCACTCTGTATCTTGGTCAGAGGAGCTCACCTCTCAGGCAGTCTTCCTGTCTTCCTGTGTGGACCGCTCTGGGGCCGGTGTTGTTGGGGTGCGGCCCATCCACTTGTGCGAAATGCGCCAAACTGAGTGGGCACGGGCCGATGGAGAGCTCTGCCCTCCTACCACAGCGCCTACTAGAGCGGGCGCTGTCATTGTGGCACTGCCCACCTGAGTGGGGTACACCTACCAGAGCGGGTGCTGTCACGGGGGCCCTGCCCACCTGTGCGCTGTGCACCCACTACAACGGGCGCTGCCACTGTGGCCCCGTCTACCTGAGCGGGGTACGCCTACCAGAGAGAGCCCCGGGTTGTTGGGTTGTGTTTGTGCCCTCCCACGAGTCCGCTGTGGGGGGCGGTATGTGTGGGGCCCAGTGGGATCAACTGTCCAGGCGCCGGTTAGCGCCCTCAGACTGTGCCTCCGCTGCGAGGGGGGGCGTGATCAGGCCCAGGTGTCCCTGCTGTGCTGTTATTGCCCACCAGTGCCTGTGATTTTAGTTGTAAAGGTCCATGAGGTCCACGCGCCTCGGGTGGCGCTTGCACTGCTGGCCGTCCTCCAGCCCCTGTTGGGAAGGAGGCAGGGCCGATTCGGCCAGTTCCAGCTCCTGGGTGGCCTTGGGGCTGCTCCGCCCTTCCCCTGCTAAACTCCTGTGACTTCCCAGCGCCTGATGGGAACTTCCCGACTGATTTGGGGGTTCTTTGTTCCCTCAGGGTGGGGAGGGGGAGGCAGGGAGATCTAGCTTCTTTGTAGGGTTTGGGTCTCTGATAGCTGGTCTCCCGTTGTGGGAGGGAGTAATGGGGGACTCACTGGTCCTGGATGGTGTGTGTGTCCTGTGCTGCCGTTGGTCCTTCGCGTGTGGTGAAAGGTCGTGGTGGCGTCCCCAGCTCTCCCCTTCTGCACCTCTGGGTTCCCCAGCCACTTACGACCGTTCCCAGTGTGGACCCAAACTTCCCATTGCCGCCGTTGCTGTGTGTCTTGGTCCCCACTCTCCCTGTTGTCCGTGAAGTCCCACTGTCTAGACTCTGTGCTCCCGGCAGTCGGTCTGCAGATCGCCGGTCCCCTTTCCCAGCCTGGCCCTGTTCGGGCCAGGGTCGGCTGGTGGGGGGAGGGTGCCCCAGAGATTCTCTGGCTCCGTTTAGGTTTTTGGCTCTTTTTTTTTTTTTTTTTTTTTTTGGCCAGTCCTGGGCCTTGGACTACAGGGCCTGAGCACTGTCCCTGGCTTCTTTTTGCTCAAGGCTAGCACTCTGCCACTTGAGCCACAGTGCCCCTTCTGGCCGTTTTGTGTATATGTGGTGCTGGAGAATTGAACCCAGGGCTTTATATATAGGAGGCAAGCACTCTAGCCACTAGGCCATATCCCCAGCCCTCGGCTCTTCTTTTTTGCTCCTTTTTGTTTTCCTGTGTTTCTCCACTGCTTCTGGCTGCTGGTTTTGCTGAGTTCTTGATGGAGTGTTGGGTACTGGTGTTCCCAGCTTGTTATTCAGTTGGAGTGAGTTGGAATGCCTCCCTACTGTGGCGGTGCCATCTTCCCTCCTCTCTAGTTCCTTTTCAACTCGTGAATCATTTACCGTTTATTAGAAGTAGTGATAAGCACTTCATACTATCTACAGCTATAATATAGAATGGATTTTTAATGACGATAACTACAGGCAATGATTCTATCACTATAGTTGATTGCATTCTTTTTTTTTTTTTTTTTTTTTGGCCAGTCCTGGGCCTTGGACTCAGGGCCTGAGCACTGTCCCTGGCTTCTTCCCGCTCAAGGCTAGCACTCCGCCACTTGAGCCACAGCGCCGCTTCTGGCCGTTTTTCTGTATATGTGGTGCTGGGGAATCGAACCTAGGGCCTCGTGTATCCGAGGCAGGCACTCTTGCCACTAGGCTATCTCCCCAGCCCCATGATTGCATTCTTGATACAAGTGAATTCTTTTTTTTTTGGCCAGTCCTGGGCCTTGGACTCAGGGCCTGAGCACTGTCCCTGGCTTCTTCCCACTCAAGGCTAGCACTCTGCCACCTGAGCCACAGCGCCCCTTCTGGCCGTTTTCCATAAATGTGGTGCTGGGGAATAGAACCGTGTACGAGGCAAGCACTCTTGCCACTGGGCCATATTCCCAGCCGATACATGTGAATTCTAAATTGCAACACAGGGTAGTATAAAGTAAAGATACAATTTTTCTGATAAAGTATATAGACTCTTGAATTTTACCTAGGGATCACGTGATGGTGAAGATCTCTGTCTGGACAGTAGTGGTGATGAACTGCAAGGAGCAAGATGTAAATAAACAGCTGAGGATGTTTTCCTGTTATCCCATTTTCCAGGGGAAGAAATTACTGATGCATAAGGTTATAGCAGAGTTCAACATTTTCTATTAATCTTTAAACTCAAATTATTTATTACCCTATTATCCAGGGTAGTCCTATCATTTGATGCTTTTACATGGTATTTCACTAATACTTACCATTTGCCTGGCATTTAAAAGTAATTTTTGCTTCTCAAATGTAGCTTTCAGGTAAGAATATAAAAAGTATTTTTGAGTAGAAATCTAACACTTCAAAGGGAATAATTGAAGAGATGTAATTAGATTCTGTTGATAATTGTTTTTTCCATCTGAGACCAGGACTCGAACTCAGTATCATTCGTTGGTGCTCTGCCACCTGAGCCAGGCCTCCAACCCCTTTACTGATGAATCTGATGAGGAGAATCCTTGATACTTAGCAACTAGCCAATCAATGTAGCTTTTCACTGAAAATCTACCTGTAATGAATCCTAGCTAATCAAGAGGTCAGCATGAGGGGCTGGGGATATGGCCTAGTGGCAAGAGTGCCTGCCTCGGATACATGAGGCCCTGGGTTCGATTCCCCAGCACCACATATACAGAAAACGGCCAGAAGCGGCGCTGTGGCTCAAGTGGCAGAGTGCTAGCCTTGAGCGGGAAGAAGCCAGGGACAGTGCTCAGGCCCTGAGTCCAAGGCCCAGGACTGGCAAAAAAAAAAAAAAAAAGAGGTCAGCATGAGCAGGAGAGTCCATGAAACTGTCATTTCCAATTAACCGTCCAAAAACCAGGAGTAGAGCTGTGGCTAAAGTGGTAGACCCTTAGCCTTGAACACAAAAGCTCAAGGGCATTGAGCTCACAGGCTCAGAGTTCGAGCCCCAGGAGTGGCACACACACACATGCACACGCACACATGCACACACATATACGCACACACAGTGTGAATTGAAATTGTGTTTGTGTGAATGGTTATTTTTTTTTAGCTCTACCAGCTAAGCCTGAGAATATTTCCTGTGTCTTATACTATGATAAAAATATGACTTGTACCTGGAGTCCAGAGGAGGAGAGCAGTTCTACCACATACACTGTCAAGCTTACATAGTAAGTATGGGAGCTTGTGTCTCATTAGTGGGGATAATGAGAGGAGGCAAATCATCTGATCATCTGATTCTCAGATGAGCCAAGTTACTGAAGAAGGTGACCACTATGTATACCCAGTGGCTGGGGTGGCATCTTGGCTACTTGCAGCCATGCTGATGGGATCTATAGCAACAGAGGGAGGGGCTGGAGAGCCTCCTGACAAGCTCTTACAGCTGCCTGATGGGCTGAGAGGAGTCATCAGTAAGCACGATGGAAAAGTCTGTTTATTTAATATATTCAGCTATGCCTCTCTTCTTTCTAGAAAATATTACACAGTTGTCCATTCTTCATAGTCTGACACAGGAAGTAGTACTATAAACCAGAACTAAGAGGCTGATCAATATACTTTCTACCACCAGCCCATTGCCAAACTAGGTCAGTATCTGTGTCCCAACAGGACAGCGACCCCGCAATTTTCCTCCCTCAAACACTTTTATTTTCTGTTACAATAACAATTTAATAATTTTAAATTATAATTCTAGCTCAAAGCTAGATATTTGACTGTGTTTGGTTCTTTAATTTTTTAATAGCTCATAAAACCCATTACTTCCGTCTTATTCACTTTAGGGACAAAGTGTAAAAAAAAAATACTCCACATTATCAATGTAACAATTTTAACATTGTTAATTTTTTTCATTACTTTGGTTTTGAGCTCAGGGCTTTGTGCCTTGAGCTATGCAAGCACTTTATCATTTGAATCATAATGCCAGCCCCTTTTGCTTTTAGATTAGTTTTGCTTCCAAGCTAGGCTGGGAACACAATCTTCCTACTTATTATTTTATTGTAACGGTGAAGTACAGGGGGGTTACAGTTACATAAATCAGACAATGAGTAAATTTCTTTTTGAACAGTGTCACTGTTCCCTCATTTTCTCCCAGACCCGCACAAGTTGTACAGTTCATGTCCAACATAGTGTCTAGTAGGTATTACTGATGAATTAGTTCACCCTTTGTCCCACAGTTTCTGTTTTCCCTTCCCCTCTCCAAATCAAATAAACTTGCATACAAGACAAAGGGTACAGAAGTAAAAAACAACAAAAATTCCTCCTACTTATGCTTCCTGCATAGCTGAGATTATAATGCACACTACCACATTCAGCTTAATTGTTGAGATACGGAGTCTTGCTAACTTTCTGATGGAGCTAGCCATGAACCACAATCTTACCAATCATTGCCTTCTGAGTAGCTTGGATTACAGGTGTGAGACACTAAACCTAGCCCCAGTTTTTTGTTGTTTTTTTTTTTTTGGCCAGTCCTGGGCCTTGGACTCAGGGCCTGAGCACTGTCCCTGGCTTCTTCCCGCTCAAGGCTAGCACTCTACCGCTTGAGCCACAGCGCCGCTTCTGGCCGTTTTCTGCATATGTGGTGCTGGGGAATCGAACCTAGGGCCTCGTGTATCCGAGGCAGGCACTCTTGCCACTAGGCTATATCCCCAGCCCTAGCCCCAGTTTTAATATTTTCATGAAGAGCTTTTCATATATCACTATGAAGTAGTTATGTAAATACCTATGTTGATAATAGTACTGTGATCACTGCCTGTGGTACGCATCTTTTTTTAACCAATAATATAATATAGGCATCTTTCCATATGAGTAATTATAGATATATTAAAAGTCATTATCTAAAACCCTATTTTTATATGCACACCATAATTTATGCAACAGAACCTTTTTGATTAATTTGGGGGGTATTACGGTTTAAATTTAAGACTTCTCCCTTGCTAAACAAGGACTTCAGCACTTGATCCATACTTTCAATCACCTTATTTTGCTTTAAGTATTTTTAAGGTAGAGTTTTATGTTTTTGCCTAGGGCTGGCCTCAGACCCTAATCCTCCTATGCATGCCTCCCACATAGCTAGGATCACAGGTACAGACCACCATATTTGGCTTATTAGTTTGATAAGGCCTCACTAACTTTTTGATGGGGTCATTATTGTTGTTGTTGTTGTTGTTGTTGTTTTGCCAGTCCCGGGCTTGGACTCAGGGCCTGAGCACTGTCCTTGGCTTCTTTTTGCTCAAGGCTAGAACTATACCACTTGAGCCACAGCGCCATTCCTGGCCGTTTTCTATATATGTAGTGCTGGGGAATCGAACCCAGGGCTTCATGTATACAAGACTAGCACTCTTGTCATTAGGCCTTATTCCCAGCCGATGGGGTCATTCTTGAACTATGATCCACCTAATCTCTGCCTTTAGCTAGGATTATAGGCATGAATTACTGTGTCTAGCTCTCTTGGAATTTTTTTTGTTTTTTGTTTTTTGTTTTGTTATGGGGCTTGAACTCTTGGCGTTGGCATTGTCCCTGAGCTTTTCAGCTCAAGGCTAGTGCTCCACCACTTGAGTCACAGTGCCCCTTCCAGTTTTCTGGTGGTTAATTGGAGATAAGAGTCTCACCAACTTTCCTGCCCGGGCTGGTTTTGAACCGCGATCCTCAGATTTCAGCCTCCTGAGTAGCTAGGATCACAGCCATGAACCACCAACTCCTGTCTTCTCTTTGTTTTTTTTTTTAATGAATAAATTCTTAAGGCTGGAATATGGAATTCAAAAAGCCTATTCAGTATGTCTTGCCAATTGGAAATGTACTGTAATACAGCTGTTATTGGACTTACACAGTTTCCAGGAGGGCTCCATATCTCATAGCATCTCAGGGAAGCTGGATGCAGGTAGTACTTTTTAATTCTAGATGGAACCAGGACCCAATCCTAGACTATAGTTCTCAAGAGAAATCTAGAGTAAAACCAACAAATACTGCATAATATAAAATATGTTTCCAAGCTTCTGTATTAAACTTATATTGAATCACCTTCTCTTTCAAAGCTCTTATGGGAAATACAGTGAGCTTTGTGAAGCCAATAGCACTACAGGTGCTTCATGCTATTTTTCGTGGGTAATACTCCCAGATAACTGCAGCATTGAAGTGGAAGCTCGAAATACAGATGGTGTCATTAAGTCTGATACTACGTATTGGTACTTAGATGACATAGGTAAGTGTTCTTCAATATTTTTCTAAAATGTTGAGTAGTTACTTCCTTCTTTTATTTTTAGAGGTATCTTTGAACTCAAAAGTACTCTTAAAGCTCAGGAGAGGAGTGGATATATATTATGGGTAGATAAAGATAATTGAGGAAAGACAAAATACAGAAGGAGAGAGGCAAGGACAGGTAAGTATGAAAAGAAGGAAGGAAATGAAGGAAGAAAGAAAGTCTGTTGAATGAGAAAAGAGTTAACTTATTGGCCATTTATTTCTTCTTGCCATTTATAATTTAAGTTGTATAAAAATAAATAAATAAAAAGCCTCTCCCCGGCTGGGAATGTGGCTAGTGGTAGAGTGCTTGCCTAGCATGCATTAAGCCCTGGGTTCGATTCCTCAGCATCAAATAAACAGAAAATACCGAAAGTAGCACTATGGCTCAAGAGGTAGAGTGGCTAGCTTTGAGCAAAAAGAAGCCAGGGACAGTGCTTATGCCTTGAGTTCAAGCTCCAGGACTGGCAAAAAAACAAAAAGACTTTTCTCCCAAATAATTATTACTCATGAATTAAAAAAACGTTTGTTTAAAGTCTCAATAATTCTAATTTTGAATTGTTTTTTGAAAACCAATTTTCACTAGGTAATTTTTAAATTCTTTGAGATACAATATATCAAGTTTCACATATATCAAGTTTTCCTTTTATCTCTTATTATCATACATACTAAGGAGTTTCAGTATGATATTTTCATATACCTATATAAAATACTTTGGTAAATGTCATCCCTCTATTACCGTTCTTTATCCTTTCCATTTAAAAACAATTTTAAGGAAGTTCGGTATTGTATTTTCATTCATTTGTATGAAATGCTTTTTTATCATATCTACTCCCTCTTTTCCTTTCACCCTTCTATCTCCTGCTGCTTTCCATCCCAAACAATTTCCTGTGTATAACACTTGTGAATAACACTGTGAATAACACTTGTGTTATTCATTTTTTGATAGATATACACATTCTACCTATTTGAGAGATATGTCTAAGATATACTTGTCTTGCTTAGTCTGGCTTATTTCACTTAACATGATGCTTGTCAGTTCTGCCCATTTTCCTGCAAACAGTAGGTTTGACTTTATGTCTAACTAAACTCTGTTGTGTGGATATACTGTATTTTCTCAATCCATCAGTTAACGGGCATGTAGGCTGACTCCATAACGTGGCTATTGTGAGCAGTGTTCTTACAAACATGGAATGCAGATATCATGTCTGTATAATTTGAATGCATTTCTTACATTTGTTTGGATATATGCCCAAGGGTAGTGTAGAATGGATATAAGTACGTCTATTTTTAATTTTTTTGGATGAACCTCCATACTGATTTCCAAAGTGGTTGCATCAAATTGTACTCCCACCAACACTGTGTATAAAAATTATTTCTCTCTTCATCCTTGCCAACATTTGTTATTTGTGCTTCTTATTTTGAAAATTGTCTGTTCAACTTATTTGTTCCTTTTCTTAATTTATTAATTGTTCATAGTTTTGTGCTATTGATTTTGATCCTTACTATGATGACTAGCTAGCAAAGATTTTGTCTTATTCTATATGTTGTCTCCTGATTCTGGCAAATATTATCTTTGCTTTGTAGAAACTTTGTGATTTTGACACAATCTTATTTGTCAATTCTTGCTCTTATTACCTGAGAAATCAGAGTCCTATTCAGAAAAGTTTTACCTATGTTCATATTTTTCAAATGCTCTCTCTCTCTCTCTCTCTCTCTCTCTCTCTCTCTCTCTCTCTCCCTCTAGTACTTTAAAAGTTGCATGCCTGACCTTTAACTCTTTTTCTTTTGTACTGGTGGTGGGTGTTGATTCAAGATTTTGTACTGCTAGGCAAGCACTTTATCACTTGAGACATACCCTCAGCCCTTTTGCTCTAGTTCTTTTTTGGTTAAGGTTTCACTTTTTCTTTTTGTTTTTCAGGGCCTGAGGTATGAACTCAAGGCCTGGGCACTGTCCCTGAACTTTTGCTCAAGGCTCATTTTCTACCACTAGAGCCACAATTCTACTTCCAGTTTTTGGTGGCTAATTGGAGAGAGGAGTCTCACAGGCTTTTCCTGCCTGGGATGGCTTTGAACCGTGATTTTCATATCTCAGCTTCATGAGTAGCTAGGATTACAGGCATGAGTTACTAGCTCCAAGCCTCCTAAAATCCTTATCTTCCTAAAAATCTTATCTTCTTTTCAAGACTTTATTGTCAATAGTTTATCTGTCTCCATAATCTCTTTATCCAAGGGTCTGTAGGTCCATAGTCTCTTTGTAGCTTTCATGAGCTATGCTAAACTTTTCGTAGCTAAGATTGAAGTTAGGCAAAACAGAGACTAGTCCTTAATTTGCTTTCAGATAAGTTAGAATGCTATAAATAAGGTTTGTTCTGTTTCCTAAAGTTGGAGGAAGGAGTCAAAGAACTGGACTGCCACTCCCTTCAAATTCATAATCTTCCTATCTGGGTCTCCCAAGTACTGGGAAAACATGAATGAACCACCATGTCTGGAAAATACGTATTTTTCAAAGAAATAAATTTGGCACTAGAATGTTCACAGTGGCAAGAAAATGAGAGGTGATTTGTGGTGGTTATTTCTTCATCCTGCTGGTCAAGGAAAGAGAAGCTAAAGAAGGAGAAAGGAAAATAGATAAGAATTTCATCCCATTTTCTGCTTGAATAGTATTTTTTTCAAAAATTTTCTGTTGTAGTTTATTCAATAATTCACTATTTGACTATAATTGTATGATGAGGCTGATAAAGATGTGTGGACACTCTTTACTTCCTTTCTACTTGACATATGACTCAATGAATTAAAAAGGTTCATCTGCAGAAAACTAATAGGAAGAACGCTTTCTCGTTGGGCATTTATCTTTGGGGAAGTACCAGGAATCACTGCTTTGTGAATGTGATCTGCATATAGTAAACTACAATACAAGCACTGTGATTTCCTTTCTAAGATTATTGTGTCTTTAATTTTGAGTGGATGCTATTAGCATCTTCTCATCCATTTGCAAGTATGAGAGTTATACTTTTTTTTTTTTCAATTTCAGTGAAAACTGAAGCACCTGAGATTTTAAGTGTGAAGCCAGTTTTGGGCATCAAACGAGTGGTTCAGATACAATGGAAAATACATGAAATGTTTCCTCCTGATATGAGATATTTAGACTATATGCTTCGATACAGGACCATCAATAGTACTCATTGGGTAAGTTATGCTCCTGTAACATTTCTGTTGAAGACCCTCTAAAGAAAGGACTCACTGATAATTTTTGTGTATCTAGAATCATCTTTTTTCTCTTTATTGAAAAGGGAAAAGAAGTAATAGTGAGTCCTCTATTTCCAGTTTCCCATTTGTAATTTTTAGGTCAGAAAAAGCATTCCATCACAGGCATTTTATATCCTGAGCACAGCAACATATTAAAGAATAGGAAATTTACTTTTGCATCCATCCTTGATTATGTCTGTGTTGGTAACTAGAGACTATGGTTTGGGTATTTTCTTTTATATTTTTCCAATCTTTTATAAAATTATGAAATTTAGGCTGGAATTGTGGCTTTGTGGCAGAGTGCTTGCCTAGAATGCATGAAGCTCTGGGTTCAATTCTTCAGTACCACATAAACAGAAAAAGCTGGAAGTAGCACTGTGGCTTAAGTGGTAGAGTGCTAGCCTTCAGCAAAGGTTGCTAAGGGACAGTGCCCCAGCCCTGAGTTCAAGCCCCAGAATTGGCAGAAAATAAAAAAATAAAAAAGAATTATTAAGTCTAACATATACTCAGACAAGTGAATGAAGCATATGGTGCATTTAAATATCATTAAAGTAGTATCTCATGTAATTCACTAAAGTCAAGAACATTCCAAACATGGCAGAGTCTCCTTTCCTCACCTTTCCCTGATAACCTGCCTAAAATAACTGCACTCCTGTTTTCATTGTAGTCACTTCTTTACTTTCAATATGTTTTTGCTATTTCATCCTGAGTTCCTGAAAAATATAATTTATGAGCTCTAATGCCTTGAAACCCTCCACCCCGAGTATATATATATTAGAGGTATATGAAAATTTTTAAACCATGTATAACACTGAGAGCAACAGTGTAAATTACTACTCCTCTTGGTAGGCTATACTTCACCCATTTGACTAAGTAACCTACGTCTGCTGTCACCTGTATTTCCTTTCTTTTTGTCTGTGAATGAAGTGGGATGTCTTTCCTCCTGCTTTCCTGGAGGATGTGAGAAGGAAAATGGAGCGAATAGTCATTACTCTCTCTCTTTCCCCTCCTTTCATTACAAGCAAGACTCAGTGGTAGACTCAGCCAAGTTCAACTCAATGTTATCACAGCCTTGTATCATGGTTCCCGCTATTGATGGAAAAAGACTGCTTTAAGTGTTTGATCGAAGCTTTTATTTAGCCTTCTCAATCATTACTAAAGACAAACAGTTTTTGTGAATTAGGATATTAGGGTTTGGCACAGATCATAGATTGTTAAAAACAAACTTTATGAAGCTAATTAGCGTTTTGGTAGGATTCCAGTGCCCATGTTGTGATGGGGGAAATTTTATATCTAAGCCAATATATGATGAATCAGTGGATCACAGGTGAAGGCCAATAGTGCCTAAGCTAGACAAAAAGCCAAGGTAAAAGAAGCCTTAAAGACAAATTATTTGAAATCCAGTCAGACTGCTTTATTTCCTCTAAGGCGGGGGTGGGGGTGGTGGCTGGGAATAACTAGCTCACATTAGCTTTTGTGAGCATAATGGAATGAATAGAAGGAGGCCAGGTGTGTGTGTGTGTGTGTGTGTGTGTGTGTGTGTGTGTGTGTGTGTGTGTGTGTGTGTGCTGAAGGTAATTGCAAATCAGGAGGGTAAATTAGAAGAATCTTTTTGTAAAAAAAAAAGTATAGATTTTAAAGACCTCTTTACATTTGTGGTATGGATTGGTCTTATTTTTATTTTCACTATATGCTGGGGGTACCATGAGATTGGGCCTCTCCAAATGGTCTCAGCTCTGTTTTAGCTGGAGTGCATAACTCACAATAGAGTATCATAGGTTTGCTGCCTGCAACCATATGATGCTTTCATAGCATCTCCTGGGGCTGGGTGGAAAGGGACACTTGGGTAGCTTGGGCATCAGCAGCTAAATTGCCATTACCTCTGGATCCTACCTCCTTCAGATGCCTCCATTTTACTAGCCGGGAAGTTTAGAAGTTTCCTTCTCTAGCTGAGATGTTCAGCTTTCTGTTGCAGAAACAATTTCTTCATTTGCCCAATTTCCTTTAGACTCAGAAACTATAATTAAATATTCATTTTCATGCCTGCTACACATAGAACTTCTTTCTCTTGCAGGATTCTGTGAGACTATGCTGTCTGCATACTAGTAAAATGGACATCCTGCTAGTATAGTTTATTTTTTGTTAATCAACTCAGTATATTTATAAATCAGTAGCCAAACATTTTTATTGTAGTAATAATGACTGAACTTATTAATAAATACCTAAAACTTTAGTTTCTCTTGGAAAGATGGATCCAGAAAGAATTTTAGGTTTTTTGCCGGTTCTGAGCTTTGAACTCAAGGCCTGGACACCATCCCTGAGCCTTTCTCCACTCAAGGCTATCATTTGAGCCTCAGCTCCACTTCTGGCCTTTTCTCTTTATGTGGTACTGAGTAATTGAACCCAGGGCTTCATGCATACTAGGCAAGCACTCTACCACTAAATCATATTCCCAGCCCCAAGAAGGGATTTTTATTTTTGTTGGTCCTAGGACTTGAATTTACAACCTGGGACTTGTCCCTGATTTAAGGCAAGCACTCTACCACTTTGAGCCACAGTTCCACTTCTGGTTTTTAGATGGTTAATTGGAAATAAGAGTTTTATGGCCTTTTCTGCCAGGGCTGTCTCTGAACCACAATCTCAGCCTCTTGAGTAGCTAGGATTATAGGCACAAGCCACCAGATCCTGGCCAGAATGGATTTTTAAGGACTGGACAATAGTACCTCATTTTACTGAGAAGTTTACACTGAGAGAAGAGAACTGAACTTTTTTTAAACTTCTCCTCAATAGAGGATTAAAATGAATTTATGTAGACTTTTAGCAGCTTGAATGGTCACCCATAAAACAAGTTTGAAATGAAAAATGTTGGTAAAGGAAACAGCCAAGGCAAGAATATTTCTGTGCCTTGTCTTAGTTACACTGGTCACAGAACACTGTAGTTGTCCAAGATCACTTAGCTCTCCTGGGTCTTACTGATGATGTGAGGATTGATCTTTATGCTGCTAAGGCTATCTCTAGAGACTAGAGTCACCTCTGAGTTTAAGCTGAGGCCCAAACTGCCCTGGGTCATAGGAATCCACCTGGCTCAGAGGTAAGGATCTTTTTCCTACAAGCTTAGGGACAGGAAAAGGGTAGTGCCTCATGGAGTGATTCATCTATTTAGATACAGAGTGTATCCCAGGCAAATGTGGAAGTATGCTTATGAAAATGCCATGCTTAAAAATTTGCAATACTGTTCTAAACTAGTAAGAGAGAATTGAGGAATGAGAGGAAGAGTGAAAAGAATATGCTGTCACCACATCACTTCACACAATTGGTTCTGTTTTATAGGTAGAAATCAACTTTGAGAGCAATTATCAGGCCTATAACCTCACAGAGCTGCAAGCTTCCACAGAATATGTCACAGCTCTGAGATTTACGACCATGACTTCACAATTTTGGAGTGACTGGAGCCAAGAAAAAGTGGGAATGACTGAGGAGGAAGGTAAGTTACTCTTTGTGATTCCTTGTTTGCTTGCTCTGGTGTTAGGCTGGCTTGTCTTAGGCCTAGGAGATTTTGTCAAAAATTATGTAACCCTATCATCAAAGCCTGGTGAGTTTGCATGTTCCCTGTTCACAGACAATCCTGGTGCCCACTAAGCCTGTGGGAACGTGCAGTGTGTCTCAGAAGTTGCCCAAAGACAATGAATTTTATCTTAATTCTTTTAAAAAGTTATATTCTATGAAACTGGGCACTGGTGCCTATAATCCTAGTACTCAGGAGGCTGAGATCTGAGAATCACAATTGAAAGCCAGCCCAGGCAGGAAAGTATGAGAGACTTATCTCCAGTTAACTACCAAAAATCTGTAAGTGGAGCTGTGGCTCAAATGATAGGGCACTAGCCTTAGCAAAAAGGGTTCAGGGGGCTGGGGATTTAGCTCAGTGGAAGAGCGCCTGCCTGGAGAGCACAAGGCCCCGAGTTCGGTCCTTAGCTCTGGAAAAACATCTATAAAAAAAGAGTTCAGGGACAGAAAAAGGAGATTAAGGCAGAACTAAGGAAAGGAAAAAAAAAACCCATGCTCCTGGATAGGGAGGATTAACATTGTGAAAATGGTAACATTGCCAAAGTTTATCTACAAATTCAATGCAATACCCATCAATATCTCAATACCAATCTTTAATAAAATAGGAGAAGCAATCCAGAAATTCATTTGGAACAATAAAACACCCCAAAAGCACAATCCTAAGTAGAAAGAACAGTGTTAGAGGAATTTCAATACCAAACTTCAAGCTGTATTACGAAGCTATAGTAATAAAAACAGCTTGGTATTGGCACAAGAATAGGCCTGCGGACCAATGGAACAGGACTGAAGACCCAGAAATGAACCTGCAGACCTATGGCTGCTTAATCTTTGATAAAGGAGCTAAAAAACTAGGATGGAAGAAAGACAGCCTCTTCAACAAATGGTGCTGGCAAAACTGGTTCAACACCTGTAACAAACTAAAACTAGATCCTTATATATCACCCAGCACTAAATCAATTCCAAATAGATCAAAGACCTCGAAGTAAAATCAGATACCCTGAAAACACTACAAGAAGGAATAGGAGAAACACTTGGGCTCCTTGACACAGGATGAAACTTCCTTAATAAAGGCCCAGAAATGCAACAAATCAAAGAAAGGTTGGACAAATGGGACTGCATCAAACTGCAGAGCTTCTGCATGGCAAAGGACATAGCTTGGAAGATAAACAGAAAGCCCATCCATTGGGAGAAGATCTTTACAGGGCCTACAATGGACAAAGGCCTCATATCTAAAATATATGCAGAACTCAAAAAAATTAAATTCCTCCAAAACAAATCCTCAAAGAACCAATGGCCCCCTCAACAAGTGAGCTAAAAACCTAAAAAGACTTCTCTGAAGAGGAAATGAGAATGGCCAAGAGATACATCAAGAAGTACCCTACATCACTTGCTATAAAAGAAATGCAAATTAAAACAACACTGAGATTCTACTTCACCCCAGTAAGAATGTCCATTATCAGGAAAACATAATAACAAATCCTGGAGGAGATGTGGCCAAAAGGGAACCCTACTACATTGTTAGTGGGAATGTAAACTTGTTCAACCACTCTGTAAAGCAGTATGCAGTTTCCTCAGAAGGCTAAACATAGAGCTCCCCTATGACCCAGCAGTCTCACTTTTGGGCATCTCATCAAAATATTACAAGGAAGACCACACTAAAGCCACCACCACAACTATGTTCATTGCAGCACTTCTTTCCTTCTCCCAGTAGTCCTGGAGGCTTGAACTCAGGGCCTAGGCATTGCTCTAGAGTTTTTTCTTTTTCTTTTTTTTCCTTAAGCCTAGCACTCAACCATTTGAGCCACACCTTTAATTCTGGATCTTTTGGTGGTTAATTGGAGTCCCATGGACATTCCATCCCAGGCTGGAAACTGCAGTCTTCAGATTTCAGTCTTGGCGTAGCTAGGATTACAAGTGCAAGCCAATGGCTCTTGGCTCAGTATGATTGTCTTTTAAATATTTCCTGCAGGTAAGACCAGCACTAAACTTTGAGTTCAGGGAGTAACTTATTAATTTCCTACTCCTTTGATTTTTCTTAACTTTTATAATTATACAGTTTCATCTATTTTGGAAGAGGCATGCTATAAATTATACATGCATTTCTTTTTCTGATAGTTTATTGTGTCATTCTCAGCCTTGATGTATATAGATGTTATATCTGAGAGGATGTGCTATCATTGCATTTCCATCCAAATCTGGGTGATCAAGTAAATTACAATGAGCTCTATTGTATTTTTCCTTGGTCTTACATTAGGTTATCAAATGTGAGAGAAGTTTTATTAAATGTTTGCTTGCTTTCATTCTTTCAACTACAAAATGAAACCCTTGTTAGCCCTTATAAGATACCATCTCTCTATTCTCCTTTCTCCTGCTGGCTTGCTTAAGCATATGTTTCCCAATTGCACTTTCTAGACAGGCAGCCCAGCTGCATGTCTCTATTGACTGCTGTCTCCAACCTTCTTTTTGGCACCTCCCTCTGTTCTTCCAGCCCCACACGGTCTGACTCTGTGGCGAATCCTGAGACCAGCTAATGTGGATGGAAGGAGGACTGTGCAGCTGCTGTGGAAGGTAGCTTCTCCTGGGTTATTATTTTATTTTTCTGTTTTAACTCTCTCTTCCTCCTCTCAACACTGATTCTTGACATTTTATCTCCCAAATTTATCTTCCTAGAGGCCTTTATGCTGGCTTAAATCACTCACTGGCTGTCCAACTCATGCCCTATAGATAATTTTGTAGACGGCCTAAATACACATTATAGGTCACTGGACTCTCTTTATCCAAAAGATTGATATTTGGGACACAGGTGCAGAGGCATTGTGCCCCTCTGGCTGGCCTCCATTAAAATGCCATGTAAGACTGTATTCCCACCCCAACATTAACTGGAGCAACACACCGGTATGTTCTTAGGTAATTGCCAACATACCAGACCTGTGTGTCTATTTGAATACTGGGGGAGTTTGGGCTAAGGCAGAAGAGGAGTAGAATTAATAGAATAGAATTAATAGAATTAATAGAATAATAGAATAATTAATAGAATTAATAGAATAGAGTAGAATTAGGGTGGAGGCCTTTGAATAAGAAACAAGAAGACAGCTAGGTAATGAAGGAAAGAGGAGAAAGGCATAGGTGATAAGAAAAGAAATTGGGAAAAGCCAAGAAAAGGAATGGGAAGAGGTAACACATAGGGCAGGAAAAACCAAAATGGAAAAACCTATGGGAAATAATGGAAAAAAGATGGGAAGTTGAGGGGAAGAAGAAAGAGAGGCATAAGTTGCCACAGATCTTTAGCATGTCTCCAGAATTCTCAGGAAATATACCTGTCCTTTCCTTCTTGGTGAAGGCAAGTTAGATTCTTTTAAGAGAGAGAGGGAGAGACAGAGAAAGACAGACAGAGAGAGAGAGAGAGAGAGAGAGAGAGAGAGAGAGAGAGAGAGAGAGCACCCTGGTTTGCCAAATAATATGCAAACCTAATTACTTTAGAGTTGGAGGATCTCCTGCCTTAATCCCTCTTCCTTCACACCCAAGAGCTGTGGACAAGCTCAGGTTGCAAAGGCAGCGGACTTGGGAAAGCTCCATCAGTGGTGTGGAGAAATCTTTGAGAATCAATTCCAGATGTTGTGGTTTCTTTCTCATTTATCAAGCATGGAGACAGATGACTCTGGGAACATACTTTTGGAGTGAGGGAAGTACACAAGGGCACATACTCACATGTGGTTTTAGCTACACAGTGGTGGATAAGGGTTAAGTAGATGAGCCTGTGTGGTAAGTGACACAGACTTCCCTATCTTTCCCCCTCCCCTGTTATCTGAGGATTGGCATTCCTTTTGTCTCAATAGGAGAGTTTTCTAAGAATTTGGCTAATTAAAAAAATGCTTTAGGTTCCTCACAGTCCGTCTTTCTCCCCAAACCCTTGCCACTGACCTGCCCAGGACTAGTCTGATCTGTTGCTTTTTCATTTGTTTGAGAGAAGATAGCAAAAAACAAAATAACAACAACCATGAAACAACAAAATTATATGTGTTTACTTTTTATCACTCCTTTTTAACTTCATAAATATGATAACAAAAAAGAATGCAGAAAAAGATATTTAGTTTTGGTAGTAGTGAAGGTTGTATGAGTCTATGACTATCCTAAAAATGGTTGAATTACACTTTATTTTTTGGTACTGGAGCTTGGACTTAGGGCTGTATCTCTTAGCTTTTCCCATGTAGGCTAGCACTTTTCCACTTGAGTCACACCTTCACTTCTAGCTTTTTTTTTTTCTTCTCATTAACTGGAGATTAGAGTCTCATAAACTTTTCTGCCTCTGCTGGCTTCGAACCATGATTCTCAGAAATGACCCTTCTGAATAGTGAGGATCATAGGCATGAACCACTGGCTTCTAATTGAATTGCATACTTTTAAACAGTGAATATTATAGGCTATGGATGTATGTAGTGCTTGCCTAATATCCAGCAGGCACTGATTCCCATCTTCAATATTGCAAAAGCAATGTAACAGCTCAAATCAGTGAATTTTTATAGGATGCGAATTATACCTCAATTAAGTGGTTATTTTCCTAAGAATAAGTTATCTTGAGAAATGAAAGCAACTTTCTAGTTGGCCTTTCATTTCTGTGGTCCCAGGGAAAGAAGTTACTGAACTGGAAGTGGTTTTAAAGCCCGGTCTGACTGTACATTCAACCATTCTGTTCCATCTATGTTTATAATCCACAATAGAAGTTGAAAAACTGGAAAGTCCTGTAATTCCTGGGAATTACTCAGAACATCTGGTCAACGGGTCTAATTTCTTTCTTTCTTTTTTTTTTTTTTTTCTTTTGGCCAGTCCTGGGGCTTGGACTCAGGGCCCGAGCACTGTCCCTGGCTTCTTTTTGCTCAAGGCTAGCGCTCTGCCACTTGAGCCACAGCTCCACTTCTGGCCATTTTCTGTATATGTGGTGCTGGGGAATCGAACCCAGGGCCTTATGTATACGAGGCAAGCACTCTTGCCACTAGGCCATATCCCCAGCCCCCAACGGGTCTAATTTCAAGGCTAAAAATAAAGGTTTGGCTTGGAGACCCTGGGATTCCACTTTAGGCTCCTCACCAATGGTTTGGGTCTGGAAAGACAACCTTCAATGTTTTAGTTGTCTTTGCTGGATGCCTGTCTGGGTACCTGGCCCAAGGAAGCTGACTATCTTCAGAGAGGAAAGACAAGGATAGAAGACAAGAGCATAGATGCTCAAGGTGAGACCAGAGTTCAGATTGGCTCAGAGGGCATGCCTTGGATTTTTAGCTCTTATACCTTTGCCTGTATCTGATGGAATGAAAGTACAACCAGAAGAAAATTGAAATAATTTGCTTACACTGGCTTGGGATGTTTCCTAGTTTTAGTGTTATGAAGTTGAACTTAAGTGTTAAGACTTGATACCAGGGCTGGGAGTGTGGCTTAGTGGTAGAGTGCTTGACTGCATGCATGAAGCCCTGGGTTTGATTCCTCTGTACCACATAAAGAGAAAAAGCTAGAAGCAGTACTGTGGCTCAAGTAGTAGAGTGCTAGCCTTGAGCAAAAGAAGCTCAGAGACAATGCCCAGCCCTTGAGTTCAAGCCCAAGGATTCGCCAAAAAAAGAAAAAGAAAAAGAAGAGTTGGTACCAAGGTATCATGTACTAGATCCCTTCTTTTTACCTTGAAGGATTAATATACCCACAAAGAAAATGTTGTTTATTCTGAATGGGGAATTTGCTGATCATAGTTTGAGACCAAATAGCTAACATTACCCTACATGCTCCATTTATCTTAGCAACTATCTCAGCGCGTGCGCGTGTATGCGTGCACACAGACACACACACACCCGCACACGCACACACACACATTTGCCAGTCCTGGGGCTTGGGACTCAGGGCCTGAGCAATGTCCTTGGCTTCTTTTTTGCTCAAGGGTAGCACCCTACCTCTTGAGCCACAGTGACACTTCTGGCTTTTTCTGTTTATGTGGTGCTGAGGAATTGAACCCAGGGCTTCATGCATGCTAGGCAAGCATTCAACTTCTAAGCTACATTTCCAGCCTACCTTTATATTTTTAATTGGCAACAAATATTTTTTCCTTTGGGTTCAGAAGGCAAGAGGAGCCCCAGTTCTGGAAAAAATACTTGGCTACAATATATGGTACTTTCCAGGAAACAATAGTCATCACAATAAAACAAGGACTACTACTAATCAACAGCTTGATCTTCATCTGAGCAATGAGACCTATTGGGTGTTCGTGACTGCTTATAATTCTCTTGGGGAGTCTCCGGGGGCCATTCTGAGGATTTCTGCTATTCAAGAGAAGCGTAAGTAGAGCACAAACTTCTCATTTGGGTGTATAGCACTATGCAGTTGGCCAAGGAGAAGTCCTTGTCTTCTCAAGGATAGCTATTCTCTTGAGTCAAAATGAAAAAGGAGAGAGAACTTTCTAGGTTGTGAAGGGAAGACAGAATCTGCTGGTAACAAGCCCCTTGAAATAAAGTTCCTTTGGAATAAAGCCTATGTTCAAAAGAGATATCACAGAGCCTGGAAATTCTACATGTTGGTTCTGGTCCAACATGAGACAAAAAGTGGATTGAGCCACATGAAGCTGTCATATTTGAGAGCTTTGTCCTCAAAGTCTAAGGCCTCCACTGAACTTGATTCTCCACAGATGGAGCTGATTATGTTCCTAGTGGCCGAGTGCTCACTCTCTGTTTTCTTTCTTTTCCTCTCCCTTGTGATTACCGAATTAGGAAAAATTCTTATACTTATGTTTGCCAATAAGTCACTCCTTATACTTTCGATTAAGTCGTTTGAATGTCTTAGAGCTCCTAGGGCAACTAATACTTTTTTTTTCCTGTTTTGGTATAAAATGCCTTCTTTCAATTCTTGTATGAGAATTGTAATAAGTTTTCTTTGTTTTTTTTCTTTATTATCATTAGACTATTCTTTATTTCATGTATTTTGCATTTATTTTATTGCCCTTTTATCCTTCAATAAGATGTCTCACAAGAGCAGCAATTTTGGTTTAACATTTCTTTTTCTTTCTATCAAAGTCTAAGTTTTGACACCCAGAATAGCACACAGTCATTGACATAGGGTAAGTTCTCAGAAATATTTTTTCCAATTATACCATACTTAGGGAATGTTCTCTCCGATTTGTTCTCTCTGTTTCCCTTAGCCTAGGCATCTTCACAGCCAGTTCTAGATTTTACTGCCTGTCCTTCAATCTCTTTTTCCTACATCTAACCACTTTTGCCCTCATTTTAGAACTAGGTGTTCATGCATACTTTTGTGTTTTGAGCTGTACTTGGGATTGTTTTAGTTTTAATAGAATTTCCCATAGTCCTTGGTTCCCAGCATCCTGCTTCTTACCTATCCAATAGTTTGGTAATAAAGTTTCTGACAAACAACATGTGTTATTGGAGTACACAGTCTTTGTTAATAGAGGTGCTGCTGAATAGTAATCTCAGTTTCTGTGCATGGCCCCAGAATGGGAGGCAGCAGATATAGGGCATAGAAGCATGGACTTTGGATCAACAGTCTTGGGCTCAAATCATTGCATGTCTACAAGATACAATTGTCATTTTGTGTGTGTATCTGGGTGAGTTACTAGATGAACCTAGAGTCTTGTGCATGTTAGGCAAGAATTCTTCCACTAAGTTATAGTGCAGCCCAATATTTTCATTCTTAATAAAATTTCTGGGCTGGGTGTAGTGACTCACAACTGTAATCACAGCTTCTTGGGAGAGGAGATAAGGAGGATCACAGTTGGAGGCCAACCCAGGCAAAAAAGTTAGTGAGATTCCCCTACCTCAATCAATAAGTTGGCATGGGATATTTATCTGCAATCACATCTGGTGTAGGAGGCTATTGGTGGGAGGATTGAGGCATGAGGCCAGCCCTGGGCAAAAGTGTAAGACCCTGCATGAAAATTAGCTAGAGCAAAAAAGTGATAGAGTACCTGCTTAACAGTTTTGAGGCTCTGAGTTCAAACTCTAGTACCATAAACAAGTAAAGAAAGAATTCTGTTTAATTAAATTTCTATTAGACATTTATATTAGTTAAGTTTTCATTGTGAATAAAATACCTGACATAATGAGCTAAAGAGAGGATTGATTTTGACCCATGTTTTCAGAGGTGTTAGCCCATCATGGCAGGGTGAGGCAGAGCAATTCACAACACAGCAGACAGAAAGCAGAGAAAAAGGGATCCAGGAAGAGGCCAGGGCACAATGAAGCCCCTGTGGGGACACCCCTCATGACCCGCACCCTCCAAATCATCCTGATCTATTTTGCCCCACATCCCAGCAATATTATCACATTATAGATATATAGATTCATTAAGGGATTAATCCATTCTCTGTTGGCCTGCATATGATCTAAATGTTTCTGGAAACACCATCCCAGACACACCTGACACTCTGTGCATCTCTCAGACTACAATAAATAAATAAATAAATAAATAAATAAATAAATAAATAAATAAATAAATAATGGCCAGGTAGATTAACTATCAGAGTTTTGAATTGCCAATTTTAGAAATGTAAAATATACTTTAATAATCTAAGTTATGCTAAATTTTAAAAAATCATAAGGTTTCTGTTGTTGTTTGTTTCTGGCTTTGTATCAGAAGTATCACTTGTCATAGTCTTGCATAGTTATTGGCAATCTATAGCTTGCAGGCCACATCTGGCTCAACATCTGGTTTTGTAAGTGATCCTTCTGTATATGTGTATGTTGATATTGGGGTTTTATCTAAGGGCCTCATGCTCTCACTTGGCTTGTTTGCTCTGCCACTTGAGCCATAGCTTCAGCCTACTTTTTTGCTGGTCAGTTGGAGATGGATGCTCACAGACTTTTTTACACAGTCTGGCTTTGAATCATGATCCTCCAAGTCTCAGCTTCCCGAGTAGCTAGGATTATAGTAGTGAGCTACCAGTAGTCACATCTATCTATTTACATATTGTTTATGGCTTCTTTTGTGCAGCACTAAGTGGTTGTGAAAGGCTGTTTCTTCTCCAAAGCCTTAAGTATTTACTGTCTGACTTTATAGAGGAAGTTTACATAGACCTGTCCTGGATACACAAAAATAATGTTCTATAGAATTTTGTTTAATAAAATAGAAGCAACTGGGATAGTTATTATATTAATTCTAACTTTTATTAATAAGTATAATCATTACAAATTGTCCACTAGGATGTCATGCATTATGCAAAGTTGTTTAGGTAATTTCATTTTAGTTTGAAAAGACCCATGATGTCAAAGCTATTGGATTCAGTTTTTAGCTGATAAGCATATCCAGGAAATTTTAGTAATTTACCCCAAGACCTCTCAGGTAGGATTCTAGTCCTGGTCTGCATGAACCAAATTGGTGTAGTATACTTTATCTAGAGTCTTATACTTAAATCAGTTAATAAAATGTGACTTGATGTCCTGGTCACAGATGCTGTTTGAGGCAGTTCTGGTTATTTACCTGTGTGAGCTCCCTTGTTCTCATCTTTAGAATAGGGACTGGGCTACACAAACCCTTGTTCCTGGATTCTTGATTGGCCTCAGAAACATTCCTGGTGCCTGAACATCCTGAAATTTCTGAGACCTTAGGCAGCAGGCAGCTGTGGAGTGGTCTGAGGCAGGCAGGACTAGCACAGCCATTTGTGGGGTAAATGGAGCAGGAAAGACTGTCAGGGTAGAGTTTGGGCTAAGACGGTGCAGGTGAGAAAGGTGAAGCGACACAAGAATAGCACCCATATGCAACATACCCAGTATCTTGTATATCACAATGTCTTGATGGTGTTTGTAGCCAAGTTCCTTTCCCCTTTTTTTTGAGGGGGGGGGATCAACTATGCTTCTTCCCATTCTTATTGATGCATTGTATTTGAACATTGCTCAAAAAGTTCTTGCTGAATGATAGACGAATATGAAAGTCCATGCATAATCTCTAGAATGATGATCTGGACTCTTTTGTGGTTGTGATGTGAAACCATTCCTATACTCTTCATGCTCTCTTCAGTCTCTGTAGGATGCCTGGAACTTTCTACCTGGCTTCTATGCTTCTCTAAGCTCTGGGATTGATAAATAGGGGTGTAGGGCTTGGAACAATGACTCACTCATCTTTTTTGGTCAAGATTTATGGGTGAGTCATTTATGAAGAAAATGAGTCCAAGGAAGCTAGAAAAGGAAGTGAGGGAAAATCAGGGATGGGGGAGCTGAGCCAAAGGTCTTTTTATTGTCCTTGGGTGTTTGTAAATGAAATACACAAACTATATGATTTTAAACAACAGAAATTTCATGTTTCTATTGTCGGAGTTGAAGGTACAAAATCAAGTTATTGGCTGGACAGTACTTCCTCTTAAGTCTCAAAGGGAGGGTCTTTCTTTATCTTTTCCCCACTTTCAGTGGCCCTACGTATGCTTTGGCTTATAGCAGCTTCAATAACTCCAGTTACTTTTTTTTTTTTTCTGGTCCTGGGGCTTGAACTCTGGGACTAAGCTTCCTGTGCTTCTTTTGGTCAAGGTTAGCACTCTACCATTTGAGCCACAGCATCTATTTTGTCTTTTTCTGAGTAGTTTATTGGAGATAAGAGTCTCATTGACTTTCCTGCTTGGGATGGCTTCCAACTTTGTTCCTCAGATCTCAGCCTCCTAAGTAGTTAAGATTACAGGTAGGAGTCATTGGCTCCAGGCTTCCAATTCTTGCCTCACTTCTAACATGGCCAGCTTCCTGGATCTCTCTTTCTGTATCCAAATTATTCTCTTCTTATAAGAACACTAGTCTTATTAAGTGAAGGACCCACCATCTGAATTATATCTGCAATGAGCCTATTTCCAAATACCTACAACCTAATATAAAAGTCCTGGAGAATGTGGTTTCTGCTTGGTTCTGCAGGAGAATTACGGAGAATAAGATGCATATTAGCAGTATTCCAACCAAATGAAACAAACTACGAAGGGTTTCTGAGAGGGTATAAAAAGAGTTAAGGTAAAATTTCCAGTGTTCTAGCAACCTTCAGCCTGGACAGGCTGGGAACCATTCAAGGCTGTGGGGATGAGGGAGTAGTAGGACCTGTATAGATTATGTGGAACTGATACACTAGGCCCAGTGCTCCTTCCCCTGGCCTTATGCTAGCTTCACAAGTTGCTCATGCCTTAGTGGCCCTTTCTCAGAGCCACTTTCTCAGATTCACAAATTGGCTGGCCATGTTTGGGAAAAGGACCCATAACCTGTGGCTTACAAAAATGAAAATCCTAAATATACACTCCTGCTGACAGACTCTTTGTTAGTTTTCCAGGTGTAATTTTCTTTTACTTGCAGGTTTACAACATAAATCATTTTAATCAGTAGCTCTGTGGTGAGATCTGTTTCTGGAAACAGTTCAGTGTGTGAGAGATAAAAGTAAATTAAGAAGACATTTAATCACTTAAGATTAAGGGACAAAAGGAAATAAACACAACAGCAGTCATAAGGAGGTTGTAATGGACATGATGGACTCTGGGTGTCAGTGTGGCTTGTGCATATGGAGTGATTTGGTAGCTCTGAAGCAATGCTTTTTCTTTTTTCCTTTCAGCATTTCAATGCATTAAAGTCGTGCAGGCCTGCTTTATTCAAGATCAGCTAGTGGTGACGTGGGAAAGCACTGTTCCAGAAGTGAACAAATGGATAGTTGAGTGGTTCCCAGACTCAAACTCAGAGCTGTCTACTTTTTTCTGGGAATCTGTGTCTCAAGCCAAAAACTGGACAATTGAGCAAGGTAGCTGGCACACAATGTGCACACGTTGATTTCATTTAAATCAGTTTTTAAATCTTTAACTTTCGTTTCAAAGGTGAACATGTGGTAATAACATTTGACCAGGCATAGCTGTCAAAGCTGTGTCAGACCAGGGATCTAGCCTGTCTCCAGATGGAGAAGAAAATATTCTCTTAGCATCCAGCATCAAAGATCCCTTCCAAGATATCCTGTTTTGTATGTATGGTGCTGGTAATGAAATCCAGGACCTAAGCTCTTGCTATGTAGTCCAGGCTGTCTTTGAACTTGAGATCTTCCAGCTTTAGCCTCCTGAGTGCTGGTGTTAAAGATGTGTGCTAACCATGCCTGACTCCTTCACAAACACCTTATTATCCTCAGGATAACATCAGAGATTGGATCCCATGTATCTTACCTGGAGTACTCCTTATCTTGTCATCTGTTTAAGAACTAGTCATTCCCCCAAAGATTGTCCTTCTTTTCAAGAAAGTCCCTGAATCAGGTAATACATATAACTGAAGCTTTGCCCTGTTAATCCTATCACTCTGACCATTTCTCAATGCTTAATAGAATCTCTATTAAGAAATATGCTAGCCAGATGTGGTGGCAGATGCCTGTAATACCAACACTCTGGAGGCAGAGGTAGGAATAGTGCTTCACCATGAGACCCCGTCTCAGACAAAAAAAGATGGAAGTGGCAATGACAGACTAGAAGCTTTCTCTGACTCCATGAATGAAAGAGTAATGGTAACTAGATAGAAGCTAAATTCTATTTGCTTTGTTTTTTTTTTTTTGTTTTTTTTTGCCAGTCCTGGGGCTTGAACTCAGGGCCTGAGCACTGTCCCTGGAAGAAGGTAAATTCTAAATAGAGAGAGGGAGAGCACTAGAAACCATGAAAGGGACAAGACAGCTGAGAATCCTGGAGAAACAGAAAGCCCCAGTGCCAGCACTCTGAAGGGGAGGAGAATCTGAAGGTGCCACCACCAGGCCGGGAACTGTTGGGGAGGATCTAAAAGCACCAAGACTGACCTCTAGGAACTGCCTGCCCTCTTCACTGCAGTGTTTGCTCTCAAGTGGGACTGAGAATGCTGAGCATGGGTCCTGAGAACCACAGGATATTTTCTGCTACCTTTTTCCCACAGGACAATGGATTGGTATCTGGGAGCTGAATGCACTGAGACTGGCAGGCAGAGTGCCTGTGGCCTACCTTTCTTCACCTTCAGTGCAGAATTCAGTGTTCTGTTCTTGCCTCCCCCCACTCCATGCCACCCAACACAATGGAGAGGAGACTTCTGGTCTCGGTGGTGGTTTTCCCTGTGGGCACAAACTAGAGCACTGTGAAGCAAATATAAGCCCACATAAGATACTGTGTGCAAAGTTCCTTAAGGCTATTAGTGGATCCCAGCACATAAGAAAGGAAGCTTCAAAAATAAAAACATCACAGAAATGGACAACTGACCTTTGACTGTCCCCACCCCCAACTGACATATACACTAACCTGTACACTAGAAATTATAAGAGAACCCAGCTAATTAGTCTCTGGCTGAGTGCTGCTGTAGATAAAGCCCAGTGCAATGAATATATGGATGAATGTTTGACTACTGAACTTTATCTGCAGTCCTGTGGTGAGAAACTGTACCTCAGTTATGTCTCTACACAGTACTCCCTGAAAGTGAGAATACTTAAGCCAGAAGACTACAGATGATCCAGCCAAAACTTGGCTTCCAACGTGCAAATCTCAAGGCAGAAACACAAGAAACATGAAAAAAAGTGATAGCATGATTTCTCCAAAAGACAGAAACTTCACTAGAATGTACCCTACTGAAAATGAAATTGACAAAATCCCAAAGGATTCAAAATGATTGTAAGAGGACTGGGAATATGGCCTAGTGGCAAGAGTGCTTGCTTCCTACACATGAAGCTCTCAGTTCCATTCCCCAGCACCACATATATGGAAAACGGCCAGAAGGGGCGCTGTGGCTCTGGTGGCAGAGTGCTAGCCTTGAGTGGGAAGAAGCCAGGGCTGGTGCTCAGGCCCTGAGTCCAAGGCCCAGGACTGGCCAAAAAAAAAAAAAAAAAAAAAAAAAGATTGTAAGAATAATTAGCAAAATTAGAAAAGAAATATAACCATCTGAAGGATTTCAAAGATAATAAAAAGAAACAGCTAAATAAGGAAATCAATGCAGCACATGAAATAGGAATTCAATAGAGAAAGAGTTCCAAAAAAAGAATGAAATTGAAATTCTGAAAATAAAAAGCTCAATATGTCATAAAAAATTCAGCTGCAAGACAAGCCAAGAGACTGGATCAAATTGAAGACAGAATACCAAGGGTTGAAGATAAAGTAGATGAATTAGAACTTTAAGGTAAAGATTTTAAAAATTAAGAATGGAACATAGAAGATCACTGGAGCATCATCAAAAGGATAAATTTACAAACCATGGGCACAGAAGATGGAAACAAGATGCAAACAGAAGACATGGAAAACTTATTCAGCAAAATAACAGTAGAAAATTTGCAAAAGCATTGAAAGTCCTGTCATCTAATGACAGGAGACTTTTAGAACATTATAAAATAGACAAGACCAGAAAAGAAAGACCCCACATCATAAGTATACAGAATAAAGAGAGAGTCTTCCAATAATGGAGGAATTGTGTTGCCACCCCCACCCACCCATATTGCAAGAGAGAAGTTCCAAGTCTCCTATGAAGGCAATACCATCAGAATGACAACAGATTTCCCAACAGAAACTCCAAAAGGAGTGGGGCCATGGAAGGCCATATATCAAGCTCTGGAAAAAAATTCTGTATCCAGCAAAGGTATCCTTCATAATTAAATAATTTATGACATCCAAGCCAGCCTTACAGAAGATATTTAAATGAATCTTGTGCAGAAGAGGAAATTTATACAGCCATGGAAATTTAAGTAAAAATAAATTCCACTAGAATACTAAACAAATAATTAAGGATTAGGAAAGATGCAAATGTAAATGTACAAAAAACCCCAAATGGTAGGAATTACTCAAAATGACAATGGTTTCAATACTGCAATAAAAACACATGGACTGGCACATTGGATTAAAAAGCAAGACCATATCATTTGTTGCCTGCAAGAAACACATTTCACTAGGAAAAACAAGCACTGACTAAAGTGAAAGTTTGGAAAACAATATTCTGAACAAATAGAACCCAAAAGCCAGTAAAATAGCTGGTCTTGTAAATAAGAAGTCTAACTTCAAACCAAAATTATTTAGAAGAGGGTTACTACATATTGACAAAAGGAATAATGCAACAAGAGGATATTATCATTTTAAACATATATTCACCAAATGTCAGTGGAGCCAAATTTATAAGGCTAACACTCCTGGGGCTTGAACTCAGGGCTTCTTTTTGCTCAAGGCTAGCATTCTACCATTTGAGCCACAGTGCCACTTCCAGCTTTTTCTGTTTATGTGGTGCTGAGGAACTGAACCCAGGGCTTCATGCATGCTCGGCAAGCACTCTACTGCTAAGCCACGTTCCCAGTCCCTTAGTCCACAATTTTTGATCCAATTTTCCTTCTACTCTGATAGGGTTTTATTTACTGCTGATTTATTTATTTTATTGTAAAGGTGATGTAGAGTGGTTATAGCTACATAGATTAGGGAATGAGTACATTTCATTTTGAACAGTGTCACTTCTTCCATCAGTTTCTCCTGCTTTTCTCCCCCTCAACCCCTCTCCCCTACAAGTACTATAGTTGTTTCTAGTGAATATCACTACTGCATTACTTCACCTTTTGTCCCACCATTTCTGTGCTTCCCCTTATCCTCCAAAAATCAGATAAACTTACATACAAGACAAAAGGTACAGAAAATTTTTTTAAAGCAACAAAAAGAAGAAAAAACCCACAAAAAGTAAAATAAAAAACCTTCTTGTTCCTATTTCTTGGAGTTCATTTTAATAAGCACCATTTTATATGATCATCGGCACATAACCATTGCGCCCTTGTGCTCTCCTATGAACAGCCTCCTTTGGTCTCGCTGTGTGAATGTTTAGAGTCCTGTTTATTATGTCCAAGTGTAATTTTTTTGTCTTTTACTATCCATTGAGTTTACTTGGAGATTTTTTTCTTTCCTTTTTTTCCCAGATAAACTAAAACCTTTCCAGTGCTATAACATCTCTGTTTATCCAATACTGCAAGATCAAGTGGGAGAGCCGTATTCCATCCAGGCTTATAGTGGAGAAAAGAGTATGTACGGACAAGCCCTGTGGGGAAATGGAAACTTTGGGGGAGCCTTCAATATTCAGATGCTGCTGTGAATACCTACAACTTATTTTAGGTTGTTTTGGGATCTATTTGTGCTGCACCTTTATCTTTATTAAACTATGTGTATTTGATGCAATTAGGATCAGGAAATAAGAGACACTGAGTTTCAAAACTGTGTACACATTAGCAATCACCAAATCCAACGCTGATTTCACAAATGGAAAACTGAAGCTCAGAGTTGTGAAACAAAATGTTCAGCATTAAAAGAAGATGTACAAGTAGAATGCAGCCAGGAATAACATTTAATTATAGAACCAACTCAGATCCTACAGGTTCATCATAAGTTGATCATTGTCAAAATTATTTTTAATTATGAAGCAATAAACAAGGGCTTTACTGGTGAATTACTCAGAGTGCATCTTTTTAGAAGTTAATATCTTCCAGATATTAATATCTTTAAGATATTTAGACATTAATATCTTCTAATTATCAAATAATTCAACTATTATCAAAGATAATAGATACTTTACAAATGTAAACAAAGGAGTTGGGTGTCAAATTGGAATGAGAGGTCTGTAAGACAGTACTTTTTCTCTGGCCTTTGTTTCTAATCATTTTGCTCAAGATGTGTGACTGTGTGACTCTAGGGCTGGGATGGAGCTCAGTGGCAAAGTGCTTTCCTAGCAAGTGCTATGTCCTGGGTTCGATCCCCAGTACCAAATTAAAAAGACAATATATATATATATATATATATATATATATATATATAACTGCAGAAAACAATTTCTCCAGACAAGCTGACTCAGTAGTTCATCACTCAACCTCTGTGCTGTATCTCCGACAATGTGCAGTTTTAATCTGAGTGCTGGCAGAGTCTTTGTAGGGGGCGGATCTGCATGGCTTATTTATCTTTCTGTCCTTTCAAGTTCCATCAGCAGGTCCTGTGACCAAGGTGGAGAACATTGGTGTGAAGACAGCCATGATCACTTGGAAAGAGATTCCTAAGAGCCAGAGAAATGGTTTTATTAGGAACTATACCATATTTTACCGAGCTGAAGGTGGAAAAGAATTCTGTAAGTGTGGTCATAGTCAAGCTAAAATAAAAAAAGCAAGCAAATACGAAAACAAAAACACAGCTTCCCAAACAGATGATAAGGCTAGATGTGTCATAGCGATGGCCCCTGAGCTGGGACCTGTATCTTTGTACGGATCCATTAAGCTTCTTTCAGGTTCTCTGAAAATGGGATTAAGATCACCATTTAAATGAAAAGTGGGGTGACAATACCTAAGAGTCCTGTAGGAATGGAAGAGTTGATATAATTTGTTCTGGCCACGAAACAAATGTGTCAATCCCTTTGGAAGTCCTCAGACCATTAATATACCTGAGAAAGATACTCCTAGCTTAAAAAGTTAGGTAAAGTAGGATGGACAGACCTTGTTTGATGGCCCTTAACAGATATTCTCTCTCTCTCTCTCTCTCTGTGTCTCTGTGTCTCTGTGTCTCTGTCTCTCTCTGTCTCTGTCTCTGTCTCTCTCTGTCTCTCTGTCTCTCTCTCCCTCACTCCCTCTCTCTCTCTCTCTCTCTCTCTCTCTCCATTACAGGGCTCTGTACCATGAGTTCTACTGTCCACTGTCAATATGTGCTTTGTTTTTGCTTTTGAGTACAATATCTCCTGACATCCTAAATTTGGGCTGTTCAGACTAAATTTTGTTTTTGTTGTAGTAAATGAGACACATAAAATTTGTCACATTAGGAGGGGGTGAACTGTTCAAAAAGAAATATACTCAAGCCAGGTGCTGGTGGCTCATGCCTATAATCCTAGCTACTCGGAAGGCTGAGATCTGAGGATGGCAGTTCAAAGCCAGCCTGAGCAGAAAAGTCCCTGTGAAACTCTTTTTTTTTGCCAGTCCTGGGGCTTGGACTCAGGGCCTGAGCACTGTCCCTGGCTTCTTCTTGCTCAAGGCTAGCACTCTACCACTTGAGCCACAGCGCCACTTCTGGCCATTTTCTGTATATGGTGCTGGGGAATCGAACCCAGGGCTTCATGTATACAAGGCAAGCACTCTTGCCATTAGGCCATATTTCCAGCCCCCACTGTGAAGCTCTTATCTCAAATTAACCATCCCCAAACTGGAAGTGACATTGTGGCTCAAGTGGTAGAGTGGTAGCCTTGAGCACAAAGAGGATGAATGTACCCAGGCCCTGAGTTCAAGCCCCACAACTGAAAAAGAAAAAAGAGAAGAAAAGAAATATACTCAATACCTGACTTAAGTAATTGTAATCCCTCTGTACAGCACCTTTACAATAAAAATTTTTTAAAAGGCATACAATTTCATGGCATTAAGAACATTCACAATGTTGTACAACTATTAATATCTCTAACCCCAGAAGTTTTCTTTTCCCATCGTAAGAAACTTGGTACCTTTTCATCATTTGCTTATTATTCTCCTCCTTTCATGGGCTCTGGAAACTACTAAATTGTCCTGTGCTTCTGGATTGCCTCTTCAGAGGCAATTTCATATACTCTGATCATCACTGAGGTGTAGCTCAGTGGTGGGATAGCTCAGGGCTATCCTATTCTCTGACTCAACTCACTTGCCTAACACATGCAAGGCCCTAGGTTCAGTTCCCAGTATTGCAAAAACACTCAAAAAACAAATGCATAAAACCATTCAGTATGGTTATCTATGGTATAACAAGTTACTGTTTAGTATAAAGTGATAACTCATTGACTTAATAACTAATGTTGTTGAGCATCTGTTCATGTAGTTTGATCATTCGTTGATCTCCTTTGGAGAAATATTTTATTATTATTATTTTTTACCACTTTAAAAATGAGTTGTCTTTTTGGTGTTGACTTACGAGATTTTTTTTTTCTTTTGGCCAGTCCTGGGGCTTGGACTCAGGGCCTGAGCACTGTCCCTGGCTTCTTTTTGCTCAAGGCTAGCACTCTGCCACTTGAACCACAGCGCCACTTCTGGCCATTTTCTGTATATGTGGTGCTGGGGCATTGAACCCAGGGCCTCATTTATATGAGGCAAGCACTCTTGCCACTAGGCCATATCCCCAGCCCCGACTTATGAGATTTTTATGTATAGTAAATATAAACTATCAAATATATTATTTGTAAATATTGTCTCCATGTTTGCTTACTATTTTGGTACTGTCTTTTGATGAACAAGAGCTTTTAAAAAATTGTTATTATTAAGGAGTTTTACAAAGGGGTTACAATTTCATGAGTCAAGTTATGAATACAGTGCTTCTTGGGCATTTTCACCTCTCCCTTCACTTTCTCCCACTTTCCCTTTCCAACCCTTGCAACAAGTTACATAGTTCATTTGAACATAGTGTATATTGTTAAATTTCTTTTAAAGCTTTTTTCTGTGTGGTGCTGGGCATTTATTCTGGGCCCCTGTACATACTAGGCAAGCCCTCTTCCTCTGGACTATATACCCAATCCTGACGTTTTTAATTTTCATGAAGTTCACTCTACTTTTTCTTTTGTTGTTTATGCTTTTAGTGTTATATTTAAGAAATCATTGTGAAATTTAAGGTCATGAAGATTTACCCTATGTTGTTGCTTGAAAGGTTTTATAGTTTTAACTCATATTTAGGTCTTTAATCCTTTTTGATCTTATTTTGAGCAGGTAATAGTCAAGGGTAGGGAAAATGGACATAGTAGTGCTAATGGAGTTTTCAATTAATCTTGGGAGTGGTCTTTGACCTCTATATTTTTCCTTTAGCTAAGACAGTGCATTCTAGCATCCTGTGGTATGACCTGGCATTTCTGACACGGAAGACCTCTTACACTGTTTGGATCATGGCTAGCACCAGTGCTGGGGGGTTCAATGGGACTGAAATAAACTTCAGGACATTGTCAATCAGTGAGTGCTTTCTTCAAGCTCTCTATACCTTTTCTTGGTATTTGCAGTAACTCATTTCTGAAGGTAGGAGAAACTAAAAGGAAGACAGTATAGGGTGAGTAGGGCTATCCTATTCTCTGACTCAACTCATCTTCCTGAAGCATATGGTACAGAGGCAGGAGGGAGCAGGCTAGTGGAGGGCTAAATTTAGAAAGACTGGTCATTGTCTCCTTTCCTAGGGGCAAAAAGGAGACAATTCAGTGTAATATTAACTTCAGTCTCAGCACTAGATGAGCTTCCACGATGAAGGCTGCCCCATGTTCAGTGTCAGCAGTTTCTGGACATCAGATGTGATTGGGTAGTAGGAGCCTGGAAGGAAAATTTTGGTTGACCAAGTACTACTTACCCACAAGAGGATCTTATCATTTGTGGATTTTTTTGAGCTTAAATGTGTAATATGTTCAATTTACTAGTTTTTACATTAAAACATATGGAGCAAGAAGAACTGAATAAATAGAGCAAATGTAAAATATGAAAGCTTTATATGATGGTTAGTTAAGCAAAGTGTTAGAGGCAAAGGAAGAAGTTAAGAAGGATGAAGAAGAAAAAATAAGAGAAAGAAAGCTATTTTTTCAAGTTCTTGAATAATATAGGTTTTGATTTTTAAGGACATATGAGAACTATTTTAAGGAGTGAACCCTTTAGATTCAATATGAAAGAACACTGCAGTTTTGAAATAAATAGCACAAGCTTAAAGCTTGAAGATTTTTTTCCAGTTTTGGTGACTAAATCCAAGGTTTGGGTCAATTGAACATTCAATATATGTATCATGCACATGCTAGGCAATATCTCTATCACTTGAGCTATGTCTCCAGCCATTTTGATTAATTTATTAGAACATAGTAATTGTTCAAAGGAATCTCATTGTCACATTGCCATTTGTACATGTAATATACTTAATCAAGTTCATACCCTCTGCTCCTCTTTTTGAAATCATCTCTTCCATCTCTTTCAAACAAATTTAACATGATCATTTATTTCTGTATTTTTACAGTTATGCGTGGAATACTTAGATCACATTCACTCCCTCTTCCTTCTGCTTTCCCCTTGCCTCCTAACTCTGGTTCCACTCCCAAGCAGTCCCCATTTTACATTCATGTCATTCATTTTGTTTTAAGTCTATATTCCCACCTAAGAATGAACATGAGAATATTTATCTTTCTCAGCCAGGCTTATTACACTTAACATATAACCATGGTTTTCAGGGGGATTTTAATTATCTTTCCCTTATTGGCCTCATTTCTATCACTTTCTCCATGTTTTTTAACTTGCTTCTGGTCCCCTAATTCTGCATGACAGGCTTGCTTTCACTAATTATTAAGATCAACTCCAAACAGAGGAGAGAGTGCACCGTATGGAAAGTTTCCTAACTTCTCTCTAACTCTATTCTTATTAACCTCTATCCTATTATTTTACTTTATCTGAAATAATTATAGGTTATTTATTGTTTGAGTCCCTCTTCCAGAACAGAAGGTCCATGTTTGTAGGGCTCCTATATTTTTTCACTTGCTTCTGTTTGTTTTATTGTACAGGGTAGTGTTTGGCAAATAGAAAATTCTCAGTAACTATTCACTGAATAAAGCTTGTGAGATGACCATGGTGAACAAAATGTCTTTCAATGTAGTGTCAATTGATGTCTATCAGATTAGGCAGAGAGAAATTAACTAGAGGAGAAGCCACAATCTAAGGTTCTTTTAATGGAAGGAAATTGAATATAATTGAAAGAAAATTAGTAAGAAATGCTGTTAAAACTATTAGACCAAAATATGATCCTTGATTTTTGCCAAGAATGTGAAAAGGTTATGACAGACTTTTGTTCTCTTTCCCCTAAAGGTATCTTTGAGATTATCCTCGTAACTTCTCTGGTTGGAGGAGGCCTTCTTATGCTCATCGTCCTGACCGTGACCTCTAATCTCAAAAAACCAAAGTGAGTTTATAAGGAAGAGGGGGTGCCTTAAAAATGGGCAGAAAGGAATGGAAGGAATTGGTATAAGAGGGCATTCTATCCTAATGGGTGCATCTATTCATTTACTACCTTGCTGCACTTTTTTTTTTTTTTTTTTTTTTTGGCCAGTCCTGGGGCTTGGACTCAGGGCCTGAGCATTGTCCCTGGCTTCTTCTTGCTCAAGGCTAGCAATCTGCCACTTGAGCCACAGCGCCACTTCTGGCCATTTTCTGTATATGTGGTGCTGGGGAATCAAACCCAGGGCCTCATGTATACAAGGCAAGCACTCTTGCCACTAGGCCATATCCCCAGCCCCCTTGCTGCACTTTTAATGAGATCATTCAACAGCTATCCTGTGGTTTAACAGAATTCTGAAGAGCAAGCAGAGCTCCACAGCTCCACACACCAAGTCTAGGCAGTTTTGAGTTCATGGAGTGCCAGCTCTCACATGAGCTTTAGCTGTTGCATTTGCCATCTGAGATTATAGAGTTGGAAAGGAGGCCCTTGCTCTCCATGTCTAGAACAGACCCAGGATGGAATCAAGGGACAGAGCAGGGAGCTATGTCCTCCTGGAGTTAAAAGTGTTGGCCAGTTACATGACAGCACAAACTAATTCCTTGCTGTGGCTCAGTGTTGGAAGGCAGGCTACAGGGGCATTAGCCCAGGCTTTCCTGGATGATGTGGGAAGGAAGCTCATCTTTGAGTCTTGAGTTACCTTGCCATAATAAGCCTTGTGGTACCATAGTAAGTTTTATGGCATCATAAAGCTCCTTCCTGGTAGAATGTTCTCTCCATGTTGGAGAGTTGTGGGTCTTCTCCCCCAAACAGCTATGGTTAGTTAATGTTTGAGCTAATGTCAACCTCAGTTACCAATAGTAAATTGCAACATAGCCACAGCCCAGACTCTTGAATATGACACACTTGCAATCATCCTTAATCTCTAGCCTGGAAGAGTTTCTGATTCAGAGTTCTGGGGTAAAGCTGAGGAATCTGCATTTCTGCCAGGCACCCAAGGACTCTGGTGCTGCAGGTTGGGACCAAGCTTTGAGAACCACGTTTCTAAAGCGTGGGTCTCTCACAAGGTTTAGTGTATGGCCTCTTGCAGGGATTAAACCTCAAGGTCACAATGCTGTGATAGTGGAGTTTCCAACATGAGAACCAGGAGTGGAGGCAGGGGTGGAGAGAGAGGAAGGTAGGGACAGAATTGTATGAGGGAAAGGTCTCCCATCAAGTCCTAAAGAAAACTTTCAATACCATCCCCAAAGGATTTCATTTTCCTCCTCTTGGTCACTTCATGTAACAGAGAGCTGTACAATTCCCTTTAGCAACCTTTTCAGTTTTGACCCAGCCACACAGTGTATACGAAATACTTCCTGTGCTCACCTCCTGTGTGAAAGCCTTACCGACCGCACTTCTTATTAGCAGGTTGACTCACCTGTGTTGTCCCCATGTCCCCAATCCTGCCGAAAGCAGTCTAGCCTCATGGCATGGAGATCATCTCAAGGTAAACATTGCTGTTTTGTTTCAGGGGGTTCTTGTACAGAATAGCTGTGGGGGGAGAACAGGGGGAGAGAAGGCTTATTCCCAGGGTTCACACAAGGAGAACTCAAGGCTGAAAAAGTCCCAGAAAACAGCTGACAGAGCAGATGGAAGCAGCTTTCCTGGAGTGAATGTAGCCTCATGCTCTTGACAGGAGCAAAGAGCTTCATCAGGTTCACAAGGACCCAGGTATTCCTAGGCTAGAATTGGTCCTCTGAAGGATGCCATAGGAGGACACTGGCGCTACCCTTACTGATCCAGCTTTCTAATCTGGGAGAGAAAAAATCCTGGCAAGAAGATCTGAGGGCATTTACATAAAAGCAGCCAAGAGCAAATTTGCCTACAGACCACCTAAAGACACTTGACAGGTGAGGCAATCTAAAAGCGGCCTCAAATTCTGTACCTCACACTGTATGTACAGTAACTGGCATTGAGATGTTCTGGGATAGTTAAGTAGCAATCCTCCTTTTAAAATTGAGAACCTGTCAAATTTGTACAGTCTGATTTGTTGCTTAAGTAGAAGTAAGCCTAGTCAAATACAGCCTTTAAGACATTATAGAAAGACAGTTTCCACTTTTTTTAATATAGGAATTTTAAATATTTGCCTTTAATTTCAACTCAGAAGGTTTTTTTTTTTTTTTTGGCCAGTCCTGGGCCTTGGACTCAGGGCCTGAGCACTGTCCCTGGCTTCTTCCCGCTCAAGGCTAGCACTCTGCCACTTGAGCCACAGCGCCGCTTCTGGCCGTTTTCTGTATATGTGGTGCTGGGGAATCGAACCTAGGGCCTCGTGTATCCGAGGCAGGCACTCTTGCCACTAGGCTATATCCCCAGCCCCATCTCAGAAGGTTTTTTTTATGTAACATGAACATTTTTGTTATAATAGACTTTTTTTTTTTTACTTCTTTCCTTTGCCTTATCAATCTTGCATTGCTCCTCTTTACTCACTCATTAAAAGTTGGACTATTGATTAATTAGTAAGCAGTATTATCTGGTGGGTAAAATGCTCTTTGGAGAAGCTGTAGGCCAGCACTCTACAGTGAGCCCTCACTAATCATCCTCTGTATATCAGGTGCTGGGCTAGGCCTTGGAATACAAAGACGATAAACTCATTGTCTCTGTCATAAGACCACCTTTGACTTTCTAGTGCCAGTGTGGCAGGTGTGCCATTATAGCAATGACTTTTCCATGTCCAGAGGTCTAATTTTGGTGCTTCTATCTACCTGGCAGTTGTGAAGATGTGGAATGGCCTTGAACTTTCTAGAAGAGTTGTTTGAATACAGGATACTATTTCTCAGGGAATGGAGCACTCTTGCCAAGCTCTTAGGGGGATTATGGGCCCACCATGTCTTAGCTGGAGAGGAATGTGGGGAATTGTACCTGAGAGGAGAGGGTCTAATGAACTTTTTCTTTCTATTTGTATCCTTAAATTATCACTGGGGAAGTGATGCTGTGGCTTCAGTGGTAGAGCACTAGCTTGAGCTGAAGACCTCAGGGACAGCCCTCAGGCCCAGAGTTCAAGCCCCATGACTGACTGGATTGCCCACTTCTCTTTTCTAGAATAAGCTAAATCTGAAGGAGTTTGATGACGCTGTAAACACAGAAGAAGGCCAGATCCTGAAATCATGTTCTGCCCCCACCGACCTCATTGACAAGTTAGTGGTGAACTTTGAGAATTTTTTGGAAGAGATTTCTACAGAGGAAGCTGGAAAGGGTCAGAAAAACATTTTGGGAGGAGAAACAAATGAGTATGTAGCCTCTCCTTACAGGCCTGCCTGTGCCCCAGGGGAAAGTTTTGAGGAGCCTCTGACTTTAACTGAGATTCCTCCCAGAGAACCACAGGACACAAAAGAGACCTGCTCTGAAGCCATGGAGCAACTTTATTATTCTGATCCAAGTTTAGGATCAAACCATTTCAGTGAGGAAGGAACACCAAATCCGTATTTGAAAAATTCCATGACAACCAGAGAATTCCTGGTGCATAAAAACGTTCCAGAACAAATCAAGGGACACTTCTAAATGTCCCCAGGGTATGAGCCCTCAGAGTCTCAGTATGGATGACCCTTGCCTAGAGAAGAGATGGAGACTTTTCAAGAAGCATTCCTTTGGACACCTCTCCATTCTGCCTGGGTTCAAGAAGGCACCCCAACATTCAGGCCCAGGCTACTTACTGATCCTGGCAGTCACAAATGTGAGCTTCAGCTGGAAGGAAAGAAACAGATAGTGATAAGCCTAAATGTTGTGGAGGGGAAAGCAATTTCTTTCCTTTTATTCAAATAACAAGCTCTTCCTGAGCTGCCCTAACACATTGACTTTGAAAGAAGATTCAGATTCTGAGCTCCCAGGACCATGTAGTGGACATTTCTGGTCTTCCTCAGGAGTTGAGTCACGGTCCTAGTTTTTCTGGGTCTGTCTCTCAGAGTTCTAGAAGGGACCATGCTGGAAGACAGGTGTTTGTTTGGTACTTGGCAGTCAGGAACTTGGGCTCTGTCCTTTTCCACTAAGAAGTCCTGAAATTTTGCTCTGGGAAGTGAGGTAGACATTCCTAAAGGTGTGCCCGAGGTATGTCATAATGCTTGTTGAATCTCAAGAACCTACAGAAAACACATTACCTGAGACCTTTCACCTATCTTAAAAATACTTTTTTTGGCAGTAAATAAGAATTGAACCCTGGACTTCATGTGTGCTAATAAGCAAGCACCCTTCCACAAGCTATACCCCTAGCTTATTTCACAATGACTACTAATCAAAATTAGAACATCTAGTAGTATAATGGGAATAGAATCTCGCCTGGGCAGATGGGCTGCCTCAGTCTGTGAGCCATTTCCAATCCCTGTTTCTCTTCTTCCTACATCATGACTGGAATCAGAAGGCAAGACATTACTTTTGTACAGGGATGTTGACACTACACTGGCTTAGAGCACAGGAATGCTTACTGAGCTAGAAGGCCTCTTCCCAGCTGAAGTGGAGTAGAGCCTGGGAACATGCAATAGCAGCTTTGATACTCCATCAGAAGAACTTCTGCTCTATTGTTCCAATTCAGTACAGATCTTGGTGCTATCAGTGAAGTCTTTGGGAAAAGTGCTAATGGAATGATTCATTCTCCCAGGCCCATGGAACTCTGTGGCTGCCTTGAGCTCATAACGTCACCACAGTGTGTGATGTCCTGGGGACACTGATTAGATAAGGCTGAGAGGTGACAAGCCTGAGGTGCCATGAAACCCAGCACGTACAGCCAGTAAGGCTGAAGTTGTTTTTCTAGGAGTTTGAGAAGCTGGTACTCTCAGGCATCCAGTAATATCTCATTCTTTTCCTATAACTAAACTCAGTTGCAAGCCCAAGCCCCTGACCTTGCAAATCAAAGGTCATGGCAGTCTACTTTGGTGATTTATAAGGTCCTTAGCAGTTTCAGCTTAGCCCAGTTGGGACTAGAGCTCCACAGTCATCCCTGGGACTGACCCTGAGGCCGCTCCATGGAGCAGAGTCCACCACTCAGTGGACTCCTCTGGAGTCATGTATTTGTGCCACCGTGTCTTTGTCACCTGTCTGGCATGGAGGCCTAGAGCCCACCTATCACAGTTGGGTCACCTTCGTTCTCCTCAGCTGCCACCTTCTGTGGGCGTAGGTAGGCATGGCTACTCTCACAAAGCCCCCTCTTCTTCCTTCCGTCTGAGTGTCTTCATGATGTCTCAAGTGGCTGAGCCTCCCTCCTATTGCAGGATTCTTCATTTTTTTTTTTTTGGCCAGTCCTGGGCCTTGGACTCAGGGCCTGAGCACTGTCCCTGGCTTCTTCCCGCTCAAGGCTAGCACTCTGCCACTTGAGCCACAGCGCCGCTTCTGGCCGTTTTCTGTATATGTGGTGCTGGGGAATCGAACCTAGGGCCTCGTGTATCCGAGGCAGGCACTCTTGCCACTAGGCTATATCCCCAGCCCCTGGATTCTTCATTCTTGCTGGTGAGTTAGAGAATGAGAGAGGCCCAGGGCTGGGGGCCGAGTACTCGCAGGATTTTAGCACATCCTCTCATGCTTTGCCCAGCTCTCAAGTCTGGGCATAGAAAGAGGCCAAACAAAAGCCAGATCCCATAGCTTCCCTGCACCTGCCTCCCAAGCCTGATGCTGGCTTGGTCACTTCTGAGCCTTCTGCCCCCAGGGTTCCTGCTGGAGCTCTTGTCCCCTCTGACTTTAGATTTGTGACCTTGTGAGGGAGACTCTCAACTTGCCTGAGGAGAGGGAAATCGCCTCTCTCTCTTCTCTCTCCTCTCCCTCGCCTCTCTCTCCCCTGGGCCCCTCTGGCTGGGAGGATCCTTTCAGGTTCTGTGAGGTTAAGTGGAGTGATGAATGAATGAGATTTCGCAATTCTGTCTGTCTCACAGCAGATGAAGGTTTTCCACCTGGAAGTCTTCAATGTGTTGGCTGTGGAGAGAGGAAGGTGCCACTTGGCTCCTGGGCATGGGTTCCAAAAACAAAGATTCTACCCTCCACTACTAGCCTGCTCACTCAAGGGGAGAGTGCCATTAGCACCCCTGGCTCTTCCTCTGCTTCAGTTCCTCCCCTTCCTCTCCATCCTTCTCACCCTCTGCCTTCTGCTGCTCCCCCCTCCAATGGCCAAATCTTTCCAATCCTTTATTTTGTTTAGCTTTTTTTTTCTTGTGTGTGCCAGTACTGGAGCTTGAATTTGGGACCTGTCTCTGAGCACTTTGGTTCAAGGCTTGTGCTCTACCACTTGAGCCACAGCAAAACTTTTGCCTTTTTGTAGTGAATCAGAGGTAAGAGTATCATGGGCTTCTCCTGCCCAAGCTAGCTTCAAACCCACCATTTTCAGATCTCAGCCTCCTGAGTAGATAGGATCCTGGGCTTGAGCCACTGGCGCCCTGCAGTCCGTCCTATGTCTAGTCACGCCTCTCTCTCCCCACTTCCCATCAGCCTCATGTGCGCTGCCTTTGCTATCTTTGAGGGACAGGGATAGAGGGCCCAGTCCCCGGAGCGGTTCCCAGGGGAACGCAGGCTGGACTCTCCAGGGCAGCGCCGTGGGACTTAAGCCTTTGTGCTCAGAGGCCGCTGGTGACTTCCTCTCCTGGGTCAAGTGGCCACAGGTCCCAACTTCCAGTGTCCCAGACTTCCTTCATGTTCCATCTGGGTTTTCTCTGTGTAGTGTCAGAGCAAAGAGATATAGAGAGGACACAAACAGGAAAACCTGAGTTTTAGCAGTCACTGAAAACAGATGAAATTCCCGTTAAAGAGTTTCCTGGGGGCTCTGGGAGCCATGCAGTGTTAATATGTCATAGCTTTTTTTTTCCACTAGAAAAAAAATTAAAAGAAGGCAGAGAAATCTTTTTATTTTATTTTATTTTTTATAAAAAGAATAACTCCTTCCTCCTGGCTTCCTCAGAGGGTAATAGTGTAAAAAACACCACGAGTCAGGAATAAGATTTTTAAAAAGGGACAAGGTCAAGGGTCTCAAACTGGAACAAGCCAAACCCTGGCCAGGTTTTTGTAAGGCTATGAGCTGCTAATAGTATTAGCATGTTAATGTGGTTGAAACAAAAACACACACTTTCTGATGTGAAAACTATATGAAATTCAAATTTCTGTGCCCACAAATAAAGCTTCATTGGAACCCAGACATGCTCATTGTTTAATATCTTCCTCAACAAAGGAGAACTGAGAGACTGCAGCAGGTACTGTGTGCCCTGCCTCTTTGATCCCACAGAGCTTGTAATATTTATCATCTTCTGATCCTTTACACAAAGTTATGTCTACTTTCTGTACTTTATACATGTGCGATTCAGACTGCATTGTGTGTGTGTGTGTGTGTGTGTGCGTGTGTGTGTGTGTGTGTGTATGTATGTGTGTGTATTTTGCCAGGCCTGGGGCTGGAACTCAAGGCCTCAGCTTTGGCCCTGAATTTCCCTGTGTTCAAGGCTAGTGCTCTCCACTTGAGCCACAGCACCACTCTGGCCTTTCTCTGTTCATGTGGTGGTGAGAAATCGAACCCAGGGCTTTATGCATGCTAGCCAAGCACTCTACCACTAAGCCACATTCCCAGCCATTATATTGTGTTTTAACTGCTAATCAAAAAAGACCGGGATAGACAGGCACTGTAATCCTAGCTACTGAAGAGGCTGAGATCTGAGGATTGCAGTTCAAAGCCAGCCTCCCGCCTCCTACCCCTAGCCAGAATATGCAGTCCAGGGACTGCCTTCTCCTTATAAAAGGGCATATGACACAGAGGCTGAGTATGGTATACACTTATAATCCAAGTTGTTTGGGAAGTGGACACAGGATTGGGGTCTGAGCCCCACCCACCCAGGCAAAGTTAGCTGCAGATCATCGCTGCAAAACAAGCTAAAAGCAAGAGGACTAGGGATATGGGTTAAGTGGCAAATGCTTGCATAATGAGCAGTAGGGACTAAATTCAATCCCCAGCACTGCCACAAAAGAGAAGAAAAGAACCTACATTTAGGCTCATTGAAGCCTTCATCACTTCCTGCTTGCCACCCAAAGCTGAGCTGAAGAGCTGGTAGTTCTCAATGGAGGTGATTGTCTCCCCTCCATCCTACCTCCAACTACGAGGCATTTGGCAATGTCTGTAGTTATTTTTGAGTGTATGACTAGGAAAGTGCTCCTGGAATCTAGAGCGAGAGACCAGCAATGCTTGTATCAGTACATCAGTATACAGAAGAGTCCACACAGCTAAATGGTACCAGACTCAATGTCAGCAGTACTGAGGGTGTGAAGTTCCAGCCTGACCACCTTCTGCCTGCGTTGGATAGCCATTTCATTTGCCTGGGTGTGACCCAGTAGCCATACACAGGGCCCCTTAGTCAAGTTACACACTGTTGATGGGAATGTAATTAGGGCAACTGTTAGGGAAATAAGTATGAATATTCTCAAAAAACTAAAAATGGAATCATTATATGATCCAGTCATGGTACTAACTACTTTATACATACCCAAAGGAATCTAAGCATATCCATTTTTATTGTAGCTCTGCTCACAAGAACCAAGTTATAAAATCAGCATAGGGGCCATCAACAGATAAATAGATTACAAACTGTGTCATATACACAGAATTCATAACAAAATTATGTCATTTGTAGGAATATGAATGGAACTGGAGATCATCATGTTAAGTAAAATAAACCAGACTCAGAAAGATAAATATTGCCTATTTTCTGTTATATGCAGTATCTAGATGTTCTTCTGAAAGACATGAAAATAGAAAAGGGACAGATTGGGTTGACGAAGGGACCTGTGAGAGGGAGGCGAGCACAGGAGAGGATAACAAGAGGCGCGTGATCCAGGTGCACTACATACCTGCACGAAGGTATACTGAAACCCATTGAAACGCAGTTTAAAAAATCGTAGTAGCTATTAAAATAACCACAAGAGCCCAACAAAACCCCAAGGCATAACTGCATATGTCACAGCTGAGTTGCTGTGTTTCAAGTTGGCCTTCATGGAAAACAATCTAAAAGGCACAGATCCCGCTAACCTTCCAGCATCAATGGTACATATTTACTAGCTGTGTGTGTTCTCTGTGTGTCAATGTGTTTATGGTCTGCTCAGGGCTCCTCTCAAGATATTTTATCAGGCAGGCTTTATTGTCCTCCAAGAAAAACATATGTGTTCCAGGAACAAAGACAGGCTTGCTGGCTGTTGATTTCCTGATGATAAGACAACCAGCCTCCTAAAGGACAAGTTGTGACATCTCACCAGCTGGATCCAGAGAACACTTTATCCTCCAGCCAGAGGGGAAGCTCCACCCAAGCAAGCCATCTGTCAGATTCACTGCAGGGTTTCCTGTCACAGATTGCTCTCTTTTCTCTCTAGCCAGGTCCTCCTCAGTCCTCCTCTACCAAGCAATAAAATGAAAATCCCAGTATTGCTGCTACCTGAATGTTCTGCTTTGCCCTCTAGCTGACCTTGCCCTGAGAGAGGGCGGTTGGCACTTCAGGCCCCTGGGCCTCTTGCTGAGGTGCTGGAGGAATCAATGGGCCATCAATGAGCACAGTCTCCCTAAGGTTCACCCAAGGCTCACCTGGGGGAGGAGGGTTGGGCTCCTGGGGCTTGGGATGGGCTAGCAGTCAGAATATAGTGCACAAGGAGGAACCAGTCATGGGGGTTGGGGTAGAAGTACAGCCATCCTTCGAGTGCTGAATTCCCCAGTGGTTATGGCTTCCAGCCTGGGAGGTGGCAGGAGCTATAGCAGTAGGGAATGAAGGAGGATTTGAGGGATGAGAAGGCTCGGCCATACATTTGTGGCATTAGGATATGGACCCCAAGCCAATTTTCTGGCTCATTGCTAGCTTGCAAGACCACCAAATCCTAATGATAAAGCTGCCTTTTCCAGGGGTCCATGGCCACCTGCTTCTTCTACCTCCCACTTGTGACTCTGGTTGCCGATTCAGATGCCATTCACTGGGGATAGGGCGATTCTGGCTAGGGGCTGGCTGGTGGCCAGAGCTTTGCAAGAAGTGTCCAGGTTTATTGGTTACACAGTGGGTTGCGGATAGGAAAGGTCACACCGTCACCAGTCCCCCAAGGGCTTTTCTGGGCTCCACAGCTTCAGACACATTGAACTTGCCACAATTCCCAAGAACTGTCTTTTGGCTGCAAACATTTTGGAAAGCTTTTATGGGTTGTTCTTGCAATTATCTGACAACAACTTTGTTTCATGTTTTCTCAGCAATCTTGCAGCAATCCTGCTGCATCTCTAGGGTGTCTTGTGAATTAAAAAATCATCTGTATGTTTTCACCAAATGTACAAATTACTTGCCAATGTAATCACATTCTTATACATTTTTATGGAGTGACATTGATTGTGTCATGTTTTTATAGCCACCTAATAAAATGTTCTTTAATTTCAACCTTATGATTTTCTTCTCTTGGCTTGCTAACAGTCACGTCTTCTATCGGGTCAAGTTGATTTTTTTATTGGTCCCTCGCAGCCTCTCTTGGGCTGCTGCACAGAATCTCTGGCTGTGTTCTGATGGATATGTCCAACTGGCTTCTAAGTGGAAGCTTCTATGGCAACCAAAGTCATTTCAAATAGGACTTGGAGCAAAAGGACAACAGTACTCTCTGGGAGGAGGGAATTCAGGTGGAGGGCCTAGGTCAGGGTCTATGTTGGGGTCTAAGTCATGTTTGGATAGGGAGAGGCAGGAAGATGACTGTCAGAATCAGTTTTCCCTGGATCTTATTTCCAGTGGGAGCTGGTGATCCACAAACTGGTATTCACAATGGATCCTAGGAGTGTGGTAAAGTAGCATCCAGGGAGTGAGCCTGTCACTTTGATTCTGCCCCTAGCCACCACCTGGGCCCCTCCCTTGCACACCTTCCCGCTGTCACCATAGATGTAGGACCAAGAGTATAGTGTCACAAAGATGAAGGCTGCATTTGTACGGAAGTGGGGTGAGGAGTAACTGCCTTGGGTTGAGTTCCCTAGAATCAAATCCAGATAGAAATCCAAATAATTTACTTCCTGAGGGAGGGTCCCCAGGTAAAACTGGTGGAGGACTGAGACTTGCTGGTACCTCAAGTGGAAGGTGTGGGGGGAGGCTCCAGTCATAGCTGATGAAAGGACCCGAAGGTGAATGACTCCCTCCACAGCCTCAGTATGTGTCCAGCTTGAAGCAGTAGCTTGAGCTTCCACATTCTTAAACTGCTTGGCCATTGCCAAGGGTGATCTGAAGAGGTATGGGACCTCCAGGCACTTTTGACTCCATTTAGAGGCCTGGGTTGCATCACCCCAGTGAAGGGAGCCCCTGTGGGCAGAGCAGGCTGTGGGCAGCGGTGTAGGGGCAGCCACCGAGCTTTCACACTTAGCAACTGAGAAATGCAACACTGTATTTAGTGAACACATCCCAGGAACTTCCCTGTGTGTTTTTCAAAAACGATCTCATTTCACTCTCACCAGCTGGCCCTTCCCACCGCTCCCCGCTAGTTGTTAAGGCAGGGCCTAGTCACTTGGCGAAGAGGGGCTGGATTATAGACTCCCACTTGGCTACCTACTCACTGTGGCCTTGAACAAGTTCATGAGCCTCCATTTCTTTACCTGTAAACGGGGAAAACAATAATATCAATGCATATGGCTGGAGGGAGAGTAACTGAGGTAAAGAGCTCAGTGCTGCGTGTGGCAGGAAAGAGGCCAGCAGGTGCCAGGCAGAGGGTAACTCCAGGACGTGGACAGAGCAGATTTGGAGCTGCAAGTGCTGCCCCCCGTGGAGATGCCGGCAGCCATCCGGAGGAGAGGCTGCCTGGGCCCCCAGGTCCCTGCGAACAGAATTTCGAGGGACAGGGACAGATGGTCAAAACCCCCAGAAAAAGTTCTGTCACCAGATGTTTGTCACCTTGTGTAACCAGATTGAAGCAACAGAGGATCATCTCTGGCTGAAGTACTGGAGTCTCCTGAAAGTGCATTTCCCTCAGGGAGGGGGGACAGGTTTACCACTTGTTCCCTGCACAGCTGCTCCGACTTGGCGAGACTCCCACGCTTTGCAGCCAATGCAGGTTCAGAGTAACCGCTGAGGGCAAAAGGGGAAAGAAAAGTCCAGATCCTGATCTCAGTACAGCTAGGACACCTTGAAAAGGTGGGCTGTATTTGGAGGGGAAAGGAGAGGGAAAGCAAAGTGCGCGGTGGTGCGGGTGCCCACAAGCTACCCAGCAAGCCTTTTCCTTCCCTCCCTCCCTCCCTCCCTCCCTCCCTCCCTCCCTCCCTCCCTCCCTCCCTCCCTCCCTCCCTCCTTTCCTTCCTTCCTTCCTTCTTTTTTCTTTCTTTTTTCTGAGACAGGGTCTCCATATGCAGCCTCAGTCTCCGGTGTACTGGGAGTACAGGTGCATGCCACCAAGCCTGCCTGGTCACTCTGTGTGAAAGGACGGTCTGCGGCCAGGGCGGATGAGGTAAAGTATGAGACCCAGAGTTGTTTAGCTTCTTTCTGTGTGTGTGTGGAATTTCCACTATATATGTCATCATGTTATCCCAATAAGATATTTCAATTTCATACACATGCAGACATTGATAAATTAAAAGCCAATGCAAAGGGTGGTGGCAGTTCTTATTAAAGTTCAAGAATGATGGTAATTCTCCTTCTACTTTTTTGATACATAAAATGACATTTGTTCTTACAAAGGTAAATGTAAAAGAATTAATTTGTATGTCTACAGAGTTCTAAAATTATATTGCCTTCTCATTAAAAATAAAAACCATATGAGCTGGAAATACAGTGCAGTATTTACTAAGTATGCAGGAGGCCCAGCACTGGAAAACAGGCAAATCAACAAAAAATTGAAGCAAGTTGAGTGTGGTGGCACACGCCTGTAATTACGGCAGTAGGGAACTGGGGCAGGAGGGTTTTAAGGCAAGTTTGTACTACATAACCAAATTCTGTCTCAAGTATTGACAAAACAAAACAACACAACCAACCTTTGGAAGTTTAGAGAACATAGCTGTAACTTTGAAATTTTGAATTTAAAAGTACATTTTCCTCATTGGAGATGAAACACTTTAAGCCACCTTAATATTTTATTGCTGAGAAAACAAGAGCCAATCTAAACAAGCAATGACATATCTTTCGGAAGGACTATGTCCACCATATAGATTAGGATTGGACAAGAGGCATCTACATATTAAAAAACTTGGGATGAATATGCAGACACTTATAAAAGTCACAGCCAACATTTGTAACTTGAAACAAAAACATACTCTAGAGCCCAGGTACTGTATTTTTATATACTGATATGGATTTGAAGGGATATTGGCTGGTCTGTGGATGTGACTGTGCATTTAGATGAAATAATACTGCAAAAGTATGAAAATCAAATAGCTAACCACGTCTTCTTCATGGGCTTGCTGACTGCATTGGTGTCTTGCAGATCTCAGTGACCTCCAGAGGCAGTAGACTGTATGGACTGCCTCTTGCTTAACAGCGACGGATGTAAGCAGTATGGGCACAAATGAGCCACAAGATGGCGCTGCACTTCTGTTTTGGGGCCTTGACAGCACAGCAGGTAAAAACTCATTGGGCGGTAAAAAGCTGAGATTCCAGAATTCACTGAGTCATTCTGGAACACTGACAAATGACACTCGTAAATGCCATTTCTATTCTGTTAAGGCCAACAACATTCTGCTTTTCTTCTAAGTCCTATCTCATAATGTCAAACAAACATTTTTTAAAGCCCCAGAAAACATCGAGTTAAAATGAAGAAAACATCCACTTTATTAGCCACCACCAGCCCTGATGAATACCATTCCCTCAAACATTACACATAATGACAAATGGTGGTGACTACACACTGAAGAAAAGAACAAGAGTTTATTTTTCAGATCTACTTAAAGGAATACAGCTGATTATGTAGGAAAACATTTAATGATAACTTTTAGTTATATCAACATAAAAATAGCTATAGCAACGATCAGGACATGCAATCACTCAAGGTAATAATACAACACTGGACATCTTCTAAACAAAGTTAGAGGAGGTAAAACAGGAAGTGAAAGGACTGTACTTACAAGTAAGCGAGGAAGAGTTAGGACCTAAAAGGGACATACCTAATGCTATAGTCACTGCACTGTCATCCTAGCAAATAGCACATTCCTTACTCAATATACATGTTTTCAAATACCAGCTTTACAATACCCCTTTGTTTCTGACATATCACATCTGGCATTTTTGCGACCTACAATAAGATAAGGCTGGTGCTTGAGGGGTAACCAACCTGGACCGTCTCTCACCACTGGCTTAAGTGCATCTGCCATAACCCACCAGCAGTAATGAATAACTGGATAACAGAATTAAACTAGTCGGTTTGTGGGAGAAATAGTGAAAAACCCTTAAAAAGATAGGGACAGAGCTCACTATGAGCTGTCTTTTTATTTTTGATGCAGTATACATTAGAATATTGTATAGATGCACGAGATTAATTCAAACATTACACTTGTCTTTAGAGTTTTGTTCTGATCTCATCAAATTGTCCATCATCATTAAAAAAAAGTCTGAAAAGGAAATTCTGCCAAAGACTCATTCAAAGAATACACAGGCTGTAGGTTTTCCAGTTTATTTTACTGAAATCTACTCCATTTTAGACTGATCCTAAATATTTACCTAACCATTTTGTGTCTGCAAATTTTCTAACTTATAAAAGTTACATTTTGGGACTAGGAAAGTGGCTTAGCGGCAGAGTACTTGCCTAGCATGCATGAAGCTCTGGGTTTGATTCCTCAGCACCACATAAACAGAAAAAGTGAAAAGTGGCGCTGTGGCTCAAGTGAAAGAATGAGCAAAGAGAAGCCAGGGACAGTGCTTGGGCCCTCAGTCCAAGCCACAGGGACTGGCCAAAAAGTTACATTCTTAAGAAAAAATAAACTTAGTGAATACAATCTAGCAGAAATGCCTAAAACAGAAAGCTATTTCAAGGACATTTTTGAACAACTGACCTTTAAGTCTTATGTACCTAATTGTTTTGGTGTTTTGCTGTTCTCATTAAAACATTATGCAGACAGAAATGTATGGCTTAGAAATTTAACTAGCTGAACAGACAGACTGATGTGAAATGTAAGAGATGGGAGTGAGGTAAAATGCCAGATAGAATAAGGTCTCCCTCCTTTGATTGTTTTCCATGGCTAATGTAGGTCCAGAAAACAACTAATTTAGAGAATGCTATGATTACAGACTTCTATGATTACTTTTTCATTTGTGTCATGGTTTTAGTTATATGTAAAGAAAAATACATCTTTAAAAGTTATATTTGGGGGCTGGGGATATGGCCTAGTGGCAAGAGCGCTTGCCTCGTATATTTGAAGCCCTGGGTTCGATTCCCCAGCACCACATATACAGAAAATTGCCAGAAGTGGCGCTGTGACTCAAGTGGCAGAGTGCTAGCCTTGAGCAAAAAGAAGACAGGGACAGTGCTCAGGCCCTGAGTCCAAGGCCCAGGACTGGCAAAAAAAAAAAAAAAAAAAAAAGTTATATTTGCCTGATTTGTGTTTCTAAAGTACTTTAGCTAGTCTACATTAATGAGCTTCAATAATAAATGTCAATTTCCTTAAACTTGAATTTCACAATGACAGCTAAGGTCACCAGGTGAATCAGTGCGGTAGATCCCCTATCAAGGAATAAGGCTGAAATGAACTGGTAGAGAATAGACCTGAACACATATGTAAGAGTCTGCCTTTTTCCTTGCTCCTACACAAATGTTGAAGAGGTTTCCGAGTATTGATTTATTCCTGCTAAAAAAGGACAAAAATTGTAATTTTAATGGGTTGAAACTCCAAAGTTCTGCAGCTTCCTAATCAGCATATATTTATGAGAAATAAAGGCAGGCACCAGTAATTTGACAGTCCAATTACACATGACATCAACATGTGTAGTGGTGAGCCCATCCCCCCCAAAACCCTCAAGGGCACAACTGCATTAGAGGCCGTGAACTAGTTTTATGCACTATGATTCTGCTTTTTTGATATACTAAGCAGGATTTCGACCACGTGTTCACACTGAAGGCTTAAAGAGTACTAAATGTACTTTTATTAGTTTTTACACAAACCAGACTATTGCTCTGCCTATTAAAGTACAATGCACATGCATCAAAATACAGATTATTCTAAAACATGCTTTAGGAAAGTAATTTTTATTTAAGACAAGTTTTATGATTTTTCTCTTTAGGGCAAAGATGCACCTTCAATATTAGTGCTCATATACATACTTATTTCCTGAATGAATTTTTGCATAGTAACAATTTAACCATTTTGTATGTATAAAGTGTCGGGCAAGGCATTCATTCCCTGTGAATGTCCCACACAAGGTTCAACATGCAAATCTGCTTACATGAGGTCCTCTCTTCAATGACCCCTCATTCTTAGTCCCCTGGATTGCAAGTACACACTTTATAACTGTCCCCTCGGCCCCCAAACATATAAACATCACACTACAACACTACTGGTTATGAAGGTCACAGCTAAACAAGATTACAGCAACACGATTACTTGTGAGGAAACTGAAAAGTGTAATGGGTACAAACTTCTGGACAGATATATACATGGAAGGACATACTCAACCTTGATCTGGCCCAGCCCTCAATGACCACCTTTGAAAGGTGGCAGTGCCATAACCTTGTAGTGAGTTTGAAAATCTAGGTCCTTACCTGACTTCTCACCTTATTTTTCTTATCAACTCCTCTTATTCTTACCAATCTCAGGTTAGTTTGGCTACTATTACAACAAAGTAGCTCCTCTGTCTCACAAACATATATAAGAAGGAATGCAGATAAGCTATTAGGTATTACATAACAAAAGAATAAAAATGGTAAAATATATTTGGAAGTCTAACATGAACAATATTCTGAGTAAAAAGTAGAATATCTCAACTATAAAGGTATACCAATTTTTCTAGCCTTTTCTTCTTTAATAACCTGTAACAAACTAGTATTAAGTGTATCAAATTTCTGAAACTAAATTTAACCGAAAGACAAGCTTGTGTCTCTGAATGCACTGGGTGGTAAGAGTCAGGCACTAACGAAACATGGCCATTTCTTCCGATTATTTTTCCTTTTTAGCCCCTAGCTCTTGCCTTCACATAGTTAGGGAATGGCATAAATGCTTAGTGGCTTTATTGCTAAGCCCTGAAAGCCTGGCTCACTTTTCTCCTGAGGAACAGAACTGGAAAGGAGAGGTTTAAAATATTTCTGAAGCACACTGTAGAATGAAATGTCATTCTGGGATAGAATGTAGAGATGGCAGACAGTGCACAGCGGTAGTCCTAGCTACTCAGGACCGGGGAGGAGGACTGATTGAGCCCACACTGGGGACAGCCTGGGCCACGCAGCAAGAACTTAGCTCAAAAATAAAATCAGGGATGGGGTTCCTCAATAGTAGAGCACTTGCCTAGCATGTGTAAGGCCCTGGGTTCAATCCCCAACATAGCCAACAAAACAAAATTACCCCCCCGACAACAAAAGAAAACTAAAATCATACAAACCAACAAAAACCAAAACCCTATCTGTTTATTACATGTCTACAGTGAAGATACTGGCTGTGATATCTACTGAGATCCATATATACAGTCTTGGGATTCTGGTTTTGTTGTGGTGGATACTGCCCTTTGGGTTTGCTTCAAATACCTTAGAAAAATTTAAACCTTGGCATACTTAAAATCAAAACAAGGTATGTTCAATTCAAACACATTTTAAGCTGAAGATGTGTATAAAGTACTCTGTCAACCAAGTTCTCTAAAGTCTTAACAAGGGTCAATGATATATGTATGAATGTGTGTAAAATATGTATATATGTATGTTATGTGTATATATATGTATGTAAATATGTATGTATATGTTTATACACAGAAAAATATCAACAAGCCTTTAAAAATAGGAAACATGAAAATGTTTAAGATAGCTGATGGTATGTGTTCCTAGCTCCTGCCAGGCACCTGCTGGGTTTGTAAAATAGATCTGCAAAGAGCCAATAATAAAAAGCAAATTTAAATAATTTCATGGAGAGTTTTGATTATGTAATATTCAAACCTGACTTTTTTTTGAAGTTTAAGCTCTGGAAATCTTTGGCTCCAATAACATCATTACCAACAGAAAAGAAATAAGGCATAATCTGAATGATGGTAGAACTGTCAATGAACCTCCCACCATTTCTTGTTAGCCCTCCAAAGCTGCGAGCAGCTGGTTACACCCTGTGGTCTCTTCCTCCACGAAGGCAGTTAGCTGAAGTAGAGTTCTGTACTGCTCCTTTTCCTTCCATTGCCCATCCATAAGCCATCTGTTTTGGTGACTTCATCCAACCAGTGCAGCTGTGCTCACTGATCACTGTTTAAATACCCTCTGTTTTCTATGTAGCATAGTGAAGTTTTACTTTACAAATGATCAGACAAGCTTTCTGTTTCTTTTCAGTGCAAGCATCCTGGAACAGCGCAAAGTCATTCAGCTATTCAGAGAATAAAGTCAGTTTCTGTAGTGCTTAAAGTAGAATCCCAGACATTCTGGAATGACAATGGCCCAGGTGAGAGCTTGTCCTAAAAGGCAAATGATCATCTTCAGGGAGTGAAGATTATTTTGTAACTGAAATCACAGATATTTTAGCTTTACTAGACTTTCACTGGGGCATGTAGCCACCTTGTCTTACAGTCTGTGGTAAGTAACTTTTAGATATTTCTTCATCCATCACAGCCTCCATTCCAGCTGGCTCGAATCTCTCCACTTGTCCCTCAGTCCCAGGGCTAAAAGCATCTACTGCAGAAACTTCCGGAAACATTTTCATTTGCCCGGATCCACAGGCCTGTGAAATACGATCTGAAATCTGCTGCTGTTTAATTCTAACAAAATCTTCCTCACTGCCTGATGAAACCTGCTTTGACCTTTCAA